>NW_024365381.1:16982497-17582497 GCF_014805655.1 Passer montanus
CCCGGGCCCTCCCCGGCCTCGCGGCGGGGCGGGGCGGAGGGCGGGCCGGGCCGGGCCGGGGGAACCTCCTCGTGTGGCGGCCGCCAGTGAGCGCGGCAGGGGCGGCCGGGCGGGGTGTTTTGGGCAGGTGGTGCCGGTAGGGACCCGACCCGACCTGACCCAAAACGAACCGAGCCAGGCCGGGCCGGGCCGGCTGCGGCTCCCGGTGCCGGCATGGTGTTGCAGGAGCCCGCCGGGGCGCCGAATCTGTCGACTGCGGCGGCAGGGGTCGGTGATGCCGCCGCCGAGGTACAGCTGTCCCGGCGTCGCTGGGCCGTGCTGCTGCTCTTCTGCAGCTACTCCCTGTGCAACGCCTTCCAGTGGATCCAGTACGGCAGCATCAGCAACGTCTTCGTGCGCTTCTACGGCGTGAGCGCCTTTGCCATCGACTGGCTTTCCATGAGCTACATGCTCATCTACATCCCCCTGCTCTTCCCTGTCGCCTGGCTGCTGGACAAGAGGGGCCTGCGCCTCATCGCCCTGGCTGGCTCGGCCCTCAATGCCGTGGGTGCCTGGGTGAAGCTGGGCAGCCTGAAGCCGCACCTCTTCCCCGTCACTGTCCTGGGACAGGTCATCTGTGGCCTGGCCCAGGTCTTCATCCTGGGCATGCCCTCACGCATCGCCTCCGTCTGGTTTGGCTCCCAGGAGGTCTCCACCGCCTGCTCCATTGCTGTCTTTGGGAACCAGGTAATGGGCAGCTGCACCCCGGCTGGCTGTGCTTGTGGGGCGGGCTGTCACCTGCTCGGCTGGACACTGGAAGTGCGAAGGGAGCAAACCAGGGAGGGGTAAGAGATGCACAGGGCCTGAAGGGCAGCCACAGGGGTAACACTAACTTACATGAAATTCCCTCTGGAAAATGCATCTGGTTTTTGGAAGGGTGCCACTGGTGTTAGCCTAAGAGCTGATGGTGGTGGCAGAGGCAAATGGGACCTCCATCTATAAAGTTCGGGGCAGCATGGGGATTAGGTGTGATTCTGGCTTGGAGAGGTCTTTGGCTGAGGCTCTTCTCCAGTGCCCTCCGCTTCCTGTGTGTGTGAGTCTCCAGGGCTGTAATTCAGTAGATTTATGAATGGCCTGGGGGAGAAGGCACAGTGCTGAGAAACTGCTTCAGGCAGTGTCTTTCAAATCTGCAGTTGCATCTGGACTTGACACTGCAATATCTTCTTCCTGCTGACAACTAGATGGGACAAAGGAGATTAGCTGTCTGCTGAAAGCATTGTCATTGGGCTCTGGAGGAAAAGGACTTTAGCACTTCCGTACCTCTTAAGAGTAGGTGCAGTGTTTCCACAAGCAGTTGCTTTGAGAAAAAGAAAAGGTCCATCATGCTAGTGTGAGATCAGCTCCCCAAGCACTCCTTATCAATACAGGTGTCTGAGGCCAGTGACCCACACTTGCTCAAGCTGTGTCTTTTCTTGTAGCAGAGGAGATAATTTTTTACACAGCTTTGTAAGGATCGGGGAAATATCTTCTTGACCCTTGGACCGGAACGCCTGCTCATTCAGTTGAATGAAGTGAATAAGCCAATACTGATGCAGTGAGGCATGAGTGAAGTGAGCCTGGCTCTGCAGCCCTGACCCAAAGAAGAGGAAAGTGGAACGTGGCATTGGCTGCTGGGCCTGTGCCCCTTGCTTTGAGATGCAGTGTACTCCCCTGCATGGGACTCTGTGCTCCACCCACTCACGTTCAGCCTGTGAGTCACTGCCATTCTGATTTCAATGGTTCCAACTCAGGTAACCCCTAATGCAGACTGCTTCTTCCTGTGTTTCTGTATTTATTTACATACTGCTGAGGTAAAAAGAGGTGAATGCTTGGACATGGTGTTTGAGGAACAGAAGTTTGCAGAACAGCACTAGGGAATTAAGGGGACTGCCTTACATCTTTAGGAAAGAGAAAACATACTTATCTTTACTTGAGTGCACCTAAGCTTTCCTTTTTGCTTTCATCATCCCTTCTAGGGGGCTGGTTTTCACATGTTTTTAAATTAATCTTTAGAGTGGAAGGCATCTAACTTGGCATGAACAAATAAGTAACTGAGTATTTTGCTGTCAGACTTAAAAAAAATTATTCGGGTGGAGTTACTCAACAGTGTTCATTAGAAATCCAAACAGTGAGGCTGTCTGCTTGTGCTGTGTGGAGTCATCAGCATCCCAAAAGGAGTGGTTTAGTGTAATGGTTGTGAAAAGCAAACTTTAGCTACCCCTTTGGTGCTCCACGCTGCTCTGGCGGTTGCACTGACATGACAATGAGACCTCAGTTCAGTACATAGACTTTGCTTTGTAAGCCCAGGCTTTCCTTTTAGAGAATCAGAGAAGTCAGAAATGGTAGTGACTAAAGACAGAGCATACTCCATAGGAAAGACCTATTTATTCCCATAGTCAGGCATAATCCCAGTGAATGAAAACTAGCTATTTTGTTTGCTGGTGAGCTTGGGCGGGGGAAGAAATAGAGGCATACGTTTTTCTTGACTGTAGTAAAAGACTGTGTTAGGGAGTGTTAGCAAAGGGTATAGTACAGTGGTTTTGTAATTGCAGTATGGTAAATTATTCCCTATGCTCGTTTCTCTACAACTGTATGGTTTTCCTTTCCTTGCCATGTCACTTTGTTTAATTATTTATATTATTGAATACCAAGCACTATTGTCCATCTCCATTAAGAATTGCAAGCAACTGCATGAAGAAGCAGAGAAGTGTCACTGTTTCTTTATTTGCTATACCAGCCCTTTCTGCTCTTGCTTTCTTGGCCCCAGGCTTTGCTTCAGCAGTGCTGTCCTGAGGGAAGCCCTGTCTGCTGGCTGTTTCCTCAGTCTGCCAGGGCCATGTTTGCTCAGGACACTGCCTCTGCTTGCTGACTGATGGTAACCTTCAAGTTCAAAGTTAGCCCTGAAGAGTAAATGATTGAATCAATCAGAGTAGGTGTTAAATGCCCTTTAAAAAAACAGTCCCTAGTAAGGTATTAGAATCACCTCACTTGTTTCTAGCCATATGTTAGCTATGATATCTGAAGTGCAAAAACAGGTTAGATTGAGCACTCTTGAATCAGTGCTGGAGAGCGTCTAGAAGAGTGTGAACACCTGTGGATGTGATCACGTTCTCTTGTTTACCCACTGCTGGTTTTCATGACATTTTACTTTTCCATGTTTTAACAGGAAGATAGATAGATGTTTTTCCATTATTTTTCCTTATTATGGAAGCTCATGTGTGGGGAAGTATAGAATGAAGTTTGCCTGTCAGATGTTTTGACAAAGAAACAAGGCACTGATAGGCTTGTGAGTAAGGATGTGGGCCCATTAACTTATCTTTTTGCAGTAATTTTGCCTTTTTTTTTTAAGCAGGGCTTTGAAAAAAAGTGATGTGATTTGGGAGGAAAGAAAACTTCAGCCTTATATTAAGCTCTACTTTAGGGAAAAAATCATTCAGCACCTTACTGATCTTAGGATCTGTCCCTGTTCTGATGCAACTGAGATGTGACTTTAGAGATTTAGGGCTTCCATAATAGAAACAGCCGGAGGCAGAAGTTTTAGGTGGTTTCTGCAGCCTGCTGGGTGTGCCAGTCTTGAAGTGATTAGGTGATGGCTTTTGAAATGGGCAAACCTGGTGATAAGCTGTGAATGAAATTCCGGGAAATGTTCTCTCTCCTACTCCTGGTGGTTCCTTTCATCTGTTTTGAATTGGGGGAAAAGAGTCTGCCTGGGGTAGTGGCTGAGGTGGGTTTTGCCATATAATTGGGTCTGCAACATCTGAATGGCCATTGCTTTTGAGCTGGTGATCCTACAGTGCTGTTTGTGCTGAGCTTGTGCTGTTTGATGCCTCCCTGATAACTCTTAGAACTCTGTTCTGTACCGTATGCCCTTCAGGGAAGGCAGCATCTTAAAGTCTAAGAAGCATTTTGGAAATGTATCATGTCCTGTGGAGTCCCTGTCTTCCAGTCTTTGAGTGGACTTATAGATCTGCTTTGCCTGCTCTGTCTCTGCTGGAGGATTCCCATCCTTCAAATGATTCCCTGTTAGAAAAATGGACAGGTGGTGATCTGTCTCACAGCTTGGCCCTGTATCTCTCAGAGCTTAAGCTGTCAGAATAGAGAAGATTTTAGTGGCAGTAGTTAATGTTGGCATAGTTGCTTGTAGTGACAGTAGTTAATGGATAACATTCTCCAGCCCTGTCTCCTTTCTCTCCCTGACAAAAAAAGGGCAGGGTGGATCAGAGCACTTGGATCTCAAGGAGTGCTGTGTGGCTAACTCTCCAAGATCCTCGATGTGGCTCAGTGTGGGAGGGTGTGCTGACCAAATAGCAGTGTGGCTTTTGCAGGAATGCCTCCATTTCTATAAATAGACATGAGAGCCTGAGATGAACTTTTTCTACCCATTTCATCTGGTGCTCCCTTCCCAGACATACACCAAAGGCAGTTCCCCTTTCTCTCTCACAGAAGTTGGCTTTGGATTAAGTTCTGCAGGGGAGTTAAGCATTATGAGATGATGCCACAGAAGCAGAAGTGTAATGTGGAAGGGAGTTTGCTTTGTTTGCAGATGAGCTTTGGTTGTGCAAGTGGGGTTTGGAGAAAGGAAGCATCTCCCACATTAGCGAAAAAGTAAATTGAGCTCAAGCCCTGTCTTATCACAAGGCTGATTACAATTTTTCCTTCCACAACTTGTGTACTTCCTTATTTTTTCTTAACACACTGCAAGTAAGTTGCGTAAACTATGCAAAAATGTACATTGGCTTCCTGACTATCTGGATTTCAACAGGCTCTTCTAATTTTGCTGTCACTGGTATGGAAGAATATTCTGGACACTGATCCATACAGAAGTTTACTGTGTAGGAGCTGGCAGCTTCTGCTTAAACAGCACCTCAGTTGGACATTTTCAATTCTCCTGTAGCCTTTTATGTGGCTGGGACCTATGCTGACAGCAAAGTATTGGGAAGCCAATGTGCAGTTGGGAGGCACAGGGTGTGAGAAGGGGACGGCTGTCTGCTCTCTTCAGCTCCTGATATATGAATTATAGAGTCAGAAGGTTCAGCTGCTCTGGTGAAATGTCATGGTTACAGTTTGAGGGGCACCTGTAGTTAGAAAAGGAGGAAGGGCCAAGGACAGAGCTTTGATACCCAGACAAGAGTATAAGAGGATGCTGTGTTGCCCAGAGCTCTGGAACAAGCATCTCCTCAAAAGAGTTTCACTGGGTGAATCCAGAGGGAATCTGGAGTGTATCCTACTCACTCTCCAACGTCTTGGCTTGGGAACTTGCTAAGACCATATTGAAATAATGGTTTCTGCAAAGCCTGTTGTATTGGTGTTTATCAAAGCATAGATCTTTTGATTGCTACATTTTCTGTCCACTTGGCCAAACCAGCTGGTTGCTGGTCTCTGGGTTTCCTGGGACTTCTGCTTAGGCTGAACCTCCTAAAAAGTAGCATCACTTTTCTCTTCCTCCATTCCCAATTTGAATATTTGGTAACAGACCGCTTGATATGCTTTTGTGCAAGTAGTATGGATTTTCTGTTGACTTGTTCTTTTGAACTTCTAGATGAATACCAGCTGGTCCTGATGCCTCATAGAAGAAATTACTTTTAAAAAATTGAGTAATATCTTCTACTTATAACACATCATGTAATGAATGATGGTCCAAGACCTCTTTCTTGAATGTCTTCCTTCCACACTGATCATCTTTAGACCCTTCTATCAGGTTTCCTGATTTTGTTGTGTTTGAAGAGTTTTGACTTAGTTTGTAAAGCTGTTCTGGTGCCTCTTTTGGCCTAATTATGGTTTTGCTTTAGCTTGGTCCAGCTTGCTGTCATTTTTCTTTGCTTGAAAGAATAATGTCCAGTTTTAGAACTGGGTGGTTTATGTTCTTGTTGGTGGTTAGTTGTTTTCTTTGGTGTTTTTTGGGGGTTTTTGTTTGTTTGTTCTGTAGTTTTTTGTGTCTTTTTTTTTTTTTACTAAATTGTGGTTCCTTTATTCTAAAATACTTTACTAATATTCTCTAGGCTTACAGTGAGCCTCTGACTCAGTCTTTGCACAATCCTAGTGCCACTTGAAGGCATTTAATTTCTTAGGCTTTTCTTCATTTCCATTTAACACACTTTTTTCCTTTTAGGCACCATCCTCTTGTGAGTTATGTACTGCTGTACTGTTTTGGAGGGTGTTTCCTTTTTTTGTCACTGCTGCAAGGCAGCTGAATTTTAGTCCAGTACAGAACCATTCTGTAATACTGATCATAGTCATGCTCTGCTGTTCAGGGTTGAAATCACAAATTGTGCTGCCTCTTACAAGTTTTCCTCAGAAAAGGGTATTTATGGAATCCAAAAATGCAGTCTCTGCATCATCCCTGTCATGACACTTATTTAGCTTGCAAGGGCATTGTCAAAATTTCTAACTGTTGTGTTTTTTTGCTTTTGCAGCATTTCTCTGTCTTTTAACACTTTAATTGACCTTCTGTATTTGGTGGTCCCCTCTGTCAACATTTATACGTACTTATGGAATTTTAGAGGGCTTCTGTGTTCCTGTTGCTGACTCGTAGTTTTCTTTGAGGTGGAGGTCCACTCCTGCACTCCTCCATTGATCATTCATTTACAATTTTTATGCTGATACACCACTGGTTATCTTCCTTCAGGAGACTTTTAGCAGCTAACCTTAGAGATGTCATTTTCTATTTCAAGACTTAGGGTACATTTATACCACCTTCTTAGCTACTTGTTCATGGTTTTGTTGCTTGTTCATGTGCACACTTGAATATTGAATATTATGTTGTTGTTGTGACTGGTCCTTCACAAAATTCAGGTAGGGAATACATTCCTTCTGTCATTTACTAGTCTCTAAAGTGTAAGTCATGAGCTAAAAATGGTATGAATGATCCAGGGTCTGTGAATGTTGTTCAGGAAATCTTCAGTTTTAGTCAAGTCAAAGGACCTTATCTTCACGGAATTAATAGCATGAATCGCTCTGAAATATGAAATGTAGCTCCTATTGCTGTGGGTTTTTTTGTCTATTCTGCTGCCTGGTTCTTATGAAAGATATAATGAACTTCTAATGGATAAAAGTTACTTCGTTTTGGGGGAGGAGAAGAGAAAACACAAAACATTTCTTTATGGTTAGAAAAGGTGTCTGGGAAAATCCTTCTGAAAAGGCCAGCAAGTAGTTCAAGAAAGCTGGGTGAGTCTGTGACCCATTGGGTAAGTGATGACTGTAGGACCTCCCAGCAAAAGATTTCTAAACAATTTGCAACACAGACTCTCAATAACTTCTCTGCTAGGTATATCAGATAGATCCTTTTTCAGGACTGAGCAGCTGGAGAGAGACTGGAAAAGATTGAATCTCAACTGTGGTCCTGGAGAAACTTGTGTCAGAGGTCAGAATAAAGCGTGGGTCTCTCCTCTCCTGTTGGTTTGCTGCTGTGCAGCAGCTCATGTGGCTAGCATGTGATTGCAGAGAGAAGGAAGCCAAGAAATACCTAGCACAGGAATCCAGCTTAGTTCTTCCAAGAATGAAACAGTGGTAAGACAAAAGGTCAGTTTCCAGTGAGGTGTTAACCTTTGAGGAAGAGACTCTCAATACTGCCCCTTTCCATTTGAGGGAATAGTCCTATTGAGTCTCATATATCAGGTTTTGCATGTGCCCCCCACCCTTTCCTAAGTAAGGTTTACAAACACCTCACGGCCTGGAAAGGTTGTCCAAGATCATGCCTGGATTACAGGGCTCTTGGGTCTCCTGCTCTGTGCTGACTTGCTTCCATGAGGTTTATGGGCTGCACAGAACCTGTCTTCCTTAGTCCTTGCTTTCGGTACAGTTTTTCCAGGGACAGTTGCCAAGCTCCATTACTAAAACAACCTTGACCTCTAGGATATGTGCCATCAACTCTTTGTTTTCACCCTTGATGCTCTTCTAGGTTCTCCTGGTGGTCGTATGGTGAGCCTTGTCTTGCGAGGCTGCTCATTGAAACTGTATCAAAGGTGGCTGAACCAGATTAATATCTCAGTTATGTAGAGTGGTCAGGTGTCTCAGCCCTTGCACTTATGTGGTTGGAAAATAAATTGCTTCAACTCATTAAGACAGCAAATATTGTGGTTGGTTTTGATGGTCTTATTTTTTGCTATTTTTAATGAGCAAAATTGGATTACCAGATGGTGAGGCCAGCTCTAGAGCAGGGGCAAGGTAAGGAATGGGATGTGTGTGTGAACAGGAACATATATTTGTGGGGAATGTCAGGGCAGGCAAGACCTCCACTTTGGTGAAGCCAGGTATTCATTCTGCTAAATTGTGGTGTAAAACCTTGCCTTGAATATCCTGATATTTGTAATGGCAGTGGGGAAACATCTCTTATGGCTTATTTGAAATGGGTATCTGACTTTTAATTGTTGGGTGGTAAAGAAGATTTTAATCTTGGTTGTGAAATTGGATTAGGCTCAGTTGAGCCTGTACTGAGCTGTAGGGTAGTGGCACTGTTGTGGTTTCATGTCATGCCTCTGTTTATCCCTTCTCTCTCCTCAGCTTGGCATCGCTGCAGGCTTCCTGGTCCCTCCAGTTCTGATCCCTAATGTGGAGGATGTGGAGAAGCTGGCTTACCACATCAGCATCATGTTCTTCATGATTGCAGGTGTGGCATCAGCCCTGTTCATCCTGGTCATCATAGGTAAGGAGGTGGGAGTGTGCAGGTGAAACCAGATGGGACTGAGATCAGCCAGTGTGTAACAGGGGCCCGTGTGCCAGGAGATGGGCTGGGCAGGCCATCTGGGGAGGTGTCCTGCCATGCAGCTGACAGGCTCATGCAATACTAGATCTTGCTGCTTCAAACCCTTGATGAACAGCACATGTAAAAGGGAGGTTGTCAGCAAGCCTGCCAAATTGTTAGTTTTGTCCATTGCTTGCATAACAAATTCCAGGCATGAGTAAGTCCTTAAAAAAACTAATAGAAATCTTCCATACTCATACACACAAACAGGGTGCTGGGTCTTGCGTTATGTCTGGGACTTGCCTACCCCTTAAGAGTAGAAAGAGGCAGATTATATGGCATCACAGGAACAAGTTGTTTCTAGTTATGAGTAGAGAGAAAAAAGCATGAAGGACAGCAGCAGGACACAAGTGGTGCAATTCCATAACACATGAAGTCGAAGCCAGATCTTTAGCATGAAAGATTGGCATGCTCACTGGAGAGCTGAGTTTAGTTGCTGAATTCCATGCAATTTTTTTTGATAGGCTTCTTTTTCCAGTTTGTTCATGTTGCTGATGGCTGAATCAGATGTAGACTTCAAATACTGTGGGGCAGGGAACAGACAAAGTACAAAAATGCCTGTCTAGCACCTAGCACAGCAGTAGCACCTGTGACTGGGATTTCTGGCTGCTACTTTCATGATAGTAAGGGGCAGCAGATGGCTTGGCCTGAAATAAAACTTGGCAAAGGTTATTGTTCCCGGGCACTGGCCACTGCAGAACACTAGGCCACCTTTGTCAACTGACTTGTCCAGTTTCACTTTGTCATTTGTAAATCCACATAACGCTTTTGTGCCTGGGTGGTCATCCTTCTAGAAACAAAGCCACCTTTGTCAACTGACTTGTCCAGTTTCACTTTGTCATTTGTAAATCCACATAGGATTTATACCTATATATAGGTATAATATATATATTATATATACTATACATATATATATACCTATATATGAGTATACCCATAATAGGGTATACTGTAGCCAGCTTTTGTGCCTGGATGGTCATCCTTCTAGAAACGAAGGCTGGTAATAGTCCTGAGAACTCTTTTGGTGCTGCTGGACACTGCCTACACAAAAATCTAATTGAAGGCAAGATGTTTCCCTTGGGAAGCTGACAGGAGCCACTGCTGGAAGAGAGCTGTTCTTTCCTCTTCCTGGATACGTTAATGCATGGAGATCAAAACTTAAGGAAAATGGTGTGTTTTGTACACTTGCTTCTAGCAGCCCCTCTGCCATCCCTCAAATGGTACAGTGTGTGCTCAGGCCCCTCAGCTGCACCATTATAAACAGGTGTACTTTGTGTCTGGTTTCAGTCTTCAAAGCGAAGCCCCCAAACCCTCCAAGCCGAGCTCAGGCCTTGATCCAGTCAAGACCAGCTGTGGAGTATTCCTACGTGCAATCAATCCTCCGCCTGCTCCGCAATGCCAACTTTTTGCTGCTTATGGTCACTTATGGTAAGGTCTGGCCTCATTTCTTCTTGTGCAGTTAATCACAGCTTCTTCCCTTCTCTCTGTGCTCTGCAGGGGCAGTAACTGGCTTGAGTTGTTTTAGGGGAACATAAAGATAGCTCCCCTGTGCTGCTCTTATAGCCTAGTACTTTTCAGCAGTGGTTTCCAGTGAATGCAGCAGGCAAGAACAAAAGGAAGGCAAGCACACAGAAAATTATATGCCCCTACAACTGTTCTCCCAGTCTTTGACTGTTTGCTGTTCAGGGGATTTCCTTATCTGGGTGGTTTTTTTCCTAGTAATTTAGCTAATTGCAGCAAACCAATCTAAGTGCTTACATAAGAAATACATGGAAGTGTCTGAGTGCAAGTCATAGAACTGAGTGAAAGTCATTTCCGAAGGCAAGGATTTGAACATGGCTGCCAGGCATCTCTGTAGAGGTCATATGGAGTATGCAGATGTGCAGACTCTGTCAGCTTTCTAGGCGGTCCCTGTGAAGCAGTTGGAAGGAAAGGCTGGAGAATATCTTGTCATCTGTCCTTGCCTGCTGAATTTGCTGCTTGCTTCTCTTCAGCATTCTCAGTCTGTTTGTTTGAGGGCAGTGTGATGTGCTGAATCTATTCCCTGATGCTGAGTTGGCATATGGAAAAGTGTTTTTCTTACTGGCAGAAAGGCCATTGTGGTCTATGCCGGGCTGTATAATAGGGTATACTGTAGCCAGTTAGTCTGTGGGTAGTTTTGTCCTCAGTCTTCCTACCAGCTTGCTATGGAAGCTTCTCCGGGGGACAGTTAAATATTGCTGAAAGTTCTGCACATCCTGCCAGCAATTGTATTTGAAAGACCTTGTGGATGAGTGGGCAGGTTGGAGAGAGTCAGATGGTGGCTTTGTACTTGCTGAGGATGCTAATGGTCTTTGGAGTTGTTGTAACCTCTGTTCCCTTCCTTTTTAGTGCAGTAGACTTCTAGAAATGCCTTTCTCAGATTGCTCTTAAACTCTCCTGGATTGCATTACAGCTGCTGGGTTTGACTTTTTTTTTTTCCCATAGTACATAATACCCTCTCAGAAAGTGAAGACAGAAAAATCTGTCAGGCAGACTGTGTCTAAAGTTGGATTGTGTCATCTGCTCAGTTCACACTTACCCTTCAGGAAAAAGAAAGGGGAAAGCATTTGCTCTAATAGGCATAAACAAGTCCTAGAGGAGAGAGGAGGGCTCTCAGTACAAAGAGCATGTTTAGAATCTGACCTTCCTGGGATAATTCTTTTCTGGCAGTCACAAAAAGTGTGGAAAATCTGTTCAGTGGCTCATAATTCATTTTCTCTTGCTGCTGGTCTGTGCATTTTTTCTGTTCCTCTGTGTGTCAGCCTCATGCCAATCTCCAGCTTGACTTGAGATGATAACTGTTACTCAGAGAGGGAACTATGCTGTGAAACTTTTTTTTAGCTTGTCTGGGTTTAAAATGGTGTTGTTTTTCCTACTCAAGTCAAAAGTTACGTTGGCCGAGATTTAAGACATCTGCAGCCACATGAGTGCAACTGAGTCATCCTGCCTACCTAACACAAAGATTTCTGCAGCCTGTCAGCTTTTGTGTTAGCATAGCATGTATGGGGAGAGAGGGGCAAACCTGCTGCTTGTTCATCTCTCCTCGCTGTAGAAAGAATGAGGATCCTTCCACAATGACAGGTCTGAACACATCTGTAGACCTCTAAGGTCTTGGTATTACCAGCAGCCAATGATTCCTTTCTTATGGCAAGACTTGCAGTGCTGGAAACAGTGGTGTCACTGCTGCTGTGTCAGGTGCTCGTGAACTGTTTTTCAGGAAAGTCCTCAGAAAACCTTTTCCCCAAGGCTGCTAACATTGCTTCCATAAAATGGAGGCATAACATGGAATGGGCATTAAGGAATTCCAAGTCTGTGGGGTTGGGCTTTGCGTTGGAGAGCATGTTGCTAGTGGGAGGCAGTAGGCAGGAAAAGGGTGGGAAATTCTGGGAAGGGGTAATAGAATGGGAGTCATGAGGCAGTCTTAAATGCTGATGGTGATGGGGCAGTGAGGAGGAGGCAGGGCAGTGAGAGCTGCATAAGTAACCGTTGTTGGGGAGGATTACAAGGGAGAACAAGAGAGAGTCTGGCATGTAGGTAATAGGTTGCCTACCTGTGGGAGACCTGGGTTCTAGTCTGAGGCTTAATAAAGGCTCTGTTTGGAGCTGTAGGCAATGAACTTCCCTGTTCTGGCCTCTATAAAATAGAGGAGACACTGGGGTATCAAAAACATTATTCTACATTACAAGCAAACCATGGTAACTAGCTAAAGAATTCAGATGTCCTGCTCCCAGCTACTAGTTCTGGTTTCCCTTATCTGGGTGGGCAAATGGTCACTTTCCTGTTGGAAACAACCATTACCTGTTTTATGGTCATTCAAACAGCTGTAATTCTCAGAGAAGCTTCTCAGCTGAGTAACTGTGACATATGAAATGCCCACAACTTTTCTCAACCCTCACATATGCAAATTTGACACATGGTCTTGATTCTTAGAATGTTTTACCTGACTCTGGTGCCAAGTGTTGCTGCCAACTCTTACCTTCTGTCCAGCTTGGGATCAGGGGCCCTTCCCTGTCTTGGAAATCACAAGGATCACAGAGCTGCTGTAAATCTGGTTTTCTGACAGTATTAGTTACCAGAGGAGCATCTGGCTGTCTTCACAAGGACGCTGTCCTCTTGGCTGGGTGAGAAACTGAGGTGCACAAATGAGTGGTTAATGTTTATGCCCAGCTTTGAAGTGAAGAAGCAGAAGGACTGTGCTGATGTGCCATACTCCAGTGTCCTTGCACTGCAGCTTGTGGTGTCACCTAGTGAGCGGGGGGCTCCAGAGGTGGAGATAGGATGAAGTTCATTTAAGGTGTGTTAGCTGTTTTGCCATAGCCAAGAGTTGCAAAGAGATACTTTCAAGGCTGGAGGGCACCTCCTTGCTGTGAGAACTCCAGTTGTTCTCCCCCATCCTTGGCTGCTGCCCCTGCTCGAGTTTCCAGTCTTCCTGAGTAATTCTTGTTAAGGATTGGGTCTGTTCTCCTGCCTATTGAGCATGTCACTCAACTTGCTAGCCCCTCCTGTAACCTTCTGACAGAGGATTTTGAAGTGGGAAACATTGTCACAGGCAGTATTTGAGATCACTTGCATGAGTCTTCATCTGTTGTCTGTGCCATACAGCTGTGGAGTGAACTTTGCTTAATCATAGAATGGTTTAGAATCATTTGGAGGGCTCTTCAAGATCAACTAGTTCTAACCCCCATGCCATGTGCTAGTTCTAACCTTCCCTTAGACCTGGTCACTCAGAGTCCAGTCCAGCCTGGTAATGTTGTCAGAGATGGTGTGTGAAGGAAGTGTGATGCACCCT
Source organism: Passer montanus (assembly GCF_014805655.1). Taxonomy (NCBI): domain Eukaryota; kingdom Metazoa; phylum Chordata; class Aves; order Passeriformes; family Passeridae; genus Passer; species Passer montanus. The sequence goes on from NW_024365381.1 coordinate 16,996,066, forward strand.
CCAGCTGCCAATCTTGTGGCTCTTCATAGTGCTGTGTTCTGCAGCAGGTATCCAGTGCCCAGTGGAAGACTGGGCTAGGTGCAGGATTGCTGAGTACTTAAGGGGAGATAAGGGACTTCAGGGTTAGGAGAGCTCAGGGCTTTGTTCCCTCTGTCAAAGCTCTGCCTGCTAGACTGCACTTCTGTATCCTGTGTTGTTAATTTCTGCTTTTAGCTGAGGCTTAGAGAGGAAAAGTAGGAAGAGGGAACTTAACATCTATCTGTTTTGTCAGGATTTCAGGCATCTGTGCCAGACTTTTTAAAACCATGGCTTCTTTTGGTGCCTATAGACGTGTGAGCTGCAGTGGTAAAATCTGTCCCTTTCCCTCCACCCATCAGAATCACTGAAGCCTTGAAGAGAAACCAACTGCAAATGTAAATGACTTTCTGAGAAGAAAGTTATACTGACTGTTACAGACCTCTTCAACCTGGGGGAGGTTTCTCAGTATCACCCAAGGTGAGAGTGTAGCCGTTGCAGTACTGCTGGTCCAGTGCACATGTGTATGTTCTTGCCTGCTGAACAAAGCTGTTAGGTTTTCTGCCCTTTTGAGAATGCATTTAACCAACGAGAATTGCATGTAAGATGCAGCAGAGTGTCTGAATAGGGCTTGACCGGTATCACCCCAACAGTTTCATTCTCACCTTGGGTGATACTGAGAAACCTTCACCAGGTGGTTCATCCTTGTAACAGCTAATGTAAGTTCTCTTTCAGAAACGCAATTACTTTCACAGGTTTTTTTCAGGCCTCAGTGATAGGTTTTAAAATGCAAGACTTTTCCCATGCAGACACACACCCCAGGTGCCTAAGGGTAGTGCTGTCTGTGCTTCACCAATCATCTCTGCTCCTACTTGTCTTCTGGCATTTCTTGGCTTGGAGAGAGTGTTACTTACTGGCTGTCAGCAGGGAGAATGCTGACAGCCTCTTCTCTGGGAGGAAAACACACAGGTCAATGACACTGTTGTTAATTGAATCTCAGGTCCTTGTTCAAGGTATGATGCTGAGGCAGATGCTTTTCTAGTTTTCTGACTTGGCTGGGAGCAGAGGACAAAACTGCAGTGCTAAAAGATGAATCTGGCTGCTCACAGGGTTGTTCAGAGGGTTGAGACTCCGTGAAGGAGTTGCAGGACCTTTCAGTACCAGAAATGTGCACAGCCATTCTTCTAGCTGCTTAGGTAGGAACCATCCTGAAACTGTAGGAATTTTACTTCTGCATGTTGAGGCCTGGATGTTGGTCTGCATTTCTTTCAGTATCCTGTGTCTAGCCAGTCTGTCTCACTCTCCTGAGACTCTGCAGCCTTGTTGTGGACTGATGGTCCCAAAGATTTCTCTCTCTGTATTTTTACCATTTCACAACCCAGCAGGAGAGTAGCAGGCTCTGAATGTGCTGCATTTTTATCCCCTTCTCAGGTCTGAATGTAGGTTGTTTCTACGCCTTGTCCACTCTGCTGAACCGCATGGTGATCCATCACTACCCAGTAAGTGCATCCACCCCTCATGGCCCTCTCTGGTACTTGCTGTTGTCTGACACAGGTTGGCTGTTCCTTTTTGCCTTTACACCACCCCATGTAAAAGCTGGTGAGCTCTAGAAAAGATGCCTCCTTTGCACCTTAAATGAAAGCATTTACTTCTGAGAAAATCTTCCAGCAATTTCCACTCCTTGTTTCTGACTGTGATTTCTGCTGGGACATCTGTCCCAGGAGGCTGCCCAGACTCATGGGCATGCCATGGGTGGCAGAAGGGTGGGGTGCCTCTGTATCTGAGCTATTGTACAGCTTACTGCTGGTGCTGCATGCCACAGAGCTCCTTTCTGTTCTGCCTTATAGTGAGTCCCAATATTTCCCGGTCAATCTGGCCCAAATCCTAACAGCAAGCTTCATGGTTTATGCTAACTCCTCTGAGATTATCTGCTCACGCTGGCCAGTTTTTCTCAGGGCTGGCTCAGACATAATTGCCAGACCACTTTTTTTTCATGGCCCAGAAAGCACTGGCTCTTAGTGGGCCCAAAAGTGTTCCTGCAAAGGCTAGTTCTGGTTAGTGTGTTACCAGCAGAAAGCATGTATGAAGACTAACTTTGGTGTCTCTTCCTCTCTGGGTTTTCTGCACTTTGCTTTTTGTTGGATATGAGTTAGCTCCTGCACTTGTGTGAGTGTGTGTGTCTCACCACAGGGGGAGGAGGTGAATGCTGGCAGGATTGGACTCACCATTATACTGTCGGGGATGGCTGGAGCTCTGATCTCCGGCATCTGGTTGGATAAAACCAAAACCTACAAGTAAGTCCCTTGTTTGCCCCTGTGCCCTGGTGACTATGCTCTTCCTCCACACTGTGCAAGGAGGAGCCCTGTGCAATTGCAAGTTTGCACTCTAGAGACTGAATCATTGGGAAGATTTTTAGGAAAAAAAAAAAAAGTTCTTCACGTTACACCAACTGGGTCTTGAAGTTTGGAGCTGTGCATTAGCCAGCACTGGGCCCATACAAAATCTGGTATTGGTGTTCCCTAGGGAGGTTTACAGAGAAGATGAGATGGCCCAGTAACTGCTTTGTCAGGGATGAGAGAGTTCTTGGCACAAGCAGAATCAAGACTGTACCAGACCATTTATCAGCCCTTACAAACCAGCCTCTGTATATTTTTGTCCAGCTTAATGAAAGACACATTGAATGCAGTGCCCAGAGGCATTGTGTTGGTGGCGTGTTGCTGTATTTAGGGCAGGCACAAGGGTTATTGGGGTTATGGCTGGATGATTCTGTGTGTGTTGCCCAGCGAGTTTGGAAGGCAGATCTGGCCAGCATGCCTTGCCATCTGCAAAGGGACAGTTAAGTGTCTTTGCTTGCTCTACAGTTCCCAGTCCTCGTAAATTTGGATCTCACTGAAGCACCTCTGTAGGGTATCCCAGGTGATACAGAGAGACTCTTGTGTCTTATACTGGGGTCCACCCAACTCTTTGGTTTCTCTGCTGGCTTTGGGAATGGTGCTACATCCTGTTGTCTGAGCAGGTTAAGTGAGAGGGGGCTTTACTGGTGATGTGCTGGTAATGACTTGAAAGCAATTTCAGTGTTTTATTCCTTGCAGCAGCTTTTCATCTGGGGGAGTCCTACTGCCATTATCCTACCTCATATCTTGGGCTAGAAATGCATGTTCTCATTGTAGGCAGCTTAGATTAATCTGGCTAGCTGTGAGCTTGCAACTTCTGAAGTGGCCTCTGGCCCTAGCTCCCTGTAAAGTACAGGGATCAGAAATAGAAAACTGGCTTCTCTAATCAGAAAGAGCAGTAGGTGAGGGCTCCTGAGATTAGCAGGTTGTTTATTGCTGTGTCTAGATGGTTGTGTGGCACTGAGTAGTACTCATAAGGGAGTCCTGGGAAATAGAAATGTAACTGTTAGAACTGCACTGCTAACCATGCAATGTGACTTGTGTCTCTTTCCTGCCCAGAGCTAGTGGTAAGGTAGCCTCAGCTGGCACTGCTAGACTGAATGGTCTTCCTGGTTTGATAAGTGAGGTTAGGTTGCAGCATGAAGCCTTGAAGAGCCTTGTGACTTACCATGCAGAGCTGGGACTTGAAATCTGGGAGAATGGCAGAGAGAAAAATCCACAAATCCTGTATTTGTTCCATGTCTGCTCCTTCCTTGGAGGGATTGCATAGGTGGGCAGAGCTGGCTAACAGTACAGAAAAATAGGACTATGTCATCCATGGATTTTCTTCTACAGACCCCCATGGACTGTTGGGGGATATTTTAGCCTTAGGTAAGGAAAAACCCTGCTAAGAATTTGTTCTCCCTTACCGCCCACAAAATGGATTTCTGTGAAACTAGCACATTTTTTTCTGAGTGCTACATAGTCTTTATTTAGCCCCATTTAAAAGTCTATTTAAAAAACTGTCAAGATGCCAGATGTTCTAGGTGGGTACCCTCCCCCTTCCCTCTGTTGCTGAGATAGTGTCAAGAATAAAATGGTAAGCACATGAAAATCAGGAAGGAAAGATATTAAGTCCTTTTTTTAGTCAGTTTGTAAAGAGAGGGAAGCAAATGAATGGGATCCAGCTGTGATTGCGGGGAGCAGAGGAAGGTTAATAACAGAAGGAATTGCAGAGCTCTACATGCATGTTTGGTCTTTACTGTACCATCAGCAGTTCCTTGAAAGGGTGAGGCTGTGCTAAGTCAGGCTTTCCCCATCTGTCATGCTCGGGCACCAAATGGCCTTGCACTCTTGCTTTTATTTGGCAGGCAAGTCGCTGTGGCAGTCCCTGCACTGTTCTTGTTTTTGGAATAGCAGGTGAAAATTTGGTCCATTTAAATAGATACATGGGTGTTACTCTAGGACACAAAATAGAAAGATGCAGATACTGGATTCTTGAAGGTGAGAAAGAGGGAAGTTTAATTCTGACTCCAACATTTATAGATTTTTAAAAGTGACAGTGGATTGGAGGGTGAAAGTGACACCTCTCCAATGACACTGGACAAACCAACGGTCCATCAAATTTCTCCTCCTCCAGAAAAGAATACAAAACAATTAATTATTTACATAAAGTCAGTGAAAAAAATCGTTACAATAATGTAAACATCAGAAAACTTAGAAGAACTCAAAAAAAACCAGAGCAACACATGGGTTATATAGTGATGAGTGAGCAGTACAAGAATTGGGGTTGTCTTTGGTGGTATGGCTTGTTGAGTACAGCCCATCTCTTTGAATCATAGAATCAGGAGAAGACCCTTATAGTTTTGACATCAAGTTCCTGGCTCAGAGGACAGATGAAGTTGTGACACCTGGAGACTGCTGGGTGCATTGGTGTTGGTGGGGTAGTCTGGCTCAGAATGAGGTGTTTGGGGACTGAATTAATCAGCACTTCTCTTTGGTTTCTTTAAAGTGCAGTGTTCACATGGCCTCAGGTCAAGCTGGTTGCAGTCAGCATTTTCTGCTTTCATTGCTGCATCTCTATAAGGCTCTCTATAAGATATCAGAAATATCCATCTCTCTCTCCATTGACTAGGCAGAAGACCTCAAGTGGTGTTTTAGGTCTATACACATGCAAGGTACAAAAATTTGGGGGAGGGAGAAAAGATGGTGGAGGATGGAGCACTTGGCTTTCTTCCAAGTGAGAAGGTGAATGCTCTCTCAGCCTAGCCTGACCTGCAATTGGAGCGTGTTTTACACAAGGTTGGTCCTTGTGTAGTGGATATGTCTTCACCCTGTCCTGCCATATGTGTTATATAAATAATTTACCAAGACTGTCCTTTCTTCTGACCTTCATACAGGAAGAAAGTGGCATAAAACTGAATGCCTAAGGATAAGGGCGTGGTGAAAACCAAGGCAGTGTTCTCCAATTCATCCCCTTCTCCAGCAGCTGACACCTCTGTGTCTTCAGCAATGAGATCTTCTGGGAGCATAGGATCAAGGGCTTTGTTCGGGCTTGTGTGCAGCCTGGAATGTGCTGTCTTCATGGCAAAGCCTGTGGAGGCCATCTGTCATCCATGTCTGTACAGCAGAGCATGCTGGAGCTGCATACAACATCCCTGTGAGCAGCTAGAACTGTTCTATGTGCCTGTGCCCCTCATCCCACCTCCTGCTCCCAGCTTGTTCATTTGTTGCTTCAGATGTTGTTTGACTTCAGTGTTTTTGCAGCTGCAATCTCCTCTGAGTCTCGTCGTGTCCCTTTTGCTTTCCTCATCTGAGTGACCTTGTGAGACAAGGCTGGGCTGGGCCATACACGTTCCTTACTCTGAGGCTTCTTCTGGAGCTGACTGAACAGCAGGAGATGTGTTCTTCATTTCAGCCCTGTTCCCTGCTGGTGCTGGCCCTGTCTGGCTTTTTTCCCCATGATCTCTTTTTTCTCACAGTCCCTTGTGTGGCTCTTTATCTGCCCTTCAGAAGGTTTGGGAATGTGACTGGGAAGGCAGATTAATGTCAGGGCTAGTAAGGTTCATGTAAGTGACAAGTGTGTCAGGTCCTTCACAGATCTCCCTCTGGTTCTGCCACAAAGACTTGGCACTGGTGCCTTCATAACAATGCTTCCTTTCCACACCCCAGAGCACAGGGTTGGGTTAACCTCAGTTTTTCTAAGGTAATGTGGCAGGATGCCTAACTTCTAGCCTGTACTCACTGCACTAACCAGCCTGTTAAGTAGACAGTCTCTGTTCCCTGTTCCAGACAATGAAAATTGTCAGTCCCTGTAGAGCCATCATGGGTGTAGGTTGCTAAAAACACCAGAATGCAGTGCTGATGTGCTCTGTGAATCTGCTTCTCCTCCTTTGTGCTTTTCTCACTCCCATGAGATTTATGGCTATGATAAGAGGCTTATTAAGCTAAAACTGGGCATTTTTCCATGCCCCAGTGCCCCTAGGGCCACAGAACATTCTTGTTCTCTGGTGAACAGGGTGTCAAAGGCCACTTCCTGAGAACACTCTGCATCTGTGTCTTTCCCCAGGGGATTTTGTCCCCCTGTGCACCAGTGTCTACCAGTATCTCAGTTAAACCCTCTTCAAAATGTTGTGTCTTTCTTGGACTGCTGAGCACTAAATCTCCTTTTCTTGTCATCAGTGGTATGCTCGGGGGAGCAGGGTTTTGCTGAAGTCTGGTTTAGGAGAAGTCTGCTTGTGTGCTTAAGGCTGTTTCCTGCAGCAGGATTTACATTTGGTGCTCTCTGTTCAGATCCTGTGAGGGTCTGTGGTGGGCAGGCAGCAGTTCATGGCTTCAGGATGCTTCCTGGTCTGTGTTTCCCACAACACTCAAGCCTGTGGCCTTGTTCTTTCACAAAGATCTATTGATTAATTTTGTCCTTCTGCAGCCTAATGATTCAGGGAGGTCAGTGAGGAAAACTTGCTAGATGAGGTACCCATGGCAGGATCAGTTTTCTCCATTTTGTCCTCTACACAGTTCTGCAGTTTCAGTGAAGAACACCTTTAAGAGTTTGCCTGCAGCTAGGAGTCTGCCTGCTCTAGCTCTCTGTGAGGCACAGCACGTTCTGGGAACTGAACTCCTCTCTTGCAGCTTGACTAATGACATAGCATCAATGTGAAACAAAGTCTTTACCACATCTGGTCACTGTCTCATTCTTCACCTTTGCCTGGAGATGAAGGGCAAAATGCAACACTTGGCAACTGTCATGACACTGAATAAGATACAAATACCTTTGAATACTTGAACCATAAGCCTAGAGAACTGAGTAGAGATTTTGTGACTATCCTGAGACCTCTGCACTGAGCCCAAACTGGCTGTGGTGAGAAAAAAATTATAAAACTCTCCATGGGCTGAGTGTCCCTGCAGGCAGTGACTAAACTTCCAGCCAAGGGCTGCAACCACCTCTTGGAGGCCTGAACAGTATTTTAGCTCAAACTGCTATGTAATTTGGAGGCTTCTGTTTATGGAAGGAGCACCCAGTTCAAACTTGGTTCATGTAGCCCAAGTGCAGAACTGTAATTCTAGCTTTGAGCTCCTTTCCTAATTATCTCTTTTCTCCATGGCTGCTTGTCAAAGCATGAGAGGCATAAGAACTCATGGGACATACCTGAGGAACCTGTATTGAGCAGAAAAAGGCTTTTACTTGCATCTCTTTCACTCTCTGGGACTGCTCTTTGTCGGTTCAGTCAGTCTTTCAGCTCTTCTTCTGCAGCCTCCAGGCATTGTGCCAACCATGTAGCAGCTCTCTGCAATGATTATAACAGAAGTAAACAGTTCCTTTAGGCTGCCTTCACAGCTGATTTTTTCCTTCAGTGAAAACTAGGGAAAGAACATACTTTAGAAATGATACAGCACTGGAGGTTAAGGGATTTAACTACTCCTTTGATACACAACAAAATTACAAAACAAAATACACAACATGCTTGCCACAGCATGTTGTTTAGCCTTTCAATATATTAAATGAGCCTGGTGACCCTTGTAAGTATGGATCAATAGCTGAAGCCTGAAATTTGCTTCTCAGGCCTATATTTGTGTAAGAATTGACGTATGGGCATGAGCCCCACTGACTGCAGTCATTGCAGCAGTGGGGGAGGACAGAACCTTAGCTGGAGCAGACTGGATTTATCTGTAGTAATTCAGTGTACTGGAAACATTTTCTTACACATTGTAATACTTACTGCCTACTTGGATTAGATTTTTGACAGTGATCATTTCCATTAAAAAGGAAAATAGTTTGAGATTTAGTTTCTTCAGTGGAGTTCTAGGAACTCATATCAAACACATTATTTAATGGATTAAGAGTTAAATTCGGGAGAAAGTACACAAATAGCTTGTGGTAATACATGTAACTTCTTCCTAAAAGAAAATGATCAAGAGGTTTTACCAACTCTGGTAACTGTTCTGCTTTCAAAATCCTGGTGGAATGTCAGTCAGGTAAAGTATTTACCTTTTCCTCCTTTCCCTCCTTTTCCTCCTCAAAACTATGTACTGGGAAGACTACTGCTGCCTCTTGTACTAGAAAGAGCCTTGTTTTTTTAAATGTGGATAGGGTTTTCTTGGTGTGTAGTCAAGGATGACAATTGCTAAATGTTGTGGTAAAAGCTGGCCTGGGCTGCTGCCTGTGTCTCGCAGTGCTGAGTGCCCTGGTGATCTTTGCACAGCCTGGCTGCAGGTGTGGCTCTTCCCAGGATCTGACTGCCATACTTCCTGAGCACAGGGTGTCTTTGTCTCCTTTGCACCCAGACAAGAGCTTGTGGCTCAGCTGCTGTTGCCTGTGGAACTAGCACCTGCTAAATGCTCTTATGGCTTGAGGGTGAGGCTGTGAGAGCAACCTGGCTTGCATGTCACCTCTCCAAATACAGCAGGCACTTTAAACAACAGAAAGGAGCAGCAATGAAAGCTGTTTCAGACAGCACTGAAAGACATAGGCCCATAAGACTCTAGCAGTGTTGACACCTCCTTCCTTTACGTTCCTGCTTGAGAGTGCTTGATCTCCTTGGCTCCTGCTTTTAAGTAAGTATATTCAACTCACTATAGTACAGAGGATGCCCAAGAAAGATTAATGATCTCCTTAATTGGCTCTTGTTCTCCCCCTCAGGTGCAGTATACCATATATGACCAGGCAACTGTCAACCTGTGGTAGGATCTTTCTTCTTCTGCTGTGCTGCTCTGTGTGCAGGCCTTTCCATGCTATCTGTCAGTCTAGTTCCTCTGTCTGGGTATGAGTGCCAAAAGACTGCAACTTTTAAATGTTTTTTTTTTTTACCCATGTGCTACAAACAATACTAATATCTGTGGGCAAAGAGGAGGATTGGATTAAATAAAATCCTGTTTGCTTTTTCTTGCAGGCAAACAACACTAGTTGTCTATGTCATGTCTCTGGTGGGAATGATAGTCTATACCTTCACTCTGAGCCTGGACCACCTCTGGGTGGTCTTTGTGACTGCTGGGTTGCTGGGGTAAGTTCATGTGCAGGCTGCTTTCCTTGGCCTGTGATGGGAGGGGATAAGCAGGGAGGCAGAACTGCTGTGGAAGGGACTGGGAAGAGCCATAGCATCTGAATGGCTCCTATCTGGCCTTCCCATCTCTCACTTGTATGTGTTTCATTAGAGTCTGGGGCATTGTCGTGACCCTGCTCAGCTTAATTGTTCCAGGTAAGTGGAAGCTTTTGGAAAGCAAGTGGTACCTGCAGCCCCATAGATGATCAGTGGACAAGAGCAAAAAGCATGTGGGCTGGCATGGCTGTTTGACTGTGCTGGGGGTGATGCTGCTTAGAGTTATGGTCTATACTGTACCTCTTCAGTCTTCCTTCTGGCAGTTGCTGAGTCTTCCTTTCTGCGTACTTCGTTACAGGTTTTTCATGACAGGATACCTTCCCCTGGGCTTTGAGTTTGCTGCAGAGTTGACATACCCAGAATCAGAAGGAACATCATCAGGGCTTCTTAATGTCTCAGCACAGGTAGGTGTGCAGTTTTCCCTTTGCTTGCCTCTTTTTAGGCAAAGAGATTAAATTGTAGTTCCAAGCCTTGAGTCCTATTTCTTGTCCATTATTGGTGTAATGTACTGCAGATCTAAGCACCCTGGGACCTGGCTTTTTGAATGATGTTCCTCATGGCATTTCTGTTAGTGGCACTCATTCTGTTTAAGAAAATACTTCAGGGTGCATGTCATCCTTGCCTTTTCCAACATAGCTCTTAACAGTCCTGGTTCATCTCCAGTGAGAGATGAGATTCCACCCAGGGTCATCTGTCATTGCATCAGCTGCAAGGAGGTGCCTCTGGATGTGATTATAATCAAACTTTAGCCTGACTAGGCCAACTGTTTGACTGGCCTGTATGCTCTGATACTTTGGTAAAGATTGGAAAGAGTTTGGGCTGTTTTATGATAGCAGTACAGCTTGACATTACCTTTGTTTGTTTGTAGATTTTTGGTATTGCCTTCACCATTAGCCAAGGGCAAATCATAGATCACTTTGGGACAAAGGCAGGAAACCTCTTGCTTTGTTCTGTCCTGTTCCTGGGGACTATTCTGACAGGTAATTAAAATTTTCCGTGTTCTTCTGCTCTGACTTTGCCTTGGGCTTGGCACATTCATTGAAGGCTTTTGTGTGCAGTTGAGTCAAAGGGTTAAGTTAGAAATGTAGGTAGCAAAGATCATATACTGTGATTAGAGCTTAACAAGGGAACTAATTGATACCAGGTGGGGATAACTGAAACAAGGTTGGGAATGACAGGTAATATATGAAGTATTGTAAGAGTGCAGGAGCCATAAATACCACTGGGTTCTAAGAATGAGAAGGGGTTTGGACTGTGACCAGCAAGTCAAGGAGCCCTGCCAGCTAGACACAGATGAAGAGTTTACCATGAGGAAGATGTTTTACTTCCTCCCCAGAAGCCCACTGACCCAATTGCAGAGGACAATTGTGCAGCTGTAATGGATATTCAGCTAATTATAATACCAGGCCAGAGCTAATATTTATGTAATAAGCATCATAGAAACCATCCTGGAAACCATTTGAGTATGTAAAACCTTTTTGGATAAATAGAGAGCAGGAACTTGTGTCTTTTTTGCACATGCCTTTAGAAATGATTCCGCATGTGTCCAGCACTGTGATAATGTACCTTCTTTTCAACTTAATTAGTTGAAGAGTCATCTCTCTGTGCTTCACAGTGCCTGCAGAAAAGGGCAGAACCACACAGTAGTCCCATAGCAATGCTGTTCTTCTTTAAATGTCTGGTCTGTCTTACAAAGAAGAGCCAAGGCTTTTTTCCCTGGCTCTGGCTGGGGTCTCAAAGTTGCACCTTCTACATGCTGCAATAAAGAATCTCTATCCTGCCTGTTTCAGAAGTGTTCTCAGCCTTGTTCATGAGGGTGGTTTCTCTTGCTCATTGTATTGTGTTTCTGTCTCTTCTGGGGCTTCTGCTGCTCCTTTGAGTCCTGGGGAAATTGACTTGGGTCCTGCATGGTGACTTGACTGCCTTCACATCTCTCTTCCTTCCTCTGTTCCAGCATTCATTAAGGCTGATCTCCGAAGACATCAGGCCAATTTGGAAAATGAACAGACAGTGAGTAAACCCTCCTTCAATCCCTGCTGTGCCTCTGCTATTAGCTCAGGACAATACCCAATCTCTCTCCTTTCTAGGAAGGGAGTGGCTTGTGGGGAAGCTCCTTGTTGGCATTTTCAAACTGGATGTAGTCCTAGCTCTGCCAGCTGCTGGGGCCTCTGTTTGCTCAGTGTTAATGTCATGCAGAATCTGTAGGCTCTGGTCCTCTGGGGTTCTACAGAGCTTCACACATCTTCATACCAGCTAGGACCAGATGCTGGGCAGTACTATGCTCATTTGTCTCCCTCCTTGACAATGTGTTGAGGACTTCAGTGCTTTGCTCTTTTTTTAGAGATGAGTAGCTATTATTCAAGGCCCCTAGGCTGGCAGGTTATTCCTCTTACTCCTTGCCCTCAGCTGCCAAGTGGGGTTCAGTGTATGTGACTGGAGGAAGCTAAGGTGCCAAAGCCTAAGTGAGGCTTTGAGCAACCTGGCTGCTAACACTTTGCATAGTGTTGCTGACAAGGCTGCTAGCTCATACTTGCACACCAGAGCTTGGGGTGTGATGTCCCTGTGGCATGCTGTGCAATAAAAGCAGTTATTTGCATGTGGGTGAACTAATTGCAGTGGATAATGTGAGAAGCTCTCCCTGCAGGGAAAGGGAGGGGACTGGTTGCTTGAGGCTATTTTCTGTATTACTCTGGGCTCCTCTTCTAGGATGTTAACAGAGATACCCACTCAATGTTCAAGTGACCATCAGCAACCATGGCTAGCAAAGTGTGAAAATCTCAGTTCTCTGCTGTCTTGAGTTACTCTATTCAGAAGACAGTGCTGCCCTTCTTCAGTGGCAATGTGAGCTGAATTCATAACACAGATGTGGAAGGCCCAGGAAAGGGCCTGAGGTCCTTTGGCAGTGAAGGTGATGCCTTCTAGTAGTTGATCCTTTCCCTTTGTTGGACACTTCTCTCATCAGATGAATTGTATATTTTTTGCCTAAGCCCTGTTTAGTATAAATCCTTTTCAGTCTAAATACTATTGTAAGAGCTTGCTGTTGCATGGGGAGGAGCATTGCAACCACAGCAAAGGTGGTGCAATGTCATTTTTATAATCCTGAAAGTCTCCAGAACTGACAGTAGTAAGAACTAAAGGGGTGTGTGTGAGATAATGGGTCTCAGTCAATCAAAAATTTCACTGGCAGCTCCTTCCCTCTGAGGAGACGTGCTCGGAGGAAGTCATGTTGCACCCCCCACCACACCCCCAAATGTGTCCTCCACATGGCTGAGCTCACCTGAGTATTCTCAAACTTAACAACCAGCTGCAGGTGCTCAACTGACTGATGGCAGGCTGAATCTGGTATTCTGCATTAAGATGGATGCCTCGACCAGGGGATCACCCATCTGGGCTTGGGCATTGTGTGCTGCCTTTGTGGAGAACTCTGACAAAGTCAGGTACTGGGGCCTTTCTGTGTGGCACAGCTGCCTTACACATGCTTGGGTGATTTTACTGTTTTCTTCCATTGCCTGTTTCCCTTTCTTATTTTGCTCCACTTTAATTTCTTTTCCTACTTGCCTCCATATTTTCTGACTTGTGACTGTCATTACAGAGACTCCAAGGCAGCAATCAGATCATGGATTATGGGACTGTAGCTTGTAAATCTAACCCCATCAATTGCCACTCCTGCTCACTAGCTTAAACACACCAAGGTAGGAGAATTGCACTAACCTACTTCTCTGAACGCTCACAGGGTGGCACAGGCATGAAGCCAATGACATTGCTGGGATGACTGCAGTGGCTGTAGAGTATCAAGAATCTTTCTGGTCTTCTCAGGTACTCAGCTGAGAGGAAAGACAAGACAGTTCCCAATAATAGAGTGGAGATCCCCCCAGACTCATGTCAGACAGAGATGTAGGGATTCAGCTAGATACAGCAAAGCAAAGCCTGGTGCTGGAGCAGATTAAGAACTGAACTGTCAGTCATTTGTTAGGGAGAGGAGGCACAGACATTTGGAGCTGCTTCTCTGTCATTATTTTTGCAGTCCAAATTCTTGGCTGGAGGTGAATTTAAAGAATTGGTTTTGATCACGGGCAGGGTGCATGGCCAGCTTCAAGAAGGAAATTTAAAAACGTGTAGTAAGAACAGAGTCATTGGGCTGGTGCCTTGTGGTATAAGAATGCCTGAAAATTGTAAAGCTCTGTGCTTGTTGATCTGTGAATCTCAGTGGTACTTTGTGTTTTCTCAGCTGTTGCTTGAGGTGGTATGCTTTACTACTCACTGTCCTCTGTGTCACACTGACAGGCTGGTCTGCTAGCTTATCCATGCTACTCTTTGCTTTTCAAGGTGTGGTAGACTGTGCATATCATTTAGTGCCATGGCCAGCAGGACTAACAGGCAAAAGCAAAGCGAGTCCATTGGGAAAACCACCCTTAAACTTGCTAAGATTAGGGCATGTTCTACAGGGACCATGAAGCTGCTGTATTTTGATGGAAGTATGAGGAAGAGTCCCATGGGCAGGGAAAGTGTTGGTAAATGGAGTTATATCCAGCTGGCATCAGGTCACCAGTGCCCCAAGGCTCAGTATTGGGGATAGTCCTGTTTAGTCCCTTTGTTGATGACCTGCATGAAGGGATCAAGTGCACCTTTAGTCAGTTTGCAGACCAAACACCAAGTTGGGCAGGAGTATTGTTGGGGGATTGGAAGGCTATGCAGAGGGACCTGGATAGGCTGTGATAATTTTGTGAGGTGTTCAACAAGGTGAATGCTGGTTCCTGCAGTTGGGCCACAGGGTAGTACTACAGGCTCGGAAAAGAGCAGCTGAAAAGTTGTCCGTTGGAAAAAGACCTGGGGGTGTGGGTCAGCAGCCACTGAACAAGAGCCAGTGTGTGCCCAGGTAGCCAAGAGGGCCAGTGGCATCTTGGCTTATGTCAGAAATAGTGTGGCCAGCAGGACTGGGGGAAGGTTTGTCCACTTGTCCTTGGTGAGGCTGCACCTCAATTCCTGTGTTCAGTTTTGGGCCTCTCACTACAAGAAGGACATTGAAGTATTGGGGCATATGCAGAGAAGGGCCAGGGAGCTGGTGAAGGCTCTGGAGCACAAGTCCTATGAGGAGCACCTGAAGGAGCTGGGGTTGTTTAGCCTGGAGAAAAGGAGGCTTGAGAGCTTTTTGCTCTCTACAACAACCTGAAGGGAGATCATAGTGAGCTGGGGGTCAGTGTGTGACAGGACAAGAAGAAACAAACCTCAAGTTATACCATGGGAGATTTACATTGGGTATTAGGAAAATTTCTTCATCAAAAAGGTTGTCAAGCATTGGAACAGGCTGCTTAGGGAAATGTTAAGAGTCACTATCCCTGGAGGTATTTATAAGACATGTAGACATGGTTTGTAGGGACATGGTTTAGTGGTGGACTTGGCAGTGCTGGGTAAATGGTTGGACTCTGTGATCTTAAGGATCTTTTCCAGCCTAAACAATTCTGTGGTTGTTGCAAGGAGAAGACTTAGAGTCAGTTGTGAGCTTCCAAAGCATGCAGAGCCGTGGAGTTGTGCAGATCTCACTTCCATAGAAGCCCTGTACCACTGGCTGTGTAGCAGTTTGTCTTCTATGGGTGCCCTCATCTGCTATGGTTATAATTAACAACTGTTGCAGTTAGTAGATTAAATGAGCCTAATGGCATTGTGTACACCTTGTCCTCTATTAATTAAGCTGTAATGTGGTTCCAGTAATCCTCGCCACTTTTGTCTGCCTCAGTTCCCAGAGCTCCAGCTGGGCTAGCTTTCTGTATCTCAGGACACTCGGATCAAATGCCTGATAATGAGGCTCTTTGTGTGCTGCCTTTGTTGTAAATGCATCTGAACCCATTCTAGTGTTGTGCCTTAAGATTTCATAGTAATGTCAGTTGATTCAGCACACACGTTACACTAATGAATATGCTGTGTACTGCTTATGCTCATTTGCTTGTGATTTGCAGCATCCATGCAAACATTTTTGTATTGTTTCTTTGCATTAAGAAAAAAACATCTTTCCAATCTTCCATAGTTTGTTTAGGACAAGTGTCCACCCTCAGTAGCTTACTGGATTCCATTGGAAGCTGCACCATTCCTAGCCTCTAGTGAAATACTGCCAATAAAAAAATGCTGGAATTTTGTGTAGTAGGCACAAACGGTGTGTACCCATTCTCTGCTTCCCAAACTTCCCTGCTCCATTTCTCTGTTTACTGTGTGGCAAGCAGCCTTCTCCTGTCCCAAAGCCATAGGCAGGCCATTCTGTGCCCTTTTCCAATACTGTGACTCACAGCTGTGAGAGCAGCTTTCCTTTCCCAAGGTGGTGGAGCCCTGCAGACTGTCTGATCTAAATCTCTGCTCCTATAGCTCCACAGCAGATGACTGGTGCTAAGACCCCAGAGGTGCTTGGGGGAGCCTGTTCTGAGTTGCTTGAGTGCTTCCATGGTGCGTTCTGGTGGAGTTTCTGAAGTCTAAATGCAGATTTCCCCTTATTCCTACTTTCATGCACCCCCCCTACTTCTTCTTCTAAATGCAGATTTCCCCTTATTCCTACTTTCATGCACCCCCCTACCCCTTCACCTTGTTGAAGTTCCCTCTTTGCACTTCCTGGCTTTTGCTTTCAGATACGTCTTTGAAGGTTTCCTTATCTCACTCCTCTGCTTTAGGATATTGCTGCTGACTTCTGTAAAACCTTTTCACCTACAGATTGTGTAAGTGCCTACTCAAAAGGAGAGTGTTTCATATCTCTTGCTTCCATGCTGCCTGAATTTCTCTTGAACTGCACTGGGGATGTGAACCTCTTTCCTATGCACCTCTGGTTTCTGCCTCAGATGTCAGTCTTGCTTTACAGTGAGTAAACTTAGAGCCCAGGCTGCAGGAGACTCCACATTAACCCTTACAAGTCTGTGTGCTATCTCCTGAATTGGTGACAGCTGGACTGTCTCACTGTAAGCAGAATTAGAACTTGAGAGGTATCAAAAATCCACTAGGGGAAGTAGTCTCAAGTTTAATCCTAACACACCCCAGAAAGGCTCAGAAACTGAGCTTGTCAGACTCCACCCAGGAAAGCTGAACTGGAATGACTACAGTTTGGCTGTTCTGTGAAGCTGAGGATAGGGTGGTAATTAGGCAGCAGTCCCCATTTTTCTTGCTTTTTCTCTGGGAAAAACTCCCTCCATCTTAAGATTCCAAGAAATCAGGCTAGTTCTTGTACAGGATTTATGGAGAAAAAAACCCCTTTTGTATGCTTCTTATTTCTTAAGTCTCTAAGATATGAGTAGTGAACTTTGAAGAAGGCACCGCTCTGTGGAATTATCTCAGCCATGAATCCAAGCTGGGGAAAGGGAAGAGCAGGACAGAGGATGCCAGCACTTCAGTGGGCAGTGGGGGTGGGGATGAAGACTTGGAAGATGAGCAAGATAAGCAATGTGTCTGGGAATTGAAGAAGCCTCAGGCATGCTGGAGTAAGAACACAGGGGAACTAGTGGTTGTGCTGAGCGTCCTGAGGATGTAAAGAACACAAGTTCTCTCTGGTGTTTGCACGGACACTGTGCTGCCTCATGGCATGAAGGAGTTCCCAGCACTTTCCCTTGCCCAGGGAACTGGCCCTGCAACTTCATGCTTTGAAGCTGAACTTGTGTCCCAGTGAAATGTTGGTGAGCTGGCTGTGGGTCTGATACCTCCAGTGGTATCAACCCCACTGTGAATTAGTAGTGGTCTGAGGGCTACAGCAAGTAGCTTAAACAGTGAGACATAGCACTACTCTGCTGCCCCAGTGCCCCTTGCTTGGGCAGTCAAAGTGGCAAGAGAAGGAAGAGGGAACCAGCAGCACTCTCTGAGGATGGTGATTCTTCTTTGGGGATTTCTGCAGTAGTAGGGAGCTATGAACTACCCAGGCTGTGGTCAGCTGATGTCTCTGAAGCCTGGGTCTGGCCAGCCAGGATTCTGACCATATTGTTTTTCTCTGATTTGCAGAAAGTGTTGCCAGAAGCCTACACTAATTCCATAGTCCTTGAGGAATCACGGCTGTGAAATGAAGGGGTGGCAGAGCTGGGAGATACAGCCCCCTCATTCCCATCTTTTCTACCTGCACCATGCTCCTGTCACATGCATGCCATGGGAGGGGAGCAGCCTCAGGACAGGAGCTCTGTGAACTGCTTGTGGAGAGTGTGAAAGCACAAAACAAGAGGGGGGGTTGCTTTTGTCAGTTTTATGCTTGCATCATGCTGTTTTGGTGTTTGGGAGAAAATTTGCTGTGTTCCCCCAGTCCCACCATGTATGATTGGAAAAAGCATGTGCTGAGAGAAAAGCCACAGTACCAGGCTAACCCTGAGCATGATGGTGGCACCTTGCATG
Organism: Passer montanus; assembly: GCF_014805655.1. Lineage (NCBI taxonomy): Eukaryota > Metazoa > Chordata > Aves > Passeriformes > Passeridae > Passer > Passer montanus. Next base: position 17,013,893 of record NW_024365381.1, read on the forward strand.
TGGCCATGATGTGAAAGGCAGAAGCTGGACCACACTTAACTCTGAAGCTGGCTGGAAGAGCTGGCTCTAGGGAAAAGAGATTGCTCTGCCTTGGTTCCCATTATGCTCTGTGTTGCACAGGTAGTAGTAGAGGCCTCAGTATATTACTAGCAAGTGCAAAGCAGTGCACCAGCTGCTGCTAGCTATTCTTTTATTTGGCTTTCCCAGATGAAGCACTCAATCTGGATAAACTTTTACTCAGAATTCACTGGGGTTGCCCTGATGTTCCTACATATTAAGAGTAATTAAGAGACACCAATATGCCTCCTTCTAGCTTGAGGCAAGGACTAGTTCTGCAGCTTAAATCTAGCTCATCACTACATTAGCAACAAGAGTCAAACCACTATTTCCCTGGGCTGAGGACTGTGTCTTCCTCCTTAACAGTAAAGTGCCTTTTGCATGTTTCAACATGACATACAAACTTTTGTGAAGTGTTATATTGAGCAAACCAGCCAAGGCTGTGTTGTTCTTCACAGCCAGAGAGGGATATGATGGGAATCCAGCTTGGCTCTGATGTGGAAGCTTCCCACTTGATAATAGAGAACAGGAAAAGGTGCCTACTTACCAGCACTTATGTCTTATAGACACTGCCCATCTCTATGCTGTTTATGTTCTAAACACAACTGTAGATCCTTTTATCACTTCTCCATCCTTTCCAGCATCCCACCTCTGCTGGAGGCATCAAATGTCCTAATATGCCTTAAATCATGCTGTTACTTAGGGATTATTTGAGGCAGAGGACAAAAGCTGTACTGAGGTAGAATAGTTGAAAATATTCCTTTCTGACAAACTATTTTTGACATTTTTTTGGTGAAATTTTAATGTTTTTTGATACACTACATTTTGAGACAGCCTGAGTTCAGTAGGTGCTTAGACAACTCTCAGGCACATGGTGTGATTCTTAGGGGTCCTGTGCAGGGCCAGGAGTTGGACTGTGATCCTGATAAATTCCTTTCACTTCAGCATATTTTATGATTGAAGTCTTATCTTTGCTAGTTTGGGATTGAGGATGGGGGTTTAGAATGATTTTCAATAGAAATTTTAATGTAAAATGTAAACATTTGAAGTGTACAATGAAACCTGACATATTCATATTAAATTATTGGAAACAGTCTGCATGTGTTTAATGTTCTGTACAATGGAAGAATCATCTTTTTGCCCAGTACTACTGCTGTCTTCTTTTCCTCCCTTTGTTTCCTCTTCCTTCTGCATGTGAATTGTCTTCCCAGCTAGGAGTTCCTGCTGGGTTTTTTTCTGCATTCTGTGTGCTGCCCACTGTTTAGGGCATTATTTTCTCTAGGTCTAAGGAACCTGTTCCTGTTTTCTCCTTAGTTTTAACTTGCCACACAGGAAGCTCAGTCCTCACTCACAGATTCATAGTTTGAGTTTGTTGTCACCAGCATGCTGCAGAGAGAGCATCAACAACCCTCTTCATGTGTGTTATGTGAGCAGTCAGACCTGGAACTCTGTGGCAAGGACTCAGGGAAAGGCAGGTTTGCTGTAAAGAGAGATGATGTATTCTGCAACATACAGTGGAAGGTGCTGTTGGCTCTGTTCTTCTACCCACTGTTGTGTAGGAGAAAGATAAACATAGCCCACTGCAGTTTTTTGTCATTTATTATAAATGGCCCCTGGGGAACACACACATGCAAGTTACACAGCAATGCCAGGGGTAGCACCCGTTCTCTCTTTCTGGTCCAAAGTGTTCAGCACATCCTGGACAGTTCTGCACCCTGTCCCCACAGGTACACTGGGAGAGAAGGCCTTAGTGCTCTGGGTGTGCCAGAGGCTTTGCCTGCTCCCCTGGGAGTCAGTCACCAACTGCCTCCCATAAGCTTTGACACAAACTCCTCTGGGACTTGGTCTTTGACATCAGTCAGTTGAAATGTTGCCTGGACAAGACAAAAACAACTTGGTAATGACACTGATTGACAGAGTCCAACATCACCCACCAGCAGGACTGGTGTCCTGGAGAAGGTCAGCTGAGCTTTTGTGGAAGTCTGGCAGTGAAGGTAGAAGATGACACCGACCCACAAAAAGCCCTCAACTTCAGTTTTTCTTCTTGTTTTGTGATAGTGCTTCCACCTCCAGGTACTGCAGTCCAATCAACATCCCCAAAATAGAGAAACCTGTGATAGAGATGGAGGATGAGTTTTGTAGAAAATGTGGGACAAGAGATGAAGCAACCCCTCCTGCCATCCCTCAGCCCAGAGCTGCATGGGGAGTTTTTCTGGGCTCTCATAGCTCCAAGGAGAGTGTGCAGGGGGAGGATGCAGAGCTCTACTTACTTGCTACCATGAGGGGTGCCATAACTCCAATTGTCAGGGCTGCAGTGTGGTATATGAAGACCTCAGAGAGGAAGTGAGCAAGGGCCAAAAAGAAGGTAAAGAGCGTGATGTGATAGAGGCTGTTGAAGAACAGAAAAAAAGCAAGTTATCATATTATACTATGGGCATGAATATGGCTGAGTGGGAAAAAAGGCAAACCTGAATGCTGCCCCATCTGCTCTCACTGGCAGCACAGAGGGGACTTTGTCCCTTGCCTAGGGAGGTGCAAAATCCCCCTGGGCAACAGCTGAGAGGAGAATGGAGCAGCACGTTCAATGGTGCACTGAAAGTCACAGGCATTATCTGGCCTGAAGGAAGGTGAAGAGAGGAGAGCATGAGTAGGGCACCAGTGAAATGAGAAGTATGTGCATACACAAAAAGAAGGTGAGAACTGGATGAGCAGAGAACTGGGGTGACAGGACTGGCTGACTTCAGGCTGCATCACCCAGTGTCTTCCCACCTGTGCTCTGCTACCCTCTATGGGCCACAGCTGTTGAAAAGGGAGCAGGTTCAAGAGACACGAGATAAAATTCCTCAAAGAAACTGACTCTTGATAACTGACACTGCCACCACCCTCTAAAAGGTTGAAAAGGGAGCAGGTTCAAGAGACACGAGATAAAATTCCTCAAAGAAACAACTGATTCTTGATAACTGACATTGCCACCACCCTCTAAAAACATATTGTTTAGTCCCTGCACCTCCCTGCCTCAGATAAGCCTGGGCAATGCAAGCACATACTGCCAGGTGAACAGTGGCTTCCGCTGAGGGGCAGAGGGAAGCACTGACAAAAACATTTTAGCAACCTCCAATAAAGGCTTTGTCTAGCACAGACCTCAAGTCAGCTTGCTTGGAAACCCCTCTCAGAAACACTTCTGTTAGCACAGGGGGAAATGGTGTGTCTCCCACTCGGCATCAGGCTGCCCCTCAGGCCTCGTCAGCCCCAGATAAGAGTGCAGGAAAGAAAACAACCGGTTAAGAGCACTGCAATGGGGCACCTAAAACCATCCCAGTCTTTAGCTGAGCTGTCTTATAATAAAAGAAGTACTGATCATCAGTCACACCACAGCATTAGCAATTGCTTAATTAACAGAGCAACAACGCCATTCAGAAAAAGCTTTCCAAGCTGGAGCTCCGAGATTGGTGACAGTAGGAGGTTCTCAGATCTACCAGTTTCTGACTGAGCTAAGAACAGAACTCAAACGCGCAGGCCGTCCCCAGAGGGGAAGAAGGGGGCAGCAGCTGCCGCACAAATCCCACACTGCTATTTGAGCTTCTTCAAGGGAATGCTGTCACACTACAGAAAGTTCAGGAACAGCTTTTGATTCCCCACCTCCTCTGTGCCGCCCCCTAAGCTCAGGCTATGTCTAGCAAGCAAACCAATGGATTTCTCGGGTGCTGCTTTACATACGTCCTGTTACGGATGTCGATGGCGCAGAGGCAGCGGATCACGGATGACAGCAGGGTCCAGACGCCGAAGGTCCGAGCCTGGAGCCCATTCACTGCGTAAAGAAGGAGGGAGCGCATGGAGACCACGCACGGCCCGCCTGCCTCCCCAGTCCCGCCGCGGAGGGCACGCCGGGCCGGCAGGCAGCTCCCGGGCCCGGAGCTGGGACCCCGAGGACAGCCCAGGGCCCACGGCTGAAGGCGACCTCCAGGCGCCGGGGCGGCCGGCGCGGCCCTTACCGAGGCCGGGGCTGGCGGTGTACAGCTTCTCTGAGAGGAAGCCGTGATCGCGGAAGCTCTGCAGGGTATTCCCGGCGGCGATGACCGACACCATGACCAGCCAGCTGCGCAGCACGTTCAGGAACCGGCTCATCCTCCCGGCCGGCTCGGAGCGCGCCCGCCGGGCCCAGGCCGAGTCCCCGCCCGGTACCGGCGGCGCTCCCGCCCGCGCCACCGCCCAGCGCTCCCATTGGCCGCTGCGCGCCGCTCCACGCGCGCGCCACGCTACGTCAGACCGCCTCCCGCCAATCGGAGCCTTCGCCGCGCGGGAGGCGTGCCCGCCTCGTCCCCGCCCGCCTCGCGGGAGTAGGTGGGAGCGCCGGCAGGGGGCGCAGTGGAGTGCGCCTGCGCAGCGAGGCTGCGGGGGCGGCGGGGCGGTTGTTGTAGTAACGGGGAAGCGGCGGGAGGGGCCGCGGCTCCCTGCGCGCCCGGCCCGGCCTGCCCGCCCTGCGGGACAGGTACGGCTGGCACGGCACCCGCTGCCTTCGGCGCTCCCCGCCGCTCTGCTTCCTCTGGGGCCGCCGCGGGTGCTTGGCCTGGCGCGGGGTAGGCCGGGCCGCAGCCGCGCCCCCGGGCCGGAGGGCCGCTGCCGCGCCGGTGCAGGCGTTACGGTGGCCGGCTGTCCCCGGGCGGCGCGGCGGGCTTGGCGGGCGTTTCCCGTTGGGCCGGGCCGGCCTGGCGTGGCTGTGCGGCCCGAGGCGGGGCGGGGCGGGGCGGGGACGCGCGTTACCGGTAAGCGCCCGGGTGGTTCTCACGGGCCGGTGCGGAATGCCTGCTGCAGGGCGATGCTGCTTCCTGCGCTGCCGTGCCTCGGAGGTGATGTGTGACAGACTTGTTGAGAACGTTCTGAGAAACGCGTGCTGGAAGGAGGTGGTGGTTACCGGATTGCTCTCGCTGGTGTGCTTAGCTGTTCATTCCTGCTTTTAATCCTCATTGCAGGTAACTGCTCTTGCAGCTAGGACTGGGCTGTATGAAAACTCCCAAAGGAAATGCCAGTTGGGATGGCTAAAGATCTGGATGAAACTGGCTCGTCCTCAGAGGAGGAAGATCCTGTAGATGCACTGGAGTAAGTAGAAAAAAACCTCTGAACTGTTTCTATGTCTCTGTGCTCTCTGATGGATCTGTAGTAGTAGTTTGAAAAGACAGATGCATTCCTTACCTTCCTGCCTATGAAGTGGAAGATGATTTGTTTGGGCCTTAACCCTGTGGGCAGGCTATCTATGTTTGCAGCCTAAAAGACCCCCACATTCATCAGGGTTAGATGTGCAGCTTTTCTTTGGCTGTTCTGAAGGTGATATTTTCATGGATTTCTTTCTGTCATGTTCCTGAAATGGGAGTGTTTTGATGATATCTGTCCTTTTTTTGTTCCTTTTTTTTGGGGATGTGTGATTTTCTGGGGGTGGAGGTTTGTGTGGTGTTTTTTGTTTGTTTGTTTTTGTTGTTTTTTTTCTGTTTTTTTTAGTTTTTACTGCTGCAGAGATTAGAAATCTGCTGTACAGTAGATTGTTATACAATGCTTTATGCCCTTTTTATAAAACTTTCTTTTGATAACTTATCTATTAGACTTCATATTTCTTACTAGTAACAAGTCATAATGTTTGTTTTATCTTCGTTTAGTAAGTTCTTTTAGCTTTGCTTGTGATGGAATTGCTGTGTTATTCTTTCCCATAGCAGAATCACTTTTGTTTCACCTGGACCTACTTCCCTGTGTCCTGTTAGGGTTTTTTTGGATGCACATTGTGACTGAGTGCTCAGCTGCAGACTACAGTCACTTAAGACATTTAGAGGACTGTTGCTTCATAGCAAGGGGTTGGCTTGGGTTTGCTAGATCCTCATGGATGGAAGGGTCCAGAACTAGCTTCACCTGGGATGCAGCTGTAACAGTATGTCTGCACCAAGTGACCAGGGGTCATGCTAGGAATGGATGACTGTCACCTGGAGGATTGAGCCTTGCTGCAAATCCTCAGGACAGGCTTAGTATAAACTCCTGTCTTGTTGCCTCAGCTCATTTCCCCTTACATAAGGTTCTGGCTTGTAGTGTAAATTCTGGAAGCTTCTTGGGTCCCTTCCAATCTGAATAGCTAATTACACCTCAGTTGTAGAGGTACAACTTCACAGCACTCCCACCTTACTCATTGGGGTAAGGTGGGAGTGCTGTGAAGTTAATTTGTCTGGGTGATAACGGTAGTAGCTTCGTTAAGAGGACTAAGGCTACCCTTAAGAGCCCTTGTCCTAGCATCAGAAAGTTGCCCTTCTACCTCTGTTCCTTTGTTGTGACTGTTGGAGGTGTTTTGCCTTGTGTAGCTTCTTCAAACCTTTAGCAGACAATGATATTTCATATTCTATGGACAAATGTTTTTGTATATCTCTGTCAGTCTTTGTATTTCTTCTTATTAGTGTAGAGATGTCTCTCCAACCCCTCAGTCTCTGTTTTCTCATGTTTAAAAAAAGGTGTTAACTTTTTCATGTTTTTAATTTCCTTGTGCAGTAGTTAGAACAGCCCGAGTTTTTTCTGCCTAGGGAAGTTGACAGTTTTTCTTTGTGTGATCCTAGAATTTGTTATAACAGGTCCTGATGTTTGTTTTTTTTTTGGTGTGCCCTTTATTCCTCTGAGGTGATGATATTTTCCAGTGTACTCCTGTTGTTTGGTACAGAACTGATCACTGCATCTCAGAGCCTGTAGCTGAAGTGGTGCACTGGGGGGCATCGCTCCTGAATTCTGGCCTTGCATTCCACTGTTTCTGACAAGAATTAAAAGGGAAGAATACACAGCTTTATCCATTGTGTTAAGCCAGGTCTGTTCTGTTCTCTCAAACTCTGCATTATTGCTTTTTTGGTGTACTTCAGGCTCCAATATTATAGCCAGGCTGACTGCACTGATCTGCAGTTCTAAAATTGGAGGCTGGAAACTGCATTGCAAGGTCTGGTTGTGTGGATACCAGCAATTGTGGTTTATCATGAATTATAGATCTTGTTTTCAGGCTATAAATTCAGAGAACTGTAGCTGTGAAAGATCATGAGGCCTCTCCTAAATTGTACCTACTAAAATAAATGCAGAACTAAACAGGATCAAACAGAACTTGGACTGGCAAGACCAACTCAAAAATAGGGTGATCTGGAAGATTCCCTTTATAGCTGAGTACCAAGGGTGCTGTATTGCATTTGTGTGACCAGGTTTTGGTAGGGGGAGGGCTGTGGTGGTGGGTTCTGTGAGACATTGCTAGACAGAGCCAGTGCTCCAATATGGAACTGCCACTGGTCAAGATGGAGTCCAGGAATGATGGTAGAAACACCACTATGATAACATATCTGTAAAGATTAAAAAAAAATTGTATGGGGGTAATAGTGCTCAGAAAAGAGAGGAGTGAGAATATGTGACAGGAAGAGCTCTGCAGCCACTAAGGTCAGAGGGCAAGGAGGTGCTCCAGGTGCCAGAGATGGGGTTCCCTGCAGTCTGTGGTGAAGACCATGGTGAGGTAGCTGTGCCCCTGCAGTCCATGAATATCTGTGGGGAGTGCAGAGATCCACCTACAGCTCGTAGAAGAACCCCACAGTGAAGCAGGTCTATGCTCAGAAGAGTTTTGGGATCTCGTGAAAGGTCTGTGCTGGAACAGGCTCCTGGGAGGGGCCTCCAGACCCATGGAGAGAAGAGCCTACCCTGAAGCAGATTTGCTGACATGACTTGTAACCCTGTGGGGAACCCATACTGGAGCAGCCTTTTCTTTAAGTACTGCACCCTCTGGAAAGGCTGGAACTGCTGGAGCAGTTAATGAAGAACTGTAGCCTGTGGACAGGATTCACATTGGAGAAGTTTGTGGTGGACTGTCTGCTGAGGGAGGGATCCCATGCTGGAGCAGGGTATGGGCTCTCCCTGAGGAGGAAGCAGTGGCAGAAACAACCTGTGATGAACTGGCTGTAATCCCCATTCCACATTTCCCTGCACTGCTGAGGGGAAAGAGGTAGAGATTCAGGAGTAAAGTTAAGCTTGGGAAGGAGGGAGGGGTGGGGGAAAGGTGTTTTTAAGATTTGCTCTACTTCTCATTATTCTGCTCTGATTTTGACTGGTAATAAGTTCAATTGGTTTCCACAAGTTCAGTCTTTTTTCCTGTGACTGTAATTGGTGAGTAATCCCTCCCTGCCTGTAACTCATGAGTCTTTTGGTAAATTTTTTCTCTCCTGTCCAGCTGTGGAAGGGAATGATGGAGCAGGTTTGGTGGGTGCCTGGCATCTAACCAGGGTGCAATCTGGAACCACCACAGATGCCTAGCATGTGTGTGTGTTGAGTCAGCAGGGCTTAAGGACAACCATAAGACTGTGTCTAAAATGCAAGAAGTAAATTTCTTTTTGTTACCTTGCTCACTGGGGGATCCCCCAAAGCAGCAAGCAGAGGCAGTCACTATGGAGCTTGGTCCTTGCTAGAGAATCACTGAAGCTGCTGCTCATTTTTCAGGGATTCTTGCAGGTGTATTTTACCACTGTGCTTTGACCTTGCCCACTGTAGGGCAGGAGTCTCAAGCAGGTTTGGTAGAGTGCCTTGAAGCCTGTTGCAGTGCTGTGCTATCAGACTTCAGATGTTCTGCCTGTGGAACACACAAAGACAACAGTTAGTATGTCATGTGTATTTTTCTACACCCAAGCTGTAAGTCTCTCAGGCATGTTTGCAGTCCTCCTCACTAATCTTCCACTATTTTCCCCAGTGTGTTTGCTTGTGTGCTGTCCACAGGCTAGGTGGGTAAGTACAGAGAATTGCTGTGTCATTGTTGTAACTAACTGCTGCATGTATGAGGCTCAGCAGTTTCTTATACTGACTGTCTTGTCATTTCAGGGGCCATCCATGTATCAAGTGGACAGGTGGTGGCTGCAGGCGTGTCCCTGTCTTGGTGTTTCATGCTGAAGCCATTCTGGCTAAGGACAGCTACCTCCGTCTCATTGGAGGTGGGTGCTACTAGTGCCAGCTTTTCACATGAAGGCGTGAGGTAAAAGTCTCTTACCTGATGGTCCCTTCACTTTGTGTTGGGAAGAGCACATAGTAGGCAATTAGAATCCTCCCTAGTCTCTGACCACAGAGATATTCAGAAGTGCTTAATCCGTTGGTTGAATTGAACTTGGAGGCCATGCTAGAGCTTAGAACCAGAATACAAATTCAACATTGCTAAGACCTTAAAAACAATAATTGCAGTGAGTTTTGTGAGCATTTCACTGGGAAATAAAGCAGCTAGCCTCACAGTTGAATGATTAATAAGCTGCAGTAACCAATCTGAGTCTACAGCCTCACAACCCCTAGAAGGCCATAAACAAAATGGTTTTCCTGGCAGCACTTGAGAGACCAAACCTGTCTATTGTCAAGTAAGGGAGAGCCTCTAAAGAGTCTGGGTTGTTATAAACAGTCATTTTGGATTTGAAAAGTTAGTGCTTGTGGGTGTGTACAGCTGGGAGCTTGTTCTGGGTGTGCTGAGTTGGAGAAAAGCTAAAATGTACTCAGCTTCCTTTTGTGAAGGTGCTGACACTTCTTTCTTCTCTTGCTTTTTTCTTTCTTAGGTAATTGATGCTTTCATTTCTAATATTCTATCCAAGCAGAAATGCTTCTGGCTCATTGGGGTAAGGGGTGGAGAAGGTGTTTTATATGTGGAAACTCCTGATCCTTTTCATGTGAGTTACAAACGTACTTGGATCGTGCCAGAAGCTGATGGTAATTGTAACTCGCATTTTTACTGGAGCGTGAGGTCTCTTCTGCTTTTTCTTACTCAGTTTAACAAGTTTACTGCTGAATAATGCAACTTGTTAAATTTCCTCTAGCTTTGTCTTGTTCCTGATTATGATGCTTCTTGCTTTTTTGATTTACTTTTGTTGGTAGAACATATTTCCTGAAGTTTAATCTAATCTTCACCCTTTTATTCTCAGCTTGAACACACTTGTAAACTGCCTTTTCTAGGCAGTTCTATATTCTAGCATTGCAATTTCTTTCTCTACTGTCTTTGAACTCTTTTTTTGAATTGCCACATCCTTTTATATTGTGACTGACCTCTAGTCTTCCTGCTTGTTTTTGTTTTATCTTATACCTCTGGGGCTGCTTATTGCCTTTGTTTGTATTAATTTCTACTTCCATAGTGAGTTTTTATTTCCTTGTACTATTTACTTAATTTCTTACTGTATTTGCAGTTATTTGTTGGAAGACTGGTACAGGTGAATGAGATGTAAACAAAAATTCAGTGCCTTCTTTTGGGTTTTCAGGATCTAAAAAGTGATCACATAAGCAAGCCATATCAAGGAGGGGCATTAGACATAATTAATTTTAGCTAGAAATAGCAATATTGACTGGAGAAGAAAGGTGAAATAATGTTTGGAGTGTTATAAAGCAGTCTATGTAGTGAAACGTTTTTAAAAAATAATCTGGGTATTTTTTAGGCTGTCCTGTGCCTTATTTTTGTATGATGGGGTTCTATGATGTTACTACATTATCACTAAGGGCTGATTTGAATCAGTTCAGTGATGCTGATGTTGGCATTTCCTATCTCCCTTTGCCTGTTATGTGCTGCTATTCTCTGTGAATTAAGTGCAGCTGTACTGTCTGAGTCCTTTTCTTTGGTAGCATGACTTTAGTTTATTTTCCCAGGTGCAGACTCTAATCCTGTGTCTCTTTGCCTCCTCACAGAGCGCTTCCGCATGTCCTATAAGATTGTGCGGACAGACAGCCGGCTGGTTCGGAGCATTCTGACTGCCCATGGATTCCACGAGGTGAATGCAGCAAACCTCTAGTCTGATTTTGTGCTGGGCTGGGAGGGGATGATGATGGTTTTGGATTTTTTGTGGTTTTTTTTTTTTAAATTCTGCAGGGTTAGAACCAGGAAGTTGCTGTGGAAGCAGCTTCCTTTGAGGTTTTTTGTTTTGCCTTTTAATGTACTGTGCTAGTCAGACTGAAAATGTCATTTTGCTCCCTCAGAGGAGAGCCTATTAGTCTTAAGCCTTCAAAAATAGCAGAAAAGAAATGCTGAAGTTTGGTCATGTGATGCTTTTAAAGCATCACACCCTTGAGAAAATCTGAAGGATTTAATTTTTCAGCCTTTACAAGCTTTCAGAAGTATTGATGTAGTATTTCACACTTCTCTTCTAGCGCCTGTCTTACTCTAAAGAGTGTCCTGTATGCAGCTAATGATAATTTCAGAGATGTATAGGGTTGATTTTTTTTCAGAATAACAGCAGCTTAAGGAATTGATCTGACAAGTTTCCTGAAGAGATTAAAACTGCTTTACAAACTATGTTTAAACCATCTATGAAAATAACAGTCTCACAAGTTCATTTAAAAAATCTGACATGGTTATTTCCCAGCATGGGAATACCTTAGGGTCGCGGTTTGGCAGGAGTTGCCCTTATATTAGAGACAGTAGAGGAGACTGTCTTAGACTAGAGTTGCTTTGGCCTTGTGGATCTAGGGACAAAGTGGTATTGCTTTTCATTAGTTCAGTGTTTTTGTATGTGGTGTTTTTATGCTGCTTTTTAGGTTCACCCTAATAGCAGTGATTATAACCTCATGTGGACAGGATCACACTTGAAGCCCTGCTTGCTGCGTTCCCTTACAGATATTCAGAAAGTAAACCATTTCCCTAGGTAAGGCCTTGATACCATATTTTGTTGAACATACTTGTGGTGATTTGCAAAAATCTGAACATAGATGCCCCCCAAAAAATAGACCATATGTGGTACTTTAAAATCCCAACAGATAGGGCCACTGACACATTTTGTCTTTATTCTTAATGGTCTTTGAGGTTTTCAGGGAATAATATATCAATGAAGATGTTGTATTTAGCCCAAATATTGGATTTTTAATTTTATTTTCTTTATTTGATGGTAAATTATTTGTGACTTGAGTTTTTAGTTAGAGGGATGGTCCTATATCCGAGCTAAAGTTTATATACCACTTTATAACCAGTTAGTTTATAACCACCTTTATAACAGATTGCTTCAGTCTGTCTTGGGAATTGCAAGAAGTGCCACGAAGGATATTAATACAGCCATAAGGTAGAGGCAGTAAAGCTTGAGAGTCAGTTAGGGTTTAGACATCTGACAAGTTAGGGCTTAGACACCTAGCAAAGCTACAGATACTTCAGTAACTAGGACAAAATGTTGCTGTAATGTTGGGGAATAAATAGATAGTCTCTTGTTTTGGGACTGCAGGTCATATGAACTGACACGAAAGGACAGACTGTACAAGAATGTCTGCCGAATGCAGCTCGCCCATGGCTTCAAGACATTCCATATCTTACCTCAGACCTTTATCCTCCCAACAGAGTACCAGGAGTTCTGCAGTAAGTGAATGGTTGATGATGCCCAGACATAAACCAAAATGATGGGATGTGGGGGGAAGGGAATTATTTTTAATATCCTAGCCTTTTGATCATGCTGGTTAAGGTTTTGTTACCTAGTGGTTAAGGTAACAAAATTAGAGGAAGCTGGGAAGACAGTAGAAAAGGTCCACATGATTTCTTTACGTAATTTCTACTCTGCTGTTTACTCCATGCCTGTGTAATTTTCCAAAAAGATGATGAGGGGTTAAGACTCCAAAATGGAGGAGTTTTTATATGCACAGTGTTGTTGATGATCAGCTTCACAATATTGCTGCTTAATGCCTGTGAGTACTGAAGTAAGAAGTGCCAAAAGGAGGCATAGGACAGAAGAATGAATCTGTCAGAGCACTGTGGGGGGCTTCAGGGAAGGGCTGTAAGAATTGCAATGATTCCAAAGGGGTGAAATAGCACACTGGAAAAGCAGACTTTGATCTCCTTGTGGAGTTCTCAAAAGCATTTACTGTAGGCAACATTCTTGATTCTTGCTCCCCTGTTAATAAGCAAAATGGAAAATGTTGCAGACTTGTGCTGTTTTCTTTTAACCAGATACCTATTCTAAGGACAGAGGCCCATGGATAGTGAAGCCTGTGGCCTCTTCCAGAGGTCGAGGTGTCTACCTGATAAATAATGTAAGTGTTCACTAAAAGGACTCCTCTTCAGTAACAGTGTCTTCAAAACTATGTTGGCTTCCAGACAAGAGAGGCATGGAGGCATCTAACTGGACACTGGCCTTACTCTCAATTTCAGCTGTATATTGGTGAGCAATTCAACAGCCCTGAGCAGCTTGGAAGGCCTGCCTGGGCCTGTGCTGTGTAACCAAAAGCAGTCTATCTCTTTATATGCTGAGCTCATCTTGCAATTTACCTTCAAGTCTTAGCTTATTAGGAGCAAGTTTATACTCCCTGAGACAGTTTGGGAAGCTGTGCTGCCTCATGCTCTGTTTGTGGCTGATAGTAGGCTGACCTTGTGCAGATTTCCAGAACTCTCCTTAGTTGTTTCCCTGTGTGACCTAAACAGTCCTCAAACAGACCCCTTGTCTCACACTCCCCCATGAAAAAGACCAATTTAAATGAACATTGATAGAGAGGAAGTGTATCAATCTTAAAGCTTGTGTTATCTAAAGGCCAGTGTGTCCTTCCTGGGGTGTAATGGGGATAGTTCTTTGAAATCAATGTGCAGGTTGTAGTGCCTTTTGCTCTTTGTGGGCTTTGCAGGGAGCTAGGTTGTCATAGGTGACAAATACATCTGAACTGGAGCCAAACACATGAGGGGATTCCAATAAATATACTCAACAGCAAAATGACTGTTGAGTCATTTTGTTTTCACTCATTCAAACCCCTTTAGCCTTCCCTGCACTGAAGGGGTCATGCTGCCTCATCTGTTTTCTACTTGAATCATTTCCCATAAAATAAGGGAGCAGTTCGCCAAGTGTATGAGGTAAGTATTTCCAGAGCTACACTCAGTTTTTTCTTTGCTTGAAAGGGAGGAATGAGCTCAGGCTCACATGGCAGTTGGCCATGACCTGGGGAAAATACCCTTCTGGGACCAATATCCCTTTGTGTATTTCTGTTTGAGAAACACTGCAGCTAGTTTGGCCCACAGGCCAGTTTCCTTCAGTGTGATGCCATTAAAAGAGTGTCTTTTAGTATCTCATCACAAAAGTTTTTGAAAACAATGATAACCCCTCCAAACAAATAAATAACCTTTGCATTTCCCTGATCCATATAGAACAGTGTGTCACTTTTGTGTGATATTCTGAGGGAAGTTCTCTCACATTTTATATAAGCATTTTATATGCTTAGGTTTTCCACTCATCATGCTGGTGTTGTGGCTGAATAGATACAACATTGAATAATGGCAGAATCCTGTGATTCTCTCGCCTCTTTTGCAAGCTGAAGGCAAGAAACTGGTTACAAGAGAGCCTTGCATACAGCAAAAAGTAAAAGCTTTTTCAACAGATCCCATAACTTTGTGACATGTATTTGTCATAGTTTGAGTTTTCTGTTCTTACCTACAAGCGTAGCTTCTTTTGGGTACAGGAGCTCCTGCTGTGAGCTGAGACTCAGTATAAGGTAGGCAAAAAGGTTGGATACCAGCCCAGGATGTTGTTATAAAGATCACAAGTTGAGTAGTTTTCTGCGCTTGTGGTTTCCTCACCATCTGTAGTTACATACTCCATCCTGGATCTTTTAAACCCCTTCTCCATGTGTTTGGTTAAACCTTTGAGGAGCAAACAGAGTAACAATTACTCCTTAGGTGTGGGTTTTTTTTCTCTGCCTATTTTACATCATTTACCATGTGGCTGTTAATCTCTATGCCTCTGAGTATTTTACTGGAAAATTCAATGAGCAGGTTTTTTGGCAATGCAATCATTCTCTTTAGGATCTAATTACCTTAAATGTGTTGTGACTCATAGTTATGTGTAGGTACACAGTTTGTGGTAATTGGGAGTGGGGCTGTGACCAGCCTCATCCCCAGTGGGCACAGCTGTGAGCAGCACTGATAGCAATGAGCCTTGGAGTGCCCAGGGGCACTGACCAACCACCAAAGGGAGCAGAGGGCACACAGTGCAATGCATGAACATGAGGGGTGTAAAAGGCTGGGCTAAAGAACAAGAAGGGTAGATGCCTGAAGCCTTCTGATGTGGTAAGGTGTTACTCTGTATGGGTGGTAAGTCTTCTGATAGTGTATGGTGATACTCTGTGTACGGTGGCAGTCTTGACTGTGGCATATGCTGTGACAGTTGTGTTTTTTTCATTTTGGTTTTATTTCTTCCTTCCCCAGACATAGTTGTTGGTACAGGGTGGCTGTACAAACCTCCTTTAGGAGGGAAAGGCAGGAAAAAATGGTGGATTTGATCTAATTTCTTCTTATTCCTTACATCTGCTGTTTTCTCACTCTTAAATTCTCTGTTCTTTTGCAGCCAAACCAAATTGTAGTGGAAGACAACATCTTGGTGTCTCGTTACATCAGCAATCCCTTGCTCATAGATGGTGAGTGTGCTTAGGAATTGCTTGTCTCCCCCCAGCCTTGCATCTGAGGATCTGTGCATGGTCTAGCTTGGTCTAGCCTCAGACAAATGTAACTAGAGAATTCATTAAAGCCTGGAAGCCTTACAACTGGGATAGGTTCAGGCACCTATGTCAGCAGCAGATAATTGTTTATTGCTCTCAGAGTCTGTTGAAATTCCTCAAGTAGTTATGACATCTGAAAGAAGTTTGCAGTCACTGACTCTTGACAACTGTATTTCAGATTTCAAGTTCGATGTGCGTCTCTATGTTCTGGTTACATCTTATGATCCCCTTGTTGTCTATCTCTACGAGGAAGGATTGGCCAGGTATGGGAGAAGTCTTTGTTTTTTGGTGTACCTGCACTTGCTGATCCAGACACTTCTTGGCTTGCCTCTCTACTTTGGAAACAATAGTAAAATGAGGAAAGCGCCAATTAGGCAATTCTGCAGACTTTAAGTAGATGATACTTCATCATGCCGTGCCCCATCAGGTTTCTTCATGTAGATTATAGGGTTTTTCACTGAGGGATTTTATTGTTTTTATATGTAATTAATAAAAGAAGTTTTTAACTCCCAAGGGTTAAATGGCCAAACAGATTGTCACTGGCACGTTCATTCTCAAGGCTGAGTTCTTCTTGAAACTTGAGATTGTTGATACCTTTGTGCCTCTTCTCCATTCTCTGAGGGAAGGGAGTCCAAGCTTTCTCCAATTTGTCCTAAAAAAAAGTAGTTGCAGACCTGTTAATGAGTGAGCTCAGTGACTCATTCATTTCAATGACTCTTCTAAATTTTAGGTTAGCATTTGTATTTTCTGCAGTATCTACTAAGTGGTTTTAAGCTAGTTCACTGTTTTTACCCTGCAAGGTAACAATTTTCATTTGCATGTAAGTCATGAGACACCTAGCATCAATACTTGTCTGCCTAAAATACCTGTTCTCTTTGTCCCAGAAGTTTAGCAAAATATTTGTCCGTAGTAACTAATGGATTTGAAGCAGTCACCCTTCTGAATTCCCGACAGATCAGAATTTTAACTGTACTGATGTTTGAGAAAAGAGCACCACACAACTGTCAGGAACAGTTTTAAGTAATGCCGTATCTTTCTTTCAAGCAGATATGATGTGTTCAGAATATCTTTAGGATTCATGCCTGACATGGCTCTCACTTGGGTAGATACTGAATCCAAATTCTTTCTCAAGAAGATGATGAATCCCAAAGAATACATAAATAATGATCCCACAAGAAATATCCATTAAATTGATGAATACTCTTCAGGTGTGTTATGATGTGCCTCTACCTGCAAAGATAATGTGAACACATTTTTTCCCTAAAAGGAGGCAGAAAGGGGAAGCTCGTCTTCAATAAGTGGAAAACTTGACAACTATTTTCACTTTAGAAAGCAAGCCTTAAACATGCCACTCATGCAAGACTTTTCTCTTGGGAACTAGCAGCTTAACTGTTAGCTGCTAATAATTGCATGTTTTTGGAAAGTGAAGAGGGAAACAAGGTAGCATAGAATTCCAGCATGTTCTCAGAATAGGCAATACATAGCAGGCCTTCAAAAATAGGATTTGCACCATCACTACTGTCTTAAAGGTGATTATGCTGATCTTGTAACAAAGGAGTTTACTTCTGGAAAAATACGTCTGTATAAACACAAGTGTTCTACTCTGAGGGTAAGTGTGCATTTTTGCCAGTGGAGAATATATTTTGCTCGAAGGTAAGAGTGTGGAAGTCCATATCTGGGTATCCATTCAGAAACACCAGTCTCAACAGTTCTGTACTCTGTCTTCCATGCCCACCTTCTCAATGCACATCTGGCAGCAATACTTGCAAATCACCTTTCAGTGTTCTGAAATCCTGAGCAGCTTTATGTGTGTTTAGATTCCATTTGTTTAAGTTACAATCAAATCTGGTGTACATGGTCTTGACACATGACACGTAGAATATATATCCACAGGACACCACAGTATTACTAATCAAAGTTTTCCTTTCTTTCAAATTTCATCTCATCCTTCAGCTTTCTGTGAGAGGTAGATAGTATATGGAGACTGAATGTGGCATTAGGTATCTTAATGCTGCTTTGTGGTATGGTCTACTCTACCAGTACAACTATGGAAGAGGTGTGGAGGAAATGAAAATAATGAGCTGTTGTCTCTCTTCCAAGAGAGATGTCTCTGGGCTGTGGAGAGTAGCTCTGGTTCTGTTACTAAACTTCAGCAACCCACTGAGCAGTGTCAGCTGTGGCTAAAGACTTGCAGTTCAATGCTCTCACATGATAGCTGTACGTTTATTGCAGACATTATCTTTAATTATGGTTAAGCATTCCCCATCTACTGTGGCTGTTCAGCTGGTATGTTCATGCTGCAAGTGCTGGCAAGCCGTCTTTGGAGGACAAGGCTCACTCAAGGTGAGCAGAGGCTGGTAGAACTTTAGGTGGCCTGTTCTGGGTGGCCTCCAGATGGCACTAGCGGTCTTCAGCTGTAGCGATTTGTGTTTTCCCCGTACCCTGCATCTGCAGATTCAGTTGGTGAGAGGTAAGGAACCTGGAGTTACTGAATTATGGCTTCCTATTTAGCTGTTTTGCCATTCATTTTCGTATGAGTTATGTGCTGGGAGAGACCATTATATTGCCTCACATAGTGTAATGCTTTGGTTTAAAGCTGGGACAAAAGTTTAGCTCTGCAGAGGGAGGGAAAGGTTTTAACCTTGGGGGTAGAAGCTGCTTTTAATACTTTGCTTAAGGTAAAAAAAAGAAAACCCATGCTGCTTAAGGATAGAAAACATTTCTAGCAGAGAACTGGGAAGTAAGGTAAGGGCCTGGAATCAGAAGTGGTATAGAAGCAATCCAAGGTGAAAAATACCAGCAGAACAAAGCAATCTGGTTTTGGAACTTCAGCTAGTGCTTGTGGTGTACTCTGGTGACTTCTGTGTTTTGAATTTGCTTTCTGAAGGCAGATAGTCTCTGAAGTGTAGTAAGGATGACCTAGCTTGGTGTTTTAATTTTTTTGTTTCCATTTTCTTTGTCTGTGTGAGAATGCATGTCTGAAAGGTCATGTTCCTCTCTAGTGTTATGCTTTGCATATTCCAAGAGGAACCTGACTGTTTTGGTAAACTTGGTGGCCTCTACCAGAAAAGTAGTGCTATGAGGAACCCATAAGATGTAATGATATTTACAAGGAACAGACTTGGCATAACAACCATTTGTGATGTTTGACTAGATGTTTCCTTAGGCCTTGTTTCTTCTGGCACAGCTAGACTTGTCATGGCATGATCTAGAGTGGAATTTGAGGCTTCAGAGCTGAGGAAAAGTAAGAGATTGTGGTCCAACATTTTTGTACCTTCTATTTCACTTTCCAGTTTTCATCTGAAGGAGATAGGAAGGGTATGTACCCACATGTGTGTAACAAAGCTGTTGTGCTAGAAGTACTAAATAACTATTTGGTTTGCCCATGCCAAAGTTCTCCCTTTTTATTTATTAATTTTTTAATGCAGTTTTCCAGGAAGATAATGACTTCAAAATGTTTGTATTGGGGGTTTTTTGATTGTTTTTTTTTTTTGTTTGTTTGTGTGGCTTTTTGTTTTGCTTTATTTGGGGGTTTTGTTTAGGGTTTTTTTCTGTTTATCCTCTAAAAGAATACTGAGTAGGACGTAAGAAGCACTGATGTTGAGTAGGTTCCTTTTCTAGCTACTTCCACCCCACTCATGTGGAATAAGCTGTGTAAGGAGACAGAGCCTCAAGTGAACAGAGTCAACTATCAGACTTCTGGAGAGTTATTAAGAGTGGTATCAGTGAATGTGCTGTGTTTTTATCTTTTGTTACAATACAGCTTTTCTAGTCATGTCTTCCTCGAACTCTGTCAAAACTCCTTGCATGTTTTGTGCCTGGTGGATCTTTAGAAGGAATGCTGCTAATAGATTAATTTGGAGATATTCAGTGATCTGTTTGGAGGGAGTGGGATTTTCCTCTCTTACTTTGAGGCTTGAATCAAGACTGAAGCTGTGCGTAAGACATAATAAAGCAGCACTGGGTGACTTAAGATCCTCCTGTTGGATTGAAAAGTGTGTTGAATGCTTTTCTAGTACATATTAAAAAAAAAAGAAAAACATAGTGTGCTGCCATACATCTGTTAAATTGGCAGATATTTAGTAACTTTGTACTGGAAAAGACAATTATAATCTAGATTGGTTGTCTGTGATCACAGCCTGGAGAATTGTAGCTGGGACCTTTGCAGTGAAGGTATAGGTTTGGAAAAGGAGATAGTCATGTTAAGCTTGGTCCAGGTTTGCCTGAGGGTATGGCTCTGTCACCTGATCATACATTAAAAAACTTGGTAGTTTTATTTATCTGAGACTCCCAAAACAGGCAGTGTAATATATTTATTGATATACCTTTTATATCTTAGTTTGAATAAGAGGTACATTGTTAATAAACTACAGCCTTAATTATAAACTTTGACATGCTTTTGAAGGTGACTCACCAAGCCCAGTTATGTGGGAGTCCCAGCAGGGTTTCACGTAGAGCCAACTGCTGAATTGGTGCATTCTGCTGGTTTTTGGAGGGGCAGTCATGTAAGTAGGGAATAACAAGCCTGACTTGTGCCTGAAGTACAGCTGAAGAGAACAGGGCCAGGAATAGCTTGTGCTGTTTGTGAGCCTTCCCTGTTTTGCTAGTTTTCTCTCCTGTCTAATTTCCCCTTCTTCTATGTGACAGAAAGGAGCCTGGTGGACCTTTCTTGTTTGGTGCCTGCAGGCATGATGAGTCTTGACACATAGTATGGGGATTCATAGTGAAATGGCTCCTTGTTTTGGGGAGACTTCTTGATGGACTGTTTTTTCTCCTAAACCATGTTTAGACAGCCCTATTTCTGAGCTTGAACAGCTGGAAGGGTCATAGACCATCAGGATCTTGTAATTCAATTTTACTTTGAATTTGAAAAATAGATTACAGAAAAAGAATTGAAACTGATCTGAAACACAAACATTCTTGCAAAAGGCCCAAGGAGCATCAGCCTGAGGGGACTTTCCAGTAGGACACAAGGGTTTGCCCTGCAGTTAGAACAATTTCCCCTTCTTCTATGTGACAGAAAGGAGCCTGGTGGACCTTTCTTGTTTGGTGCCTGCAGGCATGATGAGTCTTGACACATAGTATGGGGATTCATAGTGAAATGGCTCCTTGTTTTGGGGAGACTTCTTGATGGACTGTTTTTTCTCCTAAACCATGTTTAGACAGCCCTATTTCTGAGCTTGAACAGCTGGAAGGGTCATAGACCATCAGGATCTTGTAATTCAATTTTACTTTGAATTTGAAAAATAGATTACAGAAAAAGAATTGAAACTGATCTGAAACACAAACATTCTTGCAAAAGGCCCAAGGAGCATCAGCCTGAGGGGACTTTCCAGTGGGACACAAGGGTTTTCCCCTGCAGTTAGAATGCTGGGCTTTGCAGCACCTGCCTCTAGCTGCCACCTGAGCTCACACCACTCAGCCTTGTGACACCCTTCCTTCAGTGGCCTGGCTTCCTAGTTGACACTGGCTCCTCTGGGATATTCACCATTTCTGTGCTGGATTCCTGTGGTTTCCAAAGAATTCAGGTATTTGCTTTGAGCCAAGGAATTCACATTAGCTCACAGGCTGTGCTCAGGCCAGAGCTGGCTGAGCCAGCTGCTGCAGCCCCATCCCTCTTGCAGTAACCCCTGCCCAGCAGCCTGTGCTGCTTAGGGAGTGCAGCTCATTTCTTTCTGCATGGACACCTGGGGTCAGACTACAGCCCCTTCAGTAGACATTGCCCTGTGCAGGAGCTGTGGAACAGTGCTATTCACTAGATGGACCTGCTGGGCTTCAGGCCAGTGGATAGACTATCCAGCCAGACAGCTTTATGTTGTTTCCTTACTTTTTAATTAAGATAATCAGATTCAGATCACTGAGGTGAATAACTACTGATTCACTGATTCATAACTACATGACCTGCTGTTGTGCTTAACAGACAGGCTACTAAGCAGTTGTTCAATTTGGTCAGCTCAGTTGTTAATGCTGCTGACAGTCTGAACAATGAGAAACTAGAGAATGTGAGAAAGAGAACATGAGATATTCACAAAATCAGAGTAGCTGAGTTTGGAAGGGATCTGGTCCAACCCCCTGTCAAGTGGGGCCATCTAGGTCTGGCTGCCCAGGACCATGTCCAGATGGCTTTTGAATATCTCCAAGGAAGGAGACTCCACAACCTCCTGGGAGGCCTGTGCCAGTGCTTTGTCATCCTCATGGTGTTTTCTTGTGCTCTGAAGGTTCAAAATCACATTAATGTCAATGTATAAATTGAAAACATGCAAATTTGTTGTGAAAAGATTAAAAAAGTCTTTATTTTCCCCCCTGTTCCTGCAGACATCTGTAACACTGCTCCTGGATCTTGTTCTTTAACATGGAACTGTTGGAGTAATTGTATTCAGTTTTGATTAGAGAAACTGCCATCATAGAGGTGTCACCAAAACTCCTTTTTATGTTTAGTAATTCCCATACAAGCTTTAACTCTTGTTCATACTCGATTGCTAACTGACATATCAGGTGGAACATATTAATGTTGGAGGTAGGGGGAATGTGATCGTCTTTAGACTTCCGTTTTCTGTCCTGTACTGTAAGGAACTATGTTCCCTAAACAAAGTGGCAGCTAATAGACTAACAGGGAGGCTAGAGTCTAATGCATGGGGAGGAGTGAGGGACTGGGAAAGTGACTCCAAGCATAAAACGTGATGAGCATGCTTGTAAAAGCACTACACTGATTATTTCCAGTACATTTATGCAGGAACTCTGTGTGCAGTCATGGAAAAGTCTATCATAATCTGTGCTTTTTTGTACAACTCATTTGAGAGAAGAGGGATTAACTATTCTTTCCTTCTTCCCACTCGAGTATTTTCCTTTTTCCTCCTCTTTTCCCAGGCTGACTAGATGCCTCAAATAAGCATTCCAGAGCTGTCAAGTTTCATGCAAAACCATGTAACATCTTCTGTAAATATTTAATGATCCAGTTTACATGTTTCTGAAATGACTTGCAAACTTTACCTTGTGGTTAATTCATTTCCTGAAGTAATGCTGGAGATAAGGCAAAGAGCATTGTAGAATCCCTTGGGTAAGGTCCTGCCTAAAATTGTGACAGTAGAAGGATAGTTGTTTAGGTTAAGGAAGTGTAGGGATGTGGGTTAGGGGCCAAAGTTTGTGTGGTGGATTTGGGGACTTTCCAGTGTCAGCTCTGACGTGTTTTGTAGACTGCTAGGTGAGCAGGGAAAAAGCTTGCATGGCACTTGTAGAGAAGGTGATGTATTGCAGGTAGAACTTAAGTGTGGTTATTAGGCCTTTAATGAACTCTCACAATAAAGGGGAGGAAGACTGAAATCTGTCAGTGTGTGAATACCAAAGCTGAACCTGAAACATGACAGGGAGGTAGAGAGCTGGGATGTCTCTAGATGTTATGCTATTAGTCTAGAGGTTTGAGAGTAGTTCTGGAGTCTGAAGGATTTAGTGAGGATTTCTCCCTTAATTTTCTTTTTGTGCTGCCCAGGCTACCTGCTGCTGCTACTGCCACCCTTCTGCTTGCTTTTGATTGTTCTTTCTTCCTCTCTGATCCAAGATGAAGTCCAGCCAGAGGGAAGGGAAATGTGCTGTTGGGGAAGGTGAGCTGTGTAGCAGTGTGTCATTGCTGGTATAGAGACTGGGTTGTTGCCTTCATCCAGGCTGCAGTGTGCCTGTGTGACTTGGCTGTGATCAGCTGAGACACGAGCAGATGTGTCAGAGCAGTGGAATGTATGAGTATCACTTCTCTGTTCTAAGCTTTGAATTCAGAAATGAAGGGCATCTCCTCTGTTCTGCTGGAGAAAGAGAAGCTGCAGTGAAAGGGAGGGAGGCTGCCAGGGCTGTTCCCAGTATGATTGCAGCTACTTCTGCCTGGGAGGCTGTATGACAGGCAGCAGTTTGTGTGGAAACTGAACAATGCACAGACAACCTCAGTTTAACCTTTCCTCTTTTCCAGCTGTAGTTTTGGGGTAGAAACTCTCCTATTATATTTCTGCTTAGAGGCTTTTGGAATCTAATCTCTTGTATGCCACTATGTTAGAATGTATCCTAAATTTTCTGAACTTAGTCCTTTCCTCAGACATTAAAATGACAAGATTCATTAGAAGGAGAGGATCTTTGGGAGGATGGGACTGCAGTAAGTCCAGGTAAACAAGTTCATGAAAGTGAGTGTCTTTAGTGTCACTTGGAGTTAATTTTCAACAGTGAATGCAAGCAATACATAACATCAGGACATTGGAAGTGCTTCCTGTATTCTTGCTGCTGTGAACCGTGTTACCTCTGTGTAATACATATCTCAGAGATGACCCAGGTTAATGCTGTCAGAGAGGACCATTCCTCTTGCATCTTCTTCTCCTGCACCCTCTCCAAGTACTTTGGCAGGTGAAAGAAGGTTCAGTCATTCAACTTTGAAAACTGGTGGTTAGAACTTGTGTTACAGAGAAAGCAAATCTGTATTCAGGCCAAAACAGAGTTGATATTCTCTGATGGTGGATACAGAGCAGACACTCATTCCTTTCTTGGCTACCTGCATAATGTTCACATTGTTAACAATAAGAACTGCTGGTTTAGATGAAGTGGGGACAGAAGAATGCACTGAAGTAGCAGAAAACCTTCCTGTCTGACTAGTAGTGGAAAATTTTACCTTTTCCTAGGTTTTTTCCTGCTTGACAAGTCCTACAGCAAAATTCTATGTAAGAATTAAAAGCAATGTGAATCTAATTGTTGAACCACTCAGCCCACACACACATTTATCAGCAATGCCTGTTAAGTGTGAGTCTGTGTTGCAAGGCCTATGGAGTAGTTCAGAACTTGGACAGGAACAGACCACAGTGGGGGAAAATGACAGTTGCTTGAAGCAGGGTAAGAAGAGATGGTATTTGTAAGCAGAAGATTAGTGTTTAGAGGAGTTTCCCTTGATAAAATAGTTTTTTTTGGCTGAAGGTGGGCCTCCACGTGTGGACAGTCCAGCCTCTGGTTTAGGAGTTCTCTTGGATTCCTGTCTGATTGCAGGCTCCCACATAGCAGCATCCACGAGTAATTCTTTGGCTCAGAAACAGTCCTGTCCTGGCAGATGGTGATCTGGACTCACGTACTTGTGCCTTCATCACTCTTTGGCTGGATTATAGCAATATGAGACACCTGGGCATGAAGCCTTCAGTGTTTAGAAAAATAGTTCATGCAGAATATTGCAGCATATGCTTGTGGTAAGTTCTGTTACTAGGAAAACATGAGGCTTGCTCTTTATTTTCTGTCCCTGCTTAGCATATAGTTTTTGAATTGCTTTTAGGATCTTGACCCTTATCTTTAAGTAACATATATTCTATTCTTAGTAGTGGCCCAGAACAAAATTGGAAAAGAACGTTGCCCTTAAATGAAGTAATCTTCTAAAAGATTGTAAGGTTCCTCTGGAGTTTATTCTAATTTCAGGTTAACACCTAGAAAAATTTTACAAGCAATGTTTTTCTATTCTTCACTATTCCTGTAAGGCCTTTTCCTATGACCTTGGTTTCTCTAAAATAGTGGTAAATTTCTGCTGAAGAAGGACATTCTGTAGCCTGCAAGTATCTTCTCCTTCCTGGGGAGAAGGAGTGTTTGTGAACAGCATAGTTACTACAGGGGCAGAAAGATACAGTAAACATACTCTGAAAAGCTGTAGAGTACTGAAGGTAATTGTGGCTGGTATTTCAGAGGTAGTAACACTCTTCCATCTCAAGCGAGTGCAAAACACAAAAGTGTAAGGAGTGTGGGCTGTTTGCTTGCACTGTACTTCTGATCTGTTAGTGCTCTGGCATCCAGAAGCTATTGATAGAAGCTCTAGAAATAGCTTGGATTTTCCATTTGCAGACCTGCACTTAGCATGAAGCTGGTCAAACCAGCTCTGCATGAATGCCTTAAGAACTGGATTATGTTGTTTAAAGCTTGGGCTTTTTAGATAGTAGATATGAGTAATTTAATGTTTTGGAGGTTTTTGGTGCATTGCTGAAGTTGCCCATGATGTCCTTCAAGATGATAGCATCCTAGCAAAAGAGAAAGCTTAGGTACTGGGAGCTCTGGAACACAGTGAAATATCTTCTGAATAGGCAGTCCCCATGGGAATGTAAAATTCTGAGCGTGGAGCTCAGACTACCCTAATAATTAAGGATGGTCTCTGTAGAAGGAAGCAAATGCAAGCATTTGAAGGTACAGAAATACTGTTTTTGGAGTATTGTCTGTGTCTGTCAGGGGTTCCTATTCTTTTATTTGAGGATGAAGAATTAAAAGCATAAGCTGAAAAGCATGGTGAACCCAATTCCCCTCTCCTTGGAAGTACCAAGGGAGGCTTGAAATGGCTCTCTGTGCTCAGTGTCTTTCAGGATCTGGCCGAAAATATATTTCAACAAATACTTCTAGTATGCTGCCAGTAAGATGGAGATGATGAAATAATAAATAAGAACCAAATATATGACAGGGCTTTTGTCACTGTTTTCAAAACAGAAGTGCTAAATCCAGGAAACTTAGAGTTAAACTGAAAAGAAATTCAAATACTTGAAGCTGTGGAAATATGTGGAAAGAGGATCCAAACTTCCAAATGCTTTTGTTGCCAGCTGCTCTGACTTTGTACATAGTTAAAGCTGAGAAAAATATAGTGCAAAAATACTTTTCACTGTTTTAACCTCGCCACTTAAAATTAGTTATATCATGGGGGGTTTGTTTTCCCTCTTGCTTCCACATGTGTGTTTTAGGATAAGTCTAATAATTTTCATGGATTTGCTGGTGTAGTTCTTATGGCAGCAGGTATTTCTCAAAATGGCTACCAAGTGAGGGCAGTAATGGCATAGTTTTCACTGAAAAATGAGGTCTTTGGGTTTTTGGCGGTTCTTTCTAAAGGGAGGATTGGGGGTTTTTTGGGGATTTTTTTTTTTTGCTTTTTTTTGGTAACTTGTTAGCTGTCTTTGTATAGTTCAGCTTCTTCTGAGCTATGGGAAAGAATTGGGGAATGATGAAGAGAGATGACTATTAGTTAAAAAAATTGGAGATGCATTCTTTTCTGAACATTATTTCATTGCATAACCAGATGATCCAATTTTTCTCACTCTTCCATTTTTCCAGAATCCTGTCTCCTTTTTCCTGCATTGAGGCTTACCCCATATCTACTCCTCTTTTTATGCAGCTAACTCTGCTGTGCTTGGTACATACTTTTCCTCTTTCTGGGGCTTCTTTGGGTAGCATGTGTTTGACTCTCCCCTTATCCTTTCTTACTCCCCTTACTTCTTTTGAGACATTGGCATCTTAAGCTCTTGTGGTACAGGAGGATTGTCAGAGTGAAGGTTTTTTTTTCTCTTGTTGTTTTTTTGTAGTTGGGGTTTTTTGAACTGGAACATGCTTGCTGTGATAAGCTGCAGTGATTATCAGTGGATCACACTGGTCATTCTACCTAATAGATGCTCTGGATTCTGCCATCAATTTTTTAAAATTGATTTTTCTCCAAAGTCTAAGAGACCTAAAATATGGATTACATGTAGTGTAAGAAAATTATTGCAGTTGGGCTAGATTACTATTGTAGTTCCTTTCCAGCTGCAACTATTCTATTGCATTATATTCACATTCTATGACATTATTTTTTGCTTGATGTGTCCTTTGAGGATAAACTATTTTGCATTTGAAGTCTCACTACATGCTTTCTCTCCCTGAGTGTTTCTGTTGAGTGGTCTGTGTGGTGGTCTGTAATTTGTAGTGACATGCTTGCTGTATTCAGCAAGAATGCCACTTGTTTAAGAAATACTGTGAATTTTTATTCCTCTTCACAGATTTGCTACAGTGAGGTATGACCAGGCATCCAAGAACATTAAAAACCAGTTCATGCATCTGACTAACTACAGTGTTAACAAGAAGAGTGGAGATTATGTCAGGTACTTAGCTGGAAAATGGAATGTGTTCTCTAGAGGTTGGGTCAGTTTACCTGAGTGGGTCTAATGCTGATCCATAGAGGTGGGCCAGTGGTGTGAATCTCCTTCTTTCATTTATTTTTAGCTGTGATGATCCTGAAGTAGAGGATTATGGAAACAAGTGGAGCATGAGTGCAATGCTGAGGTACTTAAAACAAGAGGGGAGAGACACTGCAGGTCAGTAAAAATCCTGTTCTGTTATTGCTTTGTTGGATCTTGATCATCTCACTAGTGTGAGTTCTAAGAAGGAAGACCCCCAGTGAGTCCCATTTAGCACCAGAGCAGGGTGGAGGGAAGCATTGTTCCTTACTCATGAGACCTGTGCATATCTTCCCTATCCCCAGAGATAAGGCCTAACCCCTTCCTTTTTGCAACTAGTATTCTGAGACTTTCTCAGGGTGTGTTTCTTAATATTTTACCTACATTTCCCCTTTCTTAAGGTCATTCCATTCCTTCTAAAAGCTTCCCTCCCTCTACTGCTCCCATGGCCTGTTCAGTCTGATGAGTGACCAACCTCTGGACAGCTGTGCCAATTTGAATGACTCTTGGATGTGGTGTCATCTTTCCATGGCTCAGGTTTTTGCTGGGTGTTTTCATTTAGTCTGTGTTTCATATAAAATAGCTCCCTCTTCCACACCTTTGCCAGGTCTGCTGGGAGTAACTGCATCTGCAGAGCAGAATCCAGGTATATCCCTTAAGGGGTAGTTTACCTGTGATACTGAGGCATCAGTAAAATTACTGATAGCAGCTATGGCCCGTATTGCAAATGTTGCCAAGGAACACTCAAATGTTGGAGAAAGGGGTTTGAATCTGGCTTTCAGATGGAAGTAGACTTTTTTTCCATCATGTGTGTGCATGGCTGTCCAATCCCTTGCACCACAGGTGTTCAGCCAGCTGTGAATATGTAATAATTATTATTAATATATCTCCACACCTCACCCCAACCTCAAGTATAAAATATACACTCTTAATAATTAAACTACTGAGCAATGCAAGCAGATTTCTTTATCTATTACAAGACGTGCACCTTTCTCTGATGCATCTGGTTCTGGCCATAGGGAGGCAGAATGCTGGCTGAAAAGTGCTGGCCTTGTCTGGGCTGGCAGGGTTTTTGTGCTCTGGGTTGTTTATGTGTGCTGGGATGTTTCCATGCTGTGTTGGTTCCACTTAGTTGTTTTCTGGTACAGAAGTTCACATCTGAATTTGCTTGCATGCTCTTTCTGTAATTGTTCAGGTCCCTGCATGTCATCATCTGAGCATGAGAAGTAGTAATTGTAGACCTAAAGTAAACTCTCTAGTCAAGTGGTTTCTAGAAGATACTCTTTGAAGCACGGGTTGCCAGATGTCTGTGGATTTGCTTGCCCTCCCTTTGAGGGGTGGGGGAGGTTGTCCTTTCATCTTTATTAACTTCTGAGACTATGATTCCAGTATTTGTTCATTTCTCCCTTCTCTCACTTTGCTATTGCTTGTCCTTGAAAACAAAACCAGCGTGGTGTTCTTTCTGTTGCATGACTCATCCCAAGTCCAGTGTAGAATCCAGGTCTATGTCTAATGTACATCTTTTCTTGCCTTTTGCTTCCTCTGTCTTCTCAGACTCCTGTTCCTGAGCTCTGTTCACAGGCTCATGCAGGAGCTGGAGAGTGCTTTCATACTATGGGCTATCTATAGGTCAGCAGGACTGGGAGCTGGCACCGGTCTTAAAATTTTGAAAAGATTTATGAACTTTGGTATGGGACAGCTGCATTAGAGGAAGGTGCAGTGTCACAGAACAGTTATCTCATAAAAGTTCACAATAAAAATTTTTATATCTCAGTGCTATGGCTTATTCTCTGTAGTTTGAGGGCTTATCTCACTAACCCACTCTAGTCTAACTCTTGTGTAATCCTAATACTCTTGAGTAGGCAGTGGTCAGACTCCAGCTGACTTGTGCTGGTGTGTTTGCCATATGTTTGTTTACCTGCACTGGACATATACTGACATTTATCATTTTCACATTCTCATTTGTGAGTATTTTTGCACTAGGATACTTATGCATGTCTATTTACTTAGGCTTGCATGGATTTCCAAGCATCATTGCTTTGAGTCACAAAGGTCTATCTCCATATGCATATTCTCATGCCTTCCTGGATATTATGTGTTACTTCACAATCTGCTTTTTTTCTTTTTCCTTCTGCCCCCCTCCCCTCCTTGCAGCACTGATGGCCAACGTGGAGGACCTGATTATCAAGACTCTAGTTTCTGCTGAGCCGTCCATTGCATCAGCTTGTAAAAGTTTTCTTTCACATCGTGGCAGCTGCTTTGGTAAGACGCTGGGGACATCTTTGTTGATTGCCTGTTGAGTACTGTTTGGAACCTCTGCCTTTGTCATGCTAGAGAGAAATATGCATTCCCTAGTGTAAGAAAGCTGGATACTATTTTGGTTGTTTTGGTTTTTTTTTTCTTTAGCATAAGCCTCAGTGAGGGCAGGGGGCATAGAATCTCAGTTCACCCTGTGTCACC
Organism: Passer montanus; assembly: GCF_014805655.1. Taxonomy (NCBI): domain Eukaryota; kingdom Metazoa; phylum Chordata; class Aves; order Passeriformes; family Passeridae; genus Passer; species Passer montanus. Next base: position 17,043,820 of record NW_024365381.1, read on the forward strand.
ATTGATCAGAGTCTCATGCAAGAAAATGAAAACAGAATGATGAAAAAGGACTTCAGAGGGAACTTGGGGAAGTGCTGGAAAGGTCGTGATTTACTAGTGTCCTTGCAAAGAATGGCTGTGGGTGATTAAACACGTTGTTAGAGCACTTCCTATTTTCTCTCGAGCCACCTGGCAGTGTAGTTTTGCGTGTTCCTGGTGCTGTGCGGGTGGGGAGGAGCCGCGTGTGCGTGCCCGGGGTGCCGGGGGCGCCGCGCGGGGGCGGCCGAGGCCGCTCCTGGCGGAGCTGCGCGCCCCGCTCCGCGCTGGCAGCGGCGCCGCGGAGCTCCGCGCCAGCACACGCTGGGACGAGCTCCAGAAGGCAGCGGCTGGTACCACAGTGTGCCTTCTCCCGCTTTCCAGTGGCTGCTTCCCAACCTTCCCTAAAGAGGCCTCCTCCTGCTCCTAGCCGTCCTTCACTCGTGTGGATGCAAGCACGAAGATCAAGTCTCAGTGCTCAAACCAAAGGCCAAGCTTGGCTTAGGCTATCCTATGTTTAAGTATTGGAACTTACATTTAAACTAGCTATGACAGGTCAAATCCCTTTATGTGGTCCTTGAGTTGCACTTAGATAGTGACAATTCTGCAGCTTTTAACACTGCAGCATAAATGCCTCTTTGAATATTTGAGGGTGATAAGACAGTCAGGAATCAAGGAGCCACGACTGATAGGTTGTTTAGTTACCTCCCAAAACTAACTACCTCTCCCACCATAGTTTCTCCTGCCTAGTTCTGATTCCTTCAAAGTTGAAGGACCTGGTCATACATGGGGATTTATGAGTTAGATAATAGTCTCAGTGAAATGGCACTTTATTGGCTAGTTGAAAAAAAGACATGTCAAAACCACTTTAGCTGCCTCTTTTTTTGGCTTCTCTCTTTTCCTTCCTCAGTTGTCTCTAGAGCTGTGTATATGGAAACTAATGCTCCTCATGTACTTTCTGCTGGGCCTGGCTCTGAGGTTATCCCACTTCCTGCTGCCTCCCCAGGGTTGCACTAACCACCCTCTCAGATGCTCCCCCACAAATAAACTGTTTTGTTCCGTTTATTTCAGTGTAAACATAAATTAAGAGCTTCCCAGGAAAGAGAGCTTAAGTAGGAGCCATACTGCTTCCCTGGGGAGACTTAGGCATTTCCAGAGCTCAGTACTTTCTGCCACCTTCCCCCACAATTAAGTGGTGGTCGTTGTCTCAAGGATTTGAACTTCCATCTTGCTGTATGGTTCATTTGTCATCTGTGTGTCTTGTTCTGACAGTTTTTGGTTGTATGACTTTTAACCTTGTAAATAATTCAGTTTTTCTATCTGGAAGTGGTCATAATGGTTCATTTCATAGCTGTTAGCATGAAGGAGAAAACTGCGAACAAAGATTTCAAGGCAGCACGTTGAGTCTCAGACAAGAGCCTTTTTTTTGGTGGTGGTTTTTTTTTTTTTTTTTCCATTCTGAGCTGTGAACAATGAAACTGAGTGTGTCTCCTGAGGAGGGTTGATCATGTGAAAAGTATCTCAGACTTCAGAAACCTTTATCTGAAATTCAGATGCAGAGATTGGTCTTGTTTGGAAAACTTCTAAAAAATATAACTAAGTTGTATTCTACTCTAGTGCTTGTAATGCTGTTATAGGGAATAGAACTCCTGTACAAATGCCATTTTCTTCCTAAAAAAATCAAATCACAAGTACTTTTGTCCAGATGAGTTTGCCCATTTTATCTCTCTAATTGATTAGTACTGCAGTGGTCCTTCAGTTCTTTCACAAGTAAGTGTTTTTATATGTAATGTACTTGTCTCCTGGATTTAAAGGAAGGGAGTTTATTCATGGCTTCTTCATTTTCTGAGACTGGTGAGACAGGCTGATTCCTGCTACCAATGCATGCCTAGAAAGAGAATGCTAGGTCAGGATAGTCCTTTTTCTAATGTCAAAACAGAGTGGTGGTGACAGCTTGTGTAAAGAGTGAGTTCCATTTTGGCCGTGTAATGTGAGCTATTTACTGCATTCTAGTAATAATCAGTTTTCAAAGGACTTGGGATGCTCAGTTTTGTTCCTCTTAAGTGCATCACAGAAGCACTGCAAGTACTATTTGATTTTGTTGCCTTGTTCTTGTACTGTTATTAACAAAGTGATCCCAATCATCCATTTTGTTCTTTGTAATTAGCTAATAATTCCTTATGTAAAATTAAGCTCCTAGTAAAATTTGTTTTAACAAATAAGTAATTCCAGAGGGGGGCATGCTGCAACTCTCCAGATCACTGCACTGTCCTAAAGCTGGACACCAGCTGAGTCAATGGTTACCTCTGGAGCCTTCTTTAAGAGAAAGATGGATAGATTTTGCACTTACTTGAGGGATGTGACATATCATTGTGGGAACAAGAGGTACAATAGGGCTGCATGTGCCCAAGCTGATTACAGACTGTGTTTTTCTCCCTCCTGAAGTAAGCACCTCTGGGTAGGCTAGAAAGGGGCAGTAAGGCCAGCTTTCAGGCAGAATGAAAAATTTCTCTTGGGTGGTGCTTTAGTAGGGTAGGAAATGAAGGTGGCTGGTGCAGCACGTATTTTTGCCAGCAGCCAGGTAGCACCATTTTCTGCACTCACTGAAATGTGAGCCTAAAGAAGCAATAAATTGAAGTCCTCTTGTTTCATTTACATTCTAGTAAACCCACTAGACAACTGTGACACTGTTGAGCTTGTCTGCAATCAAGAAGGCAGGCCAGGATAGGGTAATGGGCGTACTGATCCCACCAAAGCAACGAGTTTCTTATTTAGCTGCTTCTGTATCTTAAGGCTGAATTGGCCAGGCTTTTGCTTCTATTCACATCTATATTGAGATAAAAGCAAACAATAAACTATTGTATGACTTGAGTGGGGCTGATCTGGAGCTAAATGCTTTAAAAAGTCTTCATTTGTGCCGAATCACCAGTTTCTCAACTGCCTATGTTGCTGTTCTTCATAAACAGCTTTCTTAGTGGTGGCAGTTGAGCTGTTTAGGGGAAGCCTTTTGTAGTTCTCAACAGTGCTGACCTGCTCCATTATGAGTTTTCCAGGGCACTAAAAACTTGAGGTTCTTAAGGAATTTCTGTACGTACTTACTTGATGTGAGGTGAGTCTATGATTAGTGACTTAAGTCAGCCATGCATATACCATACTTATTTCCTATGTTTTGTAGTTTTTTACATGACATGTCACAGAAAAGCTGAACAGGGATTTCCTACTATTACTTTTTTTTACAAAGCTTTATCCATTCTATTTTTATAGCCTTAGCATCAGTCTTTGCTTTCAAGCCAGTATGTAAAGATGCCATTGGAATCTGAAAGAGGTTGTAGACTCCTTTGGCTACTAGCAGATTCAGGAGGCCTGTAGCCTTCATGGCAGGTGTTTTGATGATCTGATGGGTGAGGTGTCACAGAAAAGCTGAACAGGGATTTCCTACTATTACTTTTTTTTACAAAGCTTTATCCATTCTATTTTTATAGCCTTAGCATCAGTCTTTGCTTTGAAGCCAGTATTTAAAGATGCCATTGGAATCTGAAAGAAGTTGTGGACTCCTTTGGCTACAAGCAGATTCAGGAGGCCTGTACCCTTCTTCCCTTCTTGGCAAGTGTTTTGATGATCTGATGGGTGAGATAGATTTTGTAATGTAACTGTATCTTCAAATTTGACTAAACTGTCAGCTGAGTGTGAAGGGTAAAATGAGTTCAAGGAATAGGTCTTCTAGTTATAGCTTCTATAGGAATGGGGGGTCTATCCCTGCACTGTTTTTCTTATTTGTCACTTTGTGGCTCTGAATGGTACCCATCTGATATTGATGATTTAGTACCCAGAGCTTGGTTGAAAGATTCAAAATCCCTGTTGCTGCAGAAAGTTTGTTTCTTTTAGGAAGTTGTTCTCAGCTTGGTAGCACTATTTTTCTTTCTCAGAAGGTTGGAGCAGACCTAAAAAGCTTTTATGGCTGTTTTTGGGGAGACTTAGGAAATGACCAGCACTGTCAATTTATCATCAATGGACTTCTGTTACCAAAGTCACAATCAGCCCTGGCTTGTCATTCTGTCTTCTACTGCCACTGGTTCTTGTGGTGGCATTAGGATCTTCACCAGATGGATGACATCAAAGTGAGGAACACCACAGGTTATTCTTGTCTCATGGCTTTTTCTGGGGCTGAGGTTCTTGGAGGGTAAGAGCTTGAAATCAGAAAAACTTGGGCTAATGAGGTTGGGAAACACGCTCTCTTTATCCTTCACTTGTTGTATCCATCCATAGAGTCAGATGGCTTTTATTTTGGTCTGCCTAATATTGTATTTTGTTAATTTGGGCACTTGAGTTTGTTGAGGATGAAGTAGCTACATATCTACTCTTACGTTCCTCAGTTTGGAAGGGAAGTTAAGTGTTGTCCTAAAGTGGTTACTGGAATATTAACATCTTTGCTCACTCTGGAATCACACACTGGGTTGAACAAGTTTTTGCCTTGTGAGTGAGAATTTATTTACTCAGTAAGATTAGGATTATAAAGGCAGCCGAGTTTGCACCAAGACTCCTGTTCTTTGATGTTAGCCTTGGAGCTACTTGTCCCCTCTTGTGGGGTCCTTTTCTGTAAAAATATAGACAATAAAACCTTTTTCTGTTAAAATTAAGTTCTCTTAAAAAGGGAATTAAACCTTAATATAAGAAAGGAAAAATGGAAGACTTGAATTTCAGTGGCAAAATTTTCTTGTGTTAGAAATGTCTGTAAATGTGCTCCTACATAAAATGAGGAGATGGGGTTTTATTGCAATATCAATAAAGAGTTATGTGCTATGAATGTTTTTTCCCCACTGTTTGTGTCCCTTCACAACTTCAGGTTGTCTCAATTGAATTGTAGAGTATGTACTTTGCAGTAAAGCTTTTTTTAAATCCAGGGAACAAGCTGCAAAGACAGACCAGAATTACAGTGACACTTTAGGAATTGAGCTAATTCATGCTGTGCAAAATCATGAAAAGTTTCTTTATGCTACTGTGCTATCGCTTGTGATTTAGTTTCTGTACTTACAGAGAATAACAAATTCTTTGGGGATATTTTGTAAAAGAGAGTGCTGGTGCAGTCTTGGAGAGGATTGTAAGATAAACTTGGAATACATGGGAGTTTATCAGAACCAAAAAGCCTGAAACTATCTCTCTAGCCTTTGTCTTAGTCTTAGATAACGTCATTGGCAAAAAAATCTCTGGTTGAACTCTTGTTGTTAGACTGTGCACTGAAGCTAGGCTTTCTTTTGGGAGTGGGAAACTCCGTCAGCAGTGACTTCTCTGTGGGGATTGGAGGAGGATTTCCTGCTGAGTCTTGGAAACAATTGGCACCTCCTGATATAATTCCACTCCTTAACACACCGTAGGGGTGGAACGTGCTTTTGTGGATTATAGTAGCAAGAGAAGGCACTATGGAAACTTGGTTTCAGTTTCTTCTGTTCTTCCCTTAGTAGAAATAGTGGTACTAGGTGGCTTGTCCTGAACCTGCCATTGCCACAGTGTGAAGCATGTTTTGCTCTTTCATTGTTCTCTTTACTCTCCCTGCAAAGGGAAGTGGCAGCCTTGCTGAAGCTGGTAATTGCAGAGGATATACTTTGCATTATCCTATGCTTGTGTGACTCTGTATCTTTGTCCTGCCTGTGTATTTATTTTATCAAGTGGTAATTGAGTTTCAGAGTGGAAAGGGTACTGTGACTATTGTGTTTTATCCAGGAAGTACATTTTCCAAATGTGAAAGAGGGTCAGCAAGATATTTCTGGGTAAACTTCTGACTGTTGACCAGATCTTTGTGCTAAGCCCTCTGTGGAATCTGGGAGGCTTGATTCAATTGCCAGCACATGGATGCTATGCAGCTCCTGATGCCCTAAGGCAGCAGAGATACCTGTCTAGGGTTTGTAGATACTTCTCAGAATATGTGAGACTTGGGGCATTATGGAGCAACAGTGGAGACTTCCTAGGAGACCCTAAGTCATTGCAAGTGGCTTTAGAATCCGTGTTTAACAATGGAATTAAGTCAACAGGGATACCCTGAAGAACTTACTGTCCTAATAAATAAGGCAGACACAAGGGAAAGGAATGTGAAGCTCCAGCAGAGTGGTTAGAGCTAGCTGAGGTTGAAAGGTTTCCCATGTGTATTTGAAAAAGTGGACAGAATGACTAACTGGGCGGGAAAGATAGAGCTTTAAAGAGCGAGCAATTTGCAAGAGAATTGTGTGGGAGAGGAGGAAAAAGTCAGAGGAGCCAAAACACTAGGAAAGGGCCTCCGAGGGGGCCAAGGAAGGGAATGGCCAGCAGCAAAAGAAGCAGGAGCTAGTCAAAACAAAGTGCACTTCTTCCTGGCTGGGGCTGGAGGCTGCAGACCAGAAGCTGCTGCAGGCCCACTCATTGCTTCTCTGCCTTGGGCATGAGCTGCTGAGTTTTCTGTGTTGTTAATAGTCATGGGTCTTCACCAAACCTGAGACTGTATTTTAATATAATGTATCAAAGTCATCAGAAGGTTCTCCCGGTCAAAGTGCTTTGGTAATGTTTACACTTAAAATCCCCACCTTCTCCTTTTCCCTCCACTGCAGCTGTTCCTGTCTGGGAGGGCAAGAGAAAAAAAATTTAGATTCTGCCTCATTTCTTTGGAGTGAACCAACTCTTTAACTCTCTGCTGTTGTTTCCCATTCAATGACTGGCTACAGACTCTAGAATAGTGAGCAGGCCATGCTCACTCCTCTGCCATTTCCCCCCTTCCAAGCCTCTCCTGACCCTAGCTCATTGACTTCCCATTATAAGCTGCATGAGCTTTTGCACAGCTGTCTGCATAGGAAGAGCTTGTCAAGCAGTCCAGCTCCCCAGGGCTGACATCAATGTCAGGCAGGTGACAAAAGGCCAGAGCCAGAATTCAGGGAAAGAAACATGGCAAAGAAGTTCTCCTGCTTTTATTTCAGGCACTAAGGAACTGTTTAATTTAATGAAAATCCTTCTCTGCCAATACCCTGTTTTGTGGTGTTTTAAAAAAATTGCTTAAGTTGCCCTGATGATTAGGAAGTCTATTTCTTAATGCTGAAAGAAGCAATTGCATTAATGCCAGCTTCTGATTTACACTCATATTTGTGAAGCATCCTTCCTGCAACTCTTTCCAAACCTAGAGAAAATATGTATAGAGAGTGAAATAGTAAAATCAGATTTGGAATAGGGAGCTGGCTTCAATCTGAGCAGTATAGAGCAGAACACATCTAGCAGATGTAGTATGTTATGATTGTTTTAGAAACTAAGGAAAAAATATTTCTGCTGTGGTTTGCTGCAAAGCAACAAGCTATCAATACGCTAAAAAGTTATGGAAGGTTGTCTGTGTAGATGGAGTTGCCTAGGAGAAGTCTGTTGTAACCCCATGGGGATATTGCAGAAAACATACAGGAATAATTGAAAAGGAGCTGATGCTTGAAAGAAGCAAGGTTTTCTCTAGCTGACTGGAACAATTAATAAGGGGATTAAAAAGTGGAAAGGAGAATGAAATTTTGTTGTTTCCAGGATCCAGTGGAAGAAGTAGATTGAACCTGCTATGCTTGTGTCAATTCTATGTGAAAGCAAGTATTAGAGTTCTGTGTGAACTACAACTTGTGGGTAGTGAAGAGTTTTTTATTTTTCTACATAATACTTTCCTAATATTTTTGTTCCTCTCTTTCCCCCCCCTCCCCTCCCAAGGCAGAAGAAGTTTAGTTTTGATGAAGTGAAAATTGCCACTTGAGGAATGTTATTATTTCTTCATCTCTATAGAGTTTGCTGGATTTAACATATATAGTTTAGATTGGAATGGCCTGGTAGAAACTAATGTTGGACCTTCTGTGAATGCTTAAAGATGCAGTAAGGTGAACTTAGTGTCTGCTGTGTTTTTAGAGCTATATGGTTTTGATGTCCTTATTGATGACACTCTGAAGCCCTGGCTGTTGGAAGTGAACCTGTCCCCATCACTGGCCTGGTAAGTGATTCCCAATTTAACATGAGGCAGGGACTGTTGCTGGAGATGGTTGTCCTTGAAACTTGTGGTCCTAGGAGGGCATGATTTCATGGTGCCTGCAGATTTTGTTCCACAGCTGATTGGCAGAGAGGCTACTCCTTTGCTTTTTTCCTTTGGATAAACAAACTTACTGCAGCAATAGGTTTTGAAAGAGCCCAGTTGGGATTCCATTTACTTTTTAATTGTTTCTCTTCCATCGTCACTGTTAATGCTTCATAATCTGTCATTATAGATAAATTTTGGAGATCTGTCAGACTATTGTGTTGGATTTCAATCTTCTTGGCTGATAGAAGCTTTTAGATTTTGGAGTCCAAGCAGAGTTCAATCAGTTACACTTTACTTGAGTATGTAGAGGAGTTCTTGGGCTCAGTCTAGTACTCTAATCAGAAAATTTCTAAAGAGTGAGTGTTGACTTGACCCTTATGCTGACCTTTATGCTCTAATGGAAGCTGAGGATTTATTTTGGTAGGCCTCTTGGCTATGATTTTATGTGGAAGAGTGGTTTTTAAGAATTCTACAACAGCAACTTTTGTCTACTTCATGAAATGTAACATACATACATTCAAAGAAAATGTTTCTAGCCCTAAGGAGAGTTTAAACAAATCTGTGTGTGTCTGCATTAGCACACTAAAAGCTGTGGAAAAAAGATCAACAGATTAAGCCATTGCTCTCTGATCTTTACCTATGTATGTGAAAATCACCTAATTTTCTTCTTGTTTTTGCCTGTTTTAAGAAGGCAAAGAAACTGTATTGGGAGATAAACTGAATACTGATGCATTCCTCTTATTCAATGCCAGACAAATAATTCCTATTATCCTCTGTTGCATGTGGTGACAGTGATGCTCCTTTGGACCTGAAGATCAAAGCTAGCATGCTTTCAGATATGTTCACTCTTGTAGGTGAGTGAAGCAAAAAAATCCTTCAAACTTCCCCTTATTTAAAACCAGCAAAAGGTAGGTTTATAAAGCTGCATGTTACTAGATGAGTATAATAGATGTGAACTCTAGTTAAGGAGAGCAGCATAGATCACTGAGAAGTGATATATGGACATTTCAACTTCAGAATAATCATCTGTTTGCGATGCTTAGGTGGTTTTAAGAGTTCCTAATTTGGTATTTGAATACACTGCTCTCTTTAGCTTTCAGAGTTAGCATTCAAGCATTTTTTAGGTTGAATGTGTGGGTTTTGGTTGGGTTGCTAGAATTGGAGTACTGTCTAGAGCACAGCGTCCCTTGCATCTTGGTTTAGTTGCTTGATTCAATTTGCCCCAATAGTGAAAGAAGTAAAATTGTCATCGGGTACCCTGCTCAGCTGTTTAAAAAAAACAAGTCTTTCTCTGTGCTGCTATTCAGTAACCCATTTGTTGATTTAAGTACTTGATCTTGAAGCAAGTTTTTGTTCAAAAAATGTAATGCAATTACAGTTTAGGATTAAACAAAGCAAGGTATAAAAAAGAAAAGGATCCTTATTGGTCCTTGGGCAGGGACAAGAAGGTCATGCATAGATTAAGACTGTGAACAGAAATGCTAGATTAATCTTTTGGGGTTTGTCTGTGTTAAAGTTCTCATGTGGCTCTTGGTGCCCATAGGCTTTGTATGCCAGGATCCAGGCCAGCGGTCAAGCCGGTCCATTTATCATTCATCTGAATCTGTCAGAAGAAATCCATACCAGAAGCTGCAGGTAAGTGACTTTCACAAGCCCTGGCATAGGAGGAAGTAATTCTCGCAGAATTTGACTCACAAGTGAGAGCGGCAGTGAGTGAGATTATCTGGATTTCTAGCATAACTATGGAAGATGAAATTTTAAATTGTAGGGTTGGTGAGGCATTGAAACATGTTGCCCAAAGAGTTTGTGAACTCTGTAGCCCTGGAGGTGCTCAAGACCAGGCTGGATGGGGCTTTGAGCACCTTGGTCTAGTGGAGGCTTCCCTCCCCATGGCAGGGCAGTTGGATCTAGACAACCTTTAATGTCTTTCCAACCCAAACTGTTCTGTGGTTCTCAGGGCCTCAGGGGCTACACCTGAGTCCTGGGCTGTTCAACCACTTTGATTTTGTTGTGGACAACAAGCTTACAGAACCCTGGAGCTTTATTAATGTCTCCAAGACCTTCTCCTGGGTGAAAAACTTCTTGCATTTGAAGTTTAAGGCTTCTTTCCTATTCTCTTTTGGAATCCTACTTTCTTTCCCATGGATCATTGGACTGAGGCCTCATGTGTCTTGCTGTGATTGCCCCTTGCCTTTTCTGTTGAGGTAGTGCTTTCTCAGCACTGTAATTTGAAGGACAATTGTTCTCTATCTCTTTTTGTCTAGGAAATGGATTTCATAAATATCTGTGGAAATGGAGCATTCACAAAAGGCAGGGAGATCTGTTACATCACTTGGACTTCCAACATTTCTCCTCAGGCAAATAGGCAGATGGTGTTCTCTGACATCTCTGCAGCTGATGGTGCTGTGTAGCTCAAGTTCAGTTAGGAAATGACAAGTCATTTTTGTTCAGCCTCAGTGTACCAAGACACTGTCCATTTTGGTGTAGGGAAGCTCACAGAAATTGCAATATTTTATCTCTTGTAAAACTCAAGAGTCTTTAGTCACTGTGAGAGAAGTGAATAGCTGGTAAGATGAGTTTTGAGCATCTTTAGGATGCATGTCTAAATTTGAAACTTCTAAGACAATTGTGATAATGCTTTAAATACAAATGACTGTATGTTGGTGCTCTTTGTAACAGACAAAAGGTACATGAGAAATTAGGAACCATTCAAAAAAAAATACCCTTTTTTATTAGAGTAATGGCATCAGATCCTGATGATTTGACAAAATTTTACAAGACAGTCTCAGAAAATTATACTGTTGTAAAGCATTGAAGTTTAAGGAGGCTTTCAACTTTGTTTTGCTTAAAAAATACCCACAAAGACATGTAAGGCTGGCCAGTTGAAAGTTGCAAAGATTTGTATGACAGTGCATTGGTTATGAGACAGGATTAGGGTGGTTCCTCTAACTAACCTATGTTTAACAGGAACAGGTTTGTGATGCAGTGATAAAGTTTTACAGCATTTTTTCCTAAGTGGTAATCCCATGGCTAGCTAGGTGTTTAGATCTTTCCATGTCCCAGAATGTTTTAGCTTGTTATGCTGAATACATTTTACCTCATTTTTGGATTTTTGATACCTGTTACAATTTTGTGTTGCAAAAGGTATATGTAATCTTTTGTTTTTTCCTACCACCTTCGTGATGTCTTAAGTTTTGATCATTCACATAGGCTGTTTTTATAATTGTAAAAGTTGCTGCTTGGAAAAGATCTGTTGATACCAGTGCTCTTGAGAGTTCTCTTGAATAGATATCTTGAGATGGTTGCTCTCTTTTCTGAGTTTCACCGGACTGGGCTGTAAGTTTCTTTGCAGTTTCTTTGGTTTGACTCTTTGAGCATTTCTCCCTCTAGGGAAATGAACAATTTTGCTGCTTCCTTTGTAACTTTTTGTGGATTTGGATTGGAGCTCTTTCAATTAATCCTAAGCAATGGAGGGACCTTGATCTGTTTTGAGTAGACCAACTGTAGAGAGGAACTTGTCAGTAGTACAGCTAGAAATGATAGATGGATTCTCAGGAGACCTTTCTTCCACCATTTGTTCCTCTTGGGTGTTGGAGAAGACAGCCTGAATACCACTGAAGGCAAGAGAACTATAAGTTCTGATGATGATTTCTTTTGAACCTGTCCCTGTCCTTCAACTGGTTTTACTTGTAGGCCTGATACCAGGTAAGTAATACAGGGTACTTCTTGACATTCTGGTATTTCTACACCTGTGTTAGAATGTTAAATAGTATCTTTTTTTTTTCTCCACTAGAACTGGAATATTGTTGAGGTATTTAAATGAAATTACTTGCAAAATTATGGGATTCTCCCCCCTCACCCCTTCCCATTCTATAGACAATTTTACTTGACAGCATCTCTTTCTTCTTGATGCATAGCTATTAAATATTCTAATATGGGTGACTCTTATTTTACAAAAATAAGAATTTTGCTCATCATAGTTGAGTTCCGTGTGCTTTTGAAAACCATATATTCAGATGCATTGTGCACAGTTGAGCACATCTGAGCTTAGAATGAGTGCTGTGTTTAGAATGGGGACAGGATACATTTGCAGGATATGAGGAAAGTATAAGTGGTTAGCTTTTTCTCTGGACTTCAGTTATCATAGAGTGCTTTGGATTGGAAAGTACCTTAAAGATTATCAAATTCCATCTCCACTGCAATAGTGGATAGGGACACCTTCCACTAGATCAGGTTGTTCAAGCCCCATCCAGCTGTCTTTGAGCAGTTGCAGAGTTGGGGCATCCACAACTTCTCTGACCAACTTGTTCCAGTGCCTCACCCCCCTTTGCTTGTACTGTTTTGTTTAGGGTACTTGCCAGTCCTCAACAACTCAGGCAGGGATCATAGTGTCCTGGAGAACACAAGATTTTTATTCTCTTTGTGTGTCTCTTGCAGCGTCCTGTGTCTGCACAGTCACAAAGAGCAAACAGCAGATCAGTAAGTACCCTTCAGCTCCCATCAACTGTGTAAGGGCTGCAGCTTCAAATGTGTACAGTGCTTTTGGCATAATTAGCCCCCAGATATATTTTACAGTTTGAGTAGCCTGGGGCAAGGGGATGGGGGTAAGAGGGAAGTCAACATGAGAAGAGGAGATGGCACCACATGTTTCCATGTGGCGAAAGCAAATGTTGAAAAAATATTTACATCACTTCTAGCAGTTTAAAAAAAAAAGTAGATGAAGCTTGCTGAGAGGTCAAGGTCAGCTGGATCAAATCCCTCAAAGTTTTTAAGACTACAAGTCTGAATGATAAGGTAAGCACAGGAGAATCTGTGCAGACAAAACTCAGGTGGCTCTACAAGAGAAGTAATCATTTTCTTTGAGACAGTCCTCTGAAGGACACTGCAAAAGTTTGAGAGTGAACTGGGTCCAAATAAATGCAGAGAAAAGGAGGATTTCTTAAAGTTAATGGAAAAATATGAGACTATTGTTAGCCTAAGTGAGACTGATCTCCTTTCTAAGTGTTGCATTTGTTACCCTTCCTGCAAGCCATATAGACATAGTTTACAATTCTAAGCACCTGGCCATGTGGGGACATGTTAGGCATTATTTTTCTGCTGGGCTTCCTGCACAAATGTAGTGGGAGGGTTTTTTGGGTTTTTTTAATGGGGTTTCCCCATCAGGAAGAGAAGGTAGATGGAATCACCTTGAGAACCTAATTCAGCCTGTTTATTGCTGTTTGTCATTCTGAGTAAGTTTAGCTGAGGCTCAGAGGAAAGAGTTAGTGAATTACAAGGCTTTGTAGAGAATAGGAAGGATCTTTGTGCCAACTGCTGTCAGTGCTTATTAAATTAGCATCGTGATTTGGGAGTCAAGGATACTTTCAGAATTTGGAGATATACCAGAGTGGTTGGATTCATCTATACTTTTATAGATAAGCTGGGTCAAAAAGGAAACAAGATGTTGGTGAAGTTGGAGACATTTCTGTTCTACAGCCAGAGGGTATTCTGTAGTGAAACATGGAAAAAACTGTGCAGGAGGTCAGAAAAGAGAGTTTTCTCTAGAATTTTAACAGCCGTGTAGTTTTGTCCTCAGGGAGGAGTCAGAGCTGCCCAATACATTTACTGTTTGTATTTAATGCAATCATCTCTGTTGTATCGAGACAATAGAAATGATTTCATTGAAGTGTTTCCTTAGAAGCAGATCATTTAATAGATTGAAGAATTTCCTGTAATACTCTCTTGGAACAGCAGTTCTCACATGATGATGGATTGTTATGCTAATGCCAGGAAATGGGAAATGGTTTTTAAGAGAAGGTTACTCTCAGGTTTTAGAGAAAGTTGTTAAGCAACATTTTTAAGCACTGGATTAGAAATGGAAGAAAGCTTAGAAAGAAAGACTAAGTCTTTCAACTTAGTGCCATCTACAGCCTCAAGCAAACCTGTTTTATTGCTGGTATTTTTATTTCTTCTACAGATGTTTGTGTCTCTTGCCTCTCATCCAGATTGTCTTGTTTTCTCTTTTTAATCAGTTCTAGTTAGGCTTAATGAATCATTACAGGTGGTACCTGCTATGTCTGTTTTATCTTTGGATTTTTCTGTGCCAATCACTGCAGTATAACCTATTCTAGTGCAATGCCTGTTGCTTTTGCTGTTGCTTCATCTACAGATTCTGAATAGCCGCTTGCCATTTCTAATGAAACGGAGAGAATGGAATTCAATTCCCATAGTCTTTACAAATAAAGATGCATCCTGATCTTGCCATGGATTTTTTTTTGTATCTGAGCAGTATGGGATATTCCCCTGGACTTATCCACCTTAAGGTTTCTGTCATGTTTTTCTCTTCTTTCTAGATTAAGGCTCTCTGCACATTCTTTGCTCAGTATAGAGCTAAAAGAAACTTTGAATTTAGTAAAAAAGCTTGAGATCTTCTCACTAGACTCTTTTAGTGCTGTTTTTGCAGAGGTAGTTTATCTAAACTGAGCTTAAGAACATCTTAAATGTACTTGAGAAAAAGTTCAAAGATTTGTCTTGCTTTGATTTTAAAATTTTGTAATCCTGATCGTTTGAAGACCTTTTGAATTCCTGTCCTTTTGCTAGAATTGGCCAGGATTGCCCTTCAATTAAAAATAAGCTTAGTGACACTGTCTGCAAATTATTGCATATTATTTTAAAATTGCATATTTATGCAAATTTGTATGATGTATCTGTGTACATCTGCAGGATGTATCTGTTAAGTGTGAGAGATAGCAAGCTGACAGTTCAGCAGTATAGTAACAAAAGAATAACATGTTGTGAACTTTTCCCTGCAACTTTTATCTCGCCAGGGAATTACAGTCCTATTGTTCTAGTGCAGCAACACAGCTAGAACAGAGGATCATGGTTCTGGTACTATTGATGTGTGAATCCAAATGTATTTGGGTCTTGTGAATGCTGACTCCAGTGCCCCTTGGGTGAGGATTTTCCTGTATGACATTCTGACTTTGCTGCTTTTGGTATGTCTTCTGTTTTTCCAGAAGGGGCCAGGGGTGTAGATTCTGGCAGTGATGCCTGAATTGTGCCTCCTGTGCTAAAATCTAAGAATCTGAGTACTCGCACTTAGTGACGTCTGGGCTGTATACTCTGTATACAACAGCTGGGGTGTGGAATTGTGAATTCTGGCTGTAGTGCTCTGAAGCGTAGATCCTGCTGGGAATGGGGTCCTGGAATTTGAATGTAATTTTTTTTAATATGAAAATTGAGAGAGGAGGAAAAAAAAAATCTGGATTCCCACTGTCTCTACAGCGTACCCGTCCTCTGTCTGCCAGCAATGCTGAAGTTAAAAGCTCGATGCCCTTAGGCAGAGAAAAGGCAGCAGGAAGGCACAGCAGCTCTATGCTAGGCCTCTCTATGGAGGAGGTAAGGAAGTTATTAAATAGCTTTTATTTACCTTGGCTTGTATGTGGGGTTATTTGCTCAACAAATAGTAAGTCCATGTAAATGAAAGATGTGACAGAAGAAGAGTAATTTTTTGAAACAGAATTTTAAGTTTTACTGCTGGTATTGCCCTTGCCAAGCAGAGATGTGCTTGAAGCAGTGATAGACTTCTTCAGAATTTAAATGCAAGACAAAATTCCTTAAGGATGTCATTATCTACTCACTACATTTGCAGGCTGAATAGTCTTGTTTTCTGAAATTCAGAGATTTTTGGAAGGTTTGTTTTTCATTGTTATCTATTTTGCTGGCTATTCTGTATTTTTCTTCTTAATCAGATCAAAGTTCTTCGGCGAGTGAGAGAGGAAAATGAGCGGAGAGGAGGCTTCATCCGGATATTCCCTACCCCATTAACATGGGACCTTTATGGGTAAGAATAAAAATGTGATAGGATGGCAGTGATGCGCTGTGTCGAGGGATATTCTATGTTAGATATGTGTAGATCAGCTATCTTGGCATTTAAAAAGATGTATTAAAAGTTTTGGCAAAGTTTATTTCAGCCTTAAATGGTCTTTTTTCTGATCCCTTGTTTTTATCAACTGCTGCTTTGCGTAACTGCACCCAATGGAAAGCTCTTGGACATTATTTCTGGTATTGCTTTTCTGTTAGCAAAAATCTGAAAGGAAGACACTTTTATTCTGTCTACTTTTACATCCTCAAGCTGCACACTGTGTATCTTGTCATTAGGCCATAAATGCCATATAGGACTCACTCCTTCTGAAAGTTATACTATATTACAGTTTTCTACATTTATTCTTTCCAGTCTGTAATGTTTTCTCCATCCCTTGCATCACCAGGAACTTCAGCTAAGAAATGATAGCTCTCGTCCTTTCATCTTTTCTGTTGTGGTGTAGCATGTTGACTGAATCCACTTCTAGGATATTTTTTAGAGGCCATTTATTTCTGCATTGTAGTGCCTTTCATTGAGTTGAGCTCTGTCTTGATAATCCTGTTTCTTTTTTTTTCCCCTAGATCTTTTCTAGAGCACAAGACATCAATGAACTACATGCTGGCTACACATCTGTTCAAGGACAGGTAGAAAGCTTCTCTGTTTGGGAGAGAGGTAAAGGGCACAAACAGTACAAAAAGGATTGATTCCTCACTTATCCAATGTTATAAACACAAATCTGAGATTTATAGGAGTAGTGATAATTGTGCATCTCTTCTCTAGTGTGCCATTGATTGTTGGTCATACATATGTGTTTCCCTTCTGAAACCAAGGGCAAAAAGGACAGTACTCAAAAGGCATGGGAATCATTGGAGTACTAATATTACTATAGACATGAAAAAACTTCAAGCTCTTAGGTTTCTCTGTGAGGGCATTATAGGTGGTCCTGGCTTACCTTTTTTTTCAAATTTGGAATTGCATTAAGACTTGTCTTCATGTACAGTAAGCCCTGAAATTGACTTCTCCAGCGGTTTAGTATCTCTGTCTTGACCTGTGCAATCATGATTTGATAATTCTTTTTCTGGGTTGTGGTTGGATGGTTGGGACAGTTCATGCCATTAGCTGAGCTTCCACTGAGTTGTATGCAGTGCCTTTCACTATGTGTTTAATGCCCTTCCTTCTCAGCAACTCTTCTTGTGCAAATTTGAGATCCACTAGGAAGTAACTACCAAGTAAAGACAAGGTGTCTGAGAAAGGAGACAATATTTACAGAAGCTCTTCCTGCATCAGTGCTGTACCATTTTTTTTCTTTGTGTATGTTCAGGGATGTGTCTAAAGAGTAGTTCTAAATAATGCCTTCTCCAGCTTAAGCAGACAAATGCAAGCATCAGTTGCAGTACAGCTGCTCATGGCTCCTCTTTTGGAGCCTTTTTTTTTTCTTCTTTAAGATAGAACTCACAAGTAATTCTGTAAATATGGTCTTTCCATTGCACATGTGAAAGACTAGAGAGGATTTTTAATCAAGGCTGATCCAGTATGGAGAGTAATTTTTGACCTTTTTCTCTTTGTAGGAGCAAGATGAAAAGAGAGTTCATCACTGGGAGATCCCGGTAAATAGCTTCTTAATTAATTAATTTGTGCTCTGTAGGATTTATTCTAAATTTAGATTTCCTTAGCTTCATCTTTCAAGTTGTGAGTCAACACCTTTTCTAAGTGAAATCCATGAAAAATAATTTTAGAAACATACAGGGAAAAAAGAATATACCCACATGTGGAGAGCTCCTGTTTTCATTGGACCTTAAAATTTCTCCTCATATGCTTCTCACTTTGGTATTCCTACCATATTGATAAACCTCATCATTGAGCTCTCTCAAAAGATCTTGTAATGCACAAGGGTTTTGGATTTCATTTTCTCATATATTCACTTTGTTAGAACTAAAAAGATAAATTAAACAGTAAGTGTTTTTTGTGCTTGTTTCCACTAATATCATAGGGGGCACTTTTCTGGATTTTTGTGCACTGGCAGAAAACTATTACTTTTGTATGTTTCCCTTCTGGAATCTGGCAGGGCTCCTCATCCCTTGACTTGAGTAGAACTTGTAGAAAGTTTGGCATTTTCCACTTTTATAATGTTAAAATTCTTATATCTGATCAGTGAAGAACAAACTGTCTACATAAATGGTTCAGACAACTGGATTCATGTCAATGTGCTTTCTTTCCATTCCCCTTTGTTCTTTTGTATTCTTGCCATGTCCTCTGTTAATTGTGCCCTGAGCTCTTGCATAATGGGCAGATGCTGCTCAGTCATGAAAGCATGGCACTAGGTGAGTGTGTCTTGGGGTTTGAGGAGTGATGTTCTGTGAAGTATGTGCAAGACTCTCTTCAAACATTTACAGGCTTAAGTAGAGCAGAGTTAGACTGATGGTAAATATTTCTTGCTTGTATCAGCAAGAATGTTTCTTGACGTTTAATCAACTAGGTCTCGTGTGTTATCAGGGAGAGAAAGGCAAAGGGAAACTGAGGGATATCTGTGTACTGTGCTTCCCAGAGCAGGTCTCCATGGAAGGCCGGATATGAGGATGGAAGCTGTGGGCTCTCATGCTCTCTTTTATGAGAGGAAGCTCGTTTCACTGGAGTTACGGAAGCGTCGGCGGTACCATGGCAAGGTTGGAGCAGCACAGACAAGATCATCAGGTATGCATGGCTAGGGTTTTAAATAAGCAGCTGGTAAAAAAAGTAACCAAAGGACTTTTTCATTTGAAATGTGTGTGAATGGGGTTGTTCAGTTTCGAATGTTTATAGTTTTCAGTTCATCTAGTTCTGAGCTTCTTGTTCAGTGCCTTGAATTTCATTCCCACCTTCCCACACCCCCATGTATATGATTAAAGGTAATCAGTGCTTACTTGGAGATGAGCTTGTTTGTTGCATTTTGGGCAAAGAATTTAACAGTATGTGTGCCTCTGTAATTCTTCAGCTTTTCAGAGAAAGATGGGACCTTTCTGACTGATTCTCCTAGACAGCTGTGACTCTTAAGCTGTTGGGAGCAGAAATCTTTGTCCAAGCTGGTGTTGGAAAAACTTAAAGGGGAACAGAGGTGAATAATCCCCACAAGTGGCTGTTCCTGCCTTTATTTAAACTCTTTGTAATAGCTGTGTGATACTGACTGCAGTAGGAGAGATTGGATATTATAAGATGATTTTTGCTGCTGTGTTAAGGTATATGATCTTTATTGGCACATGTGGAAGTTTAGATTTTGTAGCTTTGCTTTATTTGACACACAACGTACAAAAATTTGTGTGTGTATGTATATCAAATATGGGTGTAGATATGTCAGTATGTATGTAAGAATCAGGATAAAAAGATAGGAAAATGTCTTTGCCTCTTTGATTTTGTGTGGGCATTCTTTTTTCATTTGTAAGGTTAAAACAAGAATCTTGGTGTTCTTCTCTGTTCTGTAATACTGGGAAAATGGGCTTCTCAACTGATGCATAAGCTGAAAGACAGAATAATATAGAACAGTCATACTTAAGATGGTGTTCTGTCCTTCTAGCAGAAAAGTTATGGGGTAAACCAAAGGGTATAAGCAGTAGAACATTCCTCTCCACTTTTTTTTTGTAAATCAGCATAAGTGATTTCTCCTCTACTACAGGCACATCAGAACCAACAAAGCTGTCCCTCAAGTCAGACATGGAAGGTGAGGAGGAAGAGGAGTTGGATGAGGATGAGGATGAAGAGGTAGATAGAAGTGTTTGCTCTCTTTCGGACACCCAGGTGAAAAGCAAGCCAAAGCTCTCTGACTCTGTGACAACTCCTTGTAAGAAGAGGTTACCAAAAAAACACAACAAGAAGACTGGAGATGGAGAAAAGCTGTTTCTGAAAAAGCAAGCCTCAGAATCTCAGTTTAACTTGCTTCAGATTCTTCAAAATCAAGGAAACTTGAGGTGGGAGTTTACTGTGTATTGTCTCTAGTTTTGACTTGAAGCTAATATGAGTTAAAATATGGAGGATGCAAGTTATGAATGTGAGGGGATAAGAAGACCCTAGAAAAGGGGCCTTGATTTTTGTCTAGCTGTGGGCTGCCTTAACATGTTGTTGGCAGAGAAGGGAGACCATTGCAAGGTCTGACAGTTTACCTGAGTGCCTGACCTGTTGGATCAGTGTAAATCATGACCCTATGGTTTCCATTTCTGTTCTTTAATCTGATGATGTAAGCTGTTCTTTGTCAGCTCAGACTTCTAAAATGCCTCTTTGCCTTAATGGAGGTTGCCTGCTACTGAATTCTAAATTTTTTCTTCTCATTCTTTGCATTTGCCAAGAAGTGGTTATAAACATATGCTAAATTATCCAGGAAGAGTTGGATTGGAATGTATCAGTGCTGTCTCTCCATAAAGTTAGTTTTCTCATTTTGTACTTTTATTTTGGATGATAGAATTTTTACCTCTGGTAGTAGTCTTTGCTCAGGGTCATTGCCTTCTGAGAACAAAATTAGGAAGTAATTTGAGAGTGACAAATTACCGAAACATCTCATTGCATGTTGTTGAGTAGGACGGTGTGGAATAGAGTGTGTTCTGATGCATGACTCTTGCTTGGAAAAAAGAGATGTGCTGGAGGAGATTCTATAGAAAAACACCAAGCAAGGTTTTAAACAGATATTTTGAAATATGATCCTCCCCTTGAATGCGGGTTGCAAAACTGTCTAATTGCAGATGGACAGCAAGTACCAAAAAAAAGGATGGTCATATATATCTGTGTAGGAAGAATTTACATCTTCTAGACAAGAAGCAGCATTATGTTTTCTGTGAAAAATGTCCAAAGGTAGAGAAAATGTTTCTTGTTGTTGCTTTCTTAGTTTCGTTTCTGGGAGAAGCTATGAATTATTCAATGGCTTTGGGGATTGTTCTGATGTCTATTTATGGCAAGGACATTGGCTGCTGTGACAGGGAAGATTCTGAAACCTCTTTTGAGGATAAACATAGCAATGCTGTGTCTATATCCACTTATATATAGAACTGACTCCTGCCGAGAACATAAGCTCTGTCTGATGTTCCTGGCAGAGTCTTGCTCAGCACCCAGCACTGCTGGGATTCCCCACAGAAGGGTATAAGGCTTGTGGTGACCTCTTGTTCTGAGGTTGTGCTGGGCTTGGCCCCATCTGGTGTGTCATTGATGTAAGCTTTGCTTATGGGCTCAACAGGCAGAGGAGCTGAAGTAATAAAATTTTCATCCAAGAGAAACCAGGCCCATTCTAGTCAGTTTTTCTAAGTGGTAGGACTTCTCTCCTTTAGTCAGCCTGATGAGGAAATATCTGCCTTCCACATATTGGGTGTTACTGGTGAAGAAATGATGATCAAAGGAAACGTGTTCCTGCAACTGTGCCATTCTCAAGGAAGTAAAATGAAAAGGAAATTACTTTTTCCTGAATTTAAGGCCTCAGGTTTCAATATCACCCCCACAAAAGTAGAGGCAGTGTTAAACAAAAGCCTTCTGTAGTTTTTGTCATGGAAGTATCAGGTGCAAGCCAAGACCTGTATTGTGCTGATGTTGATAATGGGGGCTCCTTATCAAGCACAAATATTGAACTGGTCATGAGATGTTGAGTTGTACCTACACCAAACCTGACAGCTCTTAAAAAGCTGAGGTGAGAGCTTTTTCTGATACAGGGTGGCCTGATGTAGAGAGTATCAGTTCTCAGCATGGATTCACAGAGTTCTCCCAATGTTCCACACATGTAGAAAGAAAAGGTAGATGCAGTGATTAGTAGCATACAGAGCTCAGAGCTGGTACAAGGCCTGCTGTGCATTCTGGAGTTCACTGAAGTTCCTGGAAGACAGAAACAGGTATTTTCATCATGTTTTAGTTGCTGCAGTATAGCTATTAACAGAGCTTACTGTTAGCTTGAGACTCTTGTGCACTTTTCGTTGGCTTAGCCCCTCTTTGGCCCTGTGTGACCTTTCAGAAGCATCAAAAGTTGATGATTAAGCTGATACATGGGTATTTCCAATGTATTTTATTTGAACTTCAATTCTTAACCTCAATGGATGCATTGATCTCTATCAGTGTTGCTATAGTATGTTTTCTGTGTAACACTGAAACATAATGTTCCTGAGATTTTCAGGCCTATCAACCAGAAAGACTTAATTGCTGCACAGTTTTTAATAGCATTTCAGGGACTCGTGTACCTGGAGTCATAAGGACCATAAAAGTGCCTGAAAATATTTGTAAGAAGCAGAATACAAGTAGAAAAAATATGGTGAGGTTCCTCAGGAATTAGTCTGAAGCTGATTATATAATCAATTCAGGAATGACACAAAATGTACAAATATGCTAATGAAATTTGCTGATGAAAAATGTTTGAGTTATTACCATGAGAAAAAAGTAGCAGACTACATATGAGAAACTGGATGACCTTGAGGATATAAATAGTATAACTAGGATGAAATTCAGTAGCACAAAGTACAGTGGGATGCTTATAAGAACTAATAATTTACACCAGAAGTTCTGTCAGCTGGGTGTTCATCAACTAGAAATTAATTGTAAAGAAAAATATCTTGCATGCTGGTTGATCAGAGGAAGTTTGTGAAGTCCTAGCTCATGCATGCATGACAACACCAAATGTGTTCCAGGGCTTATCACTTGACATACTTCTGAGACTTCATGTGGAGTATTGTATCACCCATATTCATGGAAGGCAAATTTTGAGTGCAACACAGGTGGAGGTTAGCTGCTGGTCTCATCATGTCACCATTGTGGGTGCTTTGTTAGAAAAAGATGACACTGGCAGATGTGGATAGATCACACTAATAAAATGAAAACTATGAAAGGATGTAACTCTGTTAACCAAGACATTCAAGGTGGGAGACCCATCAGGGATTATATTTAAGATACAGGACAATGTAAGAAAAACCAATTATAAGCTGCTCATAAGTGAAGCTAGGCTTGGTAGTAAGAAGAGGTTCCTATTTATTAGAACAGTAAGTTCTGGAATAATATTTCAGGAAAGTAATGGGTTCAAAACTTTAGTTTGTTTAAGATGAAACTTAAAATTCTACAGAACATATTAGGACACTTCCTGTGGTAGAAAGGGAAATGTGTTGCTGGCACTAAAGCCAGTCAGCTGCTATATCCTTATAGAAAGCTTCTAGCAACTGTGGGGAAAACTATGAGGAAGAGCAGAAGCTGGGAGAGCAGGATGTTTGAGGATAAGGTTTAGACCAAGAGGACAATGAACAGAATTAGGCAGAGCTTTCAGCAATTTCTCTCACAACAGATCCTATACTAAAGAGGTTACTATTGTGAGGGAATGGGAAGATATGTGTCCCTCCCAGTCCTCTCCTCAGTTCATGCTTACAGCTTCCCAACATGTTCAGCCAGCTGCACAGCAGATTTTGCTGATGTTCCTTCATTCCTCAGTGGTGCCTTGCTCAATGAAATTTGGCTTGTATCCTGAGCTAGCAGGGGAAGAGCTCACTTTCACAGATTTAATTCTTTCATTTCCATTGGGAATTACAGGGCCTTTGTTGTAACTCTGGCACCAGTACCAAGCCCTTTGTTTATTTTATGGTCTGTTGTTGTGGTGTTCAAAATGTTTGTGAAAACAGAGGCCCAGTAGAGCCTTGAATTTGTTTTAAAAATACAGTTTTGCTGATGTCCATGTTACTGGCTTTTAGAGGGGAGTAACCAAGGCTGTAAAAAGCAGGAAGAACATTCTATTTTTAGAATTTATCTTAGAGAGTATCTACTGTCTTTTGTATCTCCTGCAATATCTATCACCCTGTCTTGGTGAACTGAAGGTCTGCTTGAAAATGCTGATGGGGTGAAGGGGTCCCGCTCTCTTTGAGCCTCAGCATTAGTGCACTTAGGAAGTCCTTGCTGACTGTACTTTGGTTCATAAGCTGTGCCTGACTGCTGTAACTCTTCCCATTCCTATTCTGAAGTTAACTGATTGATTCTTTTTGTCCTCAGCAAAGTACAAGCTCGTACAGCTTTCTCTGCCTATCTACGGCACGTTCAGCTCCGACTGATGAAGGAGGCTGGCGAACAGATCCAGAATCCTGCCTGGGCTGCCAAAGAGGATGAACAAATGGTAAGAAACTTTGTGTTGGCCAGACTGAGAAGCCAAGTTGGAATCTACCTTGAGAGTTTTGAAGTCAGTTCTCACCCTTGCAAGTACAGAAGTCCAACTGAGATGATGGTTGTTCATCTTTGTCTAGGTGCCAGTGCTGTATTTTTAATGGACTGATGAGGTAGGACTGCTAAATGACCTCAGAGCAATGATAGGAGCTCTTAATGACTGGGCTCTGTTGACATTCAAGCTGCTCAGATCTTGTGTTGGTTTTCCTTCACTGATTCCTGAGCTTACCTGCTCTTGAATTCTTTAGAAGATTCTTTAAGAGTACTTGTCAGGATCTGGTTTGTGCTGGATTAAGCAAAGCACTCATCTACTCAAATGGAGCGGGTACCCACTGAAGCTTTTTCTCTTACGTGCTGTTGCAATATATCCAGACATCTGTGTTAATGAATCTTATTTACATTCTAGATAGAGGAAATTAAAGTAAAAGCCACGGAGAAAAGAAAATGAAAGTGATGGACTTTCCTAGGCAGTATTTTGAAGTCCTGTGTTTGATATGTATGCATTTTAAAAAGCGCAGCAATCCCAGATCCTTTCACAAACCTTCTTAAAAGAGCTTTGTACAGTAGGCTCTTGAGCTTTCTGCACATATTCTGAGTGTGTGTTGCAGGGAAACAGCGAATGTAGTTCAGAGATAAAATTGTGTGTCAAGAATAATCATTCAACTCAGTGGAAAATGTTACCTCTGCTCTTTCCAAGTGGAAATTAAAACGGGCTTTTTGAGAGTCACTTTGTCTGCTGTACTGTAAAGAATAATGTTTAAAATAACAGATCAAACCAGCCTGGAGTAATGGCAGTGAGAGGCGAGCTGTGAAATCCAATATTGGCTGTGAGGCTGCTCATTTATGCATTAGCAGAGCTCCTAAGCAAAAGCAAATCCAGAGGCGAGACAGAAAGGGTTCAAAACACCCACAGGATGCATCTTGTCTTAGGGTCTGCCTTGCTGTATGTTTCCCTCACCAGAGGTCAAACAGACATGGTGAGGGACTGGAATTACATGGCTGTAGATGTAGACATCTAGTGCTGTGGAGAGGATGTGGCAATAGTATGTAGATGAGAGATGATGAAATGGGGCTATCCACTGTAGTGGAGATATCTGACCAAGATCCCCTTTCCTGTGGTACTGCTGAGAGAGTTTTATGTCAGTGCACTTTTCCACAGGCCTTCCTTAGCATGTTGCAGGTGGGTTTTTGGAAACATTCTCCTAATGTACTGGACTTCACAGGTGTGTCACTGCATTTTGCTGATCGGTTGATCTGCCATGCTTTTGAGACAAACGCTTTCTAAGTGTTTAGAATTCTGACTCGCTTCAGGCAAGATACACCACTGTTTTTCCTCCCCTACATTGGATTTATAGGGCTGTATTAAAAGTGCATATTGCAGAACGATTTTGCCTGCCAGTTTCAGCTCATTTTCACGGGATAGTGTGTTTAGTTCCTGCCAGTCCTTGGCTGCTCTAGTATCTCTATTCTCTTCCCCCCACACCTTGCAGATAGCACGTTGTTAACTCCATCTCTTGCTTGCAGGACCTCATCATCCGCTTTCTGAAGCGAGCTGCCAGCAACCTGCGTCCGTCTCTGAGGCTGCTGCTCCCCAGCCGCCACATTGGACTGACGGATCGGCGCCGCATCCTGGCTCGCCAGCTGGGAGAGTTCATCATCTCCTACAACAAGGTGACTTGTTTTTAAAATTATTTTGTTGGTTCCTCTTTTCTTCTTATAAAGTGTTTTGTGAAGGCTGTTTAAAGGCACTCTTCTGCTATTTGCATGATCTGCTTGCAGCTGTGCATCCAACAATGGTACTCTGTTGAAATTGTCAGATAGACAACAATATTATTACATAATATGTGCAGGCCAGTAATTATGTGCATAAAAACAAGTGCTGAAATGAAGTGGAATTTAACTGGCAGTGTACTTTTTCTTTGCCTTGTCCTTGATTCTAATTCTTTGTAATGCCTCTTCCCACTTCTTAT
Source organism: Passer montanus (assembly GCF_014805655.1). NCBI lineage: Eukaryota > Metazoa > Chordata > Aves > Passeriformes > Passeridae > Passer > Passer montanus. Next base: position 17,069,828 of record NW_024365381.1, read on the forward strand.
TTTTATGGGATTTCTTTAAATATATTTGGTTTTATACAGAACAGCATGAATATGTATTTTACTATTTACTTGGTATACTGAGGGACTGCTAGATATCTATAGTAATGTACTCTGCACACAAAGTGTAAAGGAGTTGTGGGTCCTAATTTAAATAATTTTCACATCTTTAGATGTAGGTGGTGCTGTTCTTAGCTTAGTGGTTTCAATCTAATCTTCGTCCTGCAAGGACAGCTTCCCCTTTCCTTTGCCCCCTAGCATTTTTTCAGTGTTAGAACAAGGGTAATTGAAATTCAGCTTTCAGAGGCAGCTGCTAGAGGCCTTCAAGCTTCTACTCGTTAGGAGAGGATGTTCACTTACATTGCCTTGTCAGAACTGACATCTGGTAACTTGATCTGTCTAATCAAGGTTGGTATTGAACCAAGTCTGTTTCAGGGAGTGCCTTGTATGCCTAATGCTCACTGAAGTACTCTGTTAGGAGGAACCACAAAGCACTTGGGTGGCTCTGTGGTGAGTGAAGAATGCAGCTGCTTTGGATATAATTTCCACTCAAATTGTATTCAAACATTAGAATTTTCTGCTAACTCTTGAGTAAATTCACAAAATAAAGCTGTGTAATTGGTAATAAATCAGTGCATAAACATATTTTCTCAGTTAAAACAAGTGAGAACATATCACTTGAGGTTTCAGGGCATCTGTGTTTAAGTCTTTGAGAAACTGTTAGGCTGTGAGGTTTTTTGATTTCTGATTCCAACATATAGACTTGTTTCATTGACTGTTAACTCCAGATTTAATAGGGACTCCTGCTTGCCATTTTATATCATCTATAATGACACAGAAGAATACAGCTCCAGCAAATTAAATAAAACCGATCATATGCTATCCAGACATTTACTTAAGTAATAAAGGGTAAAGATGTCTCAAGCTGGCTTTTTCTTCCCTGTCTTGAATTATGTTTCAAAAGATATATCTGACCCTCTTTTCCTGGGAATGGTCAGGGTAACAGCAGGAAGAAATGAAGTGGAGGTCAAGTCTGGTCAGATAAAGCTTTTAAGCTGGTACTGGTATTTCAGACAAGTCTGAAGGTTTTTCTAATGAACAAATATGTTTGTATCAATCCAACCTCTAGTGCCATCTTGTTCTACTGATGTAAAATAGACCGTTTGTATCTGAAAACTTGCTCCCATTTTCACTCGCAAAGGCTTACCATTTATTCCAGTATATTTTTGTGTGTAAGCACATTTGTTGTATGCTGTACTGTTTTACTTTCTTAGTCTTTTCTGAAACAGTGGGGTTTGGGTATGTGTGTAAGCCCTCAGCAATTTGCTGCTTTACAAAAGAAATTTAACTTAAGAGAACTACTGGTTTATGGTAGAAAATCTGTTGATTTTCCTACAGACATCCTTTAGTTTCTTTAAGATTTATTTTATAATTTTTCCCACCTTCTGTCTGTTTACTTCTGGGACAAATACACAAAAGCTGTTTGGAGGAGCTCTGTGGCAGAAACAACAGAGTGGAGAGGTGACCTAATATCTGTAAAGAATGATATTACTTTTTTTTTCCCTTCCATACTTCCTTATGTTTTAGCAAAGAGTGTAGTTGAAGGAACAGCACACATTTCTGAAGACTTGACCTTTTCTCAGCAAATCAATTGCGTCAGGTGGAGGAATGGACTTTAGTGTATGCTTAGGGTGCTGTCTCTGGGACTTGCCATATTTATTGATGTTGTTGCATGTAGCAATGTTCTTTTTTTCTTAGATCCTATGGAATTGGGTTTTGTATTCTGGGAGCTGCAGCTATGCCATGGAACATAGAGACACTTACTGATACTGCTTCTTAACAGGAAACAGAGCTGATGGTTCAGAAACAATCAAAAAAGAAACAGGAAGAGGAGGTGGGAGTGAATCCTGAAGATTTTCAGAACTTCATTTCCAGAGCAAGGTAGGAATAGATTTTATTCCCCTTGATAAATGATCTCTCAGCCTTGAAGCATTGTTCTAAAGATGATTTGATTGATCTAAAGCCTCTACGTACCTTTATTAACTGTAGGACCTGTTCCTGCTGAGGGACAGAGAGCTTGTCTTCTCTTGTCTTTCCAGCAACCAAACACTTGTAACATCAGCATCTGGTGCATAGGGAAGAACATACAATAGATGTTTTGACCATTAAGTAACTTCCCAAAGGACAGCAGTGATTGCCCTGGCCTGTGTAAATTTCAAACTGCTGCTGGTGAGTTAATGGTTTCCTCTCCTGTGATGCTGGACTAAATAAGGCAGTACTTCAGAAGGAGAATGAAACCAGAACTACTGCTCAGATGATATTGAGCTGCTGTGGTTGAACAGTTGTTACAGCTCTGACTCAAGTTTCTGCTCTCAGAAGCAAATCTCATGCTTGGTGCCTCTCTTAAGGAATTTTCCAGGTCTGGATTTTCTGAGACAAGGAAGGGAGTTAGGCCTCTTATTTGGCCTGCTGAGGCAGTTCAGTGCAAGCAGTTACTTTCACAATGGAAAAGCAGCATTTTCTATCACTGCACTTTATCTTCTTTAAACTTAAAAAAGTCTGGTAAGAAAGATATTTTGAAAATAATAAAGTATTCCTTAGGGCTTGTAGCATTGTATGAAAAACAATGGTATTGCAACTATCTGACTATGGAGAGATCTGAAATTGTTCAGTGAACCACAATTATATTTTCAAAATCTCTGATTCTTGAGAACAAAGAGCCATTCCTCTTGATTCCATTATTTGGTCAATGTATGTATGACATGCCTGTATAGGCAAGAACCCCTGTCAATATCTGGGCAGAGTTTACTTGCCTTTTCAATGCCCATCTTTTTTTTTCAGTGAAGATTGATGGTCGCTTCTTTTGCATGACTGCTTATTGGTTTTTTTTCTTTTTCTGTTTGAATAGCACTGCACTAATAGTGAATGATTAGAAGTGGGTGGTAGCTGAAGCATCCTAAGTAAGTTCAGGTGGTTTCACAGTCTTATCTTGATACATTCTTATAAAAACAAGTATTTTACCTTTTGCTGATATAATTGGTGGTGTCATTACTGCAACAGATTTACAGGATTGCAGAAAAATCTTCAAATAAAGATGCCTGACTACCATACACCATAGGATCTACTGCTCTTGCTAGAAATGCATGTTATGTGGGCCTGAGCTTTTGGTTCTCTGAACATTCTGGCCATAAAATATCTCTTGTGTCCTAGGCAAGTAGTTTTCCTTGTTGCAACAGAAAGGTTAAGTTATAGCTGCATGGGACAGAGCTTCAAATTCTTCTGTTTTCATGTTATTGGCTACCATACCATTATGGCCTGATGCACAGTCTAGACTGGGGCTGGAGATTTTTGCTGGGTTGTCTGATTTTCCTTGTTGCAACAGAAATGTTAAGTTATAGCTGCATGGGACAGAGCTTCCATGCCATCATGGCCTGATGCACAGTCTAGACTGAGGCTGGAGATTTTTGCTGGGTTGTCTGACTGAGTGATATAGAATAGTTTGCCAGTGATCAGACAATTTCTAGGGATGATCTTTCTGCTTCTTCTGAAGTATGAGGTGTGTTTGAAAACTCTCATATCTGACACTACTTGCCATGGTGCTTCAAACTTAAATCAGTGAGCAGGTCATTTGTAGCCAAGCAAAGGGGATAGATTTCCACTTCATGTGATCATTCTGCAGTACAGTGAATGCAGCAGTGGAGAAAATGGTTAATCAATGTTGCTTCTTAATTGAGCTTGTGTCATTGATACTCCAACTTTGATATTACATGGATGTCATTGTGTTTAGTTGTACGTATGCTATGACCATTGATTTGAAACATTCTCAGTGCATTATAAAATCACATACATACTGGTAAATGCCCTTGAAAGCTTAAAGCACCTTTCCACACACAACTTCTCATTCTTGTAGTTTCTATTCTGGGAGAAAAAGTGAAAAGTGAAATTTGGATCTTCAGGACATGCTGCAAACTTCAGTGTATCAGCTTTAGACATGGTTTGTACCAAAGCTTAGGCTAGCTAATGCTAGTTAAAATTGTGATATTCAGAGGATATTTTGAAAGACTCTAACTGCTGCTCTCTTGCTTTATATTCAGGCGTTACATTTTCTTGTAGTGTTGCTGCCACTATCCTACTTGCTTAGGTGTTTGCCATGCCATACAGCTACTTGCTGATGCTGAGACAACACTGTAAACCAAAAGGAAAGCATGTTAGATACCAAACAACAAGAACTACATCTTGCACAAGCTCTAATAAGCATGTCCAAGTAACTGATACTGGTTTGGGACCAATAGGTGTTTAGGATATTGGGGCTGTCCCACTTTGTCCTTGTAAGGAAAATCAGAAACATATATAAGTTTTGTGAGTTTCACAAAAATATTGACTGTTCTGGTTGTCCTGCTAATTAACAAGCTTTTTTCTTCTTTCCTCTTCTCCCTCTGCTGCTGAACAGAAACTACTAATGGTGACTACAAAACAGAGGCTGAGCTGAGTTCTCTCATGAGAAAATAGCTTATTCTAAAGAGCACTTGCAGAAGATTGTCAAATTTAACTGTGAATGGAATCTCTCATGTTGAGCTAGTCTTCCCAGTTGTGTTCAAAATATTCACTTGCTCTTTATTTATCCTGGGAGGGCTCTTGAATGCCTGGAATTTCCTACTGCATAAGAAGATGGTATTTTAGTGGGAATCTCAGGTTTAACCAGGGCATGTTGTGTTCCTTCTGCTCTTACCCTGTAGAACTGAGCAAATCATTAGCTTGTCTACTGTCACCTTCTTTTTTTTTTGCCACTCCACTCTTCAGTTTCCTGATCGTTTATTTTCTTTGATTGTTAAGTGAGTGCAGAAAAGCTTAGTGTCCTCACTCTAGATTCCTTCTTCTCTCCTTATTGCAGTGAAAGTGACCTGGAGGAAGTACTGACATTTTACACACACAAAAACAAATCAGCAAGTGTCTTCCTAGGAGCAAAATCCACAGCCACAAAACACAGCAACAGCAGTCATCAGTTAGAGAAACAGCCTCAAGGTGGTAAGTTTTGCAGGCAGGTTCTGAGATGATGTTGCCCAGACAAATCTAGTTTAACTTAATTCTATGAAAAGAGAACAATCTCTGCACAATATTACTCAGGTTTTCTGAGGTTACATATATTTTTGGGTTTTTTTTTTCTTTTTTAGCTCAGTCTTATGTGAAGACTAGAGTAACTTCACTCCTGCCTTCTTTTCCTGAAGGGAAATGGGTTGAACTTAGACTGGTATTTACAAGGAACTAGATATCGTAGTTCATGACTGAAATGAGAATGTGCAAACTGAAGGCACTAAGAATTGAAATGAACAGAGAATCCTGAAATCAAAGTAAGGGATAAATGAAATCAAGATCTTAAATTTTGCTGCCTGCAGTGAGTGTATCTATTGGAGGGCAGAGACTGTATATTTGGGCCTAACTAGGCATTCCATGGAAGGGTGTGCCAGCCATATGTATCTAGCAGTCCATGCTACTATACGTGACACCATAATTGTCATCAATGAAGTTGTGTGGTCTACAGGAAGTATTAGCAATAAAGTCAATCACAACAAGGGTAAATTCTGCAGCATTGTTCTAGTGATTTGCTCTGTTCTACTTCCTAACTCTTTGATTTTGTTCTAGAGCCTCCTGAGATGGTAAAAAAAATAAAAGGCGATCACCCCAAAAGTTCAGTTGCAGATTCGTCTGCAGAAGGAGCACTAAAAGGCTGTAAACCCAAAGAAGCTAAATCAAGCTGTAAGTGAACTGACTTAAATAATCATTTAAAAAAATTGCCTGCATGCTATACTGTTTTTAATACTGTTTTAAACAAAGGTTGGAACCTTTGGGTTGAAACAGAAATCCAAATGCCCAGTTTGTACTTTTAAACACCAGAGAAGATGCTGTAAAGTAGGTAGTGGGAAAGAGTTAGCTGCCCCACCCTGGGGGGGTTGGTCTAGATATGGTAGGCTTTGAAAGGAGGGTATTTATCATGTAGAGCCTCTTCTTGTCTCTGATGGTAAATGAGGTTATTTTGACTTCAGTGGGTCTGAATATAGGCATTTGATGTATTGATATTATCAAAGGACCTAAAAAGCAGATTTTCCTTGTATAGAATGTTCATTATCTTTGTATAGTTCCAGAAGGACTCACCTGCTCCTCAAATGCCGAAGCAAAATTACCTCAGTGCAGCCCTCCTGGTGCTTCTTCCTCTGTTCCTGGTGCCACGTTCCAGAGAAGTACCAGTTCTTGGATGCCATCTCAGCCTGCAGCCTCTGAAAATCCAAAGGTGTCTGGTCAGCCTTCATTGCCGCCTCCTCCAGCTGGTCCCAGACTGATTCAGTCCCCACCCCCAGCACACTCCTTGCAGAGCACAGCTCCTGACAGCTCTTCTGTCCTCACAAACCCCGTGTCCAGTGAGACTTGTAGCCTTGCAGGGTTACATCGTCGTGCTGGTAACTACACCATCGGCCCATTCTCATCTTTTCAGAGAGCTGTTCAGATCTACAGCCAAAGATTGTCCCGAATACCCTCTGCAAAAGTAGGTGAGTGTTCAGGGATTCATAATAAACCGCTTGTTCAGTACAGTCTGCATAATTTCTATTGTGGAGTAGGTAGAAATTTTACATTTCCAGAATTGAGTCTTGTTAGATGGTGCTAAATTTCTTACAGAAAGCAGGAGCACAGGATGCAGCCCTTGTTAGGCAGGTGCCCTTTTATTGACCAAATGAACAGGCAATCATAGAATCATTTGGTTTGAAAAAGACCTTTCAGATCGCCAAGTCTAAGAATTAATACTACCAAGTCCAGCATTAACCAGGTCCCTAAGAGCTGCATTTACTGCATGTCTTTTAAATGTTTTTGTGACACAGCCTGTTCCAATGCTTGACAGCCCTTGTGGTGGAGAAATTTTTCCTAATATTCAGTCTAAGTCTTCCCTGGTATAACTTGAGGCCATCTCCTCTTGTCCTGTTTTTTGCTATTTGGGAAAGGAGGCTGATCCTTACCTCACAAAAACCTCTTCTCTGGTAGTTGTAGTGATAAGGTCTCCCCTCAGCCTTGTGCTTTGAACTTAGCCTTTGAACTTGTTCAAAAAGAGCTGTGAAACTAAGTATTGTATATTTTCTTTATTATGTTACTAATCTCATGTATCTTTAGTGGGTTTAATGTTGTTTTCATTAGCAGAAGTCCTGTCTCAGTCTGTGTGCTGTTCTTAGTTCTCTGGTTGTCTATCAAGCGTAGAAATCTTATAATGAAACCTCATAAGTGTTGAATACTTGAAGATGTGTCAAGACCTCCAGAAAAGAAGGATCTGAATGAATCATTACAATATCTCATTCTCTAGGGTGTTTTAGCACTGCCATATCCAAGGGTATCCCAAAACCAAGATTTAGAGATCTGTTATGCTGTCGTCAACTCATTTAAGCAATGCAGCTTTAAAGTGTAAAGAACCTGAAGCATAGTAGAAATTGTAGGCATTTGCATGCAGACTGTAATCTATTTGGAAACTTTTGGGAACCACATACAGGCTAACAGCTGTGATCCTGATAAAACTAAGGTTTTTTTGTATTTTGATGGTATTTATCTGTTCTAGGTTGTGTGTCAGGGTCAGCACATGTTTGCTAGGGTTGCTGTATATATATTGACAACCTCTCAAGCACTAAAATGTCTTACTTCCCAACTGAGTAGCTTACTTAGAGACTCATTTGTTTTTAAGGAAAAACTTTACAGATTTAGCTTGGGTAACAGCTGCCAATGTCTCTGGAATTGGGTGCCATTAGATACGTTGTAGTAAAGAGAATACAGGTTTGGAATTGCTACTTGTTCATTTGGGCAATACCCATGCAGAACAGGTGTATTCTGTATTCTTCCTGATGTCTTGCCTGCTTTTGTGTGTCTGTGATCAGCAGGCTGCGGGTGTGACGCCTGGCTCACGAAGCACATTGAAATGTTTGTTTGGTAGGTCTCCATCGCAGTTCCAGCGGGCCATGTGTGGGCTCAGCCAGGATGCACAAAGATGCAGAACACACTGCCCAGGCCAAGCGTCATGGGCCCACTGTGGCAGCAGCAGAACCACAGCAGCTGGCAGAAAAGCAAGCAGCCTGCCAGCATTCCCCACCAAGCCACGTCAGTCTCGTTACACAGCAGGTATGTAAGCACTGGAGTCCCTGTGCAAGGGAGAAGTGTTACAGCCTTTGTGTGAGCGCTGGGCTGGGCTGAGATAGCTGCAAGCAGTAGCTCTCATGAGAATTCATCTCTGTCCTGTTTTTCAAAGTGTTTACAGTCACCAAAATTATGATTTTCTGTGAGTTGGCAAGAATGTATTGAAGTCTTTTTATAGGAGAAAAGGCAGAGGATTAGAAAATATGTTAGAAAAAATGGAATCCATCCTTTGTCTTACTAGGCAATAAACCAAAGTCTTCTCCGGTTTGTGATTCCGTGCAATTTGCTTCCTTGTTCCTCCATAGTGCTGACAATGAAAGTCTGAAGAATTGGTTCTGATGTAAATTCTGTATTCCAATAACACTCTAAAGACAGGATGAAATACTTACTAGCATGGGGAATGATAATGCTTTTGTCAAACATGGTGATACATGATTGAGTTCTGGTAGAATTCCACTTGGTTTCGTAGTTCATGTTGAATTACGTCCTAAATGGCTACACAGAAACAATTTTTTTGCTTTATAATATGCTATAGTTGAACTCATCAAAGGTGTTCAAGTTGAGCACTTCTCAGTTAAATAAGCTGCCAACTGCAGATTTTCTAACATAGGCACTTTGCCTTGGACAGTAATTTTTTTTCTCTTTACTTGCTGGAGACAAACGATTTGAATGTCTTAGTTTGATTCTTCTATTTTGGAATTACTGTTTTAATGTTTATATTTTGCTGAGTTTTCTGAGGCATGTTTAATAGTTGCAACAGCTGCTGGTATTCGCTTCTCTTTGCTTCTTTCAATTTTATTATTATGTTTGGATTTTGAATAACTAGTTATGCTATTAGCAATATATTTCAAAATGTGGGGGACATTTATAACTTTAGGAAGCTGAATAGATTTTGCTTTGCAGATAGGCCTTCAATTTTTAAAGGATGTGTCAAATAATAAAGTCCCTTTTTGTTGATGAACTCAGGAGAGAATGTAAGCACTGGCTGTGCTAGTGATTCTGAGGCCTGGTCTTGCATAAGGCCAGATCCTATTTAGACAATTTGTTCTTATTGTCTGGTCTAGTAAAACCCAGAGCTATCAGTCTGGTTCTCAGCTGGTTTTAAGTGAAATGTCGTCAGTAAAACTGTTCAAAAACTTTGATAGTGAAATATTTTCGTTCAGGAAATGCTGATTTGTTGAAAGCTAAATATATGATGGAAATTGCCTCAATGGATAAAAGTTACTATCTAAACAAATACTTGGGAAAAAAATTGAAATGTATCTATTTCATTTCAGTCTTTTCAGAAACGAACTTTGAGAAAAAAGTTCGTAAACTTTTTTCCCTAAAATCATTCATTACCCATTCTGTTTCAACTGCTGTGGTTTGTTAGGTTTGTCTAGAGAACCCAGTGTGTCTTCTTGCAGCCATTTATGTAGCTGCAAAAATTAAATTATTTTTAAACTTCTGTATTCCTACCATGGCGAGTTACTCCTAGATAAATTAGGAAGTATAATAGGGGGAGTTAAGAGGGGAATTCAGAAAGATCTGCCTGGGAAGGCCAGTGCAGTTTCCTGAGCACAGCTGGGTTGGGTAGCAAAGGAGCATACTTTGGTGGCAGCTGAAACCTGTTTAGCCAGCAGTCAGTCTGTGTAGGTATACACAGCAGTGAAAGTGGCTATGAAGTGCATGGGTAGCCTGGAAATGTATTGGCTGCAGTAAATATGTCTGCATTGCTTTTGCTTCGGGGTTTTTCCAAGATGCTTTCCCAAAGAAGAGGTGGGAATTGGGTAGTAGGAAAATGAAGGTGCTAATTTGCTTTGCAACAAGCAAACAACAGACACTCAGCTCCTAGCAGACTCTACTGATTTTCTCAAAATATACTCTGGTATATTTTGTATTCAACTATGCAGTGTTTGCACAGGCTTTGTTTCAGTAGTGAAATATAGAAACATGTTGGGTTATGTCTTTGTCATCTTCTGTCATCATGAAAAAGATCAGTGTAGAAAGGAATTCATAAGCCAATGAGAAGTTGAGAGCTGGAGTTCTATCTGACAGAGTTTCCTTCCTGAGCCTGTGTCCATTCAGTTCTAGACACCTGCTCTCTACTGTGATTTTTCTGGCCATGTTTTTTAAATAATGCCTTTGAGGAGATGAAATCTGAATCTGAAATTTTCTTCATATGATAATTTGGATTTAGTTGAGAACAGTTCTTAGGGCAATCTGTTTCTTCAGTAGTGAATTTATGGCACATAGCAATTTCTAAGCGGAGACCATTATTTTTAAGCACACTTGAAACAGTGATGTTTGGGGAGGTTCAGAAGTAGCTGCAAAGCAGAGTGTATCTATCATAACTAAAGCATGCAGTTACTACTTATGCTTTTTTTTTCCTTTCACATGGACGCATTTTTCTCTTCTGTCAATCATTAGTCATTGTGATTGTGATTATTTTTTGATCCAGCCTGGATTTTAAATCCTGTCTTGCAAGAAGGGCCCAGGGATTTTGTGAGAACACAGGGCTGCCATGACAACAATGGCAGTAAGAGGTATCAGCATACAATAAAACATAATAATAGGGCAGCAGTGGTTGGGCTTATTCTTGAGGGACCTGGAAGCAGGATATCTGACTTTGAACTGCTAGGATGTGGATTGGAAGCAGGGGCATTGAATAAAGAGAATTGCAGGAATTGCAGAGTAGGCTGGCAGTTTGAAAAGTGATTTGCAGAGGAATAGGTACTGTTGAAGCTACCTGGGAGTGCTGCATGGTTTTAGATTTGGGCAGACCAGGATTTGGCCTGAACCAGGAAGAAGGAAGGCAGAGACAGATGAGACAGGGAAATATGTGGGAGAGGATTTAGTAAACACCTGGAGAGAACTGGGAAGTTAAAGACTATTGGTATGAGATGAAAGGGAGAAAGGCTTGAGATGGGAGTGTTTGAGGGTTCTGGGTTATGAAACTCTGATGGCTTTAGGACAGGAGAATTAAGGGATGGAAAACGGAGAGGAGAGAAAGGGCTCATATCAGGGTCAATTAATTAAACAGGGCACTACTTTCTTATACATTTCTAGACAGGAAACTCTGAATTGTTGTTTTCCCCTTTTTGCTTCTGTGTTTAAGCCACTTGAAATATCATAGTATTTTTAAAAAAGCAGTCTTAAATAAATTGGCATGAAGATTAGAACACTACTTATCTAATAATAAAAATAGTATAATTGTTTAAAGCCATTCCAGAAACTTGGAGTTAGTCTACCTTGTTGGAAAGTACCTGGCTGGTATGAAAAGGACTTGATATATGGATTTAATTATGTTTCATGATAAGATTAGGACCATTGATTTCGAGGGGGTATATGAAAGAGTGACTTGAAAATTGTGGTGTTGCTGTGGACTGTATTTTTGTGGGGGTTTTTGGTTTGTGTGTTTTGGGATTTTTTCCCCCAAGGGCAAGAATTTCTATGTGAGAGTTGAATGCATTGGTTCCCTGCATTGCACCAAGCTGTGTCTTGTAGGCTGGGGTGCTCTGAATGCACACCTCCTGCCAAGAGCAGCTGGGAAGCTTATTTTCCATTCCTGTTCTTGTGAGAATTGCTTCTGGTATCCTTACAGTAGTGTGGGTCTCAGGGGTTCTTAGGTTCAGCAGCTGTGCTTGGAATGGTGTTGTCATTCTGGCTGGGAATCCACCTCTGTCCCTCTCCAGTTCCTGCTGTTCTTCACTGTTTTCTACCCATGCCCAGAGCACCTGTTTAATGTTCCTATTTACACTCTTGTTTTCTAGCCTCTGTATTAAATTAATTTATTATTAAGCTATTTTTGGTATAATTTGGTTGATATTATTGATACTACTTTATTATTTACTACTAAAATACTAATGTCTGAAGGGAAAATTTTAAGTATCTGATGAACTCTGAAAAAGATGTTTAAGATCTGTTCTCTGAAGAAAACAAGATTTTTGTATTTACATTGGCTTTCTGTCTTGTCAGTCCTTTCCATTCACTTCTGGAAGGTGAGGTAGGAACTTCACACTGACACTCAACATATACAATTCTTAGCACATGAGAAATGGAGCTGTAGAAATGTAAAGCCTTACTGCTGTGCAGGTTTGTTCTGTTGTGCTCAGTTTTCAGTCCTCACAGACAGTCACACAAAGCATGTGGGAACATTTTGCCTTTCATTAACTTGTGTTTTTCTACTATTTCTATTTTTTTTCTAATAATAAAGCTCATTTTGAGATTATGACAGCAGTGGGAGTTAGGTACCACTATCCATACTATTTCAGACACTGGCTGATTTTTGCAGTATGTGCAATCTAACTATAGTACTCTACATCCAAAATAGAGAGGTGTGCCTATCATTAGCTGCCCCATGTGTCTGGGAGCAAGCAACAGAGATCTCCGTGGTAAATGTGCCTTTGAGGGTCCAGCATTAACCTGGTAAGGCAGAGGCTGAGTAGGCTAATGAGGAGGTATCTGATCTCCAATGGCCATAAGTGAGTAATTTATTATGCCCATCTATTAGAGTTCTTTGAACTGAGAAAAACAGCCCTCAGTTTAGCTTGTTTATATTCAAACTTCCAAAAGGTTTTTGACAAGCTTTTATCAAATGCTGTTAAGATGGACAGGTGTCTGTAGGAAGATAAAGTTTTATTACAGATCAAAAAAAAGTCCAAAAACAAACAAAAAAAAGTAAATTTGCTATATAGCAAGGGGATAACTGAAGATACATAGCACAGAATGTACATGATCCAGTGTAAAATTAAAGGTTTGAAAGGAGGGGGTTCATAAAGACATTAATAAGGCATTTTATTACTTAAAGAATGAATTCAAAAGTAAGTTATTGCCAGGTAATATAGGGTGTGAGTTTACAGTAGATTAACTACTCTGTAGTGTTCATCTGTGTTTGTGCAGCTCATTTCTACTACGTGAGGTAATTTCTTGTTACCTTCAGTATAATGTGGGCTACAAGAGTCCCATGTTCAGTTACAGTGAAGTTAGGTGTGTGCTATAAACTTAAACTTGAGCTTACCTCCTGGTAATTTGTCACTATGTTTGCTTGTTTTGATTTTTATGAGTAAAACTAGTAGAAATTTGAGAGCTTTCTTAATTAGGGTAGACACTGGTAGATCAAGTTCAGTGTTTACAATTAACTGACTATATGATAAGCAATAATTTTAACCTCTTGAATGATTAATCTAAACTTTATTTCTTTAGGGAAGAAAATAATTATTTCTTTGAAAGCTCAGTGCAGATACCTGTTTTGAGTTAAGCAGTAAAGTCAGCAAAGAAAAATTAGTGTGTTTAAGGAACAGGATAGGATATATATGTTTAGTGTAAACATCAATTACACAACCTCCCTCAAAACTGTTTTCACTTCTGGGTGATATTTCTAAAGTGAATTTGGGAAAAATTGTGTTTAAAATGATTGACTGCAAATGCAGTTTTAATGAGATGGTGAAAACAAAGTTTTTTGAGAGAGGAGATAAGTGAGAAGGAATTACATGGAGCAATGAAAGACAAGGTAAATAAAGTTTATTTTATTAATGTTTCTCATAATAAGAAGAGGATATTCCATTTAGCAGGAAGATATTGGAGTAAAAAGTTATGGCAAAAGTGAATAGTTATTGTCACAGAATTTATTTACCTTCTGAAACTTCCCAAAATGGGATAGCATTAAGGCTGAAAAATTAGTAGGCCATAGTTTCATCAGACAGAATAATGAGCATTTTGCAAATGATAGATTCATAGGTTTTACCATACAGAAATAAATTATTCGCCTTATCAATAAGATGCTTGCTATATGTGTGAAAACCAAAATTGTTATCTTCTGAAATATGTTGTCAGACAGAATAGTGAGTTTGCAGGGCCATTAATCTGAACTGACCTTGTATACTGAAGAACAGGTTCTAGGCTGCTGCTTCCATGTTTATTGGATTTTCTTTGTCACATTGCTTTACTGTAGTCAATCTTTTTGTTATGATAAGTGGGTTACTGAGACACTTGTGAGGAACTAAGTATTTGAAATTGGTGATTTCCCTAGTTATGTCAGTTGGATGCTTGCTAATTATTTTACAAAGTGATGGTGTCTTTGTCAATGTGTGCAGTATAATGATTAATGGTGTGTGGTAAAACAGTTTTTCAGTTTCCTAAAATGTTCTTGTTCTTTTTGCCCATTGTGTCCCATGAGCCCAAGATAGTGACAGTACTCTTGGGGAACAAGGCAGGTATGTTGGTGAGCTGGGGCATGAGTCCTGAAAATACGAGTTCAGCAAGCCCATTCCATTGGAGAGGAACTTCATTGTCTTTCTTGCCTTGATTTGTGTTGTAGAGATCTTACTGACTGCTTTGTGACTTCTGCACAGCTGAACTAAGAGGGGGTTCTTACCTGTACCTAGCCTAAGCCATTGGCCTTTCTTGATGGATAGTTAGATGAAGGCTTATCCAGACTACTTTTCCTTTTATACCAGGCTTTAGTCAGAAGTCTTTATTTCATGTGTGTCTAGCACAAAATATTTCCATGTGTTTGCATTGCAAGACTTTCTGCAGGGAGGACATGAAAATACACAGCATGTGTGTACATCCAGAGCCAGGTGGCTGAATCCTGGATGCATGAGTGTTTTTCTTTGTAAATAGCATGTTACTTCTTTCTCTGAAGCATGCTGTAAGGTAAAAATTCTTCTGCAATACTGTATCTGTGTGAGGTCCTTATCATTGCCTGGTGATGGGGGGGAGCTGGAGTTGATATCTAGCAGGCTGTAGTACTTCATAGTTATTAATGCTAGGGAGCTGAAGAATGTGTTGAATTGGCCAGCTTGACCAAGAGGAGGAGGAAGAGAAGGAGGGGAAACCTGGTGGGAGCTCTGACTCTGTGTGTGTGTGTGGGAGAGTGAGAGATTTTGGGTCCCAGCTATCATCAGGAATAGCTCCAATTCTTGCAGCCGGGGAGTTTAATCACAGGGATAACATCAGACCACCCAGGCAAGGGCTATACAGAGCTGCCTCCTTCTGTGCTGTGCAGCCAGTCAGTGCCCAAGATCCAGCAGCCAGGATTCCTGCAAGCATACTGACAGATCCAGTGGAGGATGGGACACTTATTTTACATTTTTCATTTAGACAGAAGGTGGAAAAGAGCAAGAAGCAGGTGAATTTACTAAACCTTAGGGAGAAGGAGTGAGGAAGAATTGAATGGAGCATTTTACAGTGTCCCAGAGGGACCCTGTATATGCTGCAGGAATCCTGAAATAGTGAGCTTCATCTTAACATCAGCAATATTGGAAGCCCCACCACGCCTCATTTAGCTGTCCTAGTTACCAGTGTAGTACCCTTGCCTGCCTTGTCCTTGACAGAGCAAACTGCCAGTCTGCCAAAGCACCCTGTACAGGTCCCAGTGGGCATCAGCTCTTTCCTGTCTAGACCTGAACAGCAGAACAAGAGCATTAAATTTAGGGTGCAGCAAATACTTCAAGAAATTTGGTGAGGCTGTTTTCCCCACTGAGGAGTTCTGGGTTTGTTTCAGTGATGATCCCTTGGTTTGACTCAACCCACTTTATTTTAGTTTGTTTCCTTGTGTGACTATTTCTTTGGTTTTTATACTCCCACTGATGGAGAGAAAGGGAAGTGTAAAGAAAAAAGGCATCTTTCTGTAATTAGTAAGAGAAGCAAGAAGCAGGCAATCACCCCTGAGGGGCATTTTTCTTTCTTCTCTCACACACCTCTCCACTGCTGCAGCGCCTCATCTTCTCCTCACTCAAACTGTTCATACAGGAGCTGGAATTACTTTTATTACTACTGATTTGTAGCAGCACCAGTAATGCAACCAGTTGGTCTCAGCAGAGGTTGTAGGAAGTGAAAATATCACTGTAGTTTCTGCAGTGCTTATGTTGAACTCCTTCTGCTCTGAGGCTCCACAGGGAATAGAAGCAGAGGGTTTTGTTATGATGCCGTAACATCTGCAGATAGTCACCAAACAGGCCAGGCTGAGCAGCTAGGTCTCATGTTATGGGAAAGATTACACCCTGATCATCAAACTTTTGGCAGGATTGTGCCTTGTAAAAATCACTCCCACTGGAAGTTTTGAGGCAGAGAGTGTCTAAATGAAAGCCTGACTTTTTCGGGAGAAGGAAGAGAGGGAGTTCAACTATCCACAGCAGCAGCACTAACTTGAATTTTCTTTTTTCATTGTTAAATGGATGCATATGCTGGAGACACTACAAAGGAATTTGCAAGTTTGTCAGGTTTCCCAGGAATGTCTTTGGCAGGTCTTTGTCTGGAACGTTTTCTGGAGACTGGAACACTTGTGCTCTGTATGCATATGTATATCCTGTAAGCTGGTAAGCTCAGAGAGCAAAGAAGGAATGTCACAGGCCTTTGGCCAGATCAGCCTTGGTACACACACAGATTTCACACTTCCCAGCCTGTTAGCCCCAGTTCTTCCCTCCTTGGCCAGTTGTTACTGCAAATTGAAATCTGTACCTAAAATTAAGCTGCTTTAGTATGGAGTGTGGTCAGCTAGATGGCCTGGGTAACAGAAAGGTGGTTTTAGAAAAATCTGTTTGTATTACATTATTTCCTCACAGAATTTGGAATGGTACATTTTGTTACACTGTTCAGACAGTGGTTGTGTGTGTGTGTGTATGTCTTATTTGTGATTTGGGGTTTTTCTCCCCCCACCTACTGGGATAGCCTGTTGGATTCCAGTATCTTGATGCATTAAGGAAGGCAAGGCAGCTGGACTGCTTCCAGTAGTACTGGCAGACCTGCAAGCTGTTAGACCAAGCCATGGCAGCCTGTCCTGGGTCCCAGATATAACTGGGAGCTCTGTGGGAAAGCTAGGAAGGTGCAACACACTCTAGGGGAGAGGATAGGTTAACAGTGAGTATTTATGTTGTTGTAGCATCTAGTCAGTTGTCTCTGAAGGCTGAAGGAAGAAAAATGACTGAAGGAATACAGCAAAATTTCATTATTTTTTCCTCCACATGGCAAGTTCTTAGCTCTTCCCTTCTGTTAAAGATTTCATGGATCTTGAAGACCTTAGGGGTTTCTGTGTTTGAGGAAGGCTTGGCAGTGAAAATACTTGTGGCTATGAAAGCCAGGTAATGAAAGAAAAAGCGTGTTTCATTTGCAAGCTGTTGGATAACGTTGGCATTGCTGGATGAACAGTAAGTAACAAAATGGAGAAGTAGGGATTGACTGAAGGATCCTGAAGGAGTCAAACTGGATAAACTTCTGGATATGTATGCTTACAGAGCATATGGTAAAAATAGATTGAAAGGCAAAAGAGACTACAAATGATGAAACATTTTGCACATTTTCAGTTTTCAACTGGAATGTTTCCCTCTTTGAGCTCATGATACAGTGTCATCTTATCCTGACTGACTCACCAAAATTTAAGGATTCTTGTCTGATCCTAAGGCAGAGGAGTAGTGATTTTATGTGTATCTTATCCTTGTCCAATCCTTCTTTAAACAAAAAAGTTTCTCAGTAAACTGTTTATTCGTGTATGCCTTTGTTGATCGGGTTTGTTGTGCTGAAAACTGTCTCCTCCTGCTTCTGACTGTGAAGATTTTATCATTTTGAAGGTCTTTTGGAAGAGACAAAGTAGGCCTATGGTTACTGCATTCTTTTGGCATATCTTTTAGGCTTGACATGTGAAATATAGCTTGAGCTCTTGAGCTCCTTTTCCTCCTCACCAGTCAGAAAGATCCAAATGGAAATGTGAGATGTGTGAAGTGCAAAGAATGAAGTGTGGCTCCAAATAAGAGAAATGATCTTTAGACTTTGTAGATCCCCAAGCTCCACCACTTTTTAGGCAACAAGATATGACTGGCTTCTGCCAGAAAAGTACTAAAACTGCCAACTGGAGAGGATCAAGTAGGCAATTTATAGTGTATTGCTTGTTGTAACATGTTGACCAGAGAAACTTTGGATCTGCTGTTCAGGATGTTGGTAATGAAAATTCAAGTCACTTTTTCACTGCCTGCCAAGAAGGGCAGAGTCACAACTTCTAGTGGTGATCTGTCCCTCTTCACCCTGATTGACTCCTACAAACTAGTAAGAGAAGCATTCAGGCTTTTAGGAGGCTTTTCCTGAATCCATGGAGGCTGATCTGCAACATCATTATTATTGTTTTCTTTTTCTGATTGTTAAAATTGATGGCTTTAGCATATTTCAACCATTAGAGAAGATCAAAAAGAAATTATCGTAGAAAAAAGATTATTGGATATGATAATGGGAACCTCTTGAAGGACTAGTATAATGTTGATCAGAAAAGTGTAAGATATTAAGCTCTTTTTCTGACTCTTGCTTGTGAGTCCTTAAAAGTACTATACAATGGATCTTGGTCTGTAGGCTGCCATTAATTGAAAGCAAATTCTATCCTGAAGTTTTTATTCCTATATGTATTTGGAGAGTTCATATTTCATCTTGAATTTTAAAAGCAGATTAACAAAAACAAACCCCTCAACTCCTATCTGCAGCACTTTGGGGTATCATTCTGTGTTGTGGCCTTGTTTTCAGTCTTAAAGTTTTTTCAGAAATAAACTTCTCTGAATAAGGCATGACCATAATATCAGTTCTTTTAAGCTTATGTGTCTCTGCTGGCAAGGCAGGTGTATTGCAGTCATAAACCTACCTTGTAATATTTAAAAATAAATGTAGGAAAGTATTTCAGCATTATGCAATAATTTGTCTTTTGGCTTATTAGCATTATATTGCAGTAAATGTAACAATACATATAAATACTGTTTTTAACACAGGTCTCTATTGATATGGCTGTGACAATCCACATGTTCTTCTCCCCTCCCTCCATTTTTTCATGTTGTATCATAAATAGAAGTACATCAAGTGGGGCCTTTTCCTTCCATGAGAGCTTTTGAGGATTTACTATATCATGGTGTTCTTCAGTCAGCATGTTCCTTTCAGCTTCTGAAATCTTTGCTGTCCCAAGCAGTTTAAAAATTGTGGCCAAACTTTATGAATCCTTCTGTCATGAGAGATTAGCTGTGTATTGTCTTGCCTTGTGCAAGGTCCACAAAGAATGTGTAGATGTGACAAGAGATGTTTGAAAATTGGGATGTTTGAAGTGTGCAATGCAGGCCACACAGGTCTCCTGTCGTACTGTCAGTGTCAGGAAAAATACTCTCAAGTCCATCACTGCTAATGAAAATCAGGAATCTTACCAAGCAGGAGAGTTTGAACCCATCTTATTGCAACTCAATTTGAAAACTATCTTAATTCTTATAGATGCACACCAATAACCACCTTCTCTGAGCCCCACTAGCATGCCTTGGTTTTGGAGGATTTTTTTATTTGTTTGGTTTTGCTCCATTACTACTATTTCTGAAGGTACAAGCTCTTCTGTATGGATATTTTGGTCCAGGTGCTCTACATTACCTTTTACACCAAAGTACCAACTGATTTGCTGCTGTTTGCCTCTGTAAAGGGAGGAATGTAGTTCCATCAGGTGCACAGGAAGATTAGAAAATGAAGCCCCTGCTGAGCACAGATGTGTTGGGGTTGCCTCAGTAATCCTCCCAAACATCCTGGCCAGCTAATTATAGCAGCTGAGATGTCTCAAAGCATGGCACAGTAACAAGCAGTAACACCTGTCTGGGTGGGCTGGCTGCAGCTAAACTTTCTATTCTTGCTGGTGTTCTCTGTCTTTCTGAATCCTTTGCCTGTTTTTAATCCTACTGTAGTTTAAACACCTGTCTGTCTGGAATGTGTGAAATGTCACCATTACCCATGCTAAGCTATTTGCTCACCTGCTTGAAAAGACAGATTTCAAATAAGCAATGATACGTTGATACAATGATAATTAAAGAGGAAAGCATGTCACAGTAATAGAGTAGGATTGAGGTCATAATTCATCAGACTAAATGGTTCTTGGCATCAAGATAATGAGGAGAGAAAATTGGATGAAGTCATCTTCATTTCACACATTGGATGTGTTAGCAAAGTTGTGATCACTGTTGCTGACAAGCTAAGAATTGTATATAACCTATTTTATTTACCATGTTGCCTTCTGTGTTTGCATAATTTACCATTCTTCCTTCTTTTCAGACAATAAATTCTTTGTGACCAGCAGCTGTCATTGTTAGGTATTTGTATAGTGCCTGGCACAATCAGAACTAAATCTTACTTGAAGCTTTCTGTTACTGCAATGAAGATGCTTTAAATTTTAATTAAATTCTATGGAACACAGCAACATTAAGGGTGAGGTAGAGGCACCAAAATGTCACATAATACTATTTTTTGTATAAGGTGGATAACACTACCCATTACTAAGCTTGTCTGATAAAGCCCCACTGTAATATCTTCTCTTAAATTGCTTATAGTGTTCTGAAACTTTATTCATTTGAATTAATATTTTCTGTGCTTATTGTTTAGTTTTCAGAGCACTTCAGGCAAGGTGAAGTATTCCAGCCAAAACCGAGGCTTTGTTAAAAAAATATTTTGTGCTTTTTTGATATCTACAGAACCTTTTTTTTTTTTTTACATCTCATCTCCCATGCTTTGAAATAGCAATTTGGAATTCAGAATTTTGTTAAAGCTTGATTGCAGAATAACTGTTTAAAAACTTCAGGTGTAATATACTCAGCAAGACCTGCTAGACCTTCTCAGCCTCCTGAAGGGTCTCTCCACATTGAGGCTGCTAAACTGAATTTCTCTGTATTTGCACCTCTAATGTACGTTGGCTTGAGCTCCTGTTCTCCTGTGTTTTCAGTAACCTGGTCCGTGTTGGTTTGGGGACTGTCTGACTTGACTGCAGAATTAGAAGGAATTGTGCCAGGTGTGGAGAACAGCTAGGATATGGAGGCTGGGAAATTTGTATCTTGACATAATTTAGGAGAGAACACTGAGAACCAGACAAAACAGAAATGGATGGAGTGGTGGTGTGGTAAATGTGGGCAGCCCAACAGAGAGGTTGGCAAAAGGAGTGGACTGGGGAGGGGAATAAAACCAGAACTACTAGGATATAGGACATGTGAGAAACCAAGAATGGAAGTGTGGAAAGACAGATCAAGTAACTACTCCTGTGGAAGGTTCCAGACCTGAAATAATGTGGGTCAGGGTCCAGATGTAGGGAGGAAGCTAGTGCTGAAAGTCTGTAAGAATGAAACTGTACTGAGGAAAGCAGGGAGAATGACTCTAGAAATGCAGAAGCTGAGACTGACTGTGTGAGAATAATGACACATAGATGAGGAGCAAGAATGGGAAAGGATAGACCTGGGAAGGGATGAGATAAAGGTGGTTGCTTTTGGAGAAGTGGGCAGAAGCCTAGGGTATAACCACTAGAGTTTAATCCTGTCCAGAGCTTGAAGTTGGCGTTCTGAACCTACAAAATTGTTAGGTGCCTTGTACTGCTAAAACACAGGAGGGACAATGTACTGTGTTGTCAATGTTTATGGTCCAGAGTTCAGTGAGAGGACTGTCTGTAGTCCTGAACAAGCCCATTTTAAGTATGAGTGTATTGTGTTACAATGAAGGTGGTATGTACTTGTTTGAGCAATTGCACTCAAATTCTGTTAAAAAGAGCATTGTTAAGCTATGCTTAAGTCACACTTTAAGTGTCTTAAAAAACATCCCCCTTTGAGATCTGGAGCAGGGCTAGTCATTAGACTCTTACTTCTTTCTGTGTCCTATGTTTCATTGGACACATGCCTTCAATTGCTACAGAAGGGAGGAGGTCCAATACACGTAGGTCCGGTTCACCATATGATCCTAGGCATTGTGCAGACCCTGATGTTTCTGTTGTTCCTAAAAAGTAAAATGTGATCATGTAATTTAAAGTAGTTTTATGTCAGGGCCTGACTAGAAGGCCTTTGCTAAGTTGGCTTTTCAACTTTTCTATTGTTTTGTTACTTTTTTTCAAAATGTAAACCATTCCACTGCTGTAGTAGATCCATTGCATGATGTATTTCTTCAATACATTAACAGATAGTGTCTGCATGCAGAGTTTGATCTTTCAAGAGTGTGAGCAACACAGGAGGAATGCTCAGTGAAAGAAACAATGGAATGCATGTTATATGCTTAAAAACTTACAGGTTTTAGAGCTTGATATTGCAGATATACACCTGACATGATCTTTGTGTGTTTACTTGTGTGAACACAGTATTTGTAAGTGCTTATGTGAGCAGTTTCTTTAATGTTTGGTTGAGTTTTGGTTTGAATTTTGTATCTAAAGTACTTATGCTTTTGAGTTGTGTCTGTATGTTTGTATAGAGAGGGGTAGAGACAGGCCAGGTGTGTATGGTTGACTTAGTGACACAGCTCACCATGACTGGAGAGATACTATGGTCTTTGCTCAGTGTGATATTAAAGCTTCTAACTTTTGATCAGTGCATGTGGAGTTTATTTTTCACATGGCAGGAACTTTTTTACTTTGGGATTTTTGCCCCATCTTTGTCCTTTTCTTCATCTGCTCTTCTGTGAATGGAAGGGTTGTAATTTTCATGCTGGCCCCTGAATTCATCTCGGGTACAGTGGATGCTGGTGTCATCAATCACTGCTTTATGCAACTAGCACAGTGCTTTTACATTTGAATATTTCCATATTCTAGCAGTTTCACTTAACTTAGTACATACTCTATCACATTTACTTAGTGATACCTCTTTCTCTTCTCTTAGCTTTTTATTGTCTCTGATAGTTTGTTTGGGTTTGTTTTTGTTTTGTTTCTTTTTTGTTTGTTTGTTTGTTTGCCTCTTTAGTTAACAAACCTGGACTTGGCAAGTGGAGCTATAAGCAAGGGGAATGCAGCTGCCCCACAGAGCTACTGGTCACCACTCAACAAAAGAGGGTCACTGTGGCCTGTTCAGTCAGACACTCATAGAGATGACAAAAGATCTGTCTCTTCAGCAGTCAGGTAAGTTAAAATTGCTGCTCTAGCTTTTTGAAGAAGAATGCAATGCACTCATTGCTTATTTGTAATTTGTGTTTGGCTTCTTGCTCTGATGCAGGAGCATGTCCAGAGAAGGGCAACAGAGCTGGTGAAGGGTCTGGAGCACAAGTGTTAGATGAAGCAGCTAAGGGAGCTGAGGTTGTTTATCCTCGAGAAAAGGAGTCTTGGGGAGTGGGGGGCACAATATTGCTCTGTACAACTCCTTCCAAGGAAGTTGTAGCAAGGTGTGTGTTGGTCTCTTCTCCCACATAACAACTACAGGACATGGGAAATGATATCATGTTCCATCAGGGGAAGTTTAGATTGGATATTAGGAAAAATGTATTCACCAAAACGGTTTGTTTAGATTGGATATTAGGAAAAATTTATTCACCAAAAGGGTTTTCAGGTATTGGAACAGGCCACCTAGGGAGGTGGAGTCACCTGAGGATTTTTAATACATGTGTAGATGTGGTACTTAGGGACATGTTTTAATGGTGAACTTGGTAGTGTTAAGGTTAACAGATGGACTTGAGGCTCTTAAAAGGAGGATCTTCTCTAGCATGAACAAATGTGTGATTCTAAGGGCTTAGTAATGGTTCCTCTCAGGTCTAGAAACTAGCCATATGAAGATAGCTATGTTCCCAGAGCTGACAGGTTCATGGTGAAATAAGGGCATAGATGAACATGGTGGATGAGAGGGAAATGTCTGTTTTCCCTTGATCATTTCCCTTCCCTGCATCTGTAAGTTTAGGTTTGCTGGCATTGAGATATATATGCAGAATGCAGACTTAGATCTGATGCATGGTGAAATAAGGGCATAGATGAACATGGTGGATGAGAGGGAAATGTCTATTTTCCCTTGATCATTTCCCATCCCTGCATCTGTAAGTTTTGGTTTGCTGGCAATTGAGATATATATGCAGAATGCTGACTTAGACCTGATTCTGCAAAAATCTCCACTAAGTCCTCATCTTCATGCTTTTTCCTTGAATATCAAGTGTAGATTATCCAATGATAGTGTTTATCAGAGTCTCTTTTCCAGATGTGTTCTCAAAATCTCCACTAAGTCCTCATCTTCATGCTTTTTCCTTGAATATCAAATGTAGATTATACAATGATAGAGGAGTGTTTATCAGTGTTTCTTTTCCAGATGTGTTCTTTATACTCCATATTAATTTTGGGCACTGGAATTTATACTTACGGCTTACACACTCCTGGGAATCGGGGCCGAGGACTGATTCTACAGTAAAACCATTCTTCCTGTGATTCAAAGAGCAGCAAGATTTACTTGCAGGAGTGTGAATCGTGGAAGCTAGGAGCAAGGCAAACTTGCTGCAGTAACCAGGCTGGAATACAGGCTCAAGACTGCTGGAGATTTGAGTTCTTCCTTTGCCACTCCAGTAAATAATATTGAGTCATTTGCCTAAGTGTTCATTTTTGTCTTCTAAAACTGAATAATAAAGCAGAGCTTCTCCAAGACATTAATTTAGGTCTGGAAAGCACTGTGTACATGAAAATACTGATTTATATCACTGGTGCCTGACTGCTACTGAAAGATGGAGAGAAATGAGAGAGGGAGAAACACAGTGCAGAAGGCATGTGATCTGAGTGGTGATGCTTTCCCAAACGAGTCCTTCAATAGAAGGATTGTAATGGGATTTGGAAAGCTCAAGTGAAATTGTTCTTATTTCATCAGTCAGTACTTTTCATCCTGCCTCAAGAAGAGGAATGTGAAAAATTAATTCCTGGCCTGTTTCTGTTCCAGCACAATGTTTGCCTCAGGGTTTTAAAGTTATTGAGAGAAGTGGTGGTGATTCTGCTCTTGGACCCCATCCAGGGAAGCTATTACCTACTCCAAATAAAGAACCTATCCAACAGGTGTAAACTGCTTTCCCCTCCTCCATGGTTTGGGAGAGCAGCATCTTGCAGGCTGTCCTAGAGCTTCCATTCCCTTTTCAGTTCTGTTTGCACCTTTGCATGGGCTCACAGACAGAGCTGCAGACCCCACTACTAATGCCCATAACTCCACTCTGAATGATTTGCTGGGTGGTGCCTCATCTAGCATTGTGTGCATACTTTAATGCATTTAGTTAAACTTTGTTTTATTTTGTACAGCAATCTGAAAATATTTCAGAATTTTCCTGTCACAACTGATAGAAGATTCCATCTTCAAACCTTTTATGAGTCATTTAGTCTTTCATTACTTCAGTTGCTCTGTTTTCTGTCCTCAGAATAAGAGTCAGAAAGATGCCTTAAGACTCTCTATTGAATTATTTTATCTTCATGGTTGCTTTTATTGAATGGCCAAAATACTGGGAGTTAAGACTGTTGTGTAAATCTGGAAATGATTGATGCACTTGAGGCAGTGCTGGATTACTTGGTCTGTGAATTTCTGCTTAATGAGAGAATTCCAAAAGGAATATCAAGGTCATGGTATGTGGGGATGGCTATCTTGTATTGTAAATGCCTTTTTTGCTGCTTGATTTGTTACATTGGAGCAAGCAATTCATACCTTCAGGGTCATCTGATGGGCGTCAGCTTGTGCTCAGTGCTGGGTGACTGAAGAAAAGCTTCCTGTTTTTGAGATTGAGATTCTCCTCTATCAGTTGCAGAATTCAGCAAGGGTGGAATTGTTCTGTGAATGGGTCTCATATCTGGCTTGCACTTAGCTCCAGTTCAGGCATCTGTCTCTGAAGTGCAGTCCTCACTCAGTTTTTTATATTGGTTCTGTGCCATACAAAGTTGGTTAGAAAATTTTGTTTTGATACTGGCAAAGCTGTAGGATTCAGGCTATTCTTTTAGACAAATCACCTTCCCCTTTAATTCCCACTCTCCCAGTAGTGACTTATCTAAATGTATCTCAAAAGAAGTTATCCTTTCTTTTGTTGATTCCTTTTCTTTGCATGAGATAAGGTGCTAAACTAGGTATTTTTTAAATCTGCACTGCTGTGCATGTTGAGGTTGTTTTGATTTTTTGCCATTTTCTATAAGTATTGGCACTGTTTCCACTCAAATGATCTCCTAGTCTGTTGCTGCACCTCTGACAAAGAAGCCTACGGGGCTGCATGGGCTGCACAAGAGGTGAAATGTTCCAGGTTGTATGTGGCCTTACTTCTGACTGCTGTGATGTGACTGTCAACCTCTGCTGCATTTGCTGCAGACCTGCCTTTGTTGCCCTCTGTGTATCAAGGAAATTATGCCAAATCTGTTCTCTCCTTCTATAATCCTAGTCCTGTCTCAGTGCCATGTCTCAGTTCTGTCTCAGCTTCTCACTCAGTCCATCAGGCAGGATTGTCACTCCTTCACGTTGTGCTGTAAAGGCATTACATGTGATTACATGTAATGTAATTTGTAGTAGCGTTATTAAGGATTGCCATATGTAATTTTTATCGCAATTTTAGTAATGTAATCCAGGGACCACAACCATAAAAGTGATTCCTCATTCAGTGAAACAATGAGTCTACTGAAGCCAAGACTATACTATAGCTGCTCTTGAGAAATTATTTTCCTGAAAGCAGTCTTGGTTTCATAGAAAATATAAAAAATCAGGTGTTTAACAGAATAAAACTTGTTGAAACAGAACATAAACTAGCTTTGAAGTACCTGTTAGCAAATAGCTGTGAGGACAGTAGATGGAGGTTAATAGAGGTTTCTGGCACTGGAATTTGCAGTTGCTGTGCCACTTGTTTTTTGAAAAAGACAGTGGATTTCATCTCCAATAATTACTTGGGCTTTGTGGGTCACTAAATCTCTAAGACCTGGACCAAAACTAGCAAGAAAGATTTCCTTCTAGCTGGTGCAGATTTCTGTGTTTTCAATGGGCAACTTGTATTCAGCAGCAGCCATCCTTGCTCATGTTCATGTCATGGGGCAGTAAATTGGCAAGAATTAAGCAGTGGAATGGTCAGTGTGTTCTCAGATCTGTTTCATTAGCTTCCTGCTCGTTCATAACATCTATCTCAAACCTGAAGACTGACCTCACACTTCTAAACTGCTCAGCATATTTTTTCCTTGGATTTTCTTACAGACTTATCTAATTTAGTTAGGGCAGGTAGGCAAGCTTCCTTGTCATCAGTCAGAGGGTAGAATGGCAGTCAAATTTATATTAGAGAGCCTGTGAAGGGCTACTGCAGTCAGAGAGAAGGGATTCTCCTCTTTTCCTTGCTTGACATGTCTGAAATACTTCTTAGCTCATAATTTTCGCCAAGCTGCTCAGGTTCATCAAGAAATGTTTTGTTGATAGACGTGTCTTATCTGGTTTAAATTTATATAAACACATGCTTTTTGAATTTTCTGATCTAAGAGGGTTTTAAGTTTAATTTACTCTGCTATCACTCTCAGTAATAGCAACAGCTCTCAGGGCCTCACAGGCTGTGTGCACATACTTGCTGTATGTCCAGGTTCCCAAACAATCTCTGCTTTGGGTATTTTTGTTTTTATTTTTCCTTGTCTAGAAGTATAGAATAGCATGGAAAACCAGAAGAAGCTGTCCAGGCATTTATCATCTCAGATGCTTCTGGGTTGCATTGCATATATTTACTGCTCATGTACAGATCAACAATGCCAGGAAATCCAGTACTACTTTAAGAGCTTCCTGTGCCTGCTGTATTAGGAAATATTTATCCATTTATACTCCAAAAATTCTACAGCAAAATGGTTGTACACTCTGCTCATTTGCACACCCCAGCTGATGAAAATAGTCTCCCAAGTCAGGACTTTGCTTTTAATTGCTAGCCTTCCTTAGCCTTGGCTGGGTAGTGGATACTTTATATCCTGATTCCGCACCTAGTGCCTACTACTGCTTCATGCTGATTTCTTTTACTGCCAGGGGTACATGTACTGTGTGTTCTAGGTTTCAGATGCTCTGATCACACCAAGTATATAACCTTCGGACTTATGAGGAAGAATCCAGGTCTCTTTTGAGGCTTTTCTCTGAGCTGGTGTATTTGGCTTTTGTAGTTTCATTGAATCTTTTGAGTTTTGTCAGAAAGACCCCAGACAGCAATCAGCAGCTAATTGTGATTCACTGTTCTCAATCCTTTGTGTCAGAGGGGCAGCTGGCTGTGTTTGACACGAAGGGAAGGTGAAAGTGGCTTTGTTTCCTCAGTTTTTATTTTAAATTTTGGAGCTGTGGAATATGAAATAAAAAATCCTGCTTGGACCCTGACTAGATAAGCTCTGAAGAGCAATGAGAAAAGGGAGACTGAAATAGACAGTGTAGTGATTCTTACAAGGATAGAAGGGTGAGCACTTGATGGGACAGTCTTGCTTTTTTGCAAGACACTTGAGCTAGACTAGGGTGGGCTTAGCATGGCAGAAGCAGCATGGGTGTTGCAGTTGGGTCTGTGGGAGAAAGTTAACTATGTATCAGCCTGCAGGTAGAAGTAAAACCAAGAGAATTTACTGGGATGTTGGTGGCTAACACCAAGCTTTTATAACAATAAATATCTTCTCTATGTTACATGAGTGTTAGCTTGTAGTTCTGGGTTGATGGTGACTTCATTCTCTTCCAAATTGTTTTTTCAAGCTCCCTGCGGTTTCTTGCAAAGTGGAGGCTACCTGACTGCTCTCCAGTGCTGCATTTGCCAAGCGTTCAGAGCCTATTTGTTTGCACAGCGTCTAGGTGTAAGGTGATTTGGAGGCTCTGCTACGCTGATGCCTCTGGAGGAAATGAAGGGGGAAAGCAGCAAGCACTGAGGATTGGTTACACAGTAGGTCCTCAGTTCAGCCTGAGCAAACTACGGTGACCTTAACACTGCCCTGGCTAAGCACTACAGAAGTGCCAGAGCAGCAGCAGCCAGCAGCCCTGAGTCCAGCCCTCTGCTAGCATAGCCACATGTCTGTTCCTTGTTCCCTACAGTGCTTGTTCTCTTCTCTTTTCTCTTTACCTTAATGCCTGAATTAATTCAATTTCTCTGAGGTAGAGAAGTAATTGAGGATGGGTTCAGTGATTTTTCTGTCATCTCTGTCTGCATTGCCTCAGCAGCTCTGTCATGCTGATTCTACCTCTGGTTCACGAGAGAGGCAGCATTTCTGAGAGCCCTGAATTTAGGGTTTATTACTTCCTGCTCAGAGGAGGTTTGAGGAGGGCAGGTGAAAAACAGAACTATTACCTGGGTAGCTCTACATTTTTACAAGTCAACCTGTTTCCATTTTGTGCACGTTCTTCTCCCTGTGCCTCAATGCATATTTGTGCCTGTATTTTCTGCCTTAACAACCTCTTACCTTTAGTTGTTTTTTTTTTTCCTTCCATGCATATCTCCCAGGGTCACCAGTGACAACTTGTTAAATGTGGAAGTGAATTGGCTGACTTAAACTTCAGAAATACATGGCTCACCTTGTATTTTTTTTTCTATATATATATATTGGTCACACTAAGGAAACTTGTGTTGTCAGGGCCAATTGCTCTCCATCCTGCTTGGAAATCGCTCTGGGCCTCAGCACCATGGATTGGCACAGTCCTCAAGGATCCCTGCTTCCCACAGCTAGGTCTTGGCTCTGTCTGTGTGGAGGCTGCAGGAGAGGGAAGGCGGAAAGCTCGTGACTTGCCCAGACAGTCTGAGGCCTGGCCCCGCAGCCTCGGCTCCCCAGACGCTGTTGAGTCGGACTTGGCCGGCAGCCGCCGCGCTGTTACTTTGCCGAGGTAATAAGTGAGATTAATCACAGGACCCTTTCCAGAGGCAGAGGAGGTTTGTGCTGTGTGCAGGGAGACCGTAGGAGCTGGAGCAAAACTGAGGCCTCACAGCAGGGCAGAGCAGGGCACCAGTGAAGCTGCGCGAGCGCGGCCTCCCTGCTCAGCTGCTTGTGGGAAGCATTGCTGGAGCTGCAGCCTCCCCTGCATGGGCCCTGGTGAGCACGGGGGCCACAGCCACTGCATTGCCTTTGCCTGCTGGCCTTGGACAACTACATTTTCTGACAATAACTCTCAAAATGTGAGGGGGACCAAGCTTCTTTTTGACTGTGTGACTTGCAGAGGAGATAAGAGGATCTTTCCTACCATTCCCTACAGCAAACTACGGAGAAACTACGGAAAGCAAGCAGCCCATGTTGATAGGTGGAGGGGAGTGATAGGGGTCTTCTACCTTCTCCCGAACCAATACTACATAATGATTTTGGGTTTCCTCTTTTCAGTTTCCTCCACAAACTGACCTTACCCTGATGTAAACACAAGATTTGCTATCCTAGACTGGGCTGCTAATCTCTTAAATTCTCCCATCCTCCGCTTCAGAGCTACTATCTTCACTGTCATCAGTATGAAAAATGGTCTGATGGGCAGCAGGGAAATTCCCTTTCTGAGGGGAAGATAGATTTTGCCCTCTAACTGATAACAGCTGGCATGTAGTTCTTGCAATACTTTGTTCTGCATAGTATAGTATGGATATTGTCATTAATCATATTTTACCTTCTGCAAAAAATGTAGTCCCATTGAATTGTAGCAATGGGTTCCATGGGTGGTGCATATTATGCAAAAGTTTCCTTTTTTAGTTTTTTCCCAAATTTTGCCAAAATTCTGTGTACCTATAACAAGATCACATGAAGGCAAACAAAAATGCTTGATTTATTTTCTGCCTTATTTATTCTCTATCTTTCTATCATCTCCCTTCTTGTTTGTCTCTCCTAAACTAAACAGTTCCATTCTTTTGAAATTCTAAATGGAAATCTTCCTGGCCCTCTAATAATTGTCTGGCTATCTTTACAGAGATGACAAGAAATGAAAACAGTACATCAAGAAGGGGTAAAACACTAGTTTCATGCAAATAACACTAGTATCTTTAATTTCTTTAGTATCTTTTATTTCTTTAATATCAGCTTAGGTATAGGAATATCTTGTTGGTTTCTGACCATGCTAAACACTGAGTTTTTTATTAATATGCAGTTGCTTTTCTTTGATTATTACAGTAAATGTTGAACTGAGCAACAGGTATAAGTAATTAATTTTTTCAGGAGGTTTTTTTTTCCCATTCCTTCTTTTCCTGCACTGGTGGATTTTGTTGGCTGTGGTGGAAGTTGCTGGATCTTTTCTGTTCTGTTAAACACCTAATTCAGTATGGAACAAGTTGAAATCTTCTAGAGTTTTGCACTACTTAACTAGTAATCCCTGTTAACCAGTTATCCCTGATCTCAGAGGTCTTTGAAATACACTGTAT
Source organism: Passer montanus (assembly GCF_014805655.1). Classification (NCBI taxonomy): domain Eukaryota; kingdom Metazoa; phylum Chordata; class Aves; order Passeriformes; family Passeridae; genus Passer; species Passer montanus. Next base: position 17,100,983 of record NW_024365381.1, read on the forward strand.
CAGTACTAGATATTTCATGTTGCAAAGTGACCAGCACATTTTCCTTTCCTCTGCATTTGTTTAAACCTCCCATTCACTGGTAAAGTAGTTGTTTTCCAGAGTGGTTTTCAGAGGGTTAATGTGCCTGTCGTTCTCATGGGGTACATCTACTCTGCTCCTTACATTCTTGTAGGAATGAGGGGACCCTATATTCTGGTGCTCTGTAGGAATGGCTCTGGCTACAGCAGCCCTCCTCTCTAATGGAGTTCTGAAAGGGTTACAAGGGAGCCTTGGCTGTTTCTTTGAGCTATTTGGAAAGGACTGGCCTCAGACAGCTTGGCAGGAACCTGAGGCCCTGTTTTTTCCAGCCCAACCCTTCCTTCTGCACAGAGCTGTCAGGGAATCCCACGAATGTCTGGTTTTCCCCCTTTCCTAATTCTTTTAACAATATTTTTATCCATCTGTGACTCTTCCTCGCAAAAGGATCTCAAATTTTATCCATTGATTTGCCTTGCACGTAGTGAAATATAAATGAAAGCTGTCCTACCATGCCATAGCTGTTGGAATTGGTTCACAGTTGTGCAGCTGAGAAGGGCATTGGGAAGTTTCCCAGAAGAATGTCCTTTCTGGCATTGATCTTAGGGCAGGTCCATCTGGCCTAAGAACAGAGGGATTGAATGGTCCCATCTTTGAACTGTGCTATTCCTGTGTGTTACAGTGAGGCACTCTGAAATCTTGGAGCTGCATGTTCTGTATCCTCCCTATCAGAAATACAAAATGCTGCTTTGTAGAAATAGAAATCCCCTTTGTAAGCCAGGCTTGTGAAAGACAAGATAGGGTTAGTGACTTTTCCTTCATTTGCCTTACACTGTCCAGGGGCTGCCCTGAAGCTGAACTCATTATGAATATTTTGGAGATTTCCAAGTCTGCCCTGTGCCTTTTCACTTCAAGTAAATTGAGGTGTAGTGGGTAGTGAGAAGGGAAGTTGGGTTACTCGTGAGAGCAAAGGTCTTGAACAGCTGTGTTGAGGACATTGGTGTTGTACAGCTGAGGAAGAGAAATTGAATGAGGGTTATATTTCTATCTCAGTAGGCCTGTCCAATGCTGGAGTAGGGTGTGATCTGAGTTCCATGTAGAAAGACTTCCAGAAGGCAGCCCTTCTGTGGGCTAGTCCCTGGACAACCCTACGTCGTCAGCAGCCAGAGGGCCTGGAATCAAGCTCAGTTGAGTTAAGGGTTTCAGTGACCAAGCACAAATGCCAGAGCAGGAGGTAGCAAAAGGGGCCAAAGGGTTTTCGTTCCTACTAGGCTTTGTTTTGGAGCTATCTTCCATCATACACTCAACTTTCCACCAGCAATGCACATTCATGTTTTCCATCCAGACCAAGGTCATGCTTGGCTTCCTCAGGATGAACAGTCTTCTTTCTGGTGTTTTGTACTGTCATATAAATGGGAAATCCCTGCAAAAGCACGAAGAAACCCCTTTCCTGTCCCTGAAAATGTTAGTTGGCCTTTTCTGTAAAGATCTGCTTTCACCTAATTTCTCCTAACTTTGTGGTTGGTAAAGTTTTGTGGCTGACCCAGAGTTTGCAAATTGCACACTGTTGGCTCTGTGTCAGTCTCTTATTCTCTAGGGTTGCTCTGAACTGCAGGTATCAAGCAGCAGCTGTTTGTGAACTATGCAGGGATCCAGTATTTAACAAGAATATCTTTTGAAAAAGGGGGAGGTAGAAATGTAAAAAAGTCAGGATTATTTCAGTTCCCCTATGTATGTGGTGACAGCTTTGCTTGGTGATCATGTTCAGTCGTTCCTAGGGGTAGGTATGTTTTATAATCTGAAGAAGATGCAGCAACTGGAACTCCAATGTGGAGCACCAATTTTTTGTGTAGGGAGTAGTGTGGCTTGTAATAATGAGTAACATTTTTGGTTACTAGTGCTTTTTTAGTGTCTACCTATCACTGAATACTATCAGCCATTGAGTAGTTTGACCAAAATGCTCTGGGTAAGAGAACTTTGGTTGGTAATGAGCAAGAAAGCTCACTCAAAAAAGCTTGTTACTGGATTGTCCAAAACCAGTGCCAATTACAAGAATTTTTAAATGCTCTGTTAGGGCTGGACTGTGCGGTGTGAGGATGGAAATGTCAAGAATCCTTTATTACAGCACTTATTTTTAGGATTTAATTCTGTAACAGTAGTTGAAAGATATATTCTTAAAAAAAGAAAAGGCAGGGGAGAGTGCAAAGAAAGCTAGATAGTGCTAAAAGATACCAGTTTCCAGACACCCTCCTATTGCACACATGGCATTTTTATGAATATTTCTTATCCAAGAACTGTTCACAGCAAACCAGGTGGGGAGATGCCAGGTCAGCCTGGCTGATTCAAATCTGTTTAAAACTGGCACTGAGACAACAACCTTTAGTGAAAGGAATTTAAAACTAAGAGAGCTCTGCTGGATGGTTGGGCATGTGAACAGGCTCTCCAGGGAAGTGGGAGCCTGCCAGATTGTTTGAACAATACTCTTGGGCACACAGTGTTACTCTTGGGGTGTCCCATGCACAGCCAGGAGTTGGATGTCAATGATTCTTGTGGGTCCTTTCCAGCTCAGGCTGTTCTGTGATTCTGTGTTACTTGGCTTCTTTGCTTGAATTTCAGATTGTGTCTGGCTCAGTACATGTCTTCCACTCCCCTTTCTATCTTTCTGCTCTCTGGCACATGGGACTTGACTGAAAAGTTAGTCAAAGAAGATCTGGCAGTGCTGCTATTGGCAGCTGTCTGTAAAGGATACTTTGCCTGGGCAGGATTCATCCTTTAAAGCAGAAGGGCTGTGACTTTTTTGGTTCAAATGTTTTGTATGCATAAAGATTTCTTTATTTGCTTGCTGCTGCAAAAAAAAAAATTTAAAAAAAATTACAATCTTCTCTGTGAAGAATGTACCCAAGTTGGGCCATGAATGTCTTCAGTGCTGGAAATTTGAGTTTTCTCGAAATTCAGCTGAGCAAATGTTCATGTTTGGTAGACTATCTAAAAAGGAGGAGGAAATCTCAAGTCTGGACCATCTGTTTCTTTTTTGATATTGGGATAAAGATGCTGGTGGGTAAAGAGGTGTCAGCTTATCTTCATCTAGCATTTTGATAAGTTGCAGAGACTTGAGTAAGTTTAGGAATTTTGTTTCTTGGTACTGGTACTTAGTTCAGAAAAACTTTTCACAGTCAAATTCTGAATTTCAAATGAGAATTTTTCATTACTTATTAAAGACAATGTACTCCTTAGTGGATTGACTTATGCTTCCCGTTACAATTTCCTGAAACTTCTCAAGCTGTGGTGTTAGAAATAGTGTGAAATAACTTGTTAAAAAGAATGTTCTGTTCAATAAATTCCTGATCTCAGCTCCACTAGACACTTGGGTGTGATTCTTTGGCAGTCTCATGATGCTAAAGATTCTGTCGTCTCTGTAAATATCTTTGGATGGATCATAATTTAAGCAACAATTAAAGGCTTTCTGATTCAGGCAGTCAACATGACAATGAGAACAGAATCTCATCTTTTGTGAATAAATCAATAAATCAAGCAGTATATGTGAGAGATTGAAGCACAGGCACAAAAATTCAGCCCCAAAAGTGATTCTTCATTGACCTAGGTATTCTTAGGATTCAGTGCTTTGATGAGCACATCCCTTACCAATAAGGAAGTGTGTATAATATCTCCAGGATATTCTCCAGGAGAGTGAGATTTAGATTTCTACTATCAGTGATCCCCCTAGGCGTCTGTTTTCAAAATTCCTTACCAGAAATTCAAGGAAGCTTAGACTTATCCCTTAGGAACAATTCCAACAAAGGTTGCCAATTAAGGTTTTTTGGAGCACCTGTTTTTCATAGAGTTTGATTTTGCATATTGGCAATTTCTTATTTTTCAAAGCTGAAAATCCTCAAGGAGGAGCTGTGTTTTAATGCGGAATTTGTTTTGCTGAAAAATCAATGGGAATAATAACTTCTCTCTTATCAAAGTCCACAAATATCTTAAATTTTTATTTTAGTTTCTATAAGTAAGCCCATATAATACAAATAAAAGTATTAAGTAAAATAATTTTGAAAACCCAGTTTTAATAGTTGGACTGTTCTGGTATATTTAAACAAACTTGGATCCAATCCATCTTTAGTCATTTAAATATTTTGTTTTTCTGTTCAGGACATTGTTTGCATAACTGATTTTGCTTTTTTCAAAGGTCAGAGCGGTACTTTCATTTGTTTCCAAAATCCCACTTTCCTGCTGCTGATAATAATGTGAATGATTTAGATATGAAAGTATCCTCCACTATAAAGAGAACAAAATATATACATCAATTTCTAGGTTGTTTTGTGGTGTAGGGGACAGACTGTGGGTCATGTAGTGCAGAGGTTCTTTTCTATTAGTATTTTCTAAAAAGAAAAAAAAATGCTAACATTCTGTGTTCTCTAAAGCATTGCAAATCCTGAATATGTGTGTAGATGTTACTGAGAAGCATTTCTGTGAAAGGGTAAACTGGTGGTGCTGGGTATTTTGCTGTTTGCATGTTTCTCTCTGAAATTATCTAAACTCCTGGTATCATGTAACACTATGAATTGTGAATTGTTATGCTTGTTGCTTCTCAAGGCATAGTTGTTTGTGTATTGTTTGTCAAAATCTCACTCTGGTGTTCATGGTGTATTATTGTCTGGTAGCACAATCAGGTACTGATTACTCCTTCAGGTTTTTTCTAACACTTTATATGAGGGCTTGCTTATGGTCTTATGCTCCAACTCTAGAGCCTTAAACACAGTACTCAACAGGAAGGTTAACCCCTTTGCAAGCATTTCTGTGTTCGCCTTAAGCCTTCTGGAGGCCTTGTTTGGGCTCTTATTTGCCTGACTGCAGATGAATTTTCTCTGAAATGTACCAGTCCTGGCCTTGGAGTCTGCACTGTTTAGAACATTTGCTGAAACATCAAGAAAGGCATCGAGTATAAAGAAGCAACATATAATGGAGATTTCTTGATGGACACTGTTGTTGTTTTCCTTGCTTGATGTGTCTTATCTATGATAAGAGGGAGGTCTTGAAAGGACATTGTTCCACGAGTGGCCGGGGTGTTTTAGTCTGCCCTTTTAAGGAATTAACGTCTGCATCTTTGTGTTCATGCTCAGAATTACATGCAATCACTTGGTGGAATTCCTGGGGTGGAGATTCCATGGTTCCCATCTGTGTTCCTGAGTCTGGGAGCTTCTGACTAATTATACAATTTTCTCTGTACTTGTAGGAAACAATTTCATTTTGGCTCTAGAAAAAGGGATTGGGTTGGAATGGAATATAGGATTGCATAACTTTTTTCTTGTTTAACCACAAATTCCACAAATGAAAGCTATTGCACTTCCTCTGAAGATACCTACTCTTGGCTTTTGGAGTCAGTAGAAATATTCAAGCCCCATATACAGTCCAAAAAGACCTATAAATTGAAAGGCTTACCCAAAATCTGTCATTAATGAATCCAGCAAAATTGTATCTCTAAGGAAACAGCACCATTCCTAGATGCCTATTCTCAAACCCCAAATAGAAAAGATGGATATAGTATGCAGTTGGGATGACCAGCAGAACTGGCACAACAGCATCATAGACTTCTCTGTCCATGCTGGAGGAGAAAACATCACAAACACAGGTGCCTGGTCAAATGGAGATAATTTAAAAGCTTTTTCCTGAGTGTTGCAAACAAAACTACTGCTTACAGGCTCTACCTCCTATCTTACAGTTGTAGGTAGAGACAGAAATCTCATAAAAATACTTTAGGCAGTGGATGATCAAGTAAGTTTTGTGCAACTTGAACATCTTCTGCAGACAGGCTCTGACAGAGAGGGATCTTTCAATGAATACTGGACAAGTCTGGGAACTGCATTTTAAAATGTGCTGTCTCATCTCTTGGTATTATACAATATAATTATCTTAACGTCCTTTTACTCATCTTCCTCTAATGACAGACTTTGTCTGTCATCAGATGTATCAGTTTCCTGGAGAAAGATTTTGTTGGCCCAGTTTACCAAGATAAGCCTGAGCCTTTTGTGTAGTTTCAGAGATTTAATTGCAAATTTCCTGTTCACAATGTTTAATTGTTTTCTGTCAGCTGGCCTTCTTGGTCAGCACGTGTGTTGCTGCCTTTTGGGGAAAAGGAGATAACTGAATGATTTGGGGCTCTCCCATGATTTTCCACTGCACCACCTGTTTTGGAAGTGGTTGTAGAATTGCCAAACACACTGAAGTGGTTACGGATACCAGCTCCTAAAGAAGCTGAATGGGAGGAGTAGTTCTTGCCTGATGGGTTTTCAAAGGGAGCTGAGACTTTGATGTTCTGTTTTAGCAGCTGCTAGATATAGTGCCTCAGCCCTGTGCAGCACTTGTGGCCCCAGCCTTCAGGCATTGTTTTCTTCTTTACACTGCTGGTATGGAGAGAAGAAAATAAAATAAACCAAGAGCGGGGGCTTTACCAACAGTGTTGCTTTGTTATATTTTACACTTTGAGTTACAGTGCCTTGTGTCTCATGCCAGTGAGCACCTTGGACTTAATTGGGCCTGTTTAGAGTAAGAAATTTATTTCACTTCAGCTTTCTTTGCCTTTCTGATTGCTTCTTCCTCACATGTCCAAAATAATGGTAGTAATTTTAGTCTTTTGCTCTGTAATGGCTGCATAAAATAGGTAGAGATTTACATGCATGGTGCACCAGAATTCCTTGCTTTGTCTAGAGGGACTGGATCATCTTTTCAATAAGGATTGAGGGAGACAGAGAAATGTGGTGGCTAAACCAAGGCTTCATATAAAACCTCTGTTAAAGCAGGAACAGACAACACTCTGCTATATCTGCTGAAGGCAGTTTGCTGGGAATTTCCCCTTTACTCACTTTACTCTTCATTTCCAGAAATAAGATGCTGTAACTCAATTTATTCTATTAATATTGAACTTCTTTGTGGTAATGTGAATGCCTCTCTGATTTTGCTTGTTGAAATATTGGTTTACTGGAAATGCTGGAGGCCGAGCTCTGTTTCAGGCTGAAAAGGCAGATAGATTCCAATAGTAGGAGTGGAAGGAGGACTGTATTCTGTATAGTTTGAAACAGAGAGGCCAAAATTGTGGTAAACTGGAATGGTCTCTTTTGGCAAGGCAATACACTTCTGTGGTATTTATCTCTGGAGGACAAAAAAATGGGGAGATTCTTGCCCTGCAGTATTGTTTTTCCAGGTAAGGCTGTATAAATAAATACAAGCCTTTCTAGTATTTTCTTGCAGTTCTTTATAATACAATTCTGCTATGTCATCACCCAGGCAATAAAGTGGGACACATGTATAGAAATTTTTGGGAAGGAAATGTCACCATTGCTTTTCATCTTTGTTCTAGCGCTGGCTATAGAATTTTTAATTTTTTTCTCTTCCCATATTAAAAATCACTAACATCTAAATGAAAATTGAACCTGTTGTTCTGTTCTGAAGTTTTTTCTTCGGCTGCATTTTACCTGTCAACAAAACACAACATATTTTCTCTTCTCTGAAAGTAGTTTCCTCCAAGTAGGATGTCTCTTGGGGATTCTTACAACAGACCTGGAAAACTTCTGTCATTTTTAGCATGAGAAAATTATTGCTAGGAATTTGTGCTACCTTGGTTGAAATAATAAGCACTTTTATAAAGTATCTTCTGTTTTCTCTAAGGATGTTGGATGGAGTGAGGGGGAAAATAGCACTTACTTTTTACAATACAAATACAGTTCTTTGTGGCCTTCAACGAGGCTTGCAGTGATTTAAAAAAATACCAAAACAAACAAAACTGTAAAACAACCAGCTCCACACCGATAGTATTGCTTTTGTGTCAGTATGCCATGCTGCTCTTAGGATGGGTGAATGTCTATATCATGATAGTATTCATCTGTGGTCTCTGTGTAAGTAGCCCTTTTTCTTATATTTTTTGATTTTCTGCAATGTGTGGAATAGGATGGTCTTGCCTATGCAGCATATACAGTCACTGGGCCAGCTTCTTCAATAGATAACAACCCATGCTAGATTCTCTCTGTGTATCTGAGCATATTCCACCAACATCCCCTGATTATATTTTACATGACTTTGTTACAGATTTTAGGAAATGTGTGCTGTCACAGACATAGTCACTTCCTCCTCTAGTCCATTGTTAAATGTTCCGGGAGCCAGGGCAGGTGAGTTGATCTTTGTACAAGAGATGGAAGTAAAAGAATTCTCCCTTAGCTCCAGCATAAATGAACTGCAAAACGAGCCTGAGGTGGAAAAAAATTCAGTTTAACAGGTGGGATCACTCTCAGATACAGTCTATTTTATGTTATGCCTTGTTACCTTAGAGAAATCCCCTTGAAGGGTAAGGAAAGCAGAAACTGTGTATACATATGGAATTGAGTTTCTGACACTGGGCAGATAAAGATGCTAGAGGCACCACTTTGGCCAGCATGTGAGTATTGTCAAGCTTAGGGGACTGCGATCTATCTTTTATTGGGAGGCTAACTCAGCTTCGTTACTTTGGATGTACGTTGATAAAATTCAGTTGTTTAAGGGTAGAAGTCTCTTTAGGACCTTTACTTTGCCCTTGTATCAGTGCTTGGGGAATTATTTAGAAACAAGAGACTATTAACCACAAGCCTCACAGCAAGGGCCCAGAGAAGTGACCTTCAGTTCTCATTTTGTATCTTTTGTCTTCTTTTACTTTATTTCAGTAGCTAGATATTACACAGCTTCAGTTGTGTTACTGAATGGTAGCAAGCTGATGCATCTTACTGGTGCCATGCTGTTTCTCTACCTCTTTTTACCTGGAATGTTTATATTAAGATAACTGTGGCCAGCTGGCTTTCAGGTGACAATTTCCATAATCCCTGATTAGATGAATTTGTAGATGTTTGCTCAGGAAGGGCAGAACAGATTCTAGTCTTCCCTTTAGGTATATAGATTATAAATGTAGAGTTATTGCTTCTTTTGTGAAGTTCTCTTATCTGGCTATAATTCTTGAAATGTACAGTCACGATGTCAGTTAACTGTATACTTCAGCTGTGTTATCTGCATAGACAGACCATCTAAGCTGCCATATTTATCAAATCTTCTCTAAGAGACACTCATAAGAGTCTTCATCTACCACATAACAAGGTGGTAGTTGTACTGGATGTCAAGCCAAGTTAGTTGCTTTAATTAATTTCAGTGCAAATTTTGTGAAATCTAGAGGCTTGATGTGCTCTTTAGAGGTTTCAGTATACTAGATGTTTAATATTTAGAAGAGCAAAATAGCCAAAGTAAAGTGCATGAGATGTCTCTACATTAGTGGTCATATGGCACTAAAAATTTCTTTGGGCCTCAAGTGGATTGATATCTGGACAGGACATCCCTAAGGAATTCTTAAGGCCCTCTAGTGTAACATAATCCTGTGCTATGTCTTTTGGGATACTGATGGTGGCAGGAGCATTTAGCTCTGGGCAGGGCTTTGAGTACTCTTCCCCCATCTCATGAATCCTAGCCCTGCAATACTCAACAGCCTGTTGTTTGTTTGTTTGTTTATTCTTCTCAAGTGCTGTAGATTTCACCAGTTTAGCCCAATCGTAACTTTTCACTTGTCTCTTGATATTTAAAGAGGAGACTGAGCTGCTTTCTTCATTCCCCCTTTTCTTACTCGTTGGGACCTTGAAGCTGCTGCTTGAGCACGTATAGCAAAGAGCACGGCACTCCGGGAAAGCTTACGCGGGAGGAAGCTTAATGGAAAATATGAAAGGGAAAAAATGTGTTTGATGGACTTTTAATATAAAAAGAGGGTAAGAAAAGAAAAGGAGGAGGGGGAGATTTATTCACTGTAATAGGAACCAAATGTTGGCTGGGACAGCAGCAAGTCTCACTCTTTCCCTGTAAACTCTATGAGCTGAGCGGCTTTTCAAAGGCATTACGGGGTGCAGGGCTAGTTTAGTGGTCCTGACTTAACCCCTCCCTCTCTAGAGAGAGGTAAGGAGTATGGGTTTTCAGGAGAGATTAGTGACAATTCAGTCAAAAGCATATTCTAGACAGATAACAGTGCCTACTTATTATTTTCATCCTTGTGTGCTACTTCTGCTATCCACTAAATCCATTAAATGCTAAATCTGCTTGCATAAAGCACAAAAGACTTTGTCTAGGAATAAATAGAGCCTGTAAGTCTTTTCCAGTTTGGTTTTGTATCACCTTGTCTATAGTGAAAGAGAAAAAGTAGAAGAATGTTGCTGCAACTCCTCTTCATCAAGTTGGTCTGCTTAATTCATGCTAGCCTTCTACAGTGGGGAACCTCCTCAGTAAAGAGTACCTTTCCCATCTCTAAGTGGTGCAATACTGCATCTAATTTTCTGGTACTTTGGATTCTGTGAAGTGTGTATATTCACACCAGTAACTCTGCCTGGGCTAGGATAAGTGATCACATTTAAGATGGCACTTAACACGTTTTCAGTCTGAATGACTTACCTTCATAAAAGCAGATCCAGACAGTACAGTGAAGTAAATTAACTGGGTTCACCCTGCTTTGTCTGAACTTCCTTAATTAATACTTCAAAATTGGGAGTATGTGTGTGGGACCACACAACACAGTTCAGGCACTTGCACGTCAGAGTTAAGCAGGTAATCCCTCCAAAACTTCTTTATGGTAGCAAAATGATACCAGGTTTCTATTTTAGTCTTACTGTATATATGCCTTGCTGTTAAAACATTTTTGCAGGCTCTGTGTTTGCAGGTGTGGAAATGCATGCAAGAAACACGAAGCCAGAAGAGCCTTCCACTCAGTAAAGCTCAACCCTGTTTGCACTAATTGAGAGCAAAAAGGCTTGTGATTTTGTTAGTCTGTATCACTTGGAGGAGATATGCTCAGTTACCTTCGTTACCTTTCCAATGACCTGATGAGCCACAATGGGATGAAGATACTGAGCTTTGTAGTCAGCTGATTCAGCCTTTCTTGATTGAGCCTTTCTGCTCTCTGAATTTCAGAGCTGCTGTGTGTAAAGAGAAGGAAAAACAAAAATGTTGTTTGTTTATCTGCCAAGTATTCCCCAGATCAGAGAGACTGACAGTATTTTGTAACAGCACAAAACCAAATATACGCTACTAGGGGCCTAACAAAAATTGTCTCCGCTGAAGGTTAAAGATTTTATTCAATTTGCTGAGACTGGCATGTTTAGGGCTTCTGATTGATAACGCCAGCTAAATGCAGGAGCTGAGATAGGTTAGGCCTTTCCTGAAGAGGTTTTCCAGTGCTCCATAATCTCATTCTGCCCTCCCCTCCTAGACTACCAGAAGGCTGTTTTGATGCACCTCATTTCTAACCTAACAGGTTAGACACTTAACACTCATGATCTTTCCTGTACATGGAGACTTAGGATGTAAAAAGCACTTAATTCCCAATCTCCATTGCCTTTGTTATAAGAAAATACTGATATTCCAAAACCCAGGTTTGTCAATGGCGAGAAAACAGCAAGAATAATTTTCAGAAGCTAGGGAGCAGGAAATAAATTATCCAGCAACATACACTAGAAAAGAAGGAAGCCTGTGGACTTTGATAGTAGTTGTAGAAAAAAGTGAAGGAATGAGAAGGCAGTGGTCTTTCCATGTATAGCTATTGTGCATGCACATCTGGAATAATAAAGTGGAAAAAGTTCACGGAAAAACAATGTGCAATCAAGGCCAGAAGGGATTGAGTTGAGGAAAAAGAAGAGAGCTAAGTGTGCCAAGGCTGGCTGAGTTCAAAGGAGGCATAGTCCTAGTAGTGAAGGCTTAGTCCTGAAATAAGAGGAATGTCATATAATAAAACAGTGAAAATTTAAATTTAATTGGGAATGTTGGGGGAAATTCTGGATGCTGAATGCATACCTGCTTGTGGAGCGTGCAGCTGAGTGTGAGACATGGACTCCTACAGCCACTGTTGACCACAAGGAGATAAGCTAGATGCCTTTACTCACCTGTTTGTTTCTGAGTAAAATTCTTACAACAATATCAGTTCTCTCAGCTGAAAGTGGGAATTGCGAGAATAGAAGAGGGGGACTCTTGCCATTTGCTAGATGTTATGTGTATTAAAATGTTCTGGAATGCTTGAACTGTGCCTCTGGTAGCTCTTAGAGTTAACCTGTGAATGGATTTGGAAATTGCAGTTAAATGCACAAAACTTTTCCTGTTTTTTGCCTAAACCAACTCAGTCCTAAGGTTTTGCACATGGATATTATACATCTTCTATTTTCTCATGCCACAAATATACTGATGGTAAGAGCCCCTTCTGTACGTAAAAGTAGCTTGAGCTACTGGGAAAAGGGGGAGCTGAAGAACTAAGGCTGAAACTATTTCATGATGCCTCGTCAATAATAGAGGAAAGTTTGACTGATGGTCTGTGACAGAAACTCTCCTGCATCTCTGCACCATGCCTACTATGGGAGACTGTACTTTGCACTGGATTTGAACCCAAAATGCAGTTCTGCAGGTTTCTTGTGCCAATGCAGCCTTAACAAGCTTCTCATTAACTTCAGCACCTTTTCCTTAGCCTCTTTTGAAGAGTGCAGAAGTAGATTGCAGGTCAGGTGATGGCATCCTCATTTTGTACAGGTCAGCTGCTTCCTGCCCCTTCCCTGTCTCCAAGTACCTGTACCATGGGGAGTTCTGGACAGCTCCCAGTGCCTCAGATCTCCAAAATCCCAGGCTTAGCTCTTACAGAAATATTCAAACTGCTTTGTTCCCCCCTGGTGTTTTGTGAAACTGTTTTTCTTTACCTTTGTAACACAGGTCATGCTATGTTACAAGCAGGAGGTTTTTACAGGCTTGCATGTTCCAGCAAACAGAGCTACAGTCCTTGCTAAAATGTAGACTGTTGCTGACTAAACTGCACCAAAGTCACTCTTTCATAGACACTCCTGATAACAGCAGAGGCCAGGAACGAACCATTCGCAAAGACTTGTCGTTCTGTTTTTCAGTTTTTAATTATTGCTTTTGAAGCTGAGGAGAAGGAAAAAGGAAGAAAGACAAAGAAAGGCCTTGAGGCAAGTGAGAGGCCCAAAACTCCTGCATCCCAGCCAGGACCCCAGCGTCCTGGGCTTCATCCCACTCTGTTTATCATTGCTCTGTAGCCAGCCCCAATCTAGGACCTATTGTTAGGGATGGAAGAAGCACACAGTGTGCCAAAGAAAATGTTCTGTGTTTTTCTGAGTGCCTGAACATAAGTCAGCAGGATGCTGGGAGCTGCCACACTAGACAAAATCATTAGTTACTATGCCAACTACTTTCTAGCAGCTGGTGCCCACCAAGGATTTGTACTGAAAACTTCCTAGACTTGTCATACCATCTGAATGCCCTGCAGGAAAGAAACTACTGCCCAAGGTTGTCTTGTGTTCTGTGGCAAGGTGGGAGCACTGATTTATAAATGCACTGGGTTCCCTTATTGCCAGCAACGGCTCTTGTTCCTCCTTAGCTCCAGCCTTTACAGAAAAGGATGCAAAGTAATTTTGTTGTCAGCTTGTTTCCTTTGTTTAGTAGGAAAGTAATATTTTTCTCAGTTTGCTAGACCTCCAGACATGCTGATTTCTGCTGTGATCCTATCAGTTCTCACAAACTGAAGTTCTCACAAAAGCAGGGTTAAACAGAGGAATATTCTTCATGAAGGCTGAAGTTTCGTTTACACAATAATTTAAGCCTAGTTTGCACTGCTTTCTATGGGATGTAGACACTTTCCAAGTATTTCTAAAGTGCCTGCTTAGTGAGTGATATATGGAGAACACCAGTGCACTTCATGAATTGGTATTGTTGCCTGCCACGCAGGAATTGGTATCAAGCAAGTGCCCAGCTGTGCTATTGGAAGAAGGCTTCCAATGAGATGTAAGCCTGATGTCTCATTCTTTTAGTACAGACTTGCTGTTTGTCCTACAGTTCTCTGTAACTATGAGATCCTCGGAGACTGGTGTTCTGGGGTCTGAACTTTTCTACAACTTCAGTCCTTGGAATTCTCTTCAAATCCTTTTGAAATGGAAACAGAAGCCAGTTCTCTCCTTTCTTGTAAGAGCTGATACTCGTATCCATTCTGTATGGGTCTGGATTTCATAGAGATCTTTTTTGCTGCAATCAGTGAAAAAATGCATTAATGTTTTATTGGTATTTTAGTACACTACCATTAGTTTCTAGTACAGGTGTAAGTAGTTGATTGCATAAAGGCTGCTTACACCAGAAAAGGGCTAACAGATTGGAAAATGGAACTAGAGTAGAAAGGGAGTTTGGAACCAGGAAACCTGGAGATGAAAGTATGGTATTCTAGCACTTTGGACTGGATCCCAATCGTAATCACATGGTGATTTGTTGAAAATGGTCTCACAAGCAAACCTGTATCTTTTGTGGTACAAAAAACTGCAGCAGAGAGGTTTTATGCTGTTAGTGATTTGGAAGAGAGAATTCTGGCCCAGCCTTTATGAAAACTACAGTTGAAAGAAAGGAACACAGTGGGTTTCTTGCCAAAAACACTGAGTAGCCTGAAGAGCTGCTGGAAGGACAGAATCTTGCTTACAAAGGATGGGCCATAATGCCAAAGGCTGAGATTTCCTGTGCATAGTGAAGGCCTGAATCCTGGCCAGGTCTCTAAACTAAGCAACTCATAAATAATTCTGAGCAAGCTGTGAGAAGATTGCTCACAACCAGCCTGGCTGACAGAATGAAACCAAATCTTTTCTGGTGGCACAGTCAGGAATTTCTATTTCCCATTTGCATGTGTGTGCATCTGTGCCTAAATCTGTTGTCTGTACATATGAAGAAATGAATATTCAGTCATTACTGTTCAAGCATTAATCCTGAATTGAAAACAAGCAGGTCTCTGAGTACTGACTCTACAAACCTCACTTCTGTTAGGGGTGTGGAGGGGTTTTTTCTGGTTATTTTTGGCTTTGCTTGAAACAGTGTAAGTTTTGAGAAAGCTTTTAATCCAGTTTGGGGTATTTATACAGTCTTCTTAATGAGTGGACTCTTTAATACCCATTAAGGTGTGAGGTCCTCTACAGCTGTTTTGCAGCCTTCATTATGGTGCTGAACTGGTTATAATTTCCTTAAGCAGAACTAATTTCTGCTTCAGGGTGCAGAAGTGTTGTCATGCTTTAATAAATCATCCAACTGGCAGAGACTGAGGATAGGAGATGCTCCGTGACGCATTCCCGTGAGCATGGCAAACCAAGCTGGAGCCAGTCTTTGGCAGCAGTGTGTTGAGTCTCAGATCTGAGCCTGTTCTGCACCAGGGCAAACATAGCCTTAGATGTAATATCAGCACTTGATAGCATGTTATGTGGGGACTTAAAAAAACTTCAGATGAAATATCTCAATATGAAAGTGATCCCAGGACTGGCAGATATAGTTGCTGTTGTCAAGTATTGTAAAAGTATTGCTATTGTCAAGTATTGTTCTGAAACATAATGCATAAATGCAGAATGATGCATTTACTTTGATTTCTGTCTGTAAATAAGGAAAACCCATAGAAGCCAACAGAAGAAGGATTCTGCAGGCCAGGAGGATAAAATCTGCTTAGGCGAGCAACAGTGTTTTCAATATAGTGTCTAGAAAAAAATGTGTTGTTTTGCCATATGGAGAGAAAGTATTGGAACTGCAGGGAGTTGTGTACAAGATTCTGCCACAAGAAAATCTTAGCCAAAGTTATGTGGTTTTGTTTGGTGCTTTTAAATTTAGTTCTTCCTAAATGTTTAATAATGTAGTTTCAACAGTGCTTTCCTGGGTAATGTAAGCCAAGTTTACCTGGTCAATACTATGTCCAGTATATTGAAACTGAAAAAGCTAATTAAAGGAAGTTAGTGAGAGAATTGGAGAGTTCATTAAATTGGACAAAGATTGGAGAAAGGCAGCAATCTTTGGTGCATTTTTAAAAAGTCAGACTTAAGTATTTGTAATTTCATTAGTTAATCCTTTGCTAGATACTTCAAAACAGAATAAATGAGACTTAGGGAAATGTTACTGAAATGTTACCATTTAGATAGTGGCCCACACAGTCCTGCAGACTGCAGTGGTTGCACATCATCTCTATGGCACAAAATCTGGCTATTGGCAGGTCCAATTTTAGTGGAGTTGTTATTTTTATCAGTTTTGTCTCCTCCATTTTGTCTTCACTGTTACATTTTAGAAGTAATCACTCAATCCTGAGCTTTGTAAGCATTCTTTTGTATCAAAGAATGAATTTTATACATTGCAAGTTCTGAGCTGGAGGTAGATATGGGAGAAGTTGGAACAGATATTAGTTTCTAGAATGGATAATATAGCTTGAATAAATATATTAAAGAATGCTTGAGTGAATTATCTTATTTCTGAATGTTTTAAGGGTTTGCAGTGACAAAGCTTTTGGGGGAAGGAGCAACATGTTCAAGGCAAGCTGAGATATGTTTAAAGAATCTAGGTTGTAAGGTGTGATAGGTTCCCAAAGCAAAGACATTGCAGTTAACTCCCTTGCCAAAACTGTGACCTACGCTCAAAATTGTGTAGGTCCTCCAAAAACTCAAAAAATTATCATTTATGTCACAGTTATGTATGATGTAGATAGGAAGTACAAGGGTAGCTTGGCCTGGGAATCCAGAGGAAATATTTGGAAGGAGTGGCTGAGAGAAATATGTCAGAGACCAACAGATACTTGGGAAGCTCAGGCATTGAGGCTTGAAGGTTATATTAGCCAGAGTGTCAGGATTCAGTGGGCCATACAACATCTGTCCTGTGAGCACAGAATGTGTGCATTGCTGGGCCACTGTAGCCTCTTCAGGACACCTCGTGGTCCTGTCAGTCTGCCACCTGCTCTCTGCAAAGCCCCTCAGCCTTGTGTAGAAGTCTGTTGGTGCTGCCTTCTCGCCAGGGCTTACAAACTTCAAAGCAAGCTAGTGAGCTTGTGTTGGTACTTATCATGTTGCAGGCCACAGCTGAACTCCTACCATGTAAGCCTGGGCTGCATGAGCTCCTGTCTCTTTGCAGGAGGCCTTTTGTCCTCTAAGAAAAGCTTGCATTTATCTGAGGATGAAAGAAATGAGCCTCTCACTCTCCCCAAGCCTTCTGTATTGTAACTATACAGAGTCAGTATGTATCCTAGTTCCAACCTCACCCTTATCCTCTCTGGATGTTGTACTGCATGTCTGTTTCTATTCTGTTGTCACTGCAGCATGCATGTGCTTAGTGTAAGCCTTGTGTTACTGTATTAAAGCCTCTACAAATATAAATAAATTATTATCTCATTAGTGATGGGAATCAGCTTTATCTTCCTGCTGCTATTCTGCCTGTCTTCAATGGTAATCAGCCACAGAAATGTTCCAGTTCAGAGTTTTTATTCTCCTTTCCTTTTTTTCTTCTCAAGAGAATGTCTAGTAATGTAGTCCCAGCCTATATTCAAGAAAGTGCTTAGCAGGAAGCAGTTGGCACATGACACTTCTAGCAGGTGTTGTGCTTGCTAAAGCCACCTGATACAAATTCATAGCTGGCTAAATATGAAGAGATTTCTTTGAAGCAGCAGTACCTTATAGGCAGGAGTCCTTATGTGCAGAGTAGTGAAAACATGGTAGCTCTTCTTTCCTCAGGGCTCCAGAGAATCATCATTTTGCCTTGGAAGGAGAGATGGACAACAGTGCCTACAAGGTGACACGGGGTCCTCTGGCACATCCCAGCTATCAGCTTCAGTTTGCTGTGCAGCAGCTTCAGCAGCAGAAACTTCAGTCAAGACAGCTGGTGGAGCAAAACCAAGCACGGCAACAGGTAACTAAGAAAAATTCCTGCCTGGGATGTAGCAGCACTGACTGAGTCTTAGGTGTGAAAACAAACCCAGAGACAGTACAGATGGCAGAGATTTTGTCAAGGAAGTAGCTCTTAGTGGGTTGCAACAAAACCAGGATTACCTGCAGTGATTTTAATAGCATTTTGATACTGTGTTTCCCAATAGCTTCTTCCATTATGTTGGCATCTTAAGAGCTGGAGAACCTATGAAAAAGGGCTGGATGACTCCTAGATGCCAAAGGTGGACCACTGTGTGTGGAACAGCATTTTCAATCTGCTGGGAGAAGCTTTCAAGGTTATAATGACTTAAATGATAGACTTGTTACCTTACTTTGTTATTATGGAGAGAGAGAAATGTATTCTGAGTGATGTCCAAAATGCTTCCCTGCTAAAAGGAAGGAAACCTTTGGGTGATCAAACCTTCATTCAAAACAACTTGGTCTCCAGTAGCAAGGAGCTGTTTGTTAGCAATCTGGCATGACTGGACTCCCATGAACAGACCTAACATATGGAGGTCTGGACACTCACTCTCCCTCCTGTGAAGCAGATGAGTCATTAGTCAGGGCCCTTGAGAATAGGTTATAGACAAATTGCCCTCATCCTTTTCTGGGAGTATCTTGAAGGAGAGGCCCTTGTGCTTTTTGCTCCTTGCTCTCCTCCTTTCAAGGCCCTTACTTAGCCATTAGTTACCATCCTCAACTTCTCTCACCTACAGTTTACTTGCTCTCGCTCCACGCAGGAGGTCTTTCTTTCATCTCTGTTCACTGGGCTTTGGGTGGGCAGATGTGGCTGCTCACAAGCTCAGGAAAGGGCCATAAACTGGCTTGTGCCTGTGAGGAGGCTGGAGCTGGCCATGGGGCCTGGCTGAGCCCTCTTCTAACTGCTGACATTGAGCTGATGTTATTCTTGGCCTGGGGCAGAGCCATTACTCAGGGGTTTCTGTTAAAATGATTCTTTGTTAAACCTCCTCTCACCCCCACAACATTCCCCCTCCTTTCTCTCCCTCCCTTCTCCTTCTGAGCCAAGCATTTTGGAGTTGCTGTGTTGAGGTTATTGCCATGCTCCAGGACTCAGGCTGCACTGAATTTGATGTTATTGAAGAAAAATACTTGCTGAACATGGGGGCCTTCAGACTTTCTGTCATGAATAAAAGGTCATCTTAATAAAGTGATTGTCTCTTGGACACTTCTGTGCAAGACACTGTATGGAGCCAGCATCCCTCCTCTTCCAATAATAGTTGCGTCAGTTCTCTGATGCC
The DNA here is from genome assembly GCF_014805655.1 of Passer montanus. Classification (NCBI taxonomy): domain Eukaryota; kingdom Metazoa; phylum Chordata; class Aves; order Passeriformes; family Passeridae; genus Passer; species Passer montanus. The sequence continues at coordinate 17,119,989 of NW_024365381.1, forward strand.
CACCCTGCCAGTCATGATACTACCCTTGCCTTCCCCGGCACCCTCTCTAGCTTTCTGTCACTGACCTCTTCTTTCTGCTAGTTAGCTTCTCAGACTTTAATCCTTTAACTTGGCCTTTATAAGAACTGCCTTCTCTTTTCTGCTGCTTATGCATTCTCTAACCTACATCTTCCCATTCACACTGCTTTGACTTCTGCACCACCCTTTCATGCTGACCCTCATTTGTCCTCCCTTTTTAGGCAGAGTTCATGTAGCTTATCCTAGCCTGCCTGGCTTTACCACATTTCCCTGTCAGTGTCACCTATGCTACCTATCTCCCATTGCCTGTTTTGTTTCTCTTCCTTCCCATGTATTGAGATCTACATCATCCTTTGTTGTCTTGCCTGTTACATTCAAATTTGTCAGTCTCCCCTCAGCAGAAGAAATATATCTCCCAAGACTGAAGGCCTATTACTTGAAAGAGTGTCATGATCTCTCTTTGGAGAATGCATGCAGGATATCCCTGAGACACTTTCATCTGATTGTTCAGGTTCTTGTTATGGTTAGAAGGCAGACTAGCTATTTGTCAGTAGCTGAAGTACATCTATTAATCAATGTATCTTGAGCTGCACCCTGAGTGTGGCATGACCATGCAACATGCCCAAGTGCCAGTCTTTCCTTCTGTCTCTGGCAAAGAGACTAGTTACATGTGTGACTATATATATGTGATCAAGTAACAGAAACACCATGATTAATAATACAGCAAATGCTTCTCCTGTACAGTAACCAGCTCAGTATGTTGGAGATGAGACGGAAATGCACTGGATGCACTGGAAAGCAGGGATTTTTTTAGTCAAGTATCTGTGTCATAAGAATCCCTCCATTTACCATGCAGTAGATCTGTCTTATCATGTGTGTTAACATGCAGGCTTGTGTGCTTTGTTGCAGCACCCACTCTTGGTTGAACACTTTCCAGACACGTAAGAATGATGATGATTTCTCCAGGCATTTAACAATCTGTGGAATATCAAATACTGTGTGGGTGGAGGAAGAGGAATTATAACAAACAGTTTTCACTCATTGTTTGCAGAAGCTAGTTCACACAGTGTAGTATGGTAAGAATAGACCTTTGATTACAGAATAGGTACTTGATTACTTGGACAAAAAGAAAAACACCAAACTGGCTGGATGAGAATTTAACAAACAAATGGGTGGAGTGATATGGACCAGGAACAGACACAGACTCTGAGAAAAGTGAACAAAAATAGGAAGGAGAAAAGTTTGAAAGTAGAGACAAGAAGCTTAAATCTGACGTCAGTAAAACCAAGGAACAAGAATTACAAAGTCAAACCAAAAGACAAGAAAAACAGGCTTATAGCAGTATTTTTAATGTGTAAAGGATACTTCATGTGACATGTTATGACCTAGATGTTATTATCACTGCTGCTGTTGGCAAGACAGTTAATATACCATCATTGTTTATTCTCTAATTGTTTCCTGTACTGGAAAGATGCCATTAGCTGTTAGGGAGGTTCCTTCTTTGTGTGGCTATGTTCTGTCTGCTTAGCCTAGCATCTACTGGATTTAAAATTTTATGCCAAACATTTCACATGGGAAAAAAGCTAAATTAAAACAGGGGAAGTACAATTGTATGGTGGAATGATCCCTGTCAGTCCTGCTTACATCAAAAAGGCTCATGTTAAATAAGACATGAATCATGTTAATGAGTTGTGTGGGCAGTTACGTGATCACAGTTTCAATCACTAGTTTAAATAGATTTTTATGCTGTAGAAGATTAGGCTGAGTTCATCTTAATTCTCCTCTCAGTCATTTAAAAATTGTATGTCCTCTGAAATATTCATTATTTTATAAAGTTCAGCAAATTTTTGTCTTTTTAATATTTGTGATTCCCTTTTGACGTACTTTTCATTTATTTAGATCTGACTGGAAATGCTGAGTACTGTGAATAATATTCCTAGTGTTGCTAGAACTATATTATTGCTGCCTGAGGATACAGGGCATCTCTGAATGCAGCCTCATCAAAAGTTTTCTAAACTGTTATATATTGAACTGCTGTCAGATTTGCAGTATCTCTTTTCCTTCCTTCCTTTTCTTGTTCATTCTTGTTTTGCAGCTTTCTCCCTCAGATTGTTTTCCCACTAAATGTGCTAACTGCCCATTTTTCCTATTTGAGTCTTGTGATACTGATGAGTCAAAGTCTCAGTGTAAGTAAAACAGAACAACCATTCTAAAAGCAGTAGTCTGAGCTGATTTATACCAGCTGAAATTTTGTCCCCATGTTTCTGATCCTGTCACTATTATTAGAATTATGGTAACGCCCAGATGTATTAACTGTCTTTCCAATACAATGATACAGCCCAATCCTTGCCCCAGAGAATACCAAGAGAAATAAAACAGAAGGCACAAGTCAACTGAATAAAGTATATTTTTTTTCTTCCTCTGAAGAATTTACCAAAGAGGACATGGTTCAGAGCAGTCTGTGCATACCATGAGCTTGTTCTTCTTCAAGACCCCAAGATACTCTTCTTAGTACTCTGTGGTAATTAATAGTACATTTTGAGCCTGCTCTTTATTGCCACTTGGTGAATTTTCAATGCAACCAATTGTTGTATCCAAACTGGTTTAACTGAACGCATTAGTATGTATTCAAATAATTTCCACTAAACAACTTACATGACTGGAAAGGTCTTCCGAGGCTATTAATTCTCTGTATTTTTGCAATGTTATCTGAAACTGCATTTCTAAAAGTGGTGGGTTGTGTTTTGTTGGGTTTGCTTTATTCTTTTTTTTTAACTTAAAACCTCTTTATTGTTTATTGCTTATAAACATCTCAGTTTGCAGTGTCAGGGATTTGGAACTAGCTGCACGGATCTTTATGCAATACATATGTGTGCGTGCATCTGTCAGTTCTCATACACTGCTGAGTCTCTCATCTTTTTCAGATTTGCTGATCCAATTGAATGTGAATGATTGTGGGATAGAAATCTCACAGCTATGTTTCATACAAATTACATTACAATCAAGAACCAGGAAAGGGTGTTTGACTACTGTTCCCATTAAGGCAGTGGCTTCACTATGAGACCACTCCTAATTAGGCTGCATAAAATCCAACACAAGAATGCCCAGACCCTTGAAGGGAGGCATAATTTGGGGTATGCTTTATATTAGATACTGTAAGACAGATTTGCAGGAAATGAGCTTCATTACCTCCTCTGGTCACACAGTGAACATGTTTTTGCTTGCAACATTTGTTCCATTACTGTGCTAGGGATGGGTGTTAGATACAGCGATGGTAAGTGCCAGGAACATTCTTTCTGTTTTTGAAGATCATTAATATATCTGCTTTTCTTCAAAGTACCACACTACCTCTGCTTTTAATCACTAACAGCCCAAGCTTAGCTGCTACTGACTGATACTCTTAGATGTTCATTGACCTTACTGACAAGGTATACACATTGAGATTTTCTAATTTAAAAAATTCCTTTTTTTGTACAAGGAATACTTTGTTTATGGTGTTGTGGATGTTGAAACAAGGAAATATTGCTTCAGTCTGTGATGTAGGGAAAAATACTTTCTCTGTCAGTGCTTTCCTCATGGGTGAGACAGGGTTAATGCTGTTCCTCCTGCCCAGAAAATTGTGCACAGGAATTAACTCACTAATTTTTTAGAGAAATTTAGCTAAAACGTCTTATAGCTTTTTTAGTATTCTTCAGATTTGTAGCCCTAGAGACTTGTTAGGGTATCAAATGTCTCCTCAACATCAAGTTAAATCTGCCAGCCTGGGAACTGTAATTGAAAGTTTTTCACTTGAAGCAGCAATAGTTGTAGGGTGCTGCCTGCTTCAGGACTGCATCTGTCTAGGCTTCTGCTCTCCCTAGGCCCTTGGTCTTCAGAATCATGAGCTTATAAGGTCTGTGTCCTATGTTTTGGATGTGCTAAAAGCTTCCCAACTCTTCCTTTGTGTGGTCAGGCTTCGCTCTCCCCAGCTGTCCTCTTTATTTGCACAGAAGCTTCTCCTGGTTTCCTGTCCTGTCCCCATGGAGTTCACAGCAGGGCAGAATACTTTGTAGCTGAATCCAGAAGCCATGGTCCTTGTCAGCTTCCAGTCTCCCCATCCTTGCCTGGAAGACAGCCAGGATCTTAGCACAGTGTGGAGACAAAGGCATTTTCAGAAGTCTGTAACCCCCAAGAAAAACATCCATGACCTTTCTTTAGGCAGGTTTCAGTGCAGTTTTTGCTGATCGGGCTTCGTTAGAGCATCCATGCTTGCTGTTTCTTCAGAGTCATGGATCTCCTTGCCAGTGTATATTAACACAGGCAAAGGGTTATGACCATTATGTGTTGTGAACTCCAGGATCTTAGTGATTTTGGTAACAAGAAAAAGAACATCCAGGAAAAATGCATAATATCAAAAGAACTTATAGGAAAGATGGATAATATCATTTCACAGTGAAATGTCACTGCTGAATGAGAAGTGGGTGCAGTGACTTCAGGGTCTCCGTTCCCAGCCCTACGACATGTCAGGCTCTGAGATGCAAGAGACTAAGTTCCAAGTTCCATTTTAGTTTGTTTTTCTGGGGAGAGGTGGGGTGTGACTGCTATTTTCCAGACTACTGCACTTGTACTAGCTTCCTTATTGAGAATCTGGAAGCTGCAATCAAGGTAGAGCTTCAGGGAAGGGAGAGGTTAAGAAGGATTGGGAGCCCAAGGGCATCTTGTCAGTGAGCTCTGCTTAGGAAACAGGCCTGTTTTGGCTCCTGCATTTCCTTCTCTCCCTAGAGTTCTGCCTGTCAGAAACGCCTTCCCACACACCACTGCTCTGCCATTTGCCAGAGAATTGCGGGGGAGAGGGGCTTTTCCTGTCTGTGTGCTGAGACTCAGCCAGCTCTCAGACTGTGGTTTTCTCTGGAGCCTGGAGCCCATTTGCTGTGGCTTTGTGTATTTTCCACCCGAGGAGAAACTGAGGACAAACTCAGTGAAGGGCACTGCTCCCAGGGTCACACGGAAGGCTCAGCTCTCCCCCTTATCTCCTATCACTGACCTCTAGATGCCAGATTACAAGGTTATGGTATTGCCTCTGTTCTGGGAATCTGACTTCGAGGAAAGACAAAGCAGAACTCCCAGCAGGTTGCTCCTTTCTGAAGAGAGTTTAGCAGTCTGCAGAGCTCCCATAGAGGAAATCTTCTCCACTCCCTGCTTTGCCAGGCCATTGCTTAGCTCTCCAGTGTCTCATAACAAGCAGATCCTTTTGTTCCTTGTGTCACATCTCCAACATGCTTACTCTCCCACATGCTATAGGAATAGAAATATTACTGGGGATTTCCTTTTTGTCAGCCGTGGAGTTAAAGTTCCTTTTTCAGAAGAAGGTACCCTAGAGCTTTTGTATTATTCCAAGCACCTACACAATTACACCAAATAAGTAGCATTGTATCACCCCATTTCTAGAACTGTGTCTGAATCCTGCCTCCCACATAAAGAATAATTTAGCAAGATAATACAGTCAATGTACTGAAATCTTTACTTATTTGTGGATGGAAGCCCACTGCAAGGTTAGATTAGGGTTGGGCCTCTTGTTTTTTAATCCAGAATAGTAGAATTCTGTGGCAGTTAGTGAGCTTGTCTGCCTTCCTAGAAGCTAGTCCTGGTTTCTAAGGGCATTGAATTCACTGACTTAACAACTTCTTATGTGTGGGACTTTCCCTGGAGCTCTGGGGTTGCCTTCACCAGGCAGCTATTATCCCTCACAAAAGTGTCACCCACCTCCATCAGTATTCTCAGCAACGTTCACAGAGGTAATCACCAATTACTAAGGGATTTTTTTCTTTTTTTACCCAGGCTGGTTTTCCCAACTACTCACAATCCAGCACCAGTCATATATCTATGCCAGCTGGCTCTGATGCCCGCAAGACATCAAATGCCACTTCTAGTGTCCAGAAGGCAGCCAGTTTGCACAAAGTGATGCCATCCCAGACTACAGCTCCTCAGCTGGTTCCAAAGCCTCCAACAAACCACAGACAGGCAGTGATCAGAAAGGCTGCAACCCAGAGGATATCCAAGTAAGTTATATCTCTTCCATCCACAATAGGGACTTGGCACTGGTTCCCCTGAAAATGAATATTGGAGAAGAAATTGTCGACATCTGACTCTGACAGACCTTTTTTGGCTGGGCTGTCCAGGATAAATCTCAGAATGACCTGAGGTGTACATACTGGAATAAGCATTGCACTGTGTGAAAGCTGTGTGTTTCATAGGGGTATGGAAGGTAACTGTAGCAGCACACAAAGGTAAGGACATAGGAACTGTCAAATTGATCCCAGAGTGGGATTCAGTAATGTAAATACAGGCTGCTAGTGGCATTTTGGATTCCCAGGACTATTCCACCTGACTTCCAGCTGCTCTTCCAGATGAGTACAGGTCTTTTGTAGTTCTTGTATTGTATCTGTCAGTCCCATGCAGATGTCTAAAATAACTTCAGAGCACCAATTAAGGTACATCTATGTTTAGGCACTTCAGTCACTCTCTCTGTCTAATCTTTGATAGGGGCTAGAATCTAGAAGAGGGTGCCAAAAAAAAAAAAGGCACCAAAAAAACCCAAGAAAACTGCAACAAAGCAATTCAGTATCTTTAACAAGATAATCTACCCCTGAGCCAAGTTTTCCCATAAATTTAACACACCATGTTGAATTTAGGCCTTCAAGCCCAAGTGTTTATTTCATTTGAAATGCTTATATTGTGCCTGATGTAATGATAGCTTTTCTCATTAACTGTAGAAATCCTTCTTTTAACTTTTAGTAAGCTTTTAGTTAAATAATGCTTGCTATTGTAGGGTAAGTGGATGGATTTGACAGTTATCTTTAAAAACAAATGCTGTCTTTAGAAACAAACAAAAATATTCACCATGAAATTTTGCTTGAAGATTATGAGTTTCCTTCCTTTCTATTTCTTGGTATGTCTTCTCTTTTGTGAATTATGAGAAAATGTGAGCAAGGCTTCTGGGTTTTCAGCTTCCTCAGCTCTCTGTTTATCTCCTCTTAAATGGCAGCAGTGCTTTAGTCTAAATCCTTCATCAAGTTTTTCCTCATATATCCTCAGGCTTGTTTCATCCTGAAAAATTGATTTCATAACTTCCTTCCTTGTACTTACTCTACAGCCAGAAGAGTTGTAAAGCTTTCAGAGCAAGCTCCTGTGAGGTTTCCTGATTCTGTTTTCACTTCCTGTTTAAAGAGAGAAGTTTTAGTTTTAGGTTACTGATGAAAGACACCTCATGAAGATGCAGTCACTGTGTGTGAATCAAATCTGGAACTGCAAGGCATATTTAAGGAACTTGAATAGAACTACTTTGGGGAAGTTTGTGTATTTGCTGCCTGTACTCTTGCTATCTTAAGAGATAGCACATAGAGTTAATCCCCCAAAACTATTTAAAAAGAAAACAAGATGTTAGTAAATTTTGTCAGCTCTGCAAATGCAGATGTGAGCACCAGGTCTGGCAGGTATGCTCTGGTGGCTTTGCTATCTGATTTCTTTCATGTTGGGTGGCTCTTGTTAGTACAGGTGACAGGCAGTGTCAGTGGGTTTCTCTGCTGGGCAGCAGGGATGTGTATTTGAAGATGCCGGTGTGCTGTGCTCACTTCTTGGCAAAGGAAATGTTTATCCTTGTGAGATGGAATTGCAGCTCCTTGGACAGACTTTACTTTGCTGCATTTTTGTGGTTTCTGCTCTGTGACAGGCAGGAGTGTGGGAAAACCGGAAAAAGTTCAGCACCAAAAATGCACAGAAGGGGGAAAAAAAGCAAAAGATTCCTTCAGAATTTCAGAAAACTAATCCAAGTATTGAAGGCTGCAAGGAGCCGCTCCGGAAATATTTTCCAAGTTGCCTTTCAGTCTCCAGCACAAGGCTCCAAACCCATTCTTGCCATTCATGGGATCTTGCAGTAACATTTTTTCACTTACATGGAAAACAACAGTGCCTAGCTGTATTTCCAGCACACTGAGAGCTGATCGTTTAAAAACTGCTATGTCTCAGACTAATTTAATCCATTCATTGTTGTCAGGAAAAGACCAGATACACATCTGCAGGGGAGAGTGAATGGAGAAAGGCCTCTGTGTCAAAGAAACATGGACTGGAGGAGAAAAAGATGTCTTGCATGGTTTAGCCTGTTTTCTACAGGCCCTGATAATTTGTACAGAGTATTTTCAGACTCATTGTGTAGTCTGCTTTCAAAAAAGTCCAGTGGTAGAAACTCTACTGTGTGCTCTAAAAATCTGTATAAGAATTTAGACAACCTTTTAATCACCTAGTGTCTCCTGATGTGCTGAATTTTTCTTTTGAATTCTTTTCTGAATTTTTCCTTTGTTTCAGCCTGTTGTACCTTGTTTCTCCTTCCTGAACTCTAAACACTTTCTCATGTAAATACTTTCCATCTTTTGAATATTCCTTTACTTCTTGGAGTAACCTAACTTTGCTTAGACTTGTTGAGGTTTTGTTAACCTCAGATAGTAGTTCTACTTGCCAAGTCCTTAATTGTCTTGAATTTACTGTATTTTCTTCAGTTTGTCAGAGTGCTTGGGCTGTGGCCCCCAAAATTGTACTTTCCCAGTGAGACTACTGTGTCCTTAGGTTATGACATGGCAAATATCCCTCTCCATAACATCTTTTTGGCTGCTTCATTTGTCTGTCAGGTCACTTTTGATTTGCTGCCTTCTTTCACTCTCTAATACTTCTTGGCTGTTTTTCTGATATCTTTCCTCAAAGGGGATCTCAGGGCTATGTATTATTTACATGAGACTCACTGAAACTAATCCCATTCTGTTGTTAGAGCTCTCATGTCTCTTTCTCCCCCCATATATTTCAGTAAGCCAGACCTTATTTCTGTTTGCTCTTGCACTGCCTGGCTTTTGTTTGACATCCTAATAAAGATCTTTTTGAAGTTGTTTCTAGAATTTCTCCAGAGACAGGACTGTGATGACAAAACTAAAATCAACTTTGTCTCTTTGACCTATCTCCTCCTTGCATGCATTATCAATTCTCTCCCAGCCAGCACACGTGGCTTCCAGAAAAGGAAGAAACAAGTAGAAACTCAACTACAAACAGAATGAGATGCTAAAGATGAACAATACAGACTAATTCAAAAACTGTCTAGCTTGGACACTTTCCTGGTTGAAACATAAAGGAAAAAAGTAATGGAGCAGCCAGACAATTCAGTTTTGTCTTTTCAGTTCCTGGCTTCTCTTGTTTTTGTAGAAGGTGGTAGGTTGACTTTATAATGGATTGTGTCCAAAGCAGACTCCTTGCTTAAACTAACAGAGTGGAAAACTGGGGCCCATATTAAGGTGTGGAAAAAGACTAACTGGGAGAAATGATTTAGTATGCAGCTCTATGCTGAAATATAGTGCCATAAAATGGTCTCACAGGGCCCCACAGTTTTGATCAAAGGTGCTTGTATCACTAATAGATATATTTTTGAACAGCTAACACAACAAGCTCTTTTTTCTTTCCCAGAGTCAGACTGGGTCTTTCCCACTGCTCATGTTGCCACTGCATATTGACAGGTAGTGGTTCTGTGAACCATGAAGAGACCTGCTGATATTTTGAGATAGAGATGACAGATACAGTATTTATAAGCAATGAAATGAAGCAGATGTTTCCTGGAAGCAGTATTTGGTGTATAGTGTCTTCACATTACAGATGACAGCATGCAAAGTAGAAAAATATATTAGATCAACTGTTCAGAAGAGTGAACTGGTGGTAGATGAAAAATCTTTCTGCTTTTAGGAATGCCTAAGTCATAATAAATACACATTTCTGTGCTATCATTCACAAAGTAACTTCTCAGAAACCTTCTCTCTGTGACAGTGTCAAGAAGAGTAAGGCTTTGAACAATGTGTGAACAGAACCATCAGTCAAAGAAAACATCTCAGAAAAATTATCTGTCAATATTAGGCCAGTGTATATAAGGAGAGGAAATGCTAGGTAGGGAAAAGGGAGTATATTGTTCAAAATGTTATCAGAGAGAGACATAGGCCAGTGTATATAAGGAGAGGAAATGCTAGGTAGGGAAAAGGAGCATAGTGTTCAAAATGTTATCAGAGAGAGACCAAGATCATCAAGTTTACCAGCAGTAGACTGGACCATTACAAACTGTTGGGGATATTGATCAGCATGGCAAAATTTCTTGTACTGAACATCTCTCTATAAATGTCATAACTCTATTCAGGAAGCCTTTTGAAATAAATATTTCTTTCAAGTTCTACCACCACGGAACAAAAATCTTTCTACCATGTTCTCTTTTGTTGTATGTGGTGCTAGCAGTAGAAGAGCCAAAGTTCTTCTTTATTGTAACTAGTACAGAAATAGGGTAGAAGGGAATCCATTTCTCTAGGGTTCAGGAAATCTGTCCCAGAGTGGGGAGGAGTTCTGACTGCAGTTGGACACAGAAGTAGCCAGCTTTTCTAGGATCCACTGGCCAAGCCTAGCAAATGTGCCAAAAGCAGATGATGATCACAGAGTGAGGCCCTGTAAAACATTGTGGCTCTGTTTTGTATCCTGTCTTACCCATGTGTGAAGTGTCTTTAGTGAGCCAGGTACATCACACACAGAAACTGAGTGCCCACTGATAAGAGGACAGGCAGCAACACATCTAACAGTCACTGGAACCCCTTTGGCTGTTTTGCTACTGCTGTACTGCAGCACACTTGTTTTTTCAGCTCCCGAATATCTGGGTTAATCAGGCTGCGTGACCCTTAGACATTTTTGGCAGTAAAAGCAGTGCATCTGAGAGACATGCCTTGATTTAACACCCTGACACAGCTGGGCTCACTAGACCTGTAGCTCGTAGCCCTTGGCTAGGCTCAGGTCATACACACAGATACACATGCAGGGGTACCCCATCCAAGAACAACAAAGAGGACCAAGCTTCCCTGGCTCTGGGTCTTTACTTCTGCTGCTGTCCTCTTGTCAAATTGGGGCTTTTTGTGATGTGAATGTGTTAGTGTCAGATCTCTCTGGTTCCACTGGCCCTTTAGATGCATCTGTAGCATCCCAGAAAGAAGTTGTTAAAACAAAGGTGTGCAAAATTCAGTCAAAAATATTTATCTTTCACCTGTGGAATGGAATTTGCAGTCTAAGGCTGGGCAGCTGAATGCTAGTCTAGTACCTAAATTAAGGAAGCCAGTATCAGTTTTGAGGAGGAGTTAGCCATATAGGAGATAAAAAAGAGCAATGACAGATATTTAAATGGAGGGGACAGTTGGGATTGTTTTTGTTAGTATTGAATAAGCGATGGAGAACATAACAACGGCTTGCACTGGAGAAGTGGAAGCAAAAACAATGGAGACATTGACAGTAGGAAACTGAGAAAAAGCAGTAGGATTTCAGTTTAAGCAATGGATATGTTCTGGCACTGAAGCTTTCATCAGGACAGCATAGAGAGTATGAGGAAGAGGTCTTGGCATGGTGGGAGATCCCAGGAGCAGAGCTGAGAATGAGCTCTCAAAATGAGGTGACTGCTGAAACTGCTAGAATCAAGGTACCCAATGGTGTGGGTAGGCAGAGAAGAAGGGCAAGTCTGTAGAGATAAAGGAATTCTCTGAACAATAAGGTAGAAGAGTGACTGTTTCCTGTTTTGCTTTTTTAATGTTGTACTTGCTGGTATTCATGATTAGTTTTTCAGCTACTAGTCTTGCATTCCACTTACAGAAGGGTGAGCTGAATTTGGCTGTCAGTTTAGCTGTGTAAACAAAGTGGACAAGCTAATTATGAGCATGGAACCTCTATGTAAGAAGCATAAAGATCCATCTGGATTCTCAGCTTCCAGAAGGACCATGCAATATCAGCAAAAAAACCCCCATAAGTACAGATCCAAAATTCTCTCCAAGAGACAATAAACACAGAAACAGGCACCTCATTTGACAATAGCATTTCCAGTTAAGACTGACTGAAAGTAAGGGATTGCGGTATGCAAATGTATCTGCATCCCTCTTCCTTCATGTGTAGACTGAAAGTCATTTCCCTGGAATCCAGCTGAAATAAAATGCAGGAGTTCCCTCTCTGTCCTTTTAGCTGTCAGAAACACCTGGATTTCTGGCAGTTTGCTGACCTTGAAATCTGGAAGCAAAAGGTTTCAGATAAAACCATAGAAACTGCATGTGTTTAAACGGTGAATTACTATTTAAACAGTGAGTAACAGTCAGTTAGTTGTCAGGGCATCCCATGGGGATTGGAGATCATGATGCTCTTCGGGGGAAGAGCTGACAGGAACTGTAACACTGCAGAGCTAAAAGAGTGAAGAAGGACTCTGGCAGAGATGAGTGTACACACAGAAAATCTGTAGTGATCGGAAATGAGTTGGGCCAGAAGGAAGAACAGCAAGGAGGAATAAGGGAGGAGCGAACAAACCAGGAATAAAAGGATAGTTGTATAGATTTTTAAGGACGGCATAGATGCTTGCAGCTGTATAGCTTGCCCTTCTCTTGTGAGTAGACCCAATTTTTCTGTAGGAGTACATGGTCTCAGTTTGCAATGAATCTTTCCGAGTCAAAGTGCAGTTGTAGTCTACAGAGTATAGTTTTGCTGTAACTCAAGTGCTGAGATCAATGCAGAAGGATTTGCATAAGGTATCTGCTTGAGGAATGGCACTGGATTACTGAAAATTAGATGCATCCCATGTGTCTCAGTTTGCAAGATAAGTGAGAAATCTTGACTAAATGAGCTCTCTCTGCTGAGGCAAGATGCAAAGACTTAACTCTTGAATGTAGTATGTTTTGACAGCATGTGCATTTCTGTGCAACAGTTGCTTAATCTCTTTAATTCAAATCATTGGACTAAGATGACCACAGCATTGCTATTTGCAATGTATGTTGGTGGTCCAGAACAATTTACTATCTTCTTTATACTCCAGAATCAGCTTCCAAGGCGTATGAGACAATTAAGTGTTTTAGTCACATTGAAATTTCCCTGGTGGCTTGAGTGTTCATTTGTCTTGCTCTGCTTTTTGGAGTCAGTTGCTGTCACTGCATTTTTCGTACCACGTTCAGGCACAGCTTCATGGTTACAGTCCCAGTGAGATTATGTAAATTAGGGGAGTTTTCATTTTTTTGTTTGAGGCTTCTATTCTTCCTTACTATATCACTTGCCTCTGTCTAATTTTATGGTTTTACCTCTTAGGTTGACCTCCACTGAAAAGCAACTGAATGGATTCCAGAACAGCCTTCACAATGCTGCACCCTGTGAGCCAGGGACATATTCCACAGGTGAGTGACAGTGCCAGAGACCGTGAAAGTGGGGATGGGTGTGCTGGGATGCTTTCATCTTTTTTCAAGAACTGGCAGGGGAAAAAACTTATCAGCAGGAAGAAACACAGCTGCCTCCTCTACATGTAGTGGCTCCTAGGTAACAGTCTGTGTTCAGCTGTGCAGGGAATTTATACCTCCTGGGATTAAAAAGACTAACCAGAAGGGAGCAGAGGCTGAGGTTTTTAGAGTTGGAAGACCCCCTTAAAATATGGCTGGGGAGGGAAAAAAACACCTTGGCTCAAGTGGTTCCTTTTTGCTTTAGACTTTGGCTCAAGATGCCCTCTTGTTTAAGCTTGGCCCGTAATAAAGGACCAGGACATTCTTTACATTTTTCTTTGGTCTTGGAAAAAAGCTCTTAGTGCAGATGCAGAAAGACATAGCTGAGACTTGTGAATCAGCTGCATAGTGAAGTCAAGTAGTAAATGTGAAAGCATCTGATAGAAAATCACTGAGAGTTACAGAATTAAATCTTCATCTTTCCCTAGTGGCTAATTAATTCAGACAGGTTTATCTGCTGATAAGTTCTGAGCAAATGAAGATCCAATCATTTATGCAGACCTATTGACAGGTAGAGCATAGTCTTGTAAACCCATACTATCTGTGGCTCACAGTAATTTGTGATAGTGTAGTGGAATATGTGGAGACAATATGTTCCAGAATGCTTTGAAAAATTATGTTTCTGATCTTCTGTTTTGAAATGGAACTGTGCAAACATGACTTAAGTGTCACTAATGCAGTGATCTCTGTGTTTTCAGAGGCTGAAAGAAAAGTTTGTGGAGGGGTTCATCTCTTGGATATTAATCTCTGAAACTTAAAATATGACATTTCCTTTATTTATGTCAGTGATTTTTTTGCTGATCCTCTACCACAAACATTCAGCTAATGCACTTAACATACAGTTCCAAACTGCCTCCCACACTTTACCACCTGCCAAAAACTCCAGTTTTCCTACCAGAAATTTTATAGAGTGAATGGCCACAGTCAATATAAAACACCCTATGGTACACTGGAACATGACAGTGTACTCTGGCATATAGTGGGATTATCAAAGCAAATAAAATTATGTCAACCCTCTATTATGTGTATAGCTAAATCAAAAGTTTTGGTCTACTGTATAGTGCAATTTAAGTTTTTAGTACAGTATATAAAACAAGGTTAGAGATAAATTTAAAAGTAAATGTAAAAATGAAGTTCTCAATATATTGACAAAACTGATTTGTTGAATGGACTTAAAAGAAGTCATGCTGGATTCTGCCTTCTTTTTCACATTTTCAAGAGTACTGTTACAGTTGCCACCCTGTAATTTTCACCTTTCCTGGAGAATCTCTTCATCTCCTCTGGATACTGTTGTTATGTGTGTCCATGATAACTGTAGGTAGCATTTTGCTATCCATCCCCATTTCTGTGAATACCTGCACAGTGCATGCATGAAGATGGATGATAATATGAATGATGGTATGCAACAGCCAGAGCTGGAGCAATAATAGAGGCTAGATAACAACTGTGAAGCTCAGGAGTCACTCCTCTGTGAATAATTGTAATCCAGTGAGAATTGAGAACTTCAGCTCATGTTTCCTTCTGTAGAACTGGTCTAGCTGCATTGTGCTAAACTACCCTCTCTGAAGCTGAAACAAAGGGTTAGCCTGCTGTTTAACTAAGAGGATCAGGGCTTAGGTAGAGCCCAGGTTTGGCTAGGGGTAGGCTAGTAGAACCATGATGGGTGGGTCACTCAAAGCTTTCTTGCTGCTAAGAGAGGTCTATAGCTCCAAGAACAGTGTTAAATATTGCCATGATTAAACTAACTAGAGCAAAATGTTTCTTTGAAACTGGGGAATGATATTTTCTTCAGCTTTGCACCAAGCTACTGGTATGTGTCAGAGGCTGTTGTGCCCAGTTTGTGTCTCAGAAACTACTCTGCAGTAGTAGTCCTTGCTGCAGGAACAGCTGTTTTTCTTCTTCACTCTCTCCATTGATTGCTTACACTAGGGCCCCAATTTCCCCTCAGCAGCAGTTTACTTGGGGTTACTGTTTCACATGTATTTAGTATCTTAGATACCGACTGGAGGGGTTGGACACACAAGTCATAAAGCAAATCACAGAATAAACTGCAAGCATTTAAAGATGGAAGGCTGTGAAAAGCTGCAGATACAAAAGAGGAACCAGGCAGAACCGCTGTATAAACACATACACACAGATGTTGAGAAATGTCTGAGAAGCTTGAATAGGCCTTCTCCTCTAACAGCCTATCTGAGAACAGTTATGGGGCTCCGTGAAGAACCATAAAGGTGTCATAAGTGATCTTACCTTGAGCCAGGATGTTGCTGAGAAGAGAGAGTCAGGCAGTATGGAAACTTTTAACTAGACTGTCCAGAAGACAGTTGACTAGTGGTTAGTGCTGCAGCTGTAAAATAGCAGTTATAGACACTGATGTGCAGTGGGTTCAGGCTCCTGAGAACAGATCCTTTGAAATAAAAGGGAAAATAAAAGTCACCATTTCTGCAAGGTAGCTCAGGATTCTGAAACAAGCCACCACTACAATAAAAGTAGCCTTATCCTCATTTCACAGAGAGGCAGAAGTTGTGGGAGCTGTCTGTCACTGGTGTAATGAGAGGGAAGGCAAAGAGCCTTATGACTCTATACAGCCAGGAATCTAAATTTGTAAGATAGCATATGGGGGTTATTTGTAGTGTCTGAAGAGACAGGTTCTTAGCAAAATTTGTGGAAGTTTAGCAGGATTTATTCTAATAAAGAAATACTAAGAATTACTAGCTCTAGGGAACATTTAAATTGCTTGTGACCTGAGTTTTCACTGAACACCCAGCTACTTTCAGTGGGTTACTGAAAATAGAGCCATTAACACATTGCTTTTTTTGTTCTGTGTTACTTTGAGGGTCCCTCAGCATGATTGTTTCCCTTTTTGTGGAATTCAGCATTTTAGTTAGTATTATTGAAACAGGGTGATTTTGAATTAAGGAACCAGTTCTCTTTTCAAAAAGTCTTCTTCAGAGTATAGCTTGCTGAGTAACAGCTAAGTACTGTGGTTGGTTGTTCAGGTCCAGGTTGTCTTTAGGAGGCTGTGCTTGGTATATGGAGGCTGTGCTTGAGTTCAAATGATGGTCAGGTTGGTCATTTTTGTTTTACTGTATATTTTAAGAATATAAGGTGTATGGAGACATTTCGCCATGTTTTGCTGGTTTATTTTCCTTTCCTCTCAAGTGGCATTAGATAAATAGTATGTGAGTTTGTTTTCTCCATAAAGTGAAGGTCTAGGAAAAAAAGTCATTTTTCACCAGAATTTAGCTTTTGAACAAGCTGGCAAGAAATATCAAGAATTTTTTTGTAGTTATGTGTTGATCTCAAAATTAGAAATTATTTCTATTTGATTATTCTTCATTTTTGAAAATGCTAACACAAAGGAGGTTTTGGGGAGACCAGAGGATGAAGAGCACTTTATGAAAATATAACAGCATAGTCCAAGCAGCTTCTCTGTTCCTGAATTGGACTCTTGTCTCCAAGAGTCTGGAGAGAAGAACAATCTTGAAAGTATAGTTAACCCCTCGGTGCATCTGTAGAGTAGATACTCAAGTTGATTTTATTTGGTTTGGTTTGATATGCAAAGGTTAACAGCAACTGTTGAGTTGCTGTATGAATGACACCTGTGTTCTTTAGGCTTTTATCCTTCATTTGCTGCCAGCTTCTTTAGAGTTTGTGACATTTTTATTTTAAAAGCTTCAGAAGACAGAACACCTCTGGGGTTCTGTTTTGCTATGACAAAAACATAATGTACTGATAAACTATATAATTACAAATATGAATCATTAAAGCTGTGCAAGACTGATGGCTCCAAACTTGACAGGACCTTCATCTTTCCATAATCAGACTGATTAACAGTAATGCAGTTTTATTATGCTGATGTTTATATTACCAGGGTCCACATAACTCTTCCACTGTGTCTGCTGAGAGGAAAATACATAAGCATAAGAATTAGAGGAGGTCAAAATTAATAATAAGCATTTCAAGTTTAACAGTGAAGATTGCTAATTCATGCAAAGTCTTGGATCTCTACCTAGTCGGGTTGAAAACATGAGTCTAAAACTAATTTATTTGTATTTTAGTTCTCTGGAGAATACTTGATGCAGAAAGTGAGTGTCAAAACTCAAGTCTGAAACTAGGATGAAACTTCTTGAGCTAGTTGGAATAGACTTGATTTTATTTCCCATGATTCTCAGTTCTGTAGTTGTGCTTAGTTGCAGGGTGATGAACAGTTGTCTGTTTATTTTAGACATTCACCTGCCTCTGTATCTGCATGATGCCAAGTCCACAAAGTATGCAACTCTTTGAAATAAAGTGTGTTATCATCTGTAAGGGCTTGAAACTGCATCCTGAACTGCAAAGAGACTAGAAGAATATGGGGATTAATAAAATGGCTTGGATCTAATCCATGTAGAAGACAGGCTGCTATTCTTAATTTTCTAGTGATATCCTCCTTTAGGCTAAGGTGGAGAGCAATGTCTGAAAGTCATCCAAATATGATGGGTGTGTAAGCAGTGTGGTCCAGTATGGAGCAATGAATGGAGCCTGCTTGTAAACTGGCAACACTAATGAGCACTTTTGTACTCACTCTTCTCACCATCTAGCATGCCTCAAATTTTTTTCACTTTACAGAAAAGCTACAAGTAGACTGTATATTTCTGAAGTTTTTTATATCCAAGATTATTGTATGGACCTTCAAAACAAGGTCATATTGTTATAGGTCTTGTTATTGGAGACCTGAAATTAGAGTTTGTATTGGAGGTGCTAAGTCTTGACTGGCTGTTGCTTACCCACAGCTTGAACATAGTTCTTGAAATGCAGCCTCTTTAGATTCCTTTAGCAGGTATGCAAATGTACAAGCTTCTAAATTGTCCTGGTCCAGGAAAAAAAAAAAAAGGCAAGTAAACACAGCAGGCATATAAACAAGACACATACAATTACTTAATATTTTTTGCTGTATCTAAACAAACAAAAAAACGTGTGGAATTTGGAGATTCTTTTATCAACAAGAATGTCTCAACTCTCTTGGAGCCTAAAGGGTGGGGATGGGATGTAATATGTACTGTTACCACTGTGCATGGCCTGTGTCAGTCTTCCAGCCATTTGTTACAGTGGAGTGGAATTCCCAGCTGCCCAGCCTTGTCCAGACTTCCTCAGCTTCTGCCAGGTTCCCTGCAGCCTTGGAAAGCAGTAGATTGTTGAACACCAATGTGTTTATTTTTATGTTGTTACCACATTCCCAGGAGGAACCTTGACTATGATTTCAGCTGGTCTCACCACACTGTCCAAATCCTTCATCAGGAGCAGCTGGGAATAGAAATCACTCAGGTTTCTCCACAGCACATTGCTGGTACACTTCCTCCTTCTCAGTAATCCTGTTAATTCCAGTCTTCATTTGCCACCCTCATGGTTCTCTGTGTTGTTGCTGTGACTGACTGCACAAATGGTCTTCAGTTCAAAAGATGACCTTCAAATGGGCACCTCAAGTAACCTCTTCCTCAGACTGCTTTGAAGACCCAGGCACAAGGTATCTTATGACACAAAAGAGCAACTTTTGATGTCACCTCGTTACTTGTCTTTGTCCAGGAATGGAGTGGTGATGAGCTCTTGCACATAATCCTTTCAGAGCCACCTGTCTGGCTGAGAAGCTCTGGGTGGATCATTGAAGAGGGAGCTCCTGTGTGATATCCAGCACTTTGCATTTCTGGTGCAGTCTCTCACCCTGCATATAGCCTTTGTTAACAGCAGTTCTGTCAGTATCTCTGTAATGCTGTCTCCATGCAGAGAAAGGATCATTGAGAAACAGAACTAGTCTCTTTTATCATACTTTGGAAAGCTGGGCTTGACTTGAATCCTACTATTGTGCCTCCCTTTTTGGGAGGGCAAAGAATCAGTTACAATGGAGGATATTTAGTTGCACATTTGTTCTTATCTTCCTAAAGCCATTG
This sequence comes from Passer montanus, assembly GCF_014805655.1. NCBI lineage: Eukaryota > Metazoa > Chordata > Aves > Passeriformes > Passeridae > Passer > Passer montanus. The sequence continues at coordinate 17,139,259 of NW_024365381.1, forward strand.
TTTTTTTATGCATCACAAAAACATCCTGAGTAATTTCTCTCTTACCTTACTGACTTCCACAGTTTTATAAGGAGAGCACACAGGAAGGGGTAAATATAATTTCACTGCCTTCTTTAGTTGCTCAGTCAGTCCCAGGTCAGATAATGACACGCAAGCCTCTAGTATCAGATGGGCCTGAAGGGAAAAGAGAATGGTAAAGAGGCTTTTTTATATCCCATTTCTTAGTACTCTTTGGAGGGGCAGGGAACTATTGTCTTATGACTAACAATGAGCAAATATTGATGTTTCAAATCAGCACCTTTAAATAGATACAAGTTATCAACAGGACATGACTGTGTTAGAGTTCTGAGAAAAGTGTATGTAAGTCTCATTAAGTCTCAGCAGAGTGTAAAGTGCTGCCAGAAGCAGCATTCCAGGCCCTTCTCAGATGATATTATCCAACTCAGGCATCGCCTCTCAGATAGAACTGAGGGTCAGTGTTCCCTTCTGATCATCAGAAATTACATTTATTCCTTAACTTGTGAGAGCAACCTGCCTCTCACAGCTTTACTCAAACTTTTGCCTTTCTTTTTTGAAAGGAAGGAGCTTTTTCCTGTTGCTGCTGATCTCATGCCACTGAAAGGACATTCCACATCTCAGGACTCTTCCTGAGAAAGCAGGAGAAAATGGAAAGAACAGTCTTTACAGTCAACTAACCTGTCTAAGAGCTAGAACTCAGCTTGAATTTTAGGAGCCTTCACTTCTGACTAACTCAGGAGCAGGATAAGTGATGACTGCAGGCAGTTGGCATTTTTGCCTGACAGGAAGCTTGGGCATTGCTTGTTCTCAGTAGTGAGGCGATGGCGAACTGCCTGTGTTTCCTTGCTGTGTTGGAAATGTCATTCAATATCAGGTGTGCAAAGACACAGGAGAGGTTATATAATATTTTTGCTGCTTCTGTCTCACATCTGGTCCTTTGGCATTAAGTTACCTATAGAGGGAATAACTTTGCCCATCCAAATTGGATTTTGTTTTAATCTGGCATTGTTTTACTGAGGCTAAAAATAGAAGCCACAATGCGTGTGAATAGGCTAAAACGTGTATCTGAAGTTATGAAATGAAATGTGGGGAAGAGCCAGAGAAGAGGGAGCTACAGTGAACCAGGGAGTAGAGAGGTGAATAGGAGAAATCAGAAAGAAGGCTGTCAAGTACAGAAGGACATTAGCAGTTGGGATGAGAGTGTGGTAAGTGTCTTTAACATGGGGAGCAGGAAGGCTCATGCTGACTTCCACTGGTATTTCTCTACTTGTCAGTGAGTCTGCTGGCTGCTTTTTTATGCAGGAAGACTTCTCTGGAATACAGTTGTATATACTGTTCATGGCATACACATCACACTCCCCATCCCCCAAGAAAATTTTCATGATTTGGAACTTCTGCTTTCCCTTGCCTGCCTGGTCCAACAAGTCAGGTTGAAATTGTGCCCAAAATATGGGGGGAGGGAAGGGTGGCTTTCTGTTTGTTGTCAGCTGTCCTGGCTTGCTAGTGTCAGTCACCCATGGATATAAATAAACCCCATTTATTTATTGCCTTTCTTAGTTATACTATATATTATCAAGAGAATGCTGAGCATCATTCTAAGATCAGAAATTCACTCTGGAATTAAAAAAACCTGAATTTCTAGGATAAATTTCTAGCTTTTCAGGGAGAAAGAAAGTTCCTGCTTTCAAGACTAGATTCAGGAGACTTCAAGAAAACTTTCTGCAGGTAAGATGAAACAGTCCAAACTAGCTGTAAAAAATATTAGCATGGGCTCCTGACCCAGTACTGTCATCTAGCCTTGTGCTTGTTTCTGTCTTATTCCTGCAGCTTGGAAGCACAGTAGATTAGGTGCCGGTTTGTGAACAAAGCTATGTACATCTGTGCTGGGAGTCTATGTGGCAGTGAATTTTAGTGTGCAGATATCTCTTAAATGACTTCATGCAACTCCTTTGATTTTCTTGTGACTCAGAATCATATCCATAAAAGGGAGATAATCCTTTTCTTCCCACTGTGACTGTTCTGAGTTTTTGAGGTGCAGTCATGGGTGACATAATAGTGTGTAAACATGTGGACAGACATATGGGCAGATACTTTGACACCTCATGGCAGGCAGAGAATAAAGGAGGCTCATGCTGTTGTATGTGGTGATTCACTGCAATGACTCTCTATCACTGGAGAGAATCAACCCTTAATGCTGGCTTCTGTCAGCAGTGAGCTTTTTTTCTGTTCCCACTACTCAACCAGAACCTCCATCTACTCAAATGCAAGGAGATGGAATGTTCACCAGTAGCTTTGAAATTATCAAACTTCAGAGCATTATATACATTCATATTTATGAAACTAATGAATTGTCAGTGAGCTCCACTCTTGGTAGGAACATACATATTTACTTGTAGACATAGGAATGTCCCTCTCTGTGCCGAGCCCTCAGGGTACAAGAATATACAAGAACTCAAGGAAAGTGATTTTAACTCAGTTTGTGAGAAAAGACAACTGTGTTATGCATTTCTGTAGGAATAGGACGGGTCAAACATCTTCAAAACAGGAAAATGGAGTTGAAGTTGGCTGCCTTCTCTCATGTGCCTTTGTTTCCTTAATTTCAGCATATTGCCAAGGAATACGTTTCTGGACTGGTATCCCATCTTAATGCACATGGTTGACAGTTTAGCTCCTAATTCAGTTTTCAAACTTTCTGTGTGGTGACATAGCTGGCAATTCCACTTTCTAAACATCTTTCCAGATCCTCTCTGCTCTGTGATGTTTGGCTGTATGCTGGACTTTCAAGGAGAGTGAGTGTATTTTCTTTAAATATAGTGATATTTTTAATAAACATCTCTCAACAAATGTCACTCATGTTTAGGAGCAAGCTGATGTGCCAAATACACAGGACAAGCTTTACCTACTAGATTAGCTGTAAAATGCAAGCTGTCCAAAATAAACTTGGTACATTTCTAAGTGTTTTGGTTTTTTCTTTTTAAAGGGCTGTCTAAGGATGTTTAAGTAAAAGAAGTGAAGATGACATTGACATTTTCCCATAATGTGCCTAAATAGTCAAATGCTGCAATATGTAGAAGTCAGAACTGTATCTTTATAATACTTGGGCGAGGCAGGGGGGGTGAAATTCCATATTCCCAATGTGTTTCTTTTTAAAGATCAACCTTTCACACCCCTAGCTCTCCTGCAGCAAGGTCCTCAGCATGTGTTGGAGTGGGGAAGTAGACTCCCATGCAAGCAAATGAGTAAAAGACCCAAAGAAAGAGATAAAGTATATTGCTATGGGAGAAAGATTTAGAGGAGGGTGCATGTGAAGAGATGAGTCACGTGAGTCAGAAGCAAGAGTGAAGAAGGTATTCTGGTGCTTGAAAGGAATACCAGAAGTACTTTTTCACACAGTAGCTTACTAAGTCAGGTTTTGTTATACTGGTCTGTGATCTCATCTGTTGTGGCAGAGAGGTTGTGTGATAGGAACACCCAGGTTTCTGATGATGGCTGAGATTTGCAGAGCAGTGCATCAGTTTTCCCCACAAAACAGTCCTCCATGATTGCTCAAAATCTTTGAGTAAAAAAACTTTGGTTTTTTTTCCCAGCTTCTGCTCGCAGAGAAGGATTGACTCAGAACTCCAGGTGAGGAATCCCAAGAGTTCCTTCAAGTATGGGACAAAGGAAGAAGCAGCAGCAGTGACTTCACACCATCACATTCCCGTATCAGGCAAAAAGGAGAGAAGAGGGGGCCTTGGTGAGAGAACAATCCACTGAAAAGGGTATCTAAACATCTGTGAAAGCAGATTGTGGTGATACACCTGCAAGCTGAGATGAATGAATGCTTCTGAGAGCATCTGCTGCTGAGTCTTTATCTCTTCCTTCCATTTCTTGCTGATCACTAACTGTGAGATCTTTCTGTAAGACAAAAGATCTTTACTGCAGCTGTTCTTCCTAAAGTCCAGGTTTGAACATGAAGTCTAACTTGCTCAGCCATCCAGTCTGGTAATAGCCAAGATTCCACGCTTTCATCACATGGCAACCATCACCAGAGAAAAACATTAGAACATGCAACTGGAGATGTCTGTGTTGGTTGCCATCTTGAATTTTGGCACACAGCCATAGAAATTAACAGTTTAAATAAAGTCATTTCATTTGTTTGTTTTGGTTATAATTTCAGTTATTAATTCACACACCCAAAATATTTGCTCTTATTATACTGGACAGGATTTTAAAGCTGTCTTTGTTTCACTGTAGGATACTTGTATTCTGTGTGGTTTATTTCTGTATTTTGATTTCTGTTTGTTTAGACTTTGTAAACTTTTTTAATTGGCTGAAGTTTGCAGACCCAGGCTTGAACCCTAAGGCCCAGGTGGCTCTTATCAGTTGCAATAGTGTCTTGGTGAAGCACTCCAGTTAAAATTTGCCTGATGTTGTGAAAATTAGTTTGCTTGTGTTAGAAAACAATGTCAGCAGCTGGAATTTGTATTGGAGAGAAGATCCATCTATCCTTAAAATGAACAGGAAGCAGCTTCAGCTCTGGCTCTTTGTTGGTGCCAAGTTAAAGGAAAACTTAGTATTTTGCAACTTCTGCCTTGTCCAACAGCAAGGGGTGTGATTGATAGTTCTCAAAGGTAAAAAATGTTCTGTTGCTTGTATCAGAGTCTTCAGAGATTGGATTCGACATTCAGTTTGATCTCTCTTTTTAATCCACTTTCCCCTGTCTTTTGTAGTTTGTATAGTCAGTGTTAAGGGATCATTCAAATATGTTGACAAGTAGATAGTGATCAACCCAAAGGACTGACAAAAGAAACTGTATCAGAGAGGGAAGGTGTTTTCTCTTGAAATTATTATGTTCATGTTCACTCTTGAATTCCACATATTTTCTGTCACTCAAGACCAGACAAATTGTGAGAAGGTTAAAGAATTATGTTCATATCTTATTAGTTTCACCATCATTCACTTCAGTCATGAATTAATAGGACAGAACATGCATTTTTCTGTTTCTGGTACACGCACACATATGACACACTGAACACTTGTCTGAAGTGCAGCTCTCTGATACAGCTGTTCCCTTCCTTAGCTTATCTTTCATTTCCATTAAACAGTCATGATCACATCCACTTTCTTCACACTTTTGTTGGCTCATGATTAGTGAAAGTGTAGCTGAGAAGTTGTTACTTCAGACTTGTGTACATTCTTAGCAGCTGTGGGCTTCAAGACCTTAGGTCTGTCTTCTCACAGCCTACTCTGCTATGCATGGTATTGGCTGTTGCCTCCAGCTCAGTCAGAGGGACTATTTCCATGTAAGATTGAGCTTCAGTAAATAACAATTCCATTCCTTTCTTCTTCCCAAAGGATCTGAGTTATCCTTATTCCACTGGGTGTTATGTACAGGATTGAGTAGCTGTAGGATAGACATCCTTATGGACCTCTCATCTCTGCTTTTGTTTTCTAGTTTGTTTGTTCAGGTTATTACAGCCAATACTGAAAATTGTAGAGAGGTTTGTAGGATAAAGATTTAGTTAGCTCAGGAAAGGTGATTGTCTTATAGGAATCATTGTCAGAAGCAACAGTCTTGCATCTTTGTCAAGAAAATTACCAATTAGTGCTGGCTTATTATGAACACAGGTGAATTGTGTTGTCAGCTTTGCCAATTTCACACCTACTCATTTTGGGATAATGATTTGAACTTGGTTACAGACATTTTTCCTGAACTTCTTTGTATTGCATGTTACATGTAGCCACCCCCCACATCTGTAACTGTGATTACTTGGTAGCAGTATATTAAATATCCTGTCTCTGAGATTTTTTAAATATTCAGGAAAATAGACAGTGCAGTCTAAGACCCTTATTTTGAAGGGGTGAATTTTGTCAGGAGCAGCGAGGACTTGAATACTTTTGCCTGAGAAAATTTTTATCCTGCTTCCGACAAAAAAAAACAGCCCAGGAGTATCAAGACTGGTCCTTTACCTGAAGCCAAGCACCTAGACCATGAATTCCTATTTATTCTCAGGATGTGCTCAGCCAGAGCATCAAATGACATAGCAGTATTCCTTTGTCTTGAGCATCTGCTGATCCCATCTCTGAACACAAATGCTGATACACTGGGAACATGTGCAATAGAGAATCAGGAACAAATTCTGCAATTCCTGGCTTATTTTTTCCACCCCATGTATTCTTCAGCCTGGAGTCCGTATGTCTTTGTGCATGGTGGGTGCTGTGCACTGAAGAGTAGCATGTATTTTGTCTCTTAGCAGCTCTGCTACCTCCATGTCTGTCCCTTTCCATAAGCCTCTTAATGCTGCAGTTAAGAGATTCACTGGTGAAGCATAGGAGTGTTTCCCACCCATCTTGGGAGAAAAAGCATTTTACAGGAAGTATTTTCTACTACAAGGGAGAGAAGTAGAATAGTAAACCGTTTTGGATATATAATAGTTGCACAAGGGGAGTAGAGTTACGTGTTCCTCACGTGTGGTTTATTTTTTCTCTGTATTCATCAATGGTTCCATCAGAAGTGTCCTTCACTGCAAGACAATTACTGAGAGAAAGTCCCAGCAATCATTCAGAATCTCAGTGGTGACAGTGAATAATGTAATCAAAGGATCCCCCTCTTCTGTGATCTTTGTATCACTTCTAAATTACAGAGCCTTTTCGAGTGACAGAGAATCAGGCTTGTTAGGCTTGAAAGCAGTAATGTGCACATCAGAGTCCTGGAGGCTGAGCTAATGAAGAGTTCATACGGCAGTTCTGCTCTGTTTTAGGTGATGAGAATATCGTGACAAAAATTAAGGGCAGAGTTGTTAAATTCTCTCTTTTCCAGAAGAGCTGACTTGTGCTCTATACGTGAAGTATCAAGTTTCCTTTTCACATGTTTTATCTTGACCTTTAAAACAGCCTCACAAGGCTTGTGAGTGCCATCAATGGGACATCATGTTGTGACCGTAGACAAACCACTTAGTCTTGGATGCCATCAAGATGTACTGAAATATCGATTCTCAAGACCAGGTATGTTTTTGGACAATTATGATTTCTTGGAAATGCTCCTCATTATGATGCCTGCAAGGTCAACAGGTCTATCTCTGATACTGGTTCCACATAGTGGAAGGACGTTTTGGTATGGAGACCTTTGTTTACTAGTAGGAATCTCAGTGCTGTGCCTTTTCCTCATAACAGATACTCTCCATATGCATGGAGTTGAATGGCTGGCAGTGCTAGACCATTCTTCTTTACCTGAGGAGCTCATTGGTGTACAGATGGCTTTACAGAGAACAGCCTTGGATTCTCAGCATGCATTCTCTAACACCTGTACCCTGTACTAATACAACACTTCCTGTAATTTTGGATTATTTGCTGAACCAAAAGTAGTCTGTCTCCCATTTTATTTTTTAAGATTTACTTGATGAAACTGCCTAAGACTTTTTACCTCAGTCAGTTCTCTATTTGCTGATAATCCTGGGCTCACTGTTTGAATCTGAATGGATTATTTGCTGGCGTATAAATAGTTGGATTTTTTTGGTTGCAGTTAAGTGGCTGATTGATCCTCTTCAAATGATTTCCTTTCTGAACATATTATTCTCATGGTTCTGTCATAAGTTTCTTCCAAAAGAAGCTTCTGAGCTTTACTTAAATCTGGGGCTGGGCTTTTTTTTTCTTCTACACCCTCATGTTTCTAGAGCTGAGACATCTTTATTTACAGCAAACATCAGGAGAACCTTATTTACCTTTACAGAACTGAGATTGCTTATACCAAGAGCTTAACATTCATAGTTTTCTTCATGCAGAAAGTGGTTAATTGGAAAAGAGATGAGCACGGGGTATGTAAGGGAGAAGCTGAAAAAGGAGTAATAGTTCACAATCATGCCTACTAGAAGTAGGAGCATCAAATGAAACTAACAGATACAAGTTTCAAAGAAAAAAAATAAAGAAATTGGGAGGAGATAGCAACTTTTTTTCCTCAGTACATACTTGACCTGTGGAATTTCTTCTTACAAGATGTGAATACAAAAAAGAGTATGTGGTTTGAAAAGGCAAGTAGACAAATCCATGAAAAATTAATCTGTTAGGGCATATGAAATATTAAAACTGGAAACCAGGAAGTTTCTAAGACTTTTCAAATTACTATTCTGGGGAAGTCTCACAATGGGCTGTTCCAGTTTTTAACTTGTGTATCAGGCATGGGCTGTTGACCTCTGTCCAACAAGAGCTAGGCTAGGTGGTCTTGCAGTCCAGCATTGTATGGGTTTTTTATTTTGACAGTTGCAGTACAGGCTACTAGAACAGCCAGGACAAAGCTACTTTCATGACAATGGCATGTTCCACCAAAATTCATCATGTGGTCCTTGAGTTTTCTCAAGAAAAGTGTCTGTTGCTGACATATGCCAAGTTGTCACATGCAAATTATGTATGCTTTCACCTGGCTGAGCACTATATATTGCAGAGGCTTTCAGAATGATGAAACTTTTAAAAACACATAAAGGACACCAAGATCCACCTCTAGACAAATTGGGATTTTAGAGGAAAGTAGGTTGCTGTATGGAAGTCATCCATAATATAATCCTTGTAAATGGTTAATGGTGTAAATATGGAAAAAAACCTTTCCACTAAGTGAAACTTTTAAATTATCTTATTCATACACATTTTGCTTCTTGCCATCTTTGTTTTCTAAAGAGCTCGAGTTCAGAGCACCTTCAAGGTGAATGTGCACAACCACAGCATGTCTTAAGGAACCTGGTAACTTGTCCTTCCCACTTTAGAACACTGTTGTCCTTTTCCAAAGAATGAAGTTTCCCTGCTGACTTAGAGATGAGTAGTTAGGAAATGCAGACTGATCTCAAAATTGTTGGATTCTGAGTCTTCCTCTGCAGTTGTAATGCAAGAGGACAACTCCACTGAGCTGAAGGTGACAAGTAACACCAGTCTGCCCTGAGGAGTCTGCTCTATTAACTTACCAAAAAAGGATTTTATTGGCTCTCATTGAAAAGGAGTTTCCACTGCTGTTTTGAGTTAAAAGAAAAGAATCACTGATCACTGTGGAGACCCTGGTATGAAGCCTTTGCCAGTGGTATTCAGTGAATCATTGTGGTTCCCAAGGGAAAAGACTATACTTAACAGGGCCTCTTCTCTCCAAGTCCACGCCTACAGCACAGACAGTGAGCTTGAGAAATCTTCTATTCTTTGAAAAGAAGTGGTTTCTTTATCTGACCTATCAGACAAATCAAATTTGCCTTTAAAAGACCAAATTGGATGCAGCTGTTAAGGATTTAGGGGCTGTTAAAGATGTGTCTTTTATTAACAAAATTTTTATCATTTGTTCAGGGCAGGTGAAAGAGGTGCTGTTATCTCTAAAAGCAATTTCAACACTGTATTTGACATTTTGCCTCCTGCTGTTCTGGAATGGGCAACAGAAAACAACTCCAGAACATGAATTCAATTTGGTGCCCCTGCAAGAATATTTTATAAAATCTTATTTCACCATAATTATAGTAATGGTAGTCTCCTTCCCTCACACAAAGGGGAGACAAGTTACAGTACTCAGTTATGTTCTAAAGTCATAAAATCTCCCCCAAAAATATTTTGGGGTTATTGAGCTGATCCCTCTATCTTGAGTATTATCATGTCAAAAATCAGGAGGGAGTCTTTGAAAAGTTTCTGTACTGACAAGTCGAAATGCTTGACTGTCATCACTTCCTCATTCTTCTATAAAGCTGTTTCTTTCTGAGTCTAGTGAAGAAAAATGGCAAGGGATTTTTTCCACAGTTTCCAGTAATTATTGTATAGGATTTACCTCATGGTTTTCATGTGGTTTTGCCTTATTTATATGATCTTTTGAAAAAGTTGTGCTGTGTCAGATATATTTAATATAATATAGATATATTTAATATAATATATTTAGTACACCTAGGATGTCTTAATACACCATTCTTCAACGTGCAGATGGAGACCTGTGAATCTGCTGTGAAGTTTTAGGCATCCCATGGGTGCCAGTATTTACATTACTAATGCTTCCAGTTGCATGATGCTTCCCCCATTCAATCTGGGCTTTTCTTCCTTCCTGAAAGTGTTTTCTCCACTATTTCTAAATCCAGAAATTCTGTGTGGAATTCACTTTGTCTGTGATATCAGCCTGGATTTTTTTTTTTTTTTTGTTATACACAGACCTACAAAACTCATGTCTCCATATGCGATTCTGTGTGGAATTCACTTTGTCTGTGATATCAGCCTGGATTTTTTTTTCGTTATACACAGACTTACAAAACTCATGTCTCCATATGCATAGTAAAACTTTCTTTTGAAATTATCTAGGAATAAAATTTGGTGGCTCCTTCTGCCAAATTGTGGCCCAGGTCTTTTGAATGCAGGCAGGTAAAATTGACAAAAATGAAGACAATTTAAAATGTGTATTCAGCACTATGTAACTGCTGCCACACTTTGCTTTCCTGAGATTTTATTGCCATCTCTTTTGTTTCTCTTTGTTTGTTCTGTTTGGTTTTTTCCAGTTCTTCAGATTAGCATGACAGAGCACTTAGCATGGTAGTATCTAAATGAGATCTTCAGATCCTGAAGCATACTTAGAGATTTTTGTAGCAAGTCTCCTCTGAGGGGGCAGATGTCAAATTGTGTCATGCAAGGCAGCTTGTTGCAAGCTGGATGTCTTTCAGAGACTCTAGTTGTGAGTCAGACTGTCTGCTACTGCTTTCCTCTGCAAGTGGAGTTTCTTACAAATCCTTAAAAACAGTGGATTTCTCCCCAGCATCTAGTCAACCTGCAAGAGGATTTCAGCACTTCAAAAGGCCAAAATTTTGTTTCAAGAAAGGGCCAGAATATGGTTACTATGACATACCCCAGTCATTACACTACATGCATTGCACAAATCCTGTAAGATTTGCCCCTGGCTGCACAGCAAATCTTTGTTTTGTCTGCTTCCTGAAGAGGATAATAACTTAGGAGAAAAAATAAATCCTTCCTGAAAAACGTCAGGAAATATGGTTTGATATGATCCAGCTGGTTTCTTTCATCAAGTGATGTATATGGACTGGCCATGATATATTATTAAACTACCTCATTTCTGAATCTGATGAGTGAATATCTAAACAGCTAGTGAGAACTGACTATGTGTTGGCAGACCAGAAAAAGGAAGTCTGCTTTGATTTTTGCAACACACCTAATGCCTACATATTAACTTCTTTTTCCTGTATTGGCTTCATGTGGACAGCAATGAGGTATCTTCTTCCTTTTCTTCTGTCACACCTGAAGGCTGGGTTGCCATGCAGAGGGATCTGGATAAGCTCAAGAAGTGGGGCCATGGGAACCTCATGAGGTTTAACAAGGTCGAGTACAAGGTGCTGAACCTGGGTCAGGGCAACCCTGGTATCTACACAGGCTGGATGGACAGAATGGGAGCAGCCCTGCTGGGAAGGACTTGGGGGTGCTGCTGGATGAGAGCATGGACATGAGCCAGGTCTTGGAGCCCAGAGAGATAGTTTGTATCCTGGGCTGCATCCAAAGCAGTGTGGGCAGCAGGACAAGGAAGAGGATTCTGCCCCTCTGCTCTGGTGAGAGCCCACCTGCAGGGCTGTGTACAGCTCTGGGGGCCCCAACAGGAACAGTAGGGAACTGTTGGAGCAAGTGCAGAGGAGGGAAACCAAGATGATCGCAGGGATAGAGCACTTCTCCTGTGAAGACAGAGTGAGAGGATTGGGTTTGTTCAGCCTGGAAAAGAGATGGCTTAGGGGTGACCTAATTGGGGCCTTCCAGTACCTGAAGGGAGCCTACAAGACAAAAAGAGACTTTTTACAACATCATGTAGTGATAGGACAAGAAGGAAACTGAAAGAGTAACTTCAGATTAGATATTAGGAAGAACTTCTTTACTGTGAGTTTGTGAGACACTCAGGCTGCCCAGGGCAAACGTGGATGCTGGAACCCTGGGGATATTCAAGGCCAGGCTAGATGAAGCTCTGAGCAACACAGTCTAACAGGTGTCCCTGTCCATTGTAGGCAATTGAAACCACATTAGCTTTAAGGTTCCTTCCAACCCAAACCATTCTATGATCTTTCCTAGTCAACTAGGAATGAGAGGCAAAGAATAGCACCCTTTACAAAGATCACAATTCTCCTGAAAGAGGGAGAAATAAGTCTTTGTCTTCAAAAGGTACCACTCAGTATTGCTTGGTTTAAGTTAACAACAGCAGCATAAAACAGCCTAGGGGACAGAATTTCTGCCTTGAAGCTGTTCACTGAGTTTGCAGGATGTGGGAAACCAATAATGGGGAGGAGGAGGGGAGGAATGGTTTGCCATAAACCACAGCTGTAAAGAAACCACTATACCATTAGATAGAAAGGTCCTTATCCCTAAGTGTATTTTTCATTAAACCATAGGCCAGTCATAGAAAGGGCTCAGCTGCATGGTTGAATGCCTTCAGACCATCTCTGTACCTTTCTAAGAAACCTAGCCCTACATAAGGGTGTTATAAAGCAGCCAAGTAACTGAGATCTTTAATCTTGGAAAATGGTCTTTCCTGGAAACACACTGTGACATCCAAAGTGCTGTACCATCTTCTTTCTGTAATTATGGGCATAAGTGGCATCTCAAATGCATTACTGTCATTTAGAAAATTACAACCATTAATTAACAGTTTTCATTTGCTGTATTTCTTGTTGATATACCAGAATTCATTTCTAAGACAATCTATTTCATAATGAGTAAATTGTCTTATCTTCTGTGTTGACTTGTTGCATGATAAAGGATCTTGCATTGGTATCTGAAGCCACTCTTCAAGACAGGATAAGAGACAGTGAGCTTTGTTGTTTCCGTCTGTCACTTCTGGAACTGCATAAGAAATTAACCAGGATTTAAGTTAATTCCCTGTATGCAAAAGAAAATACTGGTAAAGCAGAGATCTGAAAGTCCAGATTTTTTTTTTTACTAAACATAGTAATTTTATACAGCTTTTGACCAATATTTTCTACTGATTTTGAATGTAAAAATTAATATATGTTATTTTTAAAGAATTAGAAGGCATATTTGCATCCTTGCACTATATCCAAATTGCTGCTGTTATTCTAAGCCACAAATAGTGTAGATTATAGGCAGCCAATAAGGCCACAAAGTAGTATAGTTTTCCAAGTGTGTAGATACCACACTGTTGACTCCATATGTATTGAAAACTGTGTTTTCGTTATTGACTTCATTGCCTTTCAATCACCTATTAGAGAAGACAAGCCAGTACTACAGAGATGCTCTTTTGTATGCCACTAGAAACACTTAGAGTGGGCAAAAGACCTTTTCTGCACAGTGGAGCTGTCTCTGGAGTTGCATTGTGGTCACTGTGATACTCAACCTGCCCTGCACTGGACTTGAGAACCTATTGAAGACATCTGCTTCCTAAGACATTGCAATGCATCCTCTTCATGGGATGGCTGTAGTGATTGCATTTACAAAGAAACCTGAGCCAGACCTCCTGTATATTTGCTCTGGTGAGGACATTCTAATCACAGATAAAGAAAGCTTCAAAGCAGCACAGAAAGATAAGAAAAGGATCTGTGAACTGAGAAAATGAAAATCTGATAGCCACAGCAGAGAGATATAAGACATCCCAGGACCCAGCAGAACAGAGCTATGATGTTGCCAGAGGAGTGGACAGGTATGTTTGTCTTTTATTACTTTTGGGCACAGTCCATCTTTCTGACTGAGTGTATTGATGTCTGTTGGTTATATGGAAAGGTGAAACCCCAAGCAGCATATCCCAGTTCACACAGTGGTAACAGGGATGGGCTTTATGTAAGTGCAGTGGGATTGCTAAAGACCATCCAATTCAAAGCCCAGGGAACAAAACTCAGTCTGCAAAGTCCATTCTTTGCTGAGGTATAAGTGTACATTCTGTACTCGCTGAAGCAGTGTTCCTCTCGGAGCTCTACAGTGCACTACAGCCTGAAAAACAAGGTGTTCAGGTCTAGGCCTTTTACATACTATAACAGTTTGCCACAGAGAAACAGGGACTGCACAGATGGTTGTTTGATCATCTGTGTAGGATCTGCCTTATGGCACTGCAGAATAGTTTTTTTTCACTATTTCTAGCCATTGATCTTTGTTAAAGAGACAAACTGTGCTGGGATTGTTTTCATCAGCTTTTGTTTGTTTCTGAAAACAACAAAGGGGAACTGTTGAGAGCTGTATTCAGTGTTGGCAATGAAGATCCCACTTTTTCTTTCCCATTGTCTTCTTCAATTTGCTAGCTAGTAACAGCACAGTAACTGCCCTGTGCCTTCTCACACAAGTGTCCTGAAACATTTTGGTACACTTGCACCCAGGAGTGTTACTCCTGGTCAATCTGTTATTAAGCCCCATGTAGCTAGTATAGTTTGTTGCTGAATTATAGCTGAAACACCCCTAGAAAAGTGACTTCAGTTTTAAGAAAAAGAATTCAGAGCCTGTCTCACAAATCTAATCTCAAATGTTGCTACAGAAGTGGAAGGCTGAACAGAAAAGCAGTAACTGAAATGTGTTTTATCTCAAAAATTACTGTTCCCCTGTGTATACCTGTGTCCATACTGGTTGGACACCCCAGAACTCTTTACCCCTGATTTTCCATTGCCATTTTGTCTCCTTTGCCAAGAGGCAAAAGGCTTGGTCTTTCTGCCGCCCCTTCCTGTCACTGAGGAGCAGCAGTGAGCAAGGGTTAGTAAGACAGTCCCATCTCAAGGGGCTGCCAGGGTTAATCCGTGGGTGGTTCCGATGTGCTCCAAGTGCCACACAGAACTTTGGGTGTGCAAGTGTTCTAGCTCAACCCTTTGCAGCTCCCCCTCCTTGCTTCCCCCTTTATTAGCAAGGAAGCCCTTCAGCTGGATGGGGAGCAAAGCCAGCCCAGGGCTCAGGAGGAACAATGACCAAAGAACAGACTGCAGCTTGTAAACCAAAATCTCCCTTGAGGCTGCTACTAAAAGGAGATCAGAGGGAATTCCTATGCCAATAGGCATCTGGATTTCTCACACACACACTCTCTTGTAGCTAGTAAATTTCTGGCCCATTGATCAGCACGGTGGTGTAGTCATTTGCTCCCTCCCTGGGCAGGTGGCAGGGAAGCCTGGGCATGGAGAAGTGCACAGGGTGCAGCAATACTCTAGTGCTGAACTGATCAGAGCTTTCATCATCACACCAATCACACACGTCAGGGAGCCCCAGAGATGAAAAGGATACAGCACTGGGGAGTGCCTCTCTCAGGGCATGTGTGCCCTGGCCAAAATGGCATACAGGTTGGCAGGCTGCCTCCACTGACCCACCCTTGCTAACCTCTGTCCGGTTGGTGATGGTTCAGGAAGGGCTGTTTATGGTTTATTAAGACATTTGAGTTTACATGGTTTGGCAGCCTCACATGAGGTATATGGAAGCAGCCACAGTTGCGAAGGGCTTGATGGAAGAGCTGAGTTCTGCGCTGACCATGGGAGAGGCCTGGCCACAAGTGATTAACCAGCTAGGTGTCATTTTACACTCAGTTGCTGGGGACCGGGAACTGGGAGGAGACAGGGAGGAATCTCTGTGGTCTCTAGAACAGAACTTTTAAGTAGCTGTGTTTTGGCAAGTCAGAGACAGCCTCTGAATCTCACGTGGCATTCAGCACCAGGGATTTTTACCTCTGGGAGTATCTATGGCTGCAAAAGCCCATTTAAAGGACTACATTGATTTCTTGCCCAGGCAGCATCTGTAATCTTTTTTATGAACATGAAATCAGTACATGAGAGGAAGGGTGTGTTATTTACCTGGATGTACAGGTCTGTACTGGCAGACCATATATATCTTCAAACGGACATATGACATTTGTCAGCTGTGGCAACAACTGCATTGCCTTGGATATTTAAACAGTATTGTTGAAAGTGTTCTGTGTTTGAGGGGAGCTTTATATGAATCTATCAAAAGCAGATGCCAGTGGTGATGTACATATCTGAAGGACTAGGTTGGAACAGGGCACATTTACACCAGGTACAGTTTAAGGGTAATAACAAAGTTCCATTTTGGGATTTTCTTGCTGACCTAAATACTATCTGTTCTTTTGAAGAAAAATTTTGGAAAGGGCAAGAATTTTAGACTGAGTATGCCACAGCAGTAGCAGTTTAAAACCAGCAAATCATCTAACCCTCCAACAAAAAACTTGCTTGTGAAAAAATTAGCATCTCCCCCCACCCCCCAAATATTTATTTTTTACAAAGTTTTTGAGATTACTATTTTTTAAGTCTTGGCAGGTGAGACCAAGTTCAGGTCATCATGCAGAACAGGTGCAGAACACCCCAAAGCACCTCACAAACCACAACAGACAAGAGGTCCTCAGGGTGTATCAGATCACAAATGAATAGGCCCAGTGTTCAGGTACCCACAGATGCTCCTGCTCTGACCCTGGAATCATATCTTAGAAACTCCAGGAAGGTAAAAGAGCTGAATGGAGATGTCAGTCCCTCTGAAAATGGACTCTGCACCCTCTTTCCTTGTATTTGCCCACTGTTGGTAGGCTGACTGGGAGCCTTGCAGTTTGAATTTGGAACCCAATAGCCAGGATCTGTCAACTGAACTTAGAGGTTTTGGCAGACACAGTTTCAGTTGCAGGACTCCTGGAGCATAGCTCTGAGGAACAAAAGTCTTAAGTGTATCTCTGAGCACTTCTCTTAGCAGCTTCCCTGCTTGGTGCATTTTCCTTCTCTAAGGAAACCTTCAAAAATTCCTCCTACAGGGAAAACCTTTAATACTTCAGGCTAATGGGGAGGGCTGAGGTCTTAAGATAGCTAAAGCAAGAATAGAAAACATCTCCCCTTTTCCAGTCTCCCTTTCACCTGCTTTCTCATTCTCTTGCTTTCCCATCTCAACTACCCAGCATTCAAATACACTGCAGTTCTTCCACATTATCCTTTTCTTCCGCACCAACTGTCCAGCCATTTTGGAGAGCGTGGCCTTTGTGTCACCAAAGTACTTCCTAGAAGGAACATTACACTGCCAAGACGACCAAGGAGTGTTCCAGAAGAAATCCCCGAGGGCTGCCAGACTCTCAAGGTTTGGCACTTGGCCTTCAGCATGCGTAGTCTCTGACCCCCAGTTCTCTTTGTGTTAGCCTGGGAGCAGGAGAGTGGGTGCTGACAGTTTTTTCCTTGGCTTTGGGTGGGCCAGGGGCCTTTCAGCTGCACTTGCAGGATTTCACCACCATGTTGGAGAGCTGCTCCACTTTGGGGGTCCTCCCGACATAGTACAAGATAGTGAGTGGCTCCAGGTCCTGGGGAACACAGCAGGGCGAAGCAGATGCCTCAGGGTTCAGCGTGTTATATAAACCCAGCACCTGCAGGAATGAAGGAAATGTTGTGACAAGGTCAGGAATACATTCGAGTTGGTTGAGGACAGGAAGGGGCTGCCAAGTCAACAAGTCTCTAGGTGTTTGCACTAGATTCATCAGAGGGTATTTCCCTGAGATGAGTAATACTCCTCTGTCACTTCCTGATCACTGCCTGCTTCTAAATGGTCTCACCTGCCCTGGCCTGACTCTTAAAGAGTTTTCTGGGATTTTTTCTTCCCTAATTGTAATACTCTCTGTGACTGATGCCTAAGGGTTGAAGGAGTGCAAGTAGTTGTCTCCTTTCATCTCTAATTTGGTACAGCAGTGTGTCACAATTATTGCTTTTAACAAGGTTGGGTGTAACCAGCCTGGGGCCATGCTGTCTTGGATTCTATTAAAGAAACCAGAAGAAAGAATATCAGTGCTGCTTATTTCAACCAAAATCTCCAGATAGCACTGGATGGATGCCAGTCCTCTCAAGTATCCACAATTCCCTCCCAGCTTTGAACTGTCTGATGCCTTCTCCCTCTGCTCCATCCTCCAAGTCATTCCACTGCAACACTGGAGCCAGGACAGTGTCCTGTGGGACCCCACTGGATTCCTCTTCCCAGCTGGCCCCAGCCCACAGATGACTATACACTACAGCCATGTAACCACTACAGAACAGTTGCCACATTTCTTGCCAGGGGTGACCACTTCTCAGCAGTATGATCTCACCTGCACTAGTGTGGTCTCTTCAGTGCTTATCTGGACAAACATCGGGGTCTGGCACATTGTATTTTAACTACTTTACAGTCTTCGGGGATGAGAGGTGCTAAGGATACATCCTGTTCTATCATCCAGACCCATGTAATCACTGTTGTTGTGGTAGAAATTCTCTGGGATCTTAGCAAAGTACCCCTGGCTGCACCACAGGGTATCATGTGCTCTGGGCCACTACTCAACCACAAGTTAAACAGACTGGTGAGAAGTTTTCTTTTCATCATGTCTTTCCTAAGTGGTGCTGGCAAGCTGTCAGCAGCTATATTGTTCTAAAGTTTTTTTGATCACTTCACTGACCTTAACGCTTGCTCATTTCCTTTCTTGTTTAAGATCATTAGGAGTCATTCTAAAGTCTCCTTTGTCTCACACTGATTCAGTCCAGTTACCTTCTGGAGAGCTTCTCAGGACAACCAGATGGTAAAGCTACATGCCCATTACCCTTTCAAAGCTGTTAATTCCCTTGCTTTGTCTTGTGGTTACTGCCCAGCATCTGTTCACTTCTTCATTCCCACAGATCAGCTGTTCCCACTGATATTAGTCCTTGAGCTTCAGTGAACCTTACTGCTATGCAGACTGTCAAGAAAATGTTAGCATCTTTTCTGAAATATCATCCTTACCTAGTTATTTGTTCTTCAGCTGAATCTGCTTCTTCCAGTAACTTTTTTAGTGAAAACTGAAGTTAATTTGCTAGTGAGCTGTTGCATTATCAGGATTGCTGCCTTTTGACTTTTGTGAGCAGAAGCACAGGATTTTCCTCTGACTTTTTCTGCTTCAGCAGTGGACTGTCTGATCCTTAATCTGTCTTTTTCTCTTGATACTTCTCCCATGCCTGTGTTATTCTATTACTTTTATTTTTTTCTGCTCTAGCCAGGCACAGACTGTGTTCTTCCCAAAGGCTGACCAGAGGTTGTACCTAAGTTACCTGAAGACATTTGCTTTCTGCCAAGTTTTCATTCAAAAATCTCACTGCCTAGTAGCTTCCTCCCTGCTGTGGGTCAGGTAGGATTTATGTAGCTGGAAAGGATACCTGTGAAAAAGGAGATCTTACTGAGTGGCTGTGTTCACTTCTGGAAATGGATGTGGATTTCCCTGCACTTTGAGCTATAGCTGCCCCTTTAGGAGCAAATGGCAGGCACATGCCATTGCACAACAGTTTTTCATGAAAACCTGGCAGAGAGTCTAGAAAAATCCTCTGTCCAGTGCAAACTGCAGGAGAAATTTAGGAAGAAAATAATTACTGATCCAACTGATGTTGGATGTGAACAATTCAGTTAATACTATGGCCGCTGCCAAGTAAGTACCCTAAAACCATCAGTCCTTCTGTTTCACATCTTATCTAAGAGACAACAGCATCTTCCTCCTCAAGATTTGCCTGAAAGCAGACTCAGTACTGACTCCAAGCACATTTTCCCTGCTGAACCACCCAGGCTTTTTTCTGCGGTTTCCTTGGAATGTTTTTCACAAATATTGATCTGAACTGCTTATGCTGCTTTGAAGAGGCTGGATATTGATCAGACTTAGGGAGGAAGGAGCAGTCACAGCCACAAGCCCTGGCAGGATAACATCCTGGACGTACCGTGCTGTGAGTGGTGTCTGCGCTGCGAAGGTACGGACAAGGGCCTGAACAAAAGTTAGCAAAGTAGCCCTTAGGCTCGTGGACCCATTTCCAGCCAAGGTCCTGTCGGAAGTCAATGTACAGAGGACGCACGCAGCAGTTCTCCTCCAGGTTCCTGAAACACAGTAGTGAAACACGGTGAATCTAAAGGGGGGCCTTACGTACAGTTGTGAGATGCAGCTTCCTGAGCAGAAGGACTTGTACCAGCAGTGCTGGTGGCTGCATGTGCCAAGCGCCAGGAGCAGCACAGCCAGGCAGCGGTGGCAGCTCAGCAGCCGGGCACTGCTTGTGCTGCTGGCAGGCAGCTTTCCCAGGGCCCCTGCCAGGCAGCACCCAGCTGCTCCAGCAACTGGCACGGGGCTGCTGCGGGGCACTGCCCAGCCTGTGTTCCTGGAAGGTGCTTGTGGGTCTCTTTGAACTGGTGGCTCTGGCAGAAGCACACAGCAACTCTGCTGAGCCGGCCAGTGGCCCTGCTGACACCATGGTGACCCACAACCCCCTTGGAGGGCTCTGCCTTTTCCGGTGGCACGGAGTCTCGCCAGGCCTGCCCACCTCAGGCGTAGGATCCCAGCAGGCTTCTCACTCACCGGAAACAGTAGTTGGTATCCAGGGCCCGTTTCTTTCTTTGGCTTCCCAACACAGGGCTCTCCAGTCGATGTGGGGGTAACATCATCAAGATGAGGTGGGGATTATGCAAGTCTTTCTGCTTTTTCAGGCGTCCCAAGTCCCCGCGGCCATAGTCATCCTCACTGTCAATGCCTTCAGAAAAAGAGGATCCACAAAGAAGAAGTCAGCGTGGAAGTGGAGAATGCAAGAAGACCTTTCAATTTAACGCTCTCATGCTTGCTCTTGAACCAGGTTCAGGCACCATGTCTACTTACTTCTTCCCTCACAGAAACCCCTTTATTTCTGGTAAATTTGACTGTTGCAGGCCTGAAATAGAGGCTTATGGGCCACCTGTTTTACCATTTGCAAACTGCTGGTGGGGCCATTAATCCATCCCACTCACTCCTGGCTTGAGTCCCAGGATAGGCAGGAAGATGAATGGTTTAAAGAAGATGTCAGATAATTGGCACTCTGCAGAACAGCCTCAGAAATGGAGCCTGTGGGGGCCAGCGGCTGCTGCCCAGGGCTGCAAGCCAGGAGGTTCCTAGTTCTTAGGCCAGCCAAGCCACTGACTCTCTGAGCCACCTCTCAGAGGATGCCTAACTTCCTTGTGTTTCAGTCACTCTAACTGGAAAGTGGAGCCACTGTGGAAATCTGAGAAGGCATCAAGTTGAACTTCCCAGAGAGACACTGAAATATAAAATTACTCCTTTCCCTCATGCAAACCCACTCAGCCTGCCCTTACTTCATTTTGTAACCTATGTATATAGTGGATATACCCATATAGTGAACACACAAACCCAGATGTGTATGTTTTAAGACAAATGTTACACAATGTGAAGTGCTGGAATACACAAAGCAAGATCTCATTTTTTTCTTTATATGCTTGAGGCTTTCCCTTCCCCAACAGCCTCCCCTAACCCAGCTCTTTATCACCTTTGAACTTGATCTCCAGGACTTCATGCAAATTCTCCAAGATGTCCCCGTTGGGCTGAAAAGTGTGGCAAGGACAGTGTATGCTAATTTCCAGGCCAAGGTTGGACTCTGCAAAGAAGATGACTCTGTGAGAAACAGTCTTTGTCAGCTGGGATAGCTCCTGGCATAAGGAAGTTTTAAGGAAGTTTTACACAGCTGTGCTAACTCCTAGACAATGGGTTGGTCTCAAAGTCAGGAGTGTTATCAGAGTTGAGGAACAGATGCTGCCTTGGGAAGAACAGGAAGAAAAATCCACTAGCTTCACTTTTGCCAAAAGCCTTGCTCTTGCTAAAGGGACTTTCTGGAGAGGTAAGAAGAGTGCTTCTTGTTACTTTTTTTGGGCTATTCAGCATCCAAAAACATTTGTGAGTTTCAAGGAGCTTCCCTGGGAAAACAAGTATTTTGGAGAGCTGGCTTTTGGTATCTTAAATCAGTTTTGCAATCCTCAGTACCTATTATCTGGCTTCTGCTTAGTGTCTGAAGGAGAAATCTGAAAATAAGCAAGTTGGATATGGACAAGTAATTTTACTGGAAGCATTCTTCTCAGCAGCTGCAACCTTCTGTTTTATTGAACTGCTTGCAGTCTAAGTCACACAGACTTTCCAGAGGCAAATCTACTTTCATAATAACTTCCTGTACCAGTCATGCTGTGTGGGCCTGACTACAGGAACATAAGACTCTTATGAAAGCTCCTTTTTTTATGTTGTGCCATGAATTAAAACATCTGGCTTTCTGAGGCATTGATGAGGTGCCTAGCACCTTTTTTCCTCAGCACTATATATACTCTGTGATGTCTTGTCAGCTAGTGTGCCTGCCCAGAGCTTGCTGCAGTTCCAGCTCTGAGCTTCAGCCATCAGGACACAACTTAGGTTGCTTGAAATAGGAGGAGCCTGCAAGCTCACAGCTTACCCTTCCAGGGAGCAGCTGCTTGCCAGTACCTGCATTCTGGTCTTCAGTGGCACCTAGCTTCTATCTGTGAGGCCAATCCAGCTGTGAGTGACGATGCCTTATGCTCCAGCTGTGAATGGAGTCAGTGTTCCTGCTGGGAACTGCCCTGTAACTATCTGTTGGGCTTCCAGCAGTGGCAGAGGTATGTTCTCTGCAGTATTAAAGCCTCCAGCTGGCTAGGTGTGTCAGCCTCTGGAATTTCCTCACCTTTATACCTGACAAGCTGTACACAGCTAAATAAACCAGGATCCTTGCTGCTTTCTCCGATACTACATTTGCTTTAATTCACATGAAAAGTTAAGTAAAGCATTTGTCATTTTCTATGATCATTTAGACAAGCAAAGGGGACCCCTCTGGGCTAAATTGTAAAGAATTTCCTCCAGGGAATGGATCCTCATTCTGACTCAGCCCACAGAGCTACATGGTGGGGCCTCCAGGAAAGAGCCAGGAATATAACAAATGTCACACATTGAGGAAGCTCTCTGGAGGAAAGCTTGTTCTCAGACTGAAAGAACCTGCCTTCTCTGTGACCCAAGCTCCTGCAACAAGGGGAGCAGAAAGATACTTCTGTGAACATTGATCCCCATTTCCATGGATGCCTTGACACACAGTCCAGCTCAGACCCCCACCTCTGTGCAGAAGCCACTCCCGCACGGTCTCGGTGACGTCGAAGGACAGCCACTCAGGGGAGCCCCGTGTCTGTACGTTCCTGCCACTGAGGTACCGCTGCTTCGCTATGTGCTCATCTGGCCGAAGGATCTGTGTCAGAAGGAGTGGTAGAAAAAATCAGCCAGTGCCATGCAGAAGGAAGGGATAGCCTTTAGTCTTTTCTTCTCCCACAGCTTGCTAAAAACTAATTTACAAAGTTGGTCTTGGCAAGTGAGATGCCAGGAATACCCTGGGTCAGGTGAGGATGACATGCTTCACAACCAGCTTGAACTCTAGAGATCTACACAGTGCTTATTTCTGTGTCCTAAGCAGCTCACCTCTCTCAGTTCAGAATTGTTTAGTGACACACACATAGAGGCAGAAGCACATGGCAATTCATTTAATGGATGGGTTTGTTTTTGTATACAGCTGTGGAATATGGATCTAGATTTCAGAGCAGACCCACCAGTGGTAAATGCAGCATCTGGCCACAAGTCACCTGCCCAGGAAGCCAGTTTATTGAGTTCTCACTGTGGCATTTTCAGGTGTCCTACGCTCTTCAACTTTTGTCAAAACACACCAAGGTTCAGGTTTGGAGACCTCTGCTTCTGCTCTGACATCTCTTTCCACTTCCAGACAAACAACCACAGCACATTCAAGGGGTTCCTTCCTGCAGACCCCAGGCTGACTCCACGGACCACTGAACCTATGGAGAAGCTCTGAGAACACCTCCTTGTCAGTGGTGGAGAATTGCTCTGATCTTTGATGCTGGATTCCACCCAAAGACAATTTTATCTGCGATCTTATGGAAAAGTGGACAGACATGAGCCTGTGGGAGTGTGCTGCCTGGATGCTAGGCTGTATCATTAGGTGGTCCACCTCAGCCTATTACCACTCCCAAGCCTGAACCACACCTTACTCTGTCAGTCCCTAGGTTAAAAAAAAACTCCCAATAAGTATCTGGATGAACAGGTGGCCTGAATTGTGCTTCTGGTGAGCTATTGCTGAAGGGAACATTGAAAGCAAGTGCTGTTTTTCTAGTAAATCAGTGACAAGACAGAGTTCTATCCATTGAATTAGCACCAACTGTGCTGCAACACAGTTGGGAAAAGGGCAGCACCACACTGTACAAGGAAAGGAAGGTGACTGTATCACTGCATATGGTGGAAGAAGCCTGGGTTACAGCATGCACTTTCTTCTCTCTTGTATGGCTCTGCACATATCAGTTCAGACAACCATTAAGGAGTCAAGCTATTCTGGGCTCAGACACTGGGGAAGGTGGTAAGAATACTCACCTGGAAGAGCTCAATGCGCTGCTCACTGCGTTTGGAGCTTGGGTTGGGCACGCGCAGCACCCGAAACTCAGCCCGGAATAGGTTGGTGCTGTTCTTCTCTGCTGACGACACATTAAAGCGGAACACATTGGAGGTGACACCTTTTGGACAAATGCCCAACTCATCTAGGAGAAAAAAACAGAGAAACACTGAGAATCATATCTCTGAGGGGCAGGATCTCAAACAAATACTGAGAAAGAGCTTTCCAGTAGAGACTTGTCATTCAAATGTCTTGCCACCTGTGAAGCACGGCTACCTTGCTCAAGATAACACAGGATGAATTCACTCAAATTTGGTCTACACTGCAACACTTTGCAAACATTACCACTACTGCCATCATTATTTCAATGCCACGAGAGGAAGAATCAGTAGAGATCAACCACAGTATGTTTATTATTATGTCTTCTAACTCTGCTCATCAAATGTTGCTAATACTCATGAGTTGGCTGCATCCAAAATGACAACCCCAGCCTGGGCAATGGGACAATTCACTTGCAGTTAGTAAACTGTTCCATTTCCCAACAGCTAGCATGCTGTTACTCTGCTCATGATGGAGACATGAAGCTACATACAAAGTGATCATTGCTGCTGAATCTTAGTTTTACAAATCTTGACATTGCCTCCTAGAATGGAAGCCACCCAGTGTCAAAAAACACAAAGCATGAGGTGTCAAAGACTCTTTAGGGCAGTGATTATCCAATGTGTACTGAAAGAACTGAGGTTTAAATTTGGTTCTCACTCACGAACTGGAGAAGGAATTCATTAATACTACTGAGCCTGTAAAGACCACACACATGACCAGGAAATAATACAGCAATTTTCTGCTTCCATGTGTGCCTGCTGAACAGAAAAACCCATGTCACAGCCTCAAAAGAGAGGAGGTAAAACCTTTAAAGTACAAAACAGAGTCCTCAAGAGCAAGTAACACTCTCTTCAAAGGGATCATTTTGGTCTCATGAAGTCTTTGCTGTTGCTGTCATTTCTCTCCTATTGACCTTGTTAGCCTTCAAGGCTCTAGCATCATGAAAGCTTCCTGCAGACAAGACACAGTGGCTCCAGCTCTGTGTCCACATGCAGGTTTGTTTGCAGCCCTGCAGAGCCTCTCAGATGACCTCTGACTGTTGTCCAATACAGCAGGAGGTTCTTATATCTGCTGATATTTAAGTTGCTTCTAAACAAACAAAAAGAAACAAAAAGAAAAACTATCACCTGTTCCCAGATATGGTTCCAGCCTTTGACAATTAGGCTGGAAGCCCTATCTGGAACAACCTTCAAGTTACATTCCTGAAGTCCTGCAGGCCCCTCTTTTGATCCCACCATCACTATCCCCCCTGAGAAACAGCTTCTGAAAATGGGATAGTGTGAAACAACACCTGAGTGCAGAGGTTCACCTCCCATGCCAAATTCTGATTTCAACAACACTGATGTACACTCATATCAATGGAGATTAAGGTCTTCCTCTTGTGCTACACACAAATTCAGCAAGCAGGACCCTACCAGTTTTCAAGGATTTGTTTTTAGGGTGCTGAATTTTTACTCAATAAGCTAACGACTAGATGCTGACATTGGGCTTTAATTGGAGGTTTTGTCATTAGTACTACTGAACAGAACAACATTCCCATACAGGAAAGTCTCTAGCTGTTACTGAGGAGGTGGCTGTCCACAAATCCCAGGAGACCAGATCTCACTGCAGGCATGAGCTGGCCTGCCCACCCCAAAAACCCTGCAACACAAAGAGTACCTCCAGCTGCACACGAACTCCTACTGTGGGGACTCCACGTCTGTGACCAGTTCAAGGTTTGATGCTGCAGAAAAGCCTAGCAAAACCCCAAGTTTTCATTAAGTGCCCAAAGCCATCTTCCTAGCTGAAGTCTAACACTGATTACTGTTCTGTGTCCTAGACCTTGGCAGATACGTGTTTCAATAGCCCCTGAAGCTGCTTTGCACATCTAGCCCTATTAATAGTGCTGTTAACAGCCTGCCCTTTCATTTCAGACCTGACTGCCTGGCCCTAAGGGGTGTCCCAATTATCATTACAAGTGCCTTTTTGCATCAGACCACTGGTCAGTCCAGCTCAGTGTGTTTCCAACAACAGTGCTTTATCTGACAATCTATTTAGATGCTGCAAATACAGTCCTACAGCACAGAGCTGGTGAAAGACACCTAATGTGTTATCATCTCCTTAATGGTTTTGGCCAAATTAGACAGCCATGGTGATAAGACATTACACCTATTGTAATTCACCTGCTGTGAAAGAAAGAAAGCCACATTGCTTTCTACCTACTTCACCATCAAGGTGCTGGTCTTGGGAGACCTTCCCAGTGAAAACAGTAATAGCTGTTTTCCCTTCCCTAAAAGTGTCATGTTCCTTTTGTACCCTGGGAACAAGCCCTCTGTGATGCAGAAATGGAGCTGTGTTCTGCCCAAGCCCTGGGAGACTAGAGCCTGTTTCTCATAGCATGGGGTTCAGGATAGAGGTCTCACTCCCAGGAAGCTTGACAGCTTTGGGGCAAAGAACTTTTTTGCACAAGGTCACAGTCAAAGGGAGCAAGGGGATTTTTCAGGGAATTTGGTCCAGACCCAGCTGAGGTGTGGTAATCACACTGGAATCCAGACCTGTTCACCACCAGCACAGAACAAAGCCTGGAGGCAATATTGCTGCAAGTCCACAACTCTCAGTGGCAGTAACCAAGCCTGGTGACCAGGAATCTGTGACACCCTGTGCACCCATGCCAGGCTATGTCTGGTAGGACAGCCTCGCAACTGGACCCAGCTATTACTGTGGAGTCAACACCCAGAGCTGTTCACTGCACCAGTGAGGAGACCAGTAGCCTCTTTGTGGACAATGTGATACGGACAGCAGGTTCTTTTGGGAGCTTCCACCCTCCTGCCACTGCTCTAGGTGAGGTGCAGGCTCACCACATGCTGCTGGATCCAGCAGAAACAGCTGTTGTTTCTGGCAAGCCCCAGGAAGGCTGATGGCTGTGCAGTTTGAGTTTGATGAGAAGGGTAGGCTGGCTGTGAGCAGGTATTGCCTCACGCTGTGTTATACCCCTGAATCACCAAGGTGTTTCATGCCAAAGCTGCATAACTGTAGAGAAAAAAGTTGATCCATCTGCAACTCTGTAGGTGGCAAGTTTGGAGGCAATAGCTGCTTGGCCCTAGTGACCCGTGACTTTAATTGCCTTGTCTCTCAATCTGCCTTGGAAAACAGCATCTGTTTTTCCTTCAGGAAGGTAAGCAAAAAGCTATTTGCAGGACTGTTGCAGATGCTTCCCAAGCTTGAACATAACCAAGTCAGGTCTGATCACATGAGTTTTATGAGATCCCTGAAGTGAATGGCCGGTCAAAAGTAAGTTATTCTCTGAAAGAAAATCCCTTTTAATTCAGGCAGTGTACCTGAGAGGCACAGGGGAAAAGACCATTCCATGAGTCACCAAGCAGCTCAGAGAAGGAATGGAGAACTTGGCTCTCTTGCCTGCTATTTTTGCTCCTCAGCTCTCCTCACTTTTGGGCTTTGCATCTTTGAAAAGGATGAGTTCTCTGAGCCAATATGACACTTGACTAATAGTCTGGAGCTAGAACAGTTTGTGTGAGTGTGCACACATTTCAGACTTGTCTGTATCATCACTGCAGTTCCTTCAATGGAGTAGTCCTCCCCTTTCCCCCCCCGCCACCCCCCCAGGAGAATGGCTTTGGCTCAGAGCATGCTCTTAGATCACCACCTGGCACAGTGACAGAGTCATGGGAAAGTTGAACACCAGCCACTTCTGAAGATGCGGGGCCAAATTCAGCCATGGTGTAAGCGATGAAACTCCCCAGGTTTCAAAAGGAGCATGTCTCTTGCCACCACAATCTGTCTGGAGCTAATCTCTCCCAGTGTGACCAGATTACAAA
This sequence comes from Passer montanus, assembly GCF_014805655.1. NCBI lineage: Eukaryota > Metazoa > Chordata > Aves > Passeriformes > Passeridae > Passer > Passer montanus. The sequence continues at coordinate 17,167,352 of NW_024365381.1, forward strand.
GTTCTCTCTTTCTCTGGGTGGTGGCATCTACACTGCCCACTCCCAGAAATTTAATGTCAGCACTACTTGGTCTTTTGAACCCGGTGTCCTATGGGCAGATGGGACAGGGTCATTCATTTCCACAGGAATTTTCCAAAAGCCACAATCCCTACTCATCACTCCTTTTCATGCACTGTTTCTTCAATCCACTTTCCCCTCAATTTTAGCCAAATCCACACCCCTAACTTCATTTGCCACTGTTGTGCCTTGTGTTTTCCCCACTTCCTTCCCCCCAAAAATGCTAGTGCATAGTGTGGCTGTACTTTTTGCAGCTACTTGGTTTTCCCATAAGATATGTTTAGTTTCACAAATGACACTTCAGTAGGTCAAAAATGCTGAAATACAGGTAACCTTTGCCCTTTCTGTTCCTTGAATCTCAGTGTCTCCTGAGCTAAGAGCTAATCGTATAACCATATGGCATGCAGTCTGCTAGAGATTAAGTAAAATTTGTTGCATTACCACATTGTAGCTTATTCCAGCTCATCATATGTCAAGATTAACATAAACCTGGCAGAATAACTGCATTCTGAGACTGCCTCCACCAAGTCAGAGCTCCTCCCCAAAACTGCTGGCGTTCAAGTCTTGTCCCCAGGATGGCACAACATCACAGGAGAACACCGTGGATAGTGGTATGAGTGCATCTTCCAATTCTAAGGAATCCTAAACAAACCAAAATGACTGCTTGTGCCTACATGTGCTCAGCATCTGCAATCTGCTTTGAGTTCACATCTGCTCAGTCTCTGTATCTGCTCAGCTCCTGCACCTGAATCTGTTTAGTGTCCACATCTGTGCCTGTTCATCATCTGCTCCACACCTGCTCAACATCTGTCATGTTTCCTCAACGCCTGTGCTCCCTTGGGGGTCCCTTTGGCATCACTGTCTGCTTTACACCTGCTCAGCATCCCTGTTGTCTTCTGCTCGCGCTCTGAACGCTCACACTATCTGAGTAACACCTTCATCAGTGTCCTCCTTGCAGCAGTCTCCTCAGCAAGTACCTCTCCACGTTCTCTACTGCCGGCGCGGGTGCTGCACGGACCGGACAGTTGCCTGTATCTCTGCGGCAGGCGCCGGAGCTTCAGCAGGGAGGAGCCGTCTACCTGCTGTCACCCCAACAGCAGACCTGCGCCGTCTCCGAGCCCGGGGCGCAGCATTCACCCCGCCACCCGCACGGCTTCCCCTCCCTGCCTTGTCCTGATGTCAAGGCTCTAGGCACGGGCTTGGCTCGCCGCTCCCGGACCCTGCCACCCACCGTCCCCGTCCCCAGTGCCGGCCAAGCCCCGCGCCGTCCCGAGCGGCTCCCGCTCACCTCCGTACCCGAGCGCGGCCAGGCGGAGACGCGCCCGCCGCCCGCCTCCGCCCCGCCGGGGAAGCGGCCCCTTCCGCGGGGCCCGGCGCCCCTCGGCCCCGCTGTTCGCCCCTCCCCCGCGCCCGGGATCCCGGGCAGGCTGCCCCGCGGGCGCGGCACCCCGGCCGGCACGGGGGGAGCCCCGCACTTACTGTGCTCGGGGAGGCCCTGGATCATGTCAAATTTATGAATCTCTTTGGCATAGTATTCGGACTCGGTGTTGTCCTGAGAGCAGCTCTCTTCCTTCTCCTCCTCCATCTCCTCCAGCAGCTCCCGAGTGCTGTTATAGAGGGCCAGGATCTGGTAGGGCACATGGGCCGGCCCCACGGTCTCCGGCGGGCTGGTGAGCCGCAGCTTGCTCAGGATCTGCCCTCGGATGGCCTCTACCCTCTTCTTCTTGATGTGGTCCAGGTCCAAGGTGGTGCAGGACGACAGCGAGAGGCTCACGGTAGCGAAGCTCAGCAGGGAGAGCAGCACCAGAGCCCTTTGCACGTACATCTTCATGTGTGAGGGGGCGGCGGCGGGGGCCTCCAGGAGAGACCCCCGAGCGGCGGCGGCGAGAGGGCGCGGGGGACCGGGCGGTGTGCTGGCGGCAGCCTCCCCAGAACCCGCAGGCTGAGGCTTGGCGAGGAGGTGCATGAACTCACTGCGCCGTGCGCGACTCAGGACTTCCAGGAAGAGCTGGCAGCGCTCCGCAAGGAGAAGCGGCAGGCGCCGTGCCTCGCCGCGCCGCGCTCCTTCCCCATGCGCCGCCCCGCGCCCCGCGGAGCCGGGGGCGCCGCGCCGCCCCGCCGCCGCGGGGGGAGCGCCGCGCCCGCCCCTCTCGCTGCACCATTCATGCCCCCGCCGGGCCCCGCGCCCTACATCGCCCGGTGCCCGGCCCTCGGCGCCCGGGAACGTGGCACCGCCGCGCTTCTTGCCCAGCCGGGAGCGCTGCCGCCGGGCCGTCCGCTGCGCCCGTGGGTTCCGCTGACCGCCGTGCCCTGGTCCGCACAGCGACACCGCTCCGCACCGGCCCGCCCGCGCACACTGCCGCTCCCCCGGCCCCGACGCTGAAATTTTATACCTCCCTCCCATGACGTCCCCGGGACGGGGCTCGGGCGGGGGAGGGAGCTCCAAGCCCGGCCTTCGGCCGCGCCAGCCCCGCGCTAATGGCTCCAGCAGCCGCACAGCCCCCGCGGGCGCCCCCTGCCGGCGGCACTGGCGCGGCGGCGGGCGGGCCCTTCGCGGTGGTCCGGGCGGCGCGGGGAGGCCCCTCCCGCTTCCAGCTGCGAAATTGCATTAAAAGCCGCTAAAAATACCCCGAATACTTTCCTGATGTGGTTTCTTTCCACAGAGGGAGGGGCCGAGCGGCGGGGTTCGGCCGCCGCGCTGCGGACGGGGGGCTGCGGCGGGACCGGCGGCCCCGCGGGCCCAAGCACTGTGGCGGCAGCGTCAGGGCGATGCCCCTCGGCCCTGAAAGCAGGTGGCAACCAGAACTCCGGGGAGTGCCCGGTCACGGCAGCCCTCGCTGCGCTGAAGGGGCTGCGCCGGGCATCCGCTGCCCTCGGAGGGGCCAGGACCACAGGCGCAGACAAAGCACCGGCCGTGCATGGGCTGTAATTCGCAACCCGGGCCCATTCGGGTCTCTGTCCCGGGGCGTGCCCTCACTGCGGCCGCACCGGCCTCCGTGCCGCGGGCTGGGCCCGTGCCTGCTGCCCCGGAGAGCTCTTCTCTTGGCATCACCTGGAGCCTGCCCCCAGCACGCAGCCCTTCTCCCGGAGCCAGCAGACGGGCAGCCCCTGAGCCAGCGGCTTTGTGCCTTCCCAACCCATGGCAGCCGCTCGCAGCACTGGCAGCACTGCCGAAGGAGCCAGCCAACCCCAGGGTTGGCGGCGCCTTGGAAAAGTGGGGCAGGGACAACTCTTGTGAGCAAAGTGGGATGTGGGCAGAACTCTCTGTGGAAGCAAGTCCTCTTGCATAAAGCAAGATCTTTGTGCTCTGGGAGAGGTGGGACACCGGTGGCATGTGGCCCCTTGGAGTGGTGGTGTCCAGCAACAGCAGGCAACAGTGCAGCTGGAGGCATCTGGAAACACTGGGCATAGCTGCAGGGAGCCTTCCCTTACCTGAATGTTCGGGGGCCTTGGGTTGGGAGAACACTGCAAGCTCAGAGGACAGCAGCTAGCAGCTCAGCCAAGACATGGAGTGTGGAACAGGAAATCCACGGGACAGCTGGGGGTGCTGGATGCCCTGTGAGCCATTCTGTGCAGCTCTCAGGAGATGTAAGGGTGAGCTGCTCACTGTTTGCTTGTACTTTTCTTGGGGAAGAGGAATTAAGAGTTCTTTGATGGAGTGACAAAGATGTAACAAGGGCTAGTAGCTTCAAGATGATGTCAGGCAAATTTTGACTTGAAGTAAAATGCAAATTCTGACTGTTGACATTAAGCATCCATGGAATATTGTTTAGGTTGGGATGGATGTTTCTAGAGCTCCCCAGGCACTTCTGAAATGAATTTTGGATGCTTTTCCACACTGAGATCTCCTCTACCCTGCTGCCAGGTTGGAGGTCACACTAAATGGAGTCAAACTGATTGCTTTGGACTCCAGTAATCCATTTGCTACAGTGCTGCATGGTGAGTAATTAGTTAAGATGGAGATAAGTACAGAAATCATAAGAAATTACGAGAGTTTCCCAGAGGCTGGTCCTGGGCCCAGCTTTTATTAATGATCTTGGCACGCCAGAATGGATGTGCTAATAAAATTGGCTGCTTATCCAAAACTGGAGGCATTGTCGATACAGGGGAGGAGTGGGATATCCTATACGAGGGGGTAGGCAATTTTGAAGGCTAATACAGGAGAAATGGGATGAAATACAACAGTACAAAATGCAAGATTATGTTGCTAATGGCTGAGATCAGACTTTTCTGTTACAAGTTGACAGTAGGAGTTTACTGCTTGGAAGTAATATAGGAGAAGGAGGTAGGTGTCCTGCTGGTTCCAGTATTGGGCCACTCACTTTCTGCTCCAAGTGTTGGTCTGTGGTTTGAAAAGAGGTGGGGAAGCTCCATGGTCTGACATGCACTGGAAGCAATGCTGGTGGCTGTGAGCAGCAGTCATTAACAGGTTGCACATCTTGTACATGCTGGAATCCAGCTAGGCTGAGGGAGACCCTGACAGGGCTACTGAACATGTACCATAGGAAATATTTCACACTTGGCAGCTCTGGCCAGGGTTTGACAGTCTGAGCTGGGGCTGATGTAACACGAATGGCATCTGTTCTCATGGCGATCAAGACAGGCAAATGTGTGGGCCTTTGCTGCCTGTCAAAGCCCCTTCCACCTTCCACAGGGAGGGATGTCTTGCTTGAAGCTTTGCAATTGTTAAGGGATTTTGTTCTGGAGCCTACAGAAATAAAAATATTTGCAGTTGTTTCCCTCCTCCAAAACCCCTTAGAAATTGGGAGGTGCATGGAGGAAAAAAAACCTGCAGAAAAATTAAACTGAGATGCTTGGAGCTGGCAGCATGCTGCTAATGTGGAGCAGGATACAGCAGCAGTCTTTGCTGAGTGCTTTGCTTCCCAGTGGAAGCTTAATGTTTTAATGAATTGGCCCATATCAAAATTGGGAGTCTGGCTGGCTGCCTGATGTGAAGATTGGGTGGGGAAGAAAGCACTGTGCTGTGTCACTTGTTGCTACTGGAATTGCCCTGCATCCCATAAATCCTACTGCTGTCAAAGACCTGCTTTAGAAAACTTTTGGCCACTCTGAATAAGGTGGTCATTGTGCAACCATGTGGGCTTTCCACCATAGCTGTAGCTCTAACTACATGTGTGTGCCCTTGCTTTACAGGGGGTCTAGGACCAGAAGCATATGGGAGGGCTCAAGTGTGATTGCTTTCCCTGACTTTCTCATGGATAGGAGGACCAGACACAAGCTCTATTCATATGTCTGCCAGTCAAGGAGAAATCAACAGTAAACAGCACTAGTGGGGGACTCTGTTAGTCCTATTCTGTGTGATCAGGTTTGTGTTGAAACCAGATGGAGAGAGTCGGTGTTTAGATGTGAGAACTTGCCCGTGAAAGGAATGCTTGCGTAGTTCTTACTTGCTGTTCAGCTTAGAGGGGTGGCAGCAGTGTGATCTACAGAGAGGGCAGAACCAAACAAGTAAGGCAGACTGGGAGCTGAGAATACACCTGAAACCGTACACTGGGAAAGGCAAACCCTGGCACCACAGACCTGAACTGGACAGAAAGCAAGCACTGAAAACAGCTTTGGACAACCACAGCAGCAGCCGACATTTGTCCTGGTACCTGGCTCCTTCTCAGCTGGTTAAGTGGAGCCGATGTAGGCCCAGGGTCAAATGCTGCCTGTTGTGTCACCAGCAAGACAGAGGAGAATTCAACTGTTCAGAAAATGTAACACCAACACTAAAGGCAAGCAAAATCCACTTTGGCCACAACATGAAATGATGGATGAAAACTCTCTTCCTCCTGTTGCCCTCTCCAAGCAGGGAAAACTTTCAGGGGTAGGTGACAAACCCCATTCTAATAAGTGGAATCCAGAGGGATTGGAGGTGGGACAGATTTTAGATTTTGTTCTTTCTGCACATCTGCTCTTCTCTCTCATTGAGAATCTCTGAAGTCAGGAGTCAAAATTCTGAGACAGGCTCAGTTCCCCAAGTCTTTACATGTTTTCTTTCACCCTCCCTCAACTGGCCTGAGACTTCTCTCCCTGGGGTAGGCAGCAAGCAGCACAGAGTATCTTGGGGGAAAGTGAGAAGTACAGGTATACTGTCTGGGATGGGGACCCAGGGGAATTGTGAGGAGAAGCTTGAAGGGGGAGGGCAGTTCCAAACAAGTGAATGCACTGGTCATGCTGCTTCATGATCTGTCTGTCCAGGATGGCAGCCTGTAGGCTCTACCCTGGCTCTGGGAGGATCACCCTGCCAGCTACCTGTGTGGGAGGACAGCTGGCAATGTACTCCTACCCAAGGCTTCCTGCCCCAGGAATGCCTTCCTGTTTTAGCAGACATTGCCCTGGATGCTATCATGCTCCTCTTGGGATGCTCTTTTTTGGATCAGAAGGTCAGCTGTAAGTGTCTTGTAACCCCAGAGCTACAGTCCCCTCTGTCTCCTGGCATGTGTAGCTGTGTTGTTGCAGCAGCTGTTTGGAGGAGCTGGGGAGAATTGAGAAATGCAGGGCCATATTCCCATGGCCCTGTGGTGAAGCATGGGGCTAGGTGCAAACTGCCCTCTCTACCTCATGAATGCTTGAATCTGTAATTAAAAGAGAAGAACAGAGTATATGGAAGATCATAATTTCATAAAGCCCAGTGAGCCTGGCTTCAAAAAAGGAAAATCATGTCTCACTTACTGAATTCCTTGAACATGTCAAGATTTGTAAAGGGAGATAATATCTTTTATTAGGCCAATTGATACAGCTGGAAAAAACACACAAGCTTTCAGGCACAGAAACCCTTATGTTTTCTTTTCCAGCTATATCAGTTGGTCTAATAAAAAGTTATTGCCTCTGCCCACAAATCTTATTTCACTTAATCCTTAGATCATCACGGCACAACTACTTCAACATGTCAGAATGGAAAAAAGGAGAATTATTTGATACAATTTATTTAGATGACTTAAAGTTCCTCAGCCAAACCATGAGCTTCTACAAAAGCTAAGCAGGTATAGAGTGAAATCTAGTGCCTTTAGTAAAAGGTGTTCCTGGGAGGCTTAAAAGTTTACTTACAGAGTCAATTTTCATCATGGCAAAATGTTAACAGCGTAGTTTGGGGTGTGGTACAGTTCTCTATTGTAGCAGCAGAAGAAATTATTTAGGCTAATGAGGATGGGTGAAAATTGTGAGGAATGTGAGATAGCAGAAAAAAAAATAATAGGCAAAGGGACAAAGTACTGGAAAACTGAATGTTTGTTAAACATGTGGAGCTAAAACCAGATTTATTTACAATTAATCTGTACATCTGTCCAGCCAAGAAACAGACTGGGGTAGTTTTATACAGCTCAGTGGAAATCTCCGCACAACTCACGGCTGAGAAGCATGTGTGTAATGATCGTTGTGCTTACATTTGATCCTTGGCACCGCCTCCACCGCGGGCTCTGGGGACCGGCTGCCGCATCTGGAAAGCTGTGTTAGAGAGCCAGGGAGAATTGGGAAGAGCATCAGAAGCCATCAGGAGACTTTGGCAAAAGCCTCTATCAGGAGACACATGTGTAAGGCTAGGATTTATCTACCTTAGTGGGAACTTAAAAAGTGTCTACGGCAAAGAGCTGGAGAAGGCAGAGCGTCAGACTGTTCCCGGCCTGCCACACCGCAAGTGCAATTAGAAAGGGCTGAGAACCCGCATGAGGTGTTGCAGCCCCGGTGTCCCCCTCAGTCAGGCCAAGGTTCTAAGACTGCTGCGGGGGCGGATGTTTCTGCGGCTGCCAGGCGCCGGGTGCTCGGCCAGCCCGCGGGGGCGGTGGCCGGGCGGTGCGGGCCGAGCAGCGCGGCTGGGCGGGCCGGGAGGCGGCTGCGGGCTCACACCTGCGGCCAGCGAGGGCTGTGCGCCCTGAGGGCAGCGCGCCTCGCTGCGGGGCGGGGCGCGGCCGCGGGGCCCTGCCGTGCCGTCCGGTCCCTGCAGGGAATGGGCTCCTGTCCTGTCAGTAACTGTGTGCCCTCTGCTCCTCCGTGTGTCCCCCTGCACTACAGGTACTAAAGATGGGCCGTCGAGCCCGCCAAGACCTCTTTGCAGGTGAAAAACTCAGCAGGAAGAATTCCCCGTCTGCTTCCCTTGGAGAGGTGGGTGTCCTGTCAGGAGGGCTTGTCTGTTGTCCTGCTGTTGTCTCCAGTGGAGAATTATTAATTTCTTCTGAGATTCCTTCCTGCATGGTGTGCGTTGCCCGTTGAATTTTGTCCTTAGATTTGGGACTTGTGACTGCCCTGTCCCTTTCTGGTGTTGCCCTTTGTATCATAGTTTCCACACATGGTCCTGTCTAGGGCTATGGTTTACATGTCAGGTATGGAGGTATGGTTTACATGTCAGGTATCATACAGTATTGGGGCCTCTCCCTTCCGTGCATGCCTATCTTCCTGATATTTTAATTTCTAGATTTAAAATATGAGCTGGCACATAATTTTGTGACCAGTTTTGCCACCATCTACAGTAGCAAGGCAGATAAACAGATGCCTTACTTTTTTGCTTTGCTTTGCTAGAGCCAGAGTACATCTGACATGGTCTCTATCAAGTTTGTGTAGTGATGCTCTTTTTCATTTTCTCTGTGCATGGCTACAAAGGTTGTGCTAGGAGCCAGCTTTGCAGCATCTGGGACTTTTCCGTGTGCGTAATAATGTGCAAACTCAGCTCCCACTTGTCTTTGGAGGAAAACTTTGGTTCAGAGGCTGTTCTATTAGTACATCTTCAAATGATAGAAGGAGGTCAGGAACCCCTCTTTCTCAGGAGAGTGAGGCAACATCCTCAAGTATCCAGAAATAGATCTGAACTGTTTCAATTGATATTTTTGCTTAGTGTTGCAGAATGCTGAAATTCTTCCTGGAAGCTTTCTATTGGATGTTAGCATGGCTCCACCACAGACACCTCCTGCTAGAAGGAGCAGCTCTCAAGAAATGACATACCAGTTTTGCTCCCTGAGCAAAATGTCATCTGACAAAAAATGTCATCACCTTGTTGGCAGTGATATTTGTTTAAATGAGGTAATGCTTACTGTTTTGAAATGTCAGTCAATGATCTCCAGCATACCATATTCTTGGCTTCTTTAAACTGGAAACCATTTTGCCCTGCTGGCCACCCTGGCACCAACTCTGCTTCAGGCTACTCTGCTCACAGCCCTGGGACCTTCTGTCTTGGAGTGGCTACTCCCTGATTCCCTGTGCAGTGACAAAACTTTCCTATTACACTGAGTAGCTGTGTCCCAGACATCTGTGCCAAAATGGTTGTAGGGGGTTTTTTCCTTTAAGACCCTGTGATACTGTTGAAAATAGCACTATTACAGCTCAGCTTACAATAACACCTCATAGAGCAAGACTTTTTTTCTGGAGAAAGTATGCTCTTTTTTTGATATACATAATGGAGAATAATCTTCCACCTAGGGGTTCTCCCCTTGGATATGCTGTAGGCATTCAGGATGAATTCTGTGAGGGAATGTGCAGAAGATGCAATTTAAGAAATAGAAGTAACTGTTGACCTCATAGGTGAAGAAAGTCTTAGGGAAACCAGCTGGTGGTTTAAGGGGGTGTAATCATTAGCTGGCCTCCACATTAGGGTGGCTCACTGTCAGATTGTTCTCTTGCTGGAGCTGCCCATCCCGATTCTCTGGTTTAAAAGAGACCAGGGCATTGTGTAGAGGTACAGCTGATGGACTGTAACTTACTGCAGTTTGCTTGTGCTTACTGCTCACACCACAACCATTTCAATAGCTGGGAAGAGATCATAGGGGCTCCAGGACTTGGGCCAGTCCTGAAGAAGAGTAAGAAATATTTACAGTGTTCTGTTTGAGAGCAGTGAGTTTTTCAGCAGCAGAAGGGTAAGGACTTCCACGCCTTACAACATTCAAATATGTTAGTACTGGATCTTAACCACCAGGAAGAATAGTTTGTGTCAATAGTCTCCCTTCAGACATGTCTTTGTTGCTAAATGTTTGTGTTAATCGAGAACCTTGGAGGTACTGGAAGAAAGACAAAATCCACTGTGAATAATCCTCAGCCTTTTCCTTTGCTCCAAAATTGAAGGTTTTTTATACGTGACCATATTTGTTACCAAAGTGAGTATTTAACAGAACTAATAATGTTTTTTCCTTCACCCTAGACTGGAAATCGCCTTTTACTTTTCTGGAAGTTTGGCCTTGGCTTGCTGTTAAGTTGTGGGGTTACAATGGATATCTCATTCAGCCATCTAGTCATCTTGAAACCTTCATAAGAAATCTTCCCAAAAGAAATGCAAGATTAAAAAAAAAAACAGTCCTTTTATTTATTTTTTTTTTTGGTGGAACTGGCAGTAGGGGATCAGGCGCCAGGTAATTAATTTCAGCATAGAAGGTTTTATTCTTATTACTGATTTTGAAGGCAAAGGTGTTTGTCATAAACCTTTGCCATATTTACACCCTCATATGCAATTTCACATTCAGGTTAGTGATTTTGCTTTCAGAGGTTCCTCAGAGTTTTAAAACTGGTTTCATTCACCTTGACTCTTTTTGAATTTTTTTTTTTTAAATTCCAAGCCAATCCACTCAGTTTCCACCCATCTCAAATTTCTGGTATGAACATACCATTTGTGCTATTGTTTGGGTCTTTTCATAACACTGAGAAGCATCCAGGAAGTGTTTTCCTGTCAGAGCAGCTTGCTTGAAGGAAGCAAAAGGTACCTGTCTATCCATGTTTCAACATCTGGGCTTATTACAAGGAAATTCACTTAGAGGGCAGACAATTATTGTAATTAAAAAGATCTTTGTTTTGAAGTCAATAGGCAAATCATCTGACTTGAAGCATAGATCTTATCAGGTTACTGCTGATCTTTGCTTGGCCTGGGCTCTTCCAAAAGACACTCCAAACTGTGTGCTGCTCTATTCAACAAATGTGTGTTAAAACCTCCTTCCCCAGGGCACAGTTGCAATGTCTTGTGCCTTGTAGCCTAGTCTACTTCCCCCAAGCTCTATGAAAACACTGTGATATCTTAGTATTTTTTCAGTGCCTGTTGTGTGTATGTATTTCCCACAAAATTATTCTTAACTACAGCAGCAAATCTGTAATTCCTCTGTCCAAATCTCTACTTCATAATTCCCATTCTGTGTGGAAGTACCTGCATTATCTTCAGATGTAGACCTCCTCAAGGGGCTCATGGAAGGTCACAAAGCTCACACTCTGCCCATGTGACATACAGAGCATTCCTGCCTTTTCAGAAGTACAAGTACTAACAAACTACACTGCAGCTATGTGTTCTTTCACCAGGCAAGATCTAACATGATTATTTGCTGTAATTGGTGCAGTTGGCACCCTCCTGCAGCAAAGGCTGTGTGCGTTCCTGCCTTCAGAGCTCCTTGGCAGTTCAGCAGGCACTTCTTGGGCACCCAGGGGAATATGCTGTAAGTGGGAATTCCTAGAGATAAATCTGCTTGCTGCATGCCAGAACTCCACATTTCAAACATTCATTTCAGAGGGGTAATGTGTCTCTTTTTCCATTGAGAGGCCTTTCCCATCCCCTGGCTTGATGTGGTACATTTACTCATCTTGATGCTATCAAGTTTGTGACAGAATGGGAGAGACTCAAGCTAGTTGTGTTATTTGTATAATGAGAGGGACAGCTCATACAATGAGATCTGTTGAAGATCTTTGCTATCCCATGCTAACAGGACTTCTGGACACTTTTAATAAAAGCCAAACCTTTTTCCTGGCTCTAACATCACTGCACCCAACAGCCTGAATGCTGGCTTGATGACATCCATCAGAAGAAGTTGTTTGGCCAGGTTTGGAACTCTTGATGAGATTGATTTGAAAAGATGAGTGGAAAAACCTTTAAAAAAAAGTATCAGCAGATTTTTCCTTTCCCGTTTCTTCTCTCAACAAGAGTGAACTATTTGCTGTCCTGTAAGAAATCTGTATGCAAAAATATTTTAATGTTATCCTACTTCCATGGTCTATTTTTTCTTCATCCTACAGTGATGTGATTCCCTTGGGACCTTTTTTCAAGAGTTCCCTGGTTTCTGCCTCTTGCAGTCTCACTATGATTTTGCCAGCATATCTCTGGCAGCACTCAGTCCTTTGAATGGAGACTGCTTTACTAAGCAATGGTCAGCCTAAAGGATGAAGGTTCAAAATAGGTTTCCCTATTTTGAAAATAATTCCACACAGGTAGGACAAAATGACTTTATATCAGGGTTTGCCCAAAAAAAGTTCCCTGCTGGTTCTCTGCCACATTTTACCACAGCCTGGGAATAGGCTCTGCTTTCTCTTCTGAAAATATGTTCTTCTCTTGTTGTCCTAGCTGGTATTTGTAAGCTTGCTTATGTAGTTGTGGTCCTTGTGTGGTAGCTAAAAAGCATGTAAAATGCTGTAAAATAAGAATTGCTGAGGGTGAAACACACGTAAAAGATTGCTCCAAGAAGTGGTTCTTTAAATACTTTTCCTGTATGTGTTGCCCAGCTAGATTTTCTTCCATGCTGGTGCAAGTCTTGTGCCACTTGGGCTCTGTACATCCAGAGAAGCTTAGGTCATGTGGACCCCACAGAAGCCAACCTTTCTGCTGTTTGCTGTGGGAAGAAGCAGACCCCTGGCTGACAGATACATCCTTCCAACAGATTTTTACCAGTTGGGCAAATCTGATTTCATTTGTGCTGCTCATTGGTAAGGACACTTTTGTACTCCAGCTGCTCTAACTTGTATGTAGCCCCACTCTGCTCTTGTTGTAGTAATATCATAAGACCAGATGACAGCAAAGACACAAAATGAACTCAGGTACCAAACCACTTCTAGGAGAGGTATATGCAATTTATAATCACATGGCTTCCATGTTCCACAGGGGAGATTATTTAATCCAGAAGAAAAGTCAGGTGGGTTAATGGAGTGTTTCCAGCCATCCTATGCATACTCCTGGTGTAGAGTCACAGGTCAATCTAGAATACTCTAAATTCTCCTCCACGTGGTTCTGAACACTGTGATTTCTAGAACAGCATAGAGATTGTTGGGTTCCTAATTACCTCCTTGCATTTGGTGCCTAACAGCACTGGTTGTTGCAACTGCTGGTGCTGACAGTCTGCTCATCTAAAAGGTTCTCAACCAGTTTGCAACTTTCACAGTGATTAACAGGCTGATTTTCTTGAGTTACTTATCTACCCCACAACCAACCTGCTCCTTTATAGTGTTAGCTAAAGATCATCTGCTGAAGCTAACACTGATGGCAGCTATGCCTGTCTTACACTAACTGCTGCAACCTGTGCTCTCAGGGGAGAATCTGAGGTTGCCTTGAGAAACAGTAGCTTCTGAAAAAAGGACTGTAGCCTGCTACAGTGTATAACCCCTAGTATGACTGGTCCAGCATCAGTTCTAATCTCTGGCATGGCTGCAGTGCTTCTCCATATGAATCCTTCTAGGATCCTACACACCTGAATAATTTGAGATTTATCATGCTATAGGGAGAATGAACTGAGTCTGTTCTCTTCTTGCTCATGTTTTGGGGTGGTTTTTTTTTTTTGGTGGGTTTTTTTGTTGGTTTTGTTGGGGTTTGGTTTGTTTGTTTGTTTGTTTTCTTTAAGTATCACAGTTGGCAACTGCATAAATGATTGGATATAAAATGTTATAATGGTGGGATCAACTTTGTGCTTTGTTCAAGTGAATAAGGTTGCAAAGCATGTGCTGCAGGACACTCGTAAATGTCAGTCTTCAAGCTGTTTTGTGCAGGCTTCCATAGTGCTTCCTTTTAACTTCTTTCTCTCTTTTTCCCTCCTGACCCTTCAAGGATGAAGACTATCAGGAAAAGGCTGACCATGTAAGACTCAAGGCTTTCTAGGTAGATGCTGGCTCCTCTGAAGGGGACTAGTAGGATTAACCTATTATGTGTCTGGAGACTACCTTAAGAGGGTACTCTAGTACTGGAGAATAATATAAAGTTTGCTTTGGATGCAGTGCCTTTCCTGCATCCTCTGTTTCTGTTGCTGACAGATTTTTAATTATCTTTGAAACAGCTGCTCTTATCAGCTGCTGCATCTTGTTTTGAGGTCACAGATGTATATGTGGCCACTGAAAAGATGCTCTATTTTCATCTAAAAGTCAGGACAGCAATTAGCTAATAGAGTACAAAACCTGACTTAACCTAGATTGCTGTCCAGTATGGTTAGTTTGCTCTTATAACATGAGAACTTATCTTTAGGGATGCTGAAGTCTTGCTGGTGCCCCAGAGGAGAAGGCCAGGCAGTAGTAACAAGGACATGTGCCTTTGGATTTTCTATGACTCTTTTCTTTTTATTGCACCAGCATTGAATGCCAGAATCAATAATAATGTCACAGTGCTTCTTACCAGGCTCCTGTCACACACAGAGAAGTCACACATATCCTTTCTTATTCTGCACCAAGGCTAAATACGCCTTAGCATTAATTTAGCATTAGAAGCCATTCAGAACAACCTGAGAAGTTCTACCTCTTTCTCTTGAAGTCTTTGGGCTAGTTGCCTTACGCTCTTCCTAACCATGGAATTGGTGTTGCCCAATTCTTCCTGCCTAGAGTTTCTCTCTCTTTGATAATTAAAACACCCTCTCCTGTGCTCTTAATTCCTTCTGCTGAAGGACCACTCCAGTACTGGTAGCACAGTAGATTCATCTGTGAAATCTAAAGCCCAGAAAAGAAACCCGCATCACCCATCTCATTAATTCTGGCCTCAGAAGGATATGCTCATCACAAGGAGGCAAGGCTATTCAGATTAGCTCAGTTTTCTCTTGGTAGTGCAAGAGATGATATTGTAAAAAAGATCCACTGGGTTTATTTGGCAGTGATGGATGGTTCAGGACTATGCCCAGAGCACTTTTCCATTTATCAGGCAAAGAGACCTCCCACTGATGGGTATAGTTTTGGGGACTGGTTGTCTAATAGAAATTTTTACTGATAATTGATCTAATCTTCCTCCCCGTGCCCCCGCCTCGCTGGAACCAGTCCTTACAGTCATTTCACTGAAACTAATTCCACCTCCATACAGTGCCCTAAATCATTGATTCCCAAGGTCTGCTGTTGAGTGCTGACTGGTCACATGCCACAGGCACCTTGCTTCTGGCTGCTAAATTTCATTAAAATAACTTTACTGATGTGACTCTTCCACATGAGCAATTGTTGCTTCAGGGATGTTATGCAATGGTGCTTGGCAAGGAGATTTACTTAGTATGAGGGAGCCTGCTTTGAAAATGGTTTTGTTTGGATAATTCCTGTGTCCTTTTTGCAGGCTTGTGCTCTTAAGCATGACAGTCACACTTTATAGTATTTTTCCATTTGGAAAAGTGTGTAAATGGTATAAAATGGTTAACTGAGCATTCAGAAATCTGACTGATTAGTAAGCTGCTTGTAACTTATACTACAGTATGCTTACAAACTTCTGTTACTTATATGATAAGTCTCCTCCAAATCAACTGTTAGTGGAACTTTGTGTTATAAAATGTGATTCAAATCTTGTTGCAGTATATCTCTGCCTTAGTCATTGCCTGGCCAATCTGAAATACTTGGCTTCTTGAATCATTTGTCCGAAGCTGGCCCCTTCATCCCCCGGATGGCTCATATAACCCTTCTCTGAACTCCCTTTGGGCTTTGCTGAGTGTTATAATATGAACTCTTCCTGGATTTGGTCCCTTTCCTCTTGCTGTGCTGAAGATAACTTTGTAGCTGCTTGAATACTAACAAACAACCTCATCAGGGTTGTTGATGTCAACGTACCTGCTGAAGTCCTGCCCTCCAGCCATCTGCCTGCTCTGAAACTTGTTTTGCATCCCTTGGCAAACCACTCATCTTGCATCTGAATTTTTGCCAGTTGAATCACTCATTTGGCTGCACCTTCCAAGACTGCCTGGGATATTTAGCCAAAGGCTGTAAGGCTAATCAATGGTATAATAAAGGGTGTATCCTAATATTTCAGTTAATTTGCAGAAGCAGAATAAGCAGGATTATGAATGTGGTTGTGAGCCAAGATTTTGCTGGGTTCTTTTTGTGGCTTTGCCATAGATTTGCTTTGGGACCTTGGAGAAGTCCTTCCACTAGTTTTCTTTAGTCCCTATCTGAAAGGAAAGGTAGAGCTTTATGCAGAAGCACTGTGGGTATTCCCTAAACAGACCCACAGGGGGATTTAGATGCCTTATCCTCATAACAAAATCCATATCCTGCACTGGGTGCCTGTGTAGTACATAGATAATCTCAGGATGGGCTGGTGGGTCTACTGCGATGGTAAAGAGTGGCTGGTAATGGCAGTGTGTGCTTCTGTGGAGTTCTGGCCCCATTCTGTGAGCTTTGGGAGTGCATGTCCTTGCACTACCAGTGAGAAAGCCTGATCCCCATCCTGTGTTTTCTAGCCTTCAGAAGTAGAGCAGGGCTTTTCCTTCCCTTCAGGGACCTCCATTTCCTGAGTAAGCAGATGTTCATTTCAGTGTTGGAACCTCATGCTTTAGACATAGAGATTAAACTGGCCATCTCCTTTCTAAGCTGGAAAACACTGATTTTATTGTCATCTTCCTTCTCTGAGAAAGATGTAGCAAGTAATGTTTGCCACCTCCATAAGGAATATTATATATCATGACAAGTCTATGAGCTGTTCTGAGTCTGAGAAGGCTCTCAGTCCTTTCTGCTGAAGCCACTCTGCTTTGCAAATGGAACCAAAAGAATTTTGGTACGATGGGAAAAGACTTTCTAACTGAAGGCAACAATATTTGAGTGGGAAGACATCAGTTCCAATGGGTCCTGCTGGGACCTCATCCTCTAGCTGTGCTTTGGTAGAGGTGGCATAAGTAGTCTCAAGGTCCATCACAGACTAAAAATAGGGAAAGCACCTGATTTCTGACCCTTATACAGGTGAATGCTGGCCTCTGTGACTCTGTATCACTCAGTGTTTGAATGACAACATGCTTTAAGGCAACAACTGGAAAGAGGATTTGAAGATCTGACCTTTCCAGAGCAGGCATCAAAGTCCTTTTGTAGTTCTCATTGCCAGTGCTTCTAAAACATTTGAGTGGAAAAATGGGCTATTGCTTTTTAGGGTAGGTCAGCATGCCAGGATCAATTGTTTTCATTCAATGTTTGTTGGAAGAACAACTATAAAAAGAACGTAAGTACCTGAAATATAAAGCCAGTTGTGTTCTTAAATTGCTAGGTCACCCAGTTGGGTGAGGTTGAGTGAGTGTATTTGTATTCTAAAATACAGTGCAGAATGATGTGGAGATCCCCTGGTGAGAAGCGACCTGCACTCTACCTGGGGAGGTACTAGCTTCATTACCAGAAGTACCTAAAACAAGACAATTTCCAGACTTGAGCTGACTCATGTGGATCCTGCTTGCAGGTGTGTCTGCACCTGTGGTGTAGACATGGCCTGGGGCTTGATATGATCAGGGCCTTTAATCAGAGCGGTATTTTCCTGACCCAGTTCTTACCCTTGCATAGTGGTTGGCACCCAGCTCTAAACTCTCATTCCATTGTCTGGTCTGGTCTGGATCTGTGCAGCAGCCACCCCCAAGTGCTCTCCCTTACATTCCCTGAAACTTTAAAACATACAAGTGAGGAGAGCTCTAAACTCTCATTCCATTGTCTGGTCTGGTCTGGATCTGTGCAGCAGCCACCCCCCAAGTGCTCTCCCCTACATTCCCTGAAACTTTAAAACATGCAAGTGAGGAACCCAGCACCAGCTGTACTCGGCTGAGTGTTGATCAGGGAACCTTATTTGTGTAAAAATAATCACAATGGTTTGGGCACTGTCCTTCCACTCTGGTTTAGAGAGTTCATGACCTAGGAAGTCATAATTGTAATGTAGTCACAGTCATTTCTGTATCTACAATTTGCACTGCAATAAGATCTAGAGAGTGTTGGTGTATGGCTGGGAGAAAAATTTCCTATTCCCAAAGATCTTACAGTCTTACTGCAATGTTTTCCTCTAGCATCCTGTTCTCCCCTGTGATCTTCAGCTTGTAGAGGAGCCTTCAGCAGGGGTAGCTGCATTTTGTATATGGCATGTTGCCAGGGTTTTGCTTTCTTAGGCATGCATTTGGGAGTAGGGTGAACTGGCAGTAGATAGCTCTTGAAGCAATTGGCATTTCTGAGAACCTGGGAGGGTTCTCTGAGGCAGAATTTCCCATAGCTACTGCACACTGCCAATGCCCTCTCATTCACGTGGTCATCCTGGGCTGAGCTGCATTTGTCTCTCCATGTCCCAGGGTTTCTGTCAGGTGTTTTGATTCTTGCATTATTCTAGTAAATACCCTCCACTGAAAGGATCCAGCATCCAAGGAAGCACTGGGTTTTTTACCTGATTCCATTTTACAGGGTTTGCATATTTTTTTTTTTTTTTTCCCAGAGCTCTTCTGGTTGCTTGTAGAAATGCTGGACTCCCAGACTGTTCCTGGGGACCTCTCATCTGGAAGTTGGCCAGATTCTCCAAGAGGAATCTCAAAAATGCAGCTGAACTTTTGTTCCCTAATTAGGCTAACTTCCCCAGTGTGAGCCCTAGCACTGCATGGCCTGGAGCTCCCCAAGGCCTTGTGCAGCCTCTCTCCCGTGCACCCCGACTGGCTGACCAGCAGGGCAGTTATTTTCAGCTTTCTGAGCTTATCTCCTCGCCTTTTGATGACATCTTCTGAAATAGTATTTCTAGTCAGCCATGTTTCCCAGCCTTTCTAGCAGTCCTGCCTGCTTGTCTACCTTGATGTGGATTAGGGACAATCTCATTGAAAATAATTTTATTAAAAGCTTTTCCTTTTCCACACATTTATTTCATACTTTGAGTGCTTCTGGACCCACCTCAAGTCAACAAAAGGACTGTAGGAGGTGGGAAAATGTCTGACCATATGTAGCATAAAGTGGTAGCAAACTTAGAAATGTTCATGCTTGGGAGGGCTGGAGGGGCACTTCACTATAACTATGGGTTGTGAGAGGATTCTACGTGGTGACCCCTTGTTTAGAGAATCAGATTGTTGTGTGCTCAGTCACTGTTTTCCTGCAAGGGAGAGCAGTAACTCCTCAGACAGTTTCAGGTGCCAAATCCTGCAAAGGTGATAGCTTTCCTCAGGGGTGCATGTCAGCTGACAGACAGCTGGCCACTGTTTTGGGAGAGCAATTCTTGATTAATAGCTAGTTAATTATATGAACTGCTCCTTTACCTGTGATAGATGACAGAGAATATTTGAAGGCCCCCAAGAACTTCTGTTTCAGTAACACTTTCCCTAGTAAAGGAAAGCCAGTGACTGTGAAAAGAAGGACAGTTTGTGGATGAAATGCAAATCCAGTATTTTCTGCTGAGTATTTAAGACATGCAGAAGTCCTTGGAGGGTATTCATTAAAATCAGACGCACTATTTGTACTGTCTATGGACATGATAAAGAGAGACAGAAGAGATGGGTTGTTCTTTGCAAAAAGCTCAGGCTTGCATAGATCTTGGAATTGATGTGTTTTTGATATCATACATGCTCTGAGATCAGTATAGATTATTTTATGTGGCTGTTTAGGAGCAGTGAGGCTGCTTGACTTATAGCTCTTTAAATGGCAGTAATCAAAACCAATTCATCAGGCCTCGTTGTGGAGATTTGCTTTTCTTCAGTCAAGGGAGCCTCTGGCATCTTGCTGGAGAAGAGAATCCTTAAGACCGCCCATACTTCTTTCTTTCCACTTCTTGGTCAACGGATAAAAATAAGACACCTACATACTGTGTAAAATCTCACAGTGTTTGTATATTGGAAAAACATAGATTCTACGTAATTTAGGAGAAATATGACATGATAGAAGAATTGTGTGTCCTCTGATGCATGCTCTCAATGTCATTTGAGTCCCTGCATCCCTGCACAGAGTGCTCAGTGTTTCAAAGGAGTTGTCATGTTGATGAAGGTAAATTAATCCATATTTCCAGACCCACCTGAGCATCTGAGGGACTTAACCTGCCCATAATCTACCTCTGTTGTGGTAGGTCCTAAAAGAAACTTTGCTGGACCTTCAGGATTCAGAGACACACAGGATAGTTTCTTCCATGGGGGAAGCAGTATTCAAATGACACCTTCAGAACTGTAGACGTGATCTGACAAGTAGCCTGGAAATTTCTGCTTTAATGGGGAAGCCAGATTAGAATTCTGCATCTGTCTGATAAGAAAGGGCCTGGAAAACAATAAAGAAGAAGGCAGAGTTTCTACTTTGATGCAGGAGAGATGGAATTCAGGCCAGTCATTTTTCCAAGGGAGAGATAAAATACTGATTGTGGATGTAGTATCAAAGTTATGGTATGGAAGGTGGCCTGAGAAATACTGGAAAAATGCCTTCACAAAGATGGTGAGCTGAATTTCTGAGGGGAAAAAACCAAACACAAACAACGAAACAAAAAACTCAGACCATGGCAGTTTTCCTTGGAAAAGGGACAATCTGCAGAAACTCAAGTAGAGGAGATCTTCTGGAGATAAATAATGGATGAAACCGAAGTGGAAAGGAAAATCCCAGCAAGTAAGTGATTAGTTGATGCTGTGAAAGAGACTGAGCAGCAAGGACTGAGAAACAACACTGTTGTCAGGAGCTGGTGGAATCTCAGTGTTTTGAACACTAAACTGTTTGGATATAAACTGTATAGCTTTATATTTGGGAATATACATACAAATCTTGCTTAAGGTGTAACAGTAGGTACCAACAAATTCTGCTCATTTAAATCTCCCAGACTTTTTCACCAAAAAGGTATGTTTAAGAGCACATTTGCTGCATTACAGAAGAACAGTGTACTCTCTTTTTGCTCTGATCCCTCTGGGGTTGACATTTGTCCCACTTTCTGTCTCAAGCTCTTGCTTGCAGCTGCAAAGTCCCTACCTGTCACCATATTATGCCAAAGCATGACATTGCATTCTCAATTGTAAATTACACTGAGATTTTGGAACTGTGACAGTGTATGAAGGTAAGTTATTTACTTGACAAAAGTGTATGTGGCATGTGACCTTATTGCAGCACTTTCCAGGCAGCTAGCAAAGAAAAGCTATTTCTCCTCAGCTGACAGTTAACATTGCCTTTGCTGTTGCTAGTGCTCCTGTAGGCAATTCAAAAAGAATTACCTGATTTATTGCAAGAGGAATAAAAGACCTGTAGGTGTATGTGAAGTGTTTTTTCAGGATCTGACAGACATTCAGGGTTGCCTGGTGTGTATGATCAATGAGAACACAGTATAACATTGGCAAGACATTGGAATCAAACTCCTAGATGCCCTGGAGTCATGCCTTGTGCAAAGACTGGGCCAGACATTGTCATCCCTCTGATCTGGTGTGCCCCACTTGAGTTATTTTTGATCTGAAGGCTAGTTTTTTGATGAGTAAATTAAATTGCAGGGGCACTGAAGTGCCCTGGACATGCTGCATTTTCCCTCAGCCTTACGGCCCAGTTTTTTTGGTGTGATTTTTGTAGCCCTGTGCACCTTTGTGAGGAGTTGTGAGGCTGTGTGTTGGAAATAGGATTGCTGGCTATCAGAGGGATAGTGTAAGGGGAAAGGGGGTTGTTTGCATGGGAAGCTTCTGTGTGGGAAGGAGCGTGGTTTTGAGTTAGGGGTGTATGTAATGGGAATGTTTATGTCGGCATGCACGCCCATATGTGGTGTGTGTTCCCACTTTTTCCTGGGCTCTGGGTGTGTCCAGATCAACTGAATTCAAAATGCTCCTTTTTTGGCACTGTAGCCTCTTCTCTGGTTTGGCATCTTAAGAATCTGGGGGAATCATTTAAAGATCAGAAAACTCCATTCACTTGGGCCCCTGAAGGCTTCACATTCTGTGACATGGTCATTCCAGTCGACTGAGCTCTGTCCCCTACGGATGAGCCCATATAAGGAGGCTGTTTCCTGCGTTTCACGCTCCCTGCCTGTCCCTCTGCCCTCCTGTGCTCCCTTTGCTGAAGAAAGTTGGTATTTTGGGACTGCAGCTCCTGCCTCATTCCTGCTCCCTGTTTATTTTTGGAGGATGACTATTTTTGCTCCTATCAGAGAGCTATGCAGGGTCATACCCCCTCCCTGCAGCAGGCAGAGGCTGCCCCTGGCAGGGTCTCTTAATTTCCCACACTCACAAACAATGATTCTACTTCAAGAAATAAACATGCAAGACCCCTACCATCAGGGTTAGCTCGACCCTGTCCTGATCTGTGGCAAGAGGCAATTTAGCTTTTGCTCAGGGTTGACCCCACCACACATGCAAGGTCCTCTCTGAAGTCAAAACTCCTTGGGAGTCATCCCACTCATTCACTTCCTTAATAAAAGCTGTGGAAGCCACCTGTGTCCCCACCATTCCTTTGCAGTTAGCATTTTTTCTCTGTTTTGGGACATCTTTTACCCAATCATTCTTTCTCATGATGGTCCATTCACAGGTCCCTGTAATCCATCTTCCCTCACTGGGCACCATCAATTGGGAGCTATGTAAGCTGGGTTCACCTTGCCTCTGCTTTCATCATTGCCTGCCATGCAGAACACTGAAGGCAGTGCTGTGCAAAGTGCCTCAGGCTGGGGGAACCAAGCCCAAAACTGTAAATGGCAGCTTCCAGATGGTGGGAATTCATGGCCCCATTTGGAAATTCCCATCATAAGCCCCAAGCTGAATTCCCATTTTCTCTTGCCATGTGGCAGAGTGCCACACAAGACAATGCAAGAAAATAGCAGGGGATGTCTTTAAGCTCCAGATGATCTTCCCCTTTGGATTTCAGTGGTGGCAGTGGTGGGATTCATCCCAGCTAACTTTGGAAGAGTTTGGGTATGGATCACTCTGTCTGAACTTGGCATCTATCCTCCTATTCTAAGCAGTGGACAAAAGCAAACTTTTTAGGAACAATTCCTCATGTAAAACAAGATGTCTAAAACATGCTGTCTTGTACCCTAGGAAAGGCATAATGTGATACCTCCCACTGATATGTGGGCAACAGTGATGAACAAGTTCCCAGTGAACCCTATTTTGTCAGGAGAGCACACCCTCTGTGGATCAGTCAGCTACTGTATGTACTGTGTGTCCTCCAAATGTCAAAGGCACATAGACCTGAAACTTGACAAGATAGGGTGATGCATCTTTTGTTTACAGAAAAGCTTAAAAACTTGTAGTTTTTGTCTTCCTTTTATTTTATGACTAAAGAGCATTTTAAACACTACCTCTCCATTATTTTGTAAAGTATTACATTAATGTGGGGACCTGGTGTCTCAGTTGGCTTGACCGGAGCTGTCTGTAACATGTCTCTTCTCTTTATTAAAGGTTCCACCACCTAAGCCCCCACGCCGGCAAGGAGGCTGGGCAGATGATCCTGTACTGGCACCTACCAAGTGAGTCCTCACCTCTTTCCTTTTTAAGAGGGGTTTAGGTGTGGAATGAAGGAACATCACTAGTTGGACCTTGCTGTCACAGACATTGGAACAGTTTTCCTGGGTCTTTCAGATGGTCTTTCTTTCCAATATCAGTGTAACTTGTTCAAGCCATTTGAAGTATTGCTTTTGCTTGGTTCCATTGGCTAATTGATTTGGCGAGGCTTAGAACTGTGTACATGTCCCTGTTTGCCAGTGGCAAATTATATTATATTCCTTACCTGGTACAGTGCCTGGAAGGAGTCAAGAGCATAATAAGCATGTTAAATGCAGGAGCTGGGATGGGGGGATTTGAGTGGTTCCGTCCTTTCCGGGAGAGTGACACATGACAGCACCACACTGACAAGAGTGCAATGAATACATCAGGATTTAGTGATCAGCCTCGACAGTAAAGGTGAAATTTGTCAATGTTTATGTGTGTATAGGGTTATGGTATAATGGAGATGGATGGAGATGGTCAGCAAGAAGAGATGGGAGGAAAAAGTATACAAATTGTAGAACATGTGTTGAGAAGTCTGATGCTTACATGAAGGACACATAAGACAAGGAAGTATCTGGACATGGTATTAGAATAGTTATGAAAACTAAAGGACAATTCAGACTGGGGAGGAGATTACATGCTTTCAAATAGTTGTGGTTCCAAGCTTAGAAGTTATGCTGATATTATATTTTATATTCACAGAACTGAAAGGCTGAGCTGTGGAGTGATGTGAGATTGCTTGTGTAGTTAAAGGCCTGTAATGAAAGTCTGTATGTCTTAACATATACTTTGGAGGCACTCTGATTTATGAAAAGTTATGTATTTTCTTGTCCGAAACTGAGAATGGATGAGGACTCCAGAAACCTGTTATACAGTCAGTATTTTTTGGGAGGGGAAGAAAGGTGGTCTGTATTCTGGGATAGCCTTTCCAAAAAACAGTACTTTCCTGGGAAAATTATCACTCCATTTGTCTCTGAAAAATAAATAGTCTGGAAATCTGGAGACTAGAATAAAGCAAGGGAATTAAGATCTCAGTCTGAACTGCTCTTGCTCTCCAGTTTAACCCTGATAATGGTTATTTTCATAGGCTGGCTGCAGCTAGAAGTTGCCATTGCAAAGATGCATCCACCTCAGGGTATTAAAAAAGTGCCACCAATGATCCTGGATCTTTGTAGGATTGTTGGGTAGGTGAGGGACTCCATTGGAGGTGATACATATGCAGGGCTGTGCCTAATGTGCCCTGAAGGACAGTGAACAGGTTCCTAATGTAACACCACTGTGCCATGTGCTATTTTACCATGTTTTCCATTGTTTGGCATTAGCTTTATCCTATAGATTTGCAGCAGTAGCTGTAGGTGGTAGCTCCCCCAGCATCTCGATTGCATGGGTTACAAGACATTGTAGGTGTCTGGAGTAAAGGCTTCTATGACACTGGATGTAGTTCATCTGGAGAATCAGAACAGGACACAGGATTGCAGACTTTCTGTCTCTGAGAATCTGCACACTGGGATGTGAGACCAACATGTGTCCCTTGCTGAATCATGCATGTGAAATGTCATATCTGACAGTGTTCATTTGTAATAAGGGTTTTTATTGAATAAGTTTTATTAAGAAGTTTGTTCTGACTTTCTCCAGTCATATGAGGTACAAG
Source organism: Passer montanus (assembly GCF_014805655.1). Taxonomy (NCBI): domain Eukaryota; kingdom Metazoa; phylum Chordata; class Aves; order Passeriformes; family Passeridae; genus Passer; species Passer montanus. Next base: position 17,192,366 of record NW_024365381.1, read on the forward strand.
GGTTTTGTACAACTAATTCTCCTGTCTTTCCTTTCCTGTGTATTCTCCCCAAGCTGATCTCTCTTCTTCTCTCCCTTAAAAAAGTCTGAGATGCTGGCCTGTAGGGCTTGCTTTTTGACATATCCCAGGGTAAAGCCTTCATGTGAAAACTCTGAGTCATCGGCTGATGTCATACCAATGTTGCTGTAGCTTTGTTGTTTCTGTTTTCTCAGGCTCTATCTCCCCCCAGCTTTTCAACCAATTTGACTCAGTTTGGAAGCCATCAAGTTAACTTGCTCCAAGTTCACTAGTGTAGATGTAGTTAGAATAACATGCTTCTGTTGTTATATCTGATTTAGGTTTAAGCCCTTTTTTGACAGTGTAACTGAACCTACACTTGGGAATAGTTCTGTTAGAAGTAATTTGATTTTCAGAATTGACAATGCTAAAATCTGATTATTTCTTTCTTTCACTTAGAAAGGAAGGATGAGCAGAGTGAGGCTCACATGAGGCTAAAGTTAGATTTTCTGTGTTGTGTAAATGTACTGTGGGTCAGATGGAATACTGCAGCCACTTGTGCAATGATCTTGTAGCTATTTATGTTATTATTTCTCCATTTGAACTCTTAGCTTTTAGTTCTGTTTCTGACAGATTCAGTCAGTTACGACTGCATAAGTGTTGCTTTTCCTGCATGGATGCTTTTCTGCTATATTTCTAGTTCAGAGTCTTATCAGTATGAAACAATCACTTGAAATTGTTCTTTTTATTTCCATTTGGCACATGTTAGAGTAGAATTTAGTTTGTAACCTGCTTTTCTACCTTTGTGCTCTCTTTTAGTCCCTTACCTGCCCAGCTCATGTCATGCTTATGTAAACTTGTAAATATTCTCACCATCTTGCTGATTATTTCCATCAGACTGCTGCTCTCCCAGACTGTTGCAAGATAGGAAGAGGACAAGGACTCTTAAAGTTTTCCAACCTAAATTATTTTTTAAATTAATTAGCACAGATGGTGTGTGAGATACAGTATTTTATCATGAGTTCCCATAGCATTTGCAAGTGTCAGATATTGAAATTGCTGAGAACTATCAAAATGATCTATTTTACTCATGTTTTCGAATGCCAAATGTGGGAAGATTACTTTGCACTCCCAGTACTCTTATAGAACAGTTGTCATTGCTAGGAGTCCCGTTTTGTAAATCTGGATAATGATGAGGACCACTGTAAGTGTCTGAGCAAACCCCCAGGTCCTTTGCAAATAGCAACTAAGTGGTTCAAAGTAGTGACAGAAAATTAATTTTTCCATACTACCAGGGCCATCTGTACCTGAATCTGCTGTATCTAGTTGAACTGGTACTCAGAAGAATCATTCTCTATGAGAAGAGGTGGTCTCATTGTTGTCCCAGCAACATTCTAGCCCCAGTGTCAGCAGAAAGGGGACCAGCCAAGAACCTGGGCTGCCACTTGGGGCCTAGTAACCTGCTGAGATAAATAGCAGTAATTACAGCTGGGTTTTCCTACAGAAGCAGCTCTCTAACCACTGGATGGAGCCCAAGTGCCATTCTGAAAGCTGTGCTGATGTCCCTAATGACATCAGTGCTGACACTTGTGACAAGCAAAGCAAGCTCTAATGTCAGGTTATCTCACGCATCAAAAGAAAGAAACACAAAGTGCCTGCCGGTGGGGGAAGGAAAAGGGAACTCAGTTTTTCATACTGGTGAGGATTTGATAAAGGAGGGGTGCTTCCATGATTCATTTAATTGCAAATTCTTTTGATCTTGTCTCTCTGACTTTCCTCATAGAATTTCTTCTATTTTCTTCTCTAACAGTATCATAATTTCTTTGCTTCTTAGGTCTCTCAATTTGCTTAGGTGCTTGATCCCTTTGGTCTTGCAATGAGCCCCGTAAAATGCCTACAGCTCTGCAGGCAGCAGCTAGGGTTGTTAAGGAATAAACAGCTTGTTTCAGGTAGCCCTGCAAGCAAACACAAGTGCTGCTTTCAGTAGGAAGTCCTTCCAGTGCCTGCACATGTACCTCATTTCTTCTACACGGATGATGGCAGTTTAGCAACAGGTGCTTCAGCTACAACTGACATTTCCCCTTTCTGACTGACAGGCCACACAGAGCTGGAATAATCAAGGCTTGTTTAGGCAAATGACCATGCTGAAGTATTTTGGAACAGAAGTGGTACAGTGTCCAGGAATGGATTTGTCAAGAAGGTGAATATTAAGTGCCTGTAGGAAGGAAGAGGATGCAGTTGGGGTGACCTTTAGAGGAGGGTAACCCAGCCCCTCTAATAGCATAGATATCATTTAAGGCTCTGAATGGTGAGCAGTGGTGAAATTGCACCCTGGAGCCGGAGGAAAGTTATTTAAGAGATTAAGGGGTTTTATGATTCAAGGTCTCCAGAGATAAGTAAAGTTAAAAACCTCCTGTTTCAAGAATATGGGCTTAAACTATCCTGTATTCTCTCTATAAGAAATGACCCCTGAGAGTGCGTGGTTGTAGAACCTCTAGCAATCCCCGTCTTGCAGATGGGCGTAGTAAAGTGCTCATGAGTTTCTTGGTCTGGGACAGAGGGGGAAAGCTTGTGTCATTGCTTCTGTTCTCTACTTCCAATCCAGCAGCATTGTGGCGAGTCTCAGTCTGGACTTCTCTGTGACACTGCCACATTAGGAGCAGAGCCAGACTCCTGGCTGTATGGGGGATGTCTTGCTCTGCAGCTTGCAGCCATCTGTGGATGTCCTTAGTGAAGTGAAAAGTATAGGCAGAGAGGATCAAGGCTGCCAAGTGAGGGGGCACAACTTAGAAGGAGAAGAAAGAAAAGGAAGTCTGATTAAGTTTTGTCTTGAAGTGTCTGTTTTTGGGTTTGTCCCTGCATTGATCTGCAAGGGAATGAGGCAAGTAATGGCCCCTTGGGGACCTTCAGGACTTTCCTCTCAATGTCAGCCGTCATTTTCAATCACCCTCTCCCTCCCAGCCATTAATTTTGGCCCAGGATCATGGGGACTTGTCCATCTATCACTCCTAATTGACACTAAATGATCTGTCAGTTTATTGATGAACGGCAGGAGTGGAATTGTCACAATATATTTTACTTTCTAACAACTCCTCCTGACAATTTTACCTTGTCCATCTCACTCTCCTCACATAAATCTCCATTGGCCTCTCATTCCTTCTCTTGGGCTGATCTGGTGCCAGCCACCTCCATGCCATCAGCACGCATCAAGGACATCAAGATGGCGGTGAGCTGCAATGTGCAGGCCCAGGGGTGGGTTTTTTCCTCTCTCTCCCTGCCCCCTCCTCTTTTTTTTTTTTTTTTTTTTTTAATAGGCTGGATGTTCCAGGAATGCTAACAAGCTCCTGTCCTCTTGTCCCTTCATGTCATTGCTGGGGTGAGCTCTCCTTGGTGTTTCTGTTTAGACTCAGTAAAGATAACTGGCAGAAAAAGAAAAGTCCCTAAAAGACAGAAGAGTTACCTGAGAATCTCTCAGTGCCCTGGATGTCAACTGGGATTTTTACTGCTTTTAAACGTGCTTAGTGTGACTTGCAAGAATTTCCTGCAAGGGGAAAGTGTTAGACTTATGTCCATTTATGTCTTTGCAGTGCTCAGAGGAGCATGGAGAAAGAGTTTTGCTTCTTCTTTTTCCTTTTTTCCCCCCTTTTTTCTTTTCAAGATTTTTTTTACCATTTTTACTTTTTTCTTTTTCTTTTTTTTTCCTCTCTTATTTTTAACCTAGATTTCTGTTTAATTTTTCCCAGTTAGTGATGTTTTCTTTTTTCTGGAAAGGTACTGGGCAATGGAAGGTCTAGTAGGATTGCAGCCTCTTGCTCCCCTAGAAATGAAACTTGCATGACAAAAATAGGAGTGTGACATTTTTGGTAATGGTCCATGTAAGCTGCTGAAGTGGCTGAGTATTCTCAGGGTAAAGTCTCTTTGATTTTTTTTTTTTTTTTTAATGACTGAGGACAAAGCATCTTTCTTTCTTATTTCTCTGCATCTCCAAGAAATTTCCCAGCAAATTTAGGGGATGCTATTATTGCTGTTCCAAATATTTGTATTTTAAAATAGCAAAACCTTCTTGAAGAATACATGCAACTTCCAACCCTTTTGTATCTGTCATAGCCAAGGCTAAAAGCTTGTCTGGCCATCGTAGGTCACCTGTATGTTGGCTGTGAAGTCTAGCTTAATGCAGTTTACCTATTGAAAGGGACCTGAGATGACTTGATGTATTTGCTTGGCCCTATTTTTCCCTCCCCCAGCCCCCTTCCCCATAAAACTCCTCTACTATTCTCAAATTCTTAATCCAAGTTCTTAAAATATCTTCATCCAGAAGCTGTTGCTCTCAGATGACAGACCAAGACACCATTCAGTAATAAACACCTAATTCTTTCTACTGTTTTTCATATAAATGTTTTCAGTGAGGCCAGTCATAAGTGAAAGGTCTTTGAACCTCCTAATCATGGGTTTGTTCTCTATTGTGAGATTTGGAAAAAAACCCAAGCAACCTTAAATACATCTGCTGTCTACTTTAGCAGTCAGTTTTTTGCTATAACATGAGGATCCAGAAGTGTGCTTTTTTCCTGTAAAAGGAAGCTGAAATGCTCCTGTAACTTCAAGAGTAATTTTTTGGGAGAATTGGGCTTTGTGCTTGCTGGAGGCCAAGAACATGATCACTTGGATAGGAGCCCCTGTTCTCAGGGACCAAAGATATGTGGTGGATACCTCTAGAAACTGAGCACTGCTTTCTGTTTTCCCACACAGCAGGAATTTGTATTGAGTGTTGTTGTTTTTTCTGTTGCTCAGTGGGAGCTCTGAATAGCTCTGCTGGTCAGTTCTCTACCAGTGAGCGAGAGGGGGAGCCCTGGGAACATCTGGTTCAGGAATGATGCAGTGAGTGGGCTGAGGTTCTGTGATCCTCGGGAGCACTCTGGCAGCTTGTACTTTTGTGCCAGTTCCTAAAGTCCTGCTTGCCAGAGCTTTCCTCCTTCGTTGTTTCTGTTGAATAAGCCCGCATATTAGGACATGAGGACAAACAAAAACACTTCAGCTGGAGATTAAGTGCTTCTCAAGTCCATTTCAGCTGGAGCTGACCAGCAGCAGTGTGAGATCCCATCACAGAGCATGCCTGCTCATTGCTGCAGCCATGCTCTTCCAGAGCCATGCTCTGGGGCAGTGTGTTCAGCGTGCGCTCTGACCAGCACAGGCAGCTTGTGAGGGGCCAGGAGGTGGATGGCAGGGCCCTTACAGTTTTAAAACGTGTGTGTCTGCCCAAAACCCCGTTATAGTGATACAGATAGCCATGCATCCAGTGCTAAGAAGTGGAGGGCTGTAAGGTGACATCCTATGATGAAAGTAAAGGCTCATAATCATGCTGAAGTCAATGGCAAAACTTGCCTCGATTGTAGGAGATGTGAAGATTAAACTCCTTAATTTTGTAAAGGAAGACCTGGCTTTTCCAGGCTGTTGCAAGCCAGGAAGAGAGGGTGGAAACTTAAAACATCAGAGCTCCAGAGAAGGTGGAATGGAATAGCTGAGAAGGCACCTCGTGGTGCTTTCCAGCACGGGTAGCAGTCCTAATTTACAGACAGTCTTGGTGAATGTGTCTTTTCCTGTGCCACGGCAAACAAGCATTGGCTGAGACCCACCCTTGGAGAGCCCGGAGAACTATCACTTAGCACTTGTGTGTCATACTGGATGTGTAACTCAGTTGTGCCTTAGGCTGTTGAACAAGCTGCAACTCCTAGCTCACCGCCTACTCACTGTGGTGATGGGCGTTTAAGGAACATTTCAGCAAGAAAGTACAACGTCTTTTTTAATATTTTTCCCCTCCTCCCTCAGGCCTAGACCTGAATTACAGTCTTTGCCCGAGAGGCAAAAGGCTTCGTGCCTCCCTGTGGGCTGACCCAAGCCCTCGGTGTTGAGGTGGGTCACGGTTTTGGATGGAAGCACTAAGGCAGAACGCCGGCTGCCGATTTGCTCACAGGGCACCCAGCCTGTCTCTGCCCGCCCCTTGATCGCCCTACTGTCTCCAAACAAAATACATCTCTGCATCTCGTCTTCTCCTTTTTCCCCTGTTTCATTCTTTTAGCAAGAGGGATGCTTGGAGCGGCTTTCTGGTTCCACGTGATTCGTAGCAGTGGTTGAGGCATGCCAGGAAACAGGCCAACACACACAGGGGCAGACGAGTTTCTCCCGCGCTGCCCTGTAAGTTGAGAACAGCCCTCGGTCCCAGGGGCGGCGGGCCCGGGCCGGCCCGCGCTGGGGCTCGCAGTGTGGCTGTGGAGGCTGTGGCTGTGGCTGCGGCGGCGGCGCGGCCCGAAGCAGCCCCGGGCCCGAGCGGAGCGGGGCGGGCACAGCTGCCCCCCCGCCCGGGCGGAGCGCAGCCGGGCCGGCTGCCCGCGCTCCCAGCCCTCTCTCCTCCTCCGCCGCGCCATACCGGGCGCTCCCGTCCCGCCGCCTCCGTACGCGCTGTAGCAAGCTGCGGTAATTCCTTCCCTTTTCCTTAGCTGTGCCGCCCGCCCTCGCACCTCCCCGGGCGGCAGGAGGGAACCTCCGGTCCTGCACAGAGAACTCCTTGGAGCCTGGCTGTGGCGCGGTGCAGGACGCAAGTGTGTCTGGAGCTCTCAGGAGCTGTGGACATTAAAAGCTTTCAAGGACGTTTTTCTCCATTCATCCCAGTTATGTCCTCTGCTAAAATAGGTTAACGGTGTCTAATTAACCACTGCACATTGTCATGCTGCATAAAGATAGCATCCTGGCTGTTCTCTGAGCCCTGCCACTTTATCTCCATTTAGATCTCCGTGGTAGCCCATTAAATGAGAAAGAAACAGTTTAACAGAGATGATGTCTACATTGGAACTGCCTTTCACCCTTCAGCACAGAAGTTGCAGGCAGCTCAGCTGTACATCAGGGTGCTGTAAGGTCTCCGGTTTAACCCGTTCTCATTGATGTGGACGAAGGATTCCTCCTGGGCAGAACTGAGCAAAGACAACACTCAAGAGAGAGATGAGATCTATATCCTCTGCTGGAGGGCAGACCTAGGAGACAGATAGGTATTCTGTACTGGGAGTGACATACCATGGGGTTACACAAGGATTGTCAGGGTCTTTCACCCAGTCTCACAGCTATTCAATACCCTGAAATAGAGAGGGGATAAGCAGCTGTCCAAAGCCAGAAGGAATATTCTGGGATTATGATTATGTTTAGGAGTGCTGACACCTCTCAGGGAAAGGCAGTTTAAAGGGAACTGTCCAGCGGATGGAATGAGTCCCTGTTCTTTGCCCCTCCAGGTTCAATGGACTTGGAACATAAGTGAAAAAAACAGATGTATTCCTGTCTCATAAAAATGGGGAGTGGCTGGTGTATAATACAGGAGAATGAATGTATTTCTGAGCACTGCTCCTGGGATGGTATTGCTTTGTTTATCCTTACTTGAGTGACTGTATCTGTAGTTCATATTAAATTGCTCATTTTGTAAGTCCTTGTTGCTGCCCTCCCTGGGCTGTGCCTGCTGCTGCAGCAGACAAAGCAGGGAGTGTTGCTGAGAACATCAGAAAAGAGTAGAGATGCTGTGTATGCTGGCTTGTCAGGTTCATTCCATGTCTGCTTCCACTCACTGCTAGAAAGCTCACAAGATGAATGAAGAGGGTGCTGTTTTTACCTAGACCTGATATTCCTGAAGGAGGAAGTGTTGGTCTCAATGTGTGCCAGTTGGCATTGGTAAGATGAGACTATTCTTAGGAAAGGGTACTCCACATAGCAATGTGATAACATCGTGAAGAAATCCTGTGATGCTGCCCATAGTACTTGGAGAGCAGAGACAAGCAGGTGATTGGTTCTGCAGGAATACTATCTCTAGGTAGCCCTCAGCTAAGTTTATGGAATGGACAGAATTGAAGGTAGGGCACCTTTTGAAGATTTTGAAGATATTAATGATTTCTCTTGCTGCCTTGGAGGTTTTTAACCTTAAAACATAAGACAAAGCTTGTCTTTCCCCTCAGAGTCACTTTGTTACGTAGATTTAGGTACTGCAGTTTTGCTAAAAAAGCAAAAGACTAGTTAGACCAAGAATGTTTTGTGATTTTTTCCCCCTAGTCTGAAACAAGAACTCACAAAGTAATTTGGCACCAAACAAAATAAAAGGAAAACTTAATAAAAAAATAGAGGAAATAGCAGGTTGCATGATATCTTTTTTGCTTGATCATTAGGGCTACAGAGAGTGTAAACATACAATTCCTTCCTGTGCTATAGAAGCTTCATACTATATTTTGGGATAGTTTTCTACACGTGAGCTCATGAGCTGACTTGAAATGCTAGTTTCATCAAATAATGCCATACCAAATCATATATTAACAGACATATCCAGTACAGGTGACTGGAAGCAGATGTCTCTCCTGAACAGAAGAGCAGTCATTTCTAGCTCCTGCACCAGTGCTGTTAGTATATAAATGCTCTGTATAAGCTGCCGTACTGTCAGCATGAGAGATTTGCCTCACCCAGTGCCACCACTGGCACCTGTGGCACAGGGACTGAGGTGTTCTCCTGGGGGCACTCACCATGGGGCTGTAACTTGCCCTGGGAGAGGAAGGAATGGTCTTTGATGGGAGAGTTCTAACATCTGGGCTCTGGTATTAAAGGGGCCCTTGCCCTGGGAGAGGAAGGAATGGTCTTTGATGGGAGAGTTCTAACACCTGGGCTCTGGTATTAAAGGGGGCTATTCCCCCCATCCCTAATGATGAGTTTGTTCCCCAGATTACTGTTTTTTCCAATGTATAGTGCAGCTGTTTCATAATGAGGTATTTGCTTGTTGTCCTGAATAAGTCCTTTCCTAACAAGACGGAAAAGTTGAGAAAGCCTAAGTCTCACAACATAAGCAAAGCAGTTTCTGCCTCTAAGACTAACATGACTGCCTTCCCTGTGGGCCACCTGGATATTAGTCATGACAGGGAGCTTAGGAAGAAGAAACAGAAATTGCTTACAGGGATAGTAGTAGTGACCTTTTCTCCTGGGAAGTATGAACATGTGGAGTGTTTCATTCCTGCCTGGAGACAGGAGCAAAGATGTAAGGAGTGTGAGTACTGAGGGAGAGAGTGTTACTTGGGGTTGGACAATCATCAAGAGTAACAGGATCATCCCAAGAAGCTGTTAAATTGAACCCCCAGGAAATCTATGCATGGCTGTGCAATGCCATCATTTGGGATGTTTCAGCATGAAAAGGGCAAGGCTATGTGGGAACCAGTTCTGTGAAGGCATAAAGGAGGAATAAAATAGGAGAAATCTTGCATCATCTTTCTACCTCTATCTTCTCAGAAACTAAACACCACTGGGTGCTGGTGGAGGGCTCTCTGAAGCCATCTATTTCTTCCTCCATAGTATCAGGAGGTTCACAAAAAGTACTTTGTGCTACCACTGGGGAGAAGGATGGAGCTGGACAGTTCATTCTCACTGGAAGAGCTCTTTCCCCAGTTATGTTCCATTTTTGCCTTTGAACGGAGGGTGCAGATATAGCTGAAAGCCCAGGTGCAGATGTCACTACACAGCTGCAGTTCTGATTATAGCAGTCGATGTTCCTGGGCTCACATCACTGATTCAGTGTCATCTTTAGCTTCTCACAGACTGCAAGCTCCAGAGAGAGCAGTAGAGACAAAGGGCTTTCTTCTCCTTATACCTCTTCTCTGTATAGCTAGACATCCTCTCTGCCCTAGTCCTTGCTCTTAAAAGAGTAGATTATTCACAGGAGAGCTAGATGAAGACTGTGGCTTGCTAGAACAGAAAGCAGATGAGGAGAGGCCTGTGCCATGTCACAAAGTGCTTTGAAAAGAGCAATGCAAGGCAGTGAAGCAACTTTTCTTACATCTTGGTGCATCCTGGGACAGTGCATGTGATGGAGGAGAGCCCCATGTATTCTTTGTCATGACACTTGGACTTCAGGGGACGGGAGAATATTTATTCCCAACACATAGACATGAAACTTCACTCTGCAAAATGGCCAAAGCAATCAGCGAGTGATGGAGTATCTGCTAAAAAGAAACCTGGCATTTAATTAACTTTTCAAAGTGCTGGTTCAGCAATCTCCATGTTTTACATTTTGAATATTGAACAAGCGTCCCTAATCGGGGCTGAATTACTTCTGGGCTTGCTGGGGTGGAGAGCAAGGGAGCTGCCATTTGCCAGCACCTCCCTGCCATGTTATTATTATGAACTCCTGTTAACTCAGCCTGATCAACCCTGATTTTTTGCCATGACTGCATGACCTGAGCTTGGCCAGCTCAGGTGGGACTCCTAATCTGAAAGGCAGTGAGAAAATCTTTATGTACAACCATGGGGAGGAAGAAACTGTTGATCTCTCAGGAGTAGGGAGACAAAGTATAGCACCTTCTTCACTCCTTAATGTGCCAACCTCTCTACTCAGGTATGGCCAGCTTTACCTGCAGCTGATGGTAAAGGGGACAAAAAAGTATCTGAGAAACTAAAGAACCAGGGGATATTGCCATATTTAGGCATGGCTGTCTTTTGGGACCCAAGTGGTTTTGTTTCAGTATGTCTCACTCAGGGACTTTTTGATACACTGGCTTAATAGTCACTCAGAACTCTTTAAGGTATGATGTGTTATGTATCAGACCTCATGCAGGAACTGTTTTGCACAATAACAATCATATAGGGAAAGGTGAAGTTTTTCATTTTCTCTAGCCTTTTCTAAACATAAGCCATCCTTGTCTTGCAGGTCAGGAAGAAAGCATGCAGAAGAAGTAGAAGAGTAAGTTCCCATTGTCGCTGAGACTTCTTCCACAACTTTTACATCTGATCTGATCATCTGACCAGTACACCAAGATCTGAAAGTTGGGAAGGATGCAGAGCCTGTCAGGCATTCATATCATGTGTCTTGGGATGGAGCCAGGCTGGTCATTCTATAGTTCCCTGGATATAGAGTAGATGATGGATCTGTCACTTCCATAAAATAGAAAGAAAGAAAATGAGAAAGCCACTGCTTTCCTCCCAGACCCACCCCAGGCCCTACTGTCTTCAGCCTAGGGGTTTGTCTTAGGTACATCTTGCTTAAAGTGAGATTTCTGCTGAGCCCAGCATTGAATGGTATGGAAGATCAGTCTTCCATGTGGGCTAAGCATACTTGGAAACTCTCTCCTTGACAGCATACTTGGAAACTCTTCTCCTTTGCAGTTTGTGGGGAGGAAGGGGGCACAAGAAGATGTTTTTCTGGGCTTGTAATTGAAATTCTTTCTTGTGCTTTGCTGCAGCCATCGTCTTAGACAGCAGAGCCTGGAGGCATCAGATGATGGAGGAGGTAAGGTACTTGACTGCAAGAAGTGCCTTCATGCATGTCTAGGGGCTCTCCAGTAAAGTGAGCCCAGGCATCTTGTAAGAAATTGCAAGGAAATTAACCACTCTGGGGGTAAACAAATGTAGGAGCTGCTTAGGTCTCCCTGGGTGAATGAGGGAGAAAGGGTAAAGGAGATGGAGAGGGAGGATGAGGAAGTGAACTTGTAGTCCAACTCTGGCTCTTCATGAACACAGAATTAGGGAGGACCCTTGGAAAGCAGGAAAGTGGCAAGGACACACTTTTCTCTGTAATTACCTCCATGGAGAATAACGGACTGGGCAAAATGAGAGCTAAAAGCACAATAAAAGATTAAGAATGGTGAAAGAAGTCCCTGCTCTCCTCTGGCTTAGGTGGTAGCAGGCTCTGCTTAAAGCATCTGTTATCTATTGTAGCAATATCCTTGTTTCCTGGAGTTTCTGTCATGATGGAATTCTTGATTTAAAAAATCTGCTTGCCCTTATCCAAGATCATAGATCATAAGCTAAACATAAACACTGGTGGGTAATCCCATCTCATCCCTTTACAGGCTGCTATGAAATCTACTGGCCTCCTGACTTAGCACTAGTTTTCTTTATAGTGTATATTGCTCTTCTAGGACTGGATGAGTCAGGAGAAATCTCAGTAAAAATATGAATTTCAAGACAAGCAATAGACAACTGTGGGGAGCACAGAAATTCATTAAAGCCTCTAATAAGTACCTCAGTTTTCAAGGACTAAGAATTTCCTAGAGTATATAAAAAGTTGCATCTGTAAAATATCACCAAGCATCAGAAGAATTATCTGGAGTCACAAAGGATCAGACATCAGTATGGTTAATGAGATTAAATGAAGACTTATTTGGGTCTTCCAGACAGATTAAGCATTGCAACATATGACTGCCAGAAGTGGCACCTTTATAGCATTGGCATCTTCAGAACAGACTAAATTTTCCCCCTGGGAAGTTCCTTGGGCTTCTTAAATTTCAGCGTATGTCACTGAGGCTGGTAGTCTGTTCTGAACAGCTCTGTTTGCACACATGCTGTCCTTTTTGTTGAACCCTGGTCATGTACTTGCAGTATGACTATCTTTGCTAGCCAGGCATAAAAATGCTTGCCACATGTTTGTTTGTAGCATGTGACTTTCAGCACTCCAAGACCTTGGGTAATAAATATAGAATAGGATTGATGCAGAGTGTGGTATGAAGACATGCTGAATCCTAATAGACTTCACTTATTTATTTGTGTCTAACCTGTGGTTAGCAGCTGAATTTGGATTGTTTGCAAGCTGGCATTTAGCCTTGGATTAAATGTATGCATTAGAAGAAAGATATAGTGTGGTTCCTACCCAGGCAGCTTCTGGTATAAATACGCTGGGTTGTGGATCTAATTTGTATATAGAAAAATCTCTAAAATGGATGGTGCATTGCATAGTTGTGTTCCTATTCTGACAAGGAGATTAGGCAAACTGTACCGGGAGAGGAATTTTCCATGTGAGCTCAGCAACTGGAGTGAAGAAGAGTGACATATAAACAAACTCCAGAAGAAGATTACTTTTTTGAATAAGCAGAGAGATACAAATAACTGCCTAGCGTAGAAGACAGGGAGTAGCATGCAGTGGCTGTGGCTGTGCAGAAAATTGAGCTGTATCAGCCTCCCCTTTGCATAGAACTGCACTTCAGTTTGTGTCCTTAACTAGAACAGTAAAGCCCAGAGTATAAACAAACAAAAATCAAGACATTGGTGTATGGATCCCCAAGGATGGGTCACGGTTATTTTGTGCTGCATAATGTCTTAGCTTGTACACCTTAATATGAACAGGCGCGGTTGCGTAATGATTGCTGCTGTCAACCAATACATTTGGATCGCCTTCCTTTAACCTGTTAAAAAGCTGAGCTGTACCATTCCATTAACATTGTTTGTCCCCCATCCAACCTTTTCATTAGAAGAATGAAGGACAAAACTATATGCCCTTAAAAAGGTGTTCTTATGAATTTGAAATGTGCTCAGTTGTCATTTATACATCTCTAACAACCAGAGGCTCTGAGTTTGGAGTCCATTTGAGAACGTGTTAAAAAAGTATAGGGGCTGTAGAGAACCCAGTTTGGCAGGTGGAACGTGGAGGGAAGTTTGTACAGCCAAGTGGAGACTTCTGGGCTTGACAGGCTTTGTAGTTTCAGAAATAAAAGTAGAATTCTTTCACTGCTCCTGGCTTGTGTATGAAATAGCATCTGATTCCTTATCTCTGTGGGAGTTTGGGGGAGAAGGATGGACACTTCTCAGGCTGTGTGGAATGAGTGAAACAGTATGGGAGGTAATAAGTGGGTGGACCAGACAGGGACATGCATGGAATGATCTGCAGTTTCAGCCATTTGTTATGGTTGCACAGGGAAACTCAGAAGGTGCAAGACAGTTTTGAAAAAGTGCAGCGTCTCTCCAAAAGTAGCTCTGGATTATCTAGTTGATGGCGAGGTTGATTTCCTACAGCAGCCACTGCAATCTTAGTGCTGACCCTCCTGAGCACATGGTGGTACTCGTGAGAACTCAGGCACAGCAAATGGATAATGCCTCTGTTAGTGGGTGTGTGCCCACTGGACTTTGTCATGGGGGACCAGGTCCTCTGCATGGTGAGAAACCTGCTTTAGCAGGATTTAATGCATGACACTTGAGGAATAATAAACCTTCACAAGCAACACAAAAGTGTTTAATTCCTAAAGGACAGGCCTAGTTAAGTCACTTTCGGCCAGGGGCAATTGGGGGCTTAATGCTTTGTATGTAGCAATCTGTGCAATCTGAGAGAGAGGAGTTTGAGGGTAATTGCTCAATTTTCTGTCCATGTCAACAGGGAAAATGAGCAGCAGTGAGTGAGCTCTGTATGGCAGGGAAACTGCTCGAGATGGGAGATGTGAGACCCTCTGTGGAATTTAAAAGGTGCTGTCTGCAGCACAGTGCTTCCTTTTCTGTAGCAGCTAAGAGCTTCTGCCACGTGCAGACTATCCTTTGTCATGAGGTGGGAGGGAAGATGGGACAACCAAGCTGAAGTTGAAGGGCTTTATCCTCCCTTTGCTCCTTTCTCCAGCAGGGCATAGAGGGCTTTACTCTGTTCGTGTGTCTCTTTCTGTCACAGAGCTAGATAGGGCTGTTTCCTATCAGGGCAAGAAATGCTAACATTCCTCCCCCACTTTAGCAATCTGATTTGTCCTTTGGCTAGAAATTTCTTTGTTGTTCCTTTCTTGTCCACCCGTTCTGCACTGCTGTGTTGTATTCCCCCTGATGTCTTTCTCCTTAGTACTTTGCCCTTGAATTTTTCTCCTCAGCACTTTATGGGAACTTATTAGCTAAGGTTGTTCTCCCTCTCCCAGGTGTTCCCACATCTGATGCCCCACCATCAGAAGTCCCTTTTTGCTTTCTCTCTTTTACTCTTGGGATGCATAGCTCCTAGAAAAGGGCTTTTCTTGGAGGACTGGGATATCATGTGTATTTTCTGTCTGCAGGAACAAACAGCTTGTTATTTTAAAGGAGATAGTGTGTGTGAACGAGACAGCTGATTGAAATGAAAGCCTAACCATGCTACATAGACAACTGGAACCTGACCTGCAGGTGAGGAAAGCTGCCAGGAGACAGTCACAAGATCTGTGCCCTCAAGGCAAAACCCCTTCCTGCCTGCTGGGAAGCCTCCTCAAGGAAGCAGAGCTGATGATTAGACCTCTCTATGCAATGTCAAAACTCTAGAAGGACTTACCCTTCTGGCATGTGCCAGCAGCTCCTTTGCATTTGAACAGGATAAGAGTCCAGACTTTGAACAACAGAGGGGAAGTGGGCAGATGCCATGGTCCCCAATCCTTCTGGGTAGTGATATCTGTCAGGTGAGAGGTCTGTAATTCACAGCCATAAAATATCCAACACTGCTTGAGCTGCATGCAAATATCCACCAATGATGATATTGCTCCAAAGACCTGAGAATAGAGCACAGTGAGGGTTATTGTTGGCTCTATCATTCCTGATCAATTTTGCCAGTTGCTTCCCTGGTGAGCTGCTGTTTCCACAGAGCACACCAAGTGCTGGTGGATTCCAGAGGCCATGAGCTGCAAGGACAGCTGCAGTGGCTGAGCATGAGGGTAAGAGAGGGCGGAATCTGTAGGAACAGTCAGGGATATGGCAGGTGGCTACTTCATAGGCTCAGAAGGCAGTGTTGGAGTGATTTGGGGAGAGATAAATGGATGAAAAGTTCTGAGCATCAGTGAAACGGAGACAGAGTGAAAAACATGCTGTTTTGGAAGTGTTATGAATGGGCTGAACAGAAGGTTTTGGGGCAGAGAGTGTCAGTGGTTATTGGGTCTCTGTGACACTGCGTTGTGACTTCATGTGTGGCTCTTTCAGCACACCACAGCTCTCCCCTTTGCTGCTCCCCCACCTAATGCACTACTCTGAGTCTCTGTGCAAAGTCACTGAAGGGCAGACTTGGCCCAGCCTGATGGTTTCCACTGAGCTGTTGGTCCAGGCCAGTTTGAACTCCTCCAATAATTGCTGGCATTGTGATCTAGAGCTCTGGTGCTGGAGAAAGGCTCTCTCTTGAGAGCCACAGTAGGCAAGGGAGAGCAGAGAGTATGTCCTGAGAGACTGTCTTGAAGCAGCAGACCACTGGCCAAGGGTCAGTGGGCTCCTTAATTACAAGGGAGCACATACAGCTTGTTGAGGGCTGAAAATGACAGTCTGAGGAAGTTGCTAAATTCTGCGATATGGTGGATACACAGTCATATTGGCTCTGTGATTGCTGAGTCCATAAATGTATTTGACGGACTAGGTTTACCTAAAATACCCTTTAAGAAAAAGCTCTTGAAAGATGATTACAGAATTGAGACACCATCATTTAAAACTGCCTGAGGCAAACTCCTTTGAAAATTGCAGCAGTGGAGGGACAGAGAGAGAACCGCATAGCCCTTGATTGTAGTGTCGTTCCCTCAGGACCCGTCCCCCCTCCTCCTCAGTTTCTCATCTGATATGAGAGAAAGCAGCAGTAAGATTCCTCATCTGTCTTATGAAAATCCGATTCTGAGTGGCTCTGATCAAACCCAGCTGGCTGTCAGCAGCGGTGGCCTTGTGTGGAGGGAGGGAGGCTTCTGAGGAGTTGCTGGATGTGGAGGTGTCATGGGTGCTGCCGATCAAAGAGGCATTTTTTAATAAATATATATAAGAAAAAATAAAAAACCTAAGGATTTAGCATAAAAGAAGTGTAGTTTGTCTTGTTTTTCCAGTGTAACATGAAGAGGATGAAATAGAATCAGGCATGCCTGCTCCTGAACATACTTCCACAGGAGCATCCTGAGAAGCTGCTTTCCCTGCCCCAGTAATGCTCTAGCACAAAGTCCCTTATCTCCAGCGTTGTTGAAGAGGGTTTTATGTTTCTGAGTTCACTAGACCCTCTCAGGACACCTCATACCTTCTCATCTGATGCCCTACTACCTTCTGAGTATGTTTTAGCAGGAGAGTAATGCAAAGGAGCAGGGAACAGCCTTTGAAAAGAGGAAAACACATGTTACTGGAAAGGAGGGCAGGTGTACTGCTCTGTCAGGGGGCTGTTGGTAAGACTAGGAGCTGTGTTACCACTCTAAATGCTGATAACCTCAAGGAGCATGGTGGATGCCAGGTCCTGGACCTGGCCTCCAGTCTCTCCTGTCTTCTGCTGCTGCTGAAGAAACCTATGCATTAAGAGGTTCCTCACCTTTAAAGCTGTCAGGGTCTGCTTCTACTTGCAAAAGTACAAGCCATGCATTACTGCTTGTGAAGCGCTGCACTGAGCCCAGCAACTCATCTGATAAGACTGTTCTGTGCCTCTCCTCACACGTCAAATGCCTGAAACTGGGCAGAACCTTTGTGTCAGCACAGCCTTGGGAAGCAGCAGAAATGCCTGATGCCTGTCCCCTGCAATATGAACACACCACACTATTGAGGCAAGTAGAATGTCACCCCCCAGCCAGTCATCCATCTAGCTGAGATGCAATATTATGCAAGGCAAATGTATAACCTTTTAATGCAAGGCTGGAGGGTCAGTACTGAATCTGCTGTATGACCTTCCCTAGATCCTGTGACTCCTCTGGCACCTGCTCACAGGGTGACTTTTCCTATCAGCTTGGCCCGGTTGTGCTGTTACCGTCCTCTTCTCAGAAGGAGGCTTTGGGACATGGGACTCTCAGGTTATCTTCTGCTTATCTCAGCTTTTGAGACAGTGCCCTGGTAGCTGTGGTTTTGTCTGCTTTTCACTCTGTTTTCATCTTCCTGCTGGTTGACCAGGCAGGTACGCTGCTCCATGCTGGCCTACTAGTAGGGTGATTTCAGTCAGGGAAAGATCCCTATGAAATTAATGTCCCAGCATCCAAAGAAGCATTCTTTATTCTCTCCATTTGCCTGCTGCTCTCCTGAGAAAGCTTCCAAGAGGCTTCAAGCTTGTTTGTGTGTTCAGCAGAAGCTGTCTGTGTCCCTTGTTCTTTATGGTTTTTTGACGATTTTTTTTGCCTGTTGCTTTCCACTTTTTATTTTTTTTTTTTTAATTCTCCATTTTTCCACTTAGAAAAATTATTTATTACATTGAGATGCACTAATTAAAGCCGTTTTCTGGTATTTGGTTACTGAAGTGTTTGATGTCTCTCTGACAAGACCATGAAATGCACAGAGTGTCCACAGGGACAGAATTTGCTGAACACGGTGCTTTGTAAATGAGGGGACACAGTGTCGCAGCAGCTCATGAATATGAAACGCCCATGATGCTACCTCAGTGGACTTGGGAACACAGATGAATCCTGTCATGTGCTAAATGAGACCAATTTCTTTCACTTAACTTCATCTTCAATCAGACCTTCCATTTGCCTGTTTAAAATTCCCCAAACGTGATGCAGAAGGTAACAGCATTCAGTAAAACAAAGTTTTGCAGCAGCAGAGGTATTGTAATTATTTCAGTTTTACATTTTATAAGCAAGCAACATAAAATAAAGTTCATTTTTATACCTGCTTGATGGTAGGAGACTGCCAGCTCCAGAGGCCACTGCCCTCTTTGTGTTCTCTGGATATGGTGGTGTGTGCAGAGGGAGGGCAACACAGTACTCACCACAAAAGTGTCCATTCTGAATGGCCTTTGAAACACTGACCCAGCTGGGGAAGTGGATCAGACTGAGTGAGATGGAGTCTTCTTTGTGTGTGGGTGCCAGGATGGAGGCTCAGGGTACTCTTAAAGCAGCTTAGGGAGTAAGCAGCACACTCTTACTAACTGCAACCTGAACTGGAACATGGTTTCTAAATGCAGCTTTGCCAGTGATTTATTGCCTGATCTGGAAGAGGTTCTGTCTGTCCTGTCTGTTCCTGGAAGAGATTTTATCTGTCCCTATTCATGTGCCATCTTGTATTTAGCAGACAACTTAGTTCTTTGGGGCAAGGACCAGATCTTACTGTGAGTTTACAGGATTTTAAGAGACCCAGCCTACAGGTGTTGCTACTAAACCAAAAATCAACCATGCCTGGGAGGGGAGGTGCAATTTACCAACTTTCAGGAGCAGCTGGGTATTAGATTGGTACTGATTCTCCCATCTCCTGCTTGTTGCTTCTGTGGTTGTCTTCTTTGCCTGTCAGTAAGTTATTTGCTAAGAGGTAAAAAAGGTGATGTTTAGTACATGTACTTTAATATGAAGACATAAAGCTCTCCTTTCTGTATGACTTGAAAATTTTTTGACTGTCTGCATATAGCATGGGTTGCCTTTACTCTTTCCCCTCCATCTTCTCCTCCTCCCATTCACACACTTCTGTCTTACAGCATTGGTGCCTTGCCATAACTTAGTCACAAAGCTCTTTTTGTGTAAGACCTGGCTAAGTTCAGCTGTTCAAATAAAATATTATTCTGAATTATATGCTGGGACTTAGATGTTCTGGGACAATCAGTTTTGTGCAGTGACTTAACCCCCCAGTTAGCCGACTTGGTACTGGTATCTCCTGCCACACCATAACTTCCATATGAGTAAGCTCATTTTGATTTCATTCTTTGTTCACTTGTTCATAACCATCTGGGAGGTGGAGGGGAGTTTGCATTTGTCATCTAGCGTTTGGTGCTCACTCATCTTTGCACAGGCCATTTGTTCACTGCACTGAGCTGGTATCTGTGAAGGTGTGTCCTTTTTTGCAGTCATTTCTGAGGTGTGCCTACATGGGCATGAGAGCTTGGCCAGTAATGTATGTGTTAAGGTTCTGCACCAGAAGCACAGGTTTATGGAAAATGATCTGAAATCCCCACACTGAACAGGAGAGGAAAAATGCGGGTGACAAAGCACACAGAGTGGGGGTTTGTTATACAACTTTGTTGTCGGAAAAAGTTGCAGTGGATTGGGAGGACATGGTCCTGTGAACATTTCTGCATGTACTAATGTTGTATGTAAAGCCTCCCTGCAGCTAGTGGGAGTATTAAAAGTAGAGCATATGCCTACCCCTGCAGCACAACAGCCCGTGCTGTGCTATCCCCCTGCAGCTGACACGACACAGCTGTGTTACCAGAGCTTATAGGAAAAAAGATGTGAATCTTTTTTCCTATTATTTAAGGAAAAATTATTCTGACACGACACAGCTGTGTTACCAGAGCTTATAGGAAAAAAGATGTGAATCTCAAGAAGAGCAATAAAAACAATTAAGAGGCTGGAGAATCAGTGGGGGTAAGGTTGGGTCCTTGCTGATGAGCGAGAGCTGAGACTCTTTGCAAACTGTACAGACAGAAGGGAGAGGGATTCTGCTGAACTGGCACCATGGGAATTGGCAGAGGGAAGCGGTAGTTATGAGTAACAAGTGAAATAAAGACCCAAATATTTCAGGAACTATTTGTCCCTGATAGCAGTTAGCCCAGGGACCTGATATTTTCTTAAAATTGGAGACATTTATGTACTGTTTCCTGTCAGTCTCACAGTCCTAAAGGGCATTGCTTCTGCCTAGAAATGGACAAGGCATCTGCACTTTGCAGTAAGAACAAGCGTGCACTGGCCTTTGTTGGAGGGGCTGGCAGGGGCCCCCAGAGCTTTTCCAACTCTTCTGTCTGAAATATTTTCAAAGTGTCTATAAAATATAGAATTTCTTTTGGAAAGAATTTCTAAGTGATCGCCTGAATTTTGCTAATAGAGTGGAGGTCGTGCTCTGCAAGGGGTTTAGAAATCTCTCCATGGAATTCACTGGCAATGAGATAAAATCAGCACTAGAGAACCCAGGAGTCTTTGTGAACCTACAAAATGGAAGGAACATCACTGATCAGGGCCCTAAGTTTACAGCTTTTTCTAGTGTAAAAAGAGATCAACAAAAACAAAAGAGAACTGGCAAGAGAAGACTCCTGAAATAGCTGCCAAAATGAGCACTGAGTGAAGAAATTCAGTTTCCTGCAAACACCTTTTACATTTCTGCTGTCAAAAGTGGATAAGGATCTGACCTTCTCCTGCTCTGTGGGTGAAGACAGCTCTGTTCCCAGGTAGCTTTTAATTTACTTGTGCTTGCTGAGAAATGTTCATAGTCTCATCATAAAAGAATAAATTAGTTCAGGAGAGGTTAAACAGTTTCTCATTCCCATGCTCATTTTCCTGGACTTAACAGGGCACCTCTGCACAGAGCTTCATTCCCCTCCTTGGACAGTCTGTTCCCTCCTTGGTCCTTGTTGCTTATATACAGGGACTTTCTCCCACATTATCCCTGAGCAGATTTTACCAGCTGCCTCCGCATGTTGGTCTGTCTGTCCCTGGAGATGCTTTTGTCCCATAAGTGCATTTTGGTACCAGTTTTACCAAGAGCTGGGAGCTTCTGCAGAAAGGAGCCAGTGGGATAGCAGCTTCTACAAGGTATTGTCCTCACAAGCAGAGCTGGGGAGATCTGCCCCAAATGGCCAGCGATGAGACATTCTGTGCACTTGCCTCCTCTGCCTTACGGACAGCCTAGGGGCTGTTGCTGCAGTTTCCCTTTAAATGTCTTCGGGAAGTTTGCTGCAGTTGGAGAACCTCTTCAAAAGGCACCTGCTCCTTGGAAGCTAGAAGGCACGGCTCTGCTGAGGCCGGCCAAGCTGTCACTCCTCTTGCTGTGGCCATGCTCGTGACAGCCCCTGTCCCGCTCAGCCTTCCTCAGGCAACCAATTAGCGAGAAATCCCACTGTGTGGCCAGCTCCGGCGGGGCACTGCGCCGGGGCCCGGCTGACCCGTGCCCTGCTGCAGCTGGGCCAGGGCTGCCTCCTGCCCGGCGAGCAGGGGCACAGGCGGACGTGCAGCAGGGGAGGGCAGCTGAGGCTCTGCGCAGCTCTGACAGGCGGCCGGACTGGGGGCTTCTCGGGAAGACCCTGCCCAGAGCCCTGCCACCAGGCACCATAGGTGGGAATGTCTCTCCAGCTCCTGAATATTCATCTCAGCCTGGGCTGGAAAACGGGGCAAAGCCAGGCTCAGCTGCCTGCTGCCATCCAGCAGTAGCGTTGCTGCTGGCAGATCTGGGAGCAGGCTGCTCATTCCAGTGCTGAAGGAGCCAGCTCTGCCTGCTTACTGGGCAAGTGGAACCTTTTCCCTGAGCCAAACCAGCTTCTCCATGATTCGAGGGCTTGGGGTCTCTGGAGAGCCTTTGCAGCCTCGAGTCTTTAAGAGAGCTCTGTATTGGTGTACTCTGTTCTTGCTTTGAGCCTCCAGTTACTTTGCCTTCTCTTTCTCCTTTTTTTGCACTAACTTTTTGCAGTGCTTTATCAAATGACAGACTGTGCAATGCTTTCAGGGCCTTGCTTCTTTTGTAAGATGCAAAGCACACTCAGTTCTTCCTCCTATCCTCAATTCTTCTGTTTCTAGCATCCTTTTTATTTGGAGTAGCCATTCTCCTTGTACTGGGAATACCCAGTGAACTTCAGCCATTCCAGGATGATACTAGAAGTCATGAAAAAGGTTTGTGACAAAACACCAGACGTGTTCCCTAGTGTTTGTATCTGCTAGACCATTAGCACTTCCCTCCTGAGGAAGGTCCACAGGCCTCTGCACAGCCTGATACCCAAACAGCAGATCCTTCAACATGTGGACTCTCTCAGTTTCTGCCCCACGTTTCATTTTTAACAGTCTAGATGACTGCTGTCTGAATAAATTATAACACATAACAAACAAATTCTTGTCAGTTGATGATGGCAACATAGGCAGCAAGTGGTACAGGGGGCTTCTTTTGGCTTCAAGGTTGTGTTCAGATGCACAGTACATGGCCTATAGAGCCTTACCTGGATTAATCTGTTCCTCTTGCAAGATTTCTTGTGACCTCAGACTTCAAAGTTTAATTGCCTTGTTTAAACATTAAACAATATATTTTTAATTATTGCTAAATAACTGTTTTGTGTTTCCCTCTAATAAGAAACAGGGTGCTTCATATCTGTGAAGCAATGGAACCTTTGTCTTCAGTGAGAGGAGAGCACAACACTCCCCACTTACTGCTGCTGCTTTCTCTTGTTGCAGACATTCCTGTGATCCCTGACTTGGAGGATGTCCAGGAGGAAGATCTGGCCATGCAAGTGGCAGCTCCCCCCAGGTAAGAGCACTGCCAGGTGCTCTTGAGGCTCTCATCAGCAGTGCAAACTGGCTAGTGAAATTAAACCCATCTTACTCATGCTCTGGATGTCAGCAGCAGTGCTGTTCAGCAGGATTTGGTGTGGTCTTTTGTGACAGTAGTGCTGCAAGCTGAACAGTGCAAAATTCTTGTTTCCTATTACACAGAGAAAGCAAATAATGCATATTCTCTCTCTATATAAAAAACCTAAATTAGAATTATGTATTTGATGTTGCAAAATCAAACTCTCAAAAGTAGGGAATTTCTTGATTTAAGGTTGTCTGCATAACCCCAAATGTCTCCAATGCACATGCATTATCACACATACTTTAATTTTGATGGTTGTAGGCTGCTTTGTCCTCCACAGGATATTCTTCTTACTCAAGTGCATAGTTAATTTGCAAAGTACAATCTTCAAAGTGTTGTTTGAAGGGGCTGTTGCAGTAGCCTTGGAGTCAGCTCAAGAGAGACCAGAAAGTTTTAAGAAATGAAAGTTTTTGGCGTTTTGTCTTAAACATACCAGGAAAGTCTTCTTTCCTCTAATGGGCCTATTGCCAAGGTCACAGACTGGGATTTCTGTTGATCCTTACTTGGAGGGGTAGGATGGCCTGGCCATGGCCACAGATGCCTCTCCCACCAGTGAGAAGTAATAATTGTAATTATATAGCTGTTAACAAAAGTAATTGACAGTTTATGTAGTAAATTTAAAATTACTGTGTCTCTCACTGGAATTAATTTCTTTTGCTCTCTCTTTATTTTTTCAATAAAGTGATCAGATCCTCCTGTATTCATAGTTTTCTTGCAGTAGAAAAGACAAGTGATTTTCATGGACAAACACAAGAAAATTAAATTAATAGAAGTCTTTTCTATAGTGTTGGATCACTTGTGAAGGCAGGTGTGGTACCAGTGTATCACAGTGTATCACCCCCCTACAGCATGTTTTTCTTGGAAGGCTACATTTTAGGAAGTCATATTTAATAGCTCTGATGCAGCTCAGACATAAAAAGCCAAAAATCCCTACTATTCTCTAGCTTGTATGGTGTTGCTCTCAGAGGTTCCTTTGCTAAGACACTGGGGCTGTTTGAATGCTCACTATGTTCTTCTCTTCTTTCTAGCCCAACTAGTCTGTGGATCTTGTTTTGGCATGCTGGTTTCTCTGAGGAGTTCATGGTTGTGCCACATCCTATTTTTATGCATGTGCATGCTCTGGTACTTAGAGTTGTCAATGACTGTTCATTTGCTGACTGAGCTGTGCTTCTGTCTGGGTACATCCATCCCAAGAGTCCGCATGGGGGATGTGGACACTCGAGATGTCACCAGATGACTGTTCATGACACCCTTCTCCTCACATGTGCTTCCACACTGACACTGGCTTGTTCTCTGACCCTTTCTGGCTGCAGTGTGCAGGTGAACCGAGTGCTGACCTACCATGACCTGGACAAAGATCTAATGAAATATGCTGCCTTCCAGACTCTGGTAAGTGGATTTTGCTATGGGCTGGCCAATGTGAATCCTCTCCTTCTGGGCTCATGTCATCCTCCACAGTGGTACTCAGCTGCACAAAATACACAGCCTTATCATCCAGAGAACTTGCAGTCTCCCTGTAAGTCTGTTCCTCTCTGCAACATGGCTTTTGTACTTGTGTCTGTAAATATTGTGCATGTGGTATCTATTTCTCAGATGAGGTTCTTGCTGTTGTCCTGGACAAAGTTACCCTTATGAGGCAAATGTGGCAATGTCTAACAAATGTATCTGGTGAAATGATGGTGTTCATTTTCCCAATGTCTGTAAGACTGTAACTCTGAATTTTCATAGGATGGGGAGGTAGACCTGAAGCTCCTCACCAAAGTTTTGGCTCCAGAGCATGAGCTACGAGAGGTAAGTCTTTGTTTTGTGGAACACCAACAAGGTAAAAGTTTCTTGTTTGTCTGAGACTGTACTAGGAAAGGAAGCCTTGTCAGTGGGGGAGAGAAGAGATGTGAGAAGGAGCTTGTCCAAGCTGTTGGAGGTTTGACTTCCCCAGCAGGTGATTTTTAAGATAGATAGTGCTTTCTTGGTGTGAGTTTATGGCATCACTATGATTGGCCAGTATGAAGGAGCTGGTCAGGAAAATGTGCAAGGCCTGGTACTGTCAGAGACCCCTGCAGAAACAGTGCTTTGTCCTTTGGTGGCCACCATGAGCTACAGGTGGTTCTGCAGAAAAGTACAGAGGGACAAAGGCAGAAGGCATTTTGGGTTTGGGCAGGGGGTTTTTAAAGCGGGACAGAACAACCTCAATACAACTGGGTGGGCAGGAGCTCAGGCCTTGCAACAAAGGATTTCTGCAGCTTTGAGCTGCACATGCTTCAGCAGAAGTGGAGAAGAATGGAAGGGCTTCTTTCTGTGCCCTGCATGGGAGTATCTAATATTAACAAGTGTCAACAAATACGTCCTTTTTGGAATTTTAGAACATGAATAATTTTGTCCACATTTTAAAATTGTAGCAGATATTCACATTTCTTTCTGGCTAGTATTACTGGTCTAGCCAGCTGAATCTGAGACTTCCCTGGTCAGGGCCTTTTGGTTTCTCTCTTTGCTGTTCTGGCATTGTTCAGAGAAATTTGGGTAACACAGTAACATTTCAGCATGTTTGTCTTTTTTCCTCTTGGTAGGATGATGTCAGCTGGGATTGGGACCATCTCTTCACAGAGGTGTCATCAGAACTAGTGACTGAGTGGGACCTGGGACAGTCGGAGAGGGAGGACCACCTCAGTCTCCCATAGAGCTCTGACACATCAGATGTCTCATACATCCATCTTCTGTAAATAGTTAAGCACCTAGATTTTCTATTCACTTGTTTGTATTTGAGAATATATTTCAGACGTGAAAATAAATAGGACCTTGCTTCATAGAAAAATTCTCTTGGGAGAAGTTTTGGTTATTTTTTAATAAGAATTTTTCTTCTCAAAAGAAATTAAGAATTCTAAACACAATAAAATATTTACTTATAAAGTAAATATTTACTTATTCCACCTCAGTAGCACCTCTACAGATAACTGCAATGGTTGATCTTTTCTCTATAGAAACGCAGCCTCTCTGGAGTGGACCATCATACAATGGAGTGTGGTTTGCTCTGATGGCTATCAGAGAAGCTTGGGCTGATATGACTTATTTTCATAGGACATCCAGGTTACCATCTTCCTCACAACAGACACCTCAAGTTTTCAGGATATCTGATTTACATTTCATCCAGCACCCTTTCCTTGTTAGTTTAACCTCTCTCTTGGAACATTACCTCTGTATTGACTCAGGATGCAGCACCACCTATTAAACTTCCACTTGTTACAGCCCCTCTTTATACCTTGAGGTTTCCCAGCTAAATTCTGACCAGGCATAACCTCACTTAGCTTTTGCAATCACATGAAACCACAGCCTGAATGGAGATTGCTTCAGGCATGGGTACTTTGCAAAGAAAATGTTTATTCCACGTGCATGAAAGAATGGAGCCTGATGCTCTCAAATAAGGTAACTCCCTGGTGGGTGTCTCCTTGGAACCAAGTAACTCACTCTTATTGTCATCTATATAAAGAAAAACTCATTTTGCTGTTAATACCTTGTCCCTGTAGAACTGTGGTGATTATTTGCAGGAAACAGTAACATTACGTCTAAACCAATGTCCTTCAGAGCCTTGCCCTGTTGGAGAATCTTGCTATATACTTCTGTGGAGTGCAGGTGCTGGGAGGAAGCTTGCTGTGCTGCTTTTCTTTGCTTGTTTGGTTGGTCTAACAGAGCACTGCATTCCCACTTTTGTGACAGCAGGACAGGTCAAATAGCTCACTGTGATTTCACTACTCTGCAGAATTTCAGGTGAGAGCTGACATGCCAAACAACTTTACCAACAAAAAAGGAGTTGGCCCCACTCTGGGGCCACAAAAATAATGGGAGACTTATCTGTGTTAAGGAAACTGTAAGTTTTTTACAACCAAAACATCTCTCCTATAAGTAGAAAACTAAGTGAGGCATAAGCTTGGGAGGTCATTGTATGGAAGATAATCTGAAACTCTTTCTCTGAGCAGAAAAACCTGCTTTGGTAGGAGCAGAAACTTCACAGCTGAGCTGGCACCTACTTTTCTGTGACACTTATGATTCCTGGCCAAAGAGAATTTAGAATGCTTTGTACATCCAGGAAAAAAAAAATTAATTCGGCAAACTAAAATAGGTTAGTAAATCAGACAACAAGCTGGTCTGAGAGGGAAAAAATATGGGTGCTTTGGGCAGCTGGGGACCCTGGGCAGGGCCAGTCCTGTGCCCAGTCTGGGACCTTGGTAACCCAGCAAACACCTGAGTATAGAGCTGGAGAGATGGGCTTGAAAAAAAATGCCAAACTCATCTATTTTATGTCAGGAAGAGGTATCTTTGATTATTTAGCCTCACCTGCTATAATATATGCCATGGCAGAGTCCTGTGAGAGGGGGCTGAGGTTTGCTTGTGTTTTAGAAAGGTAGACAATATATTTAAAACTCCTTCATGGTTACTTTTTAATAGATTATTGCCCTTATGGTTTAAAATCTGCTTTATTTCTAGACTCAGTTTTTGAGTTTCATCTTTTGTTTCTCGAGCCTGCTTGCTTTCACCTTTCCACAGCCATGCTGTCAGGTATTTTCTCCTTGCTTCAGTATTTATGTGCACTGGGATCAGGTTGTCTCTTTAATTTCCTTCAATAAACTTAATAGACTGAGACTTGTTTCCATGTCTCTTCCACTCCTTGCACAGCTGGAGGAGGGGAGGTGGGTGTCAGGCTCCTGGCCCTTCTCCAGTAAGCTGTTCCCACCCACCTTCCTTCCACAGTTGTGTTTTAGTTGCAGTGTTGGGAAGATGAGTAAGACCTGTTGCTTCTTTCTCAGGTCCTGGTGCTGTCACACACAAGTTACTGTCCTTACTAAAGAGGAACAATGAGCTGCTTTTTCATGCCCAAGCTTGTCATGCACCAGTGTGTATTGGCTGTGACAAAGCTGCCTCGGGAACCCACAGTTCTGACAAGTCCTGTGGAAAGAGCATGCAGGAGAGGAAATGGCAGGTGTAACTTTTCCCTCTAGACTGCAAAGCAGTTGCTCTGGTTGAGCCTCACGTGAGGTAAGAACTGTGTCCCCAGTTCCTAGGAACTCAGATCAGCCCTCTGGGCTGTGCCTGGCCAGGGCATAGAGTAGTATTCCTTTGCTGGTCTCCACAGACCCTGTATTGCAGAGGGGTAATGCAAGGTACAGTGGTGTGCTTAGGGCCACACAATGAATCTTTGGCAGAATCAGGCTTAGAAATTAAGGACCTCAGGTTCCCAGTTCCAACATGGCTTTCATGTACCTGGCAAGCGTTTTTCATCTTCAATTCAAACGTGGCAATTGAATGTAGAGCAGTCTTGCTTTGTTCTGCTCTGTACTTACATTGCTGAGGAAGAGCTGCAAACCTGTCAAGGTATGTGTGTGTCAACAGCATGTTGAGCTCAGTGAGCTGGCATGAGGTGTCTGCCCAGGGACTTGCTAGGATTCTGGATGGGTGTAAATATCTACCTGTTGATAGCTTCTGGCAGACTCAGAGCACAACAGAGCAGTACTGGGCAAATGGTGAGCCTCATCACAGATAAAGTAAAAGAAGTGCCTAAAGGAAAAATTAAGTCTAGGTTCTATCAGTTTTAGAAATCTCTGGTTTTGCTTGTAATAATACATATGATATTTATAGGCTTTCTTGGTGGAGGTGCCTCACTAGAGTGCAGTTTGTCAGTGATGAGAATATTGGGGCTGAGACAGCCTAGGAAACCCTGGAAAAAGTGGAGGAAATAAAAGCTGCAAAAATGCCAGACCCAGCAACTTTCCATTAAAGAACCTCTTAGAGGGACTCTGGCTGGCTGTTTTATTAAGTGTGATAAAGTGAGTGGAGGTTGGGGGGAGCTCCTATGTTAATAAGTTGGAAAGGCACTGCCGTTCCTCTCTCCAAAGCATCTCAGGGAAAGTGGAATTAATTCATGGCATATGCTCGCAGCATCTGCCGCGGTGCCCCGGAGAGGCGGGAGCCGAGCGCCAGGCAGTGCGAGCCAGAGCCTGTATCCCCGCTGCTCTGCCGGCCTTGCGCAGCGCTGTGCCCGGGGCTGGGCGTGGCTGCTCCGGCGGAACACACCCAGCTGCCAGCCTGCCCGCTGCCCTGGCGCTGTCACCGCCCGGGACACGGGATTTCTGCCTCTGAAGAAGGAGAGATGCTCTAGGCTTGGGGAGGGAGAGGGGGATGTTTGGATATAAGAGACCAGAATTGAATTAGCTTTTGAATGAAAGCTAATCCAGTTTTTCCCAAACAGCCTAAATTCCTCCCACAGCATTCCCTGCCCAAAACCTCCCTTCTCCAGCCATCTGACTTGTTGTGTCTTGCTATGAGTTTTCCTCTTCCTTCTTTCCCACCATATCTTTACAGATGATTTGATCCTTTCCTTGAGAGAGAGAGCAGACATATTTGGTGTTAGATGGGATTTCATTCTCTGTTTAATGGCTTCTGGGAAATAACTTTTCACACCTTATTTCCCCTTGACTGACCCAGACCACTAGTAGAGTGCTGTGGTAATCTTTGCCTGTGCTTCATGATCTGCCCATGAGCTCTCCCTCAGGAAAGGGCATCCAGAGCCAGCCCTCCAGGCTGCTCTTTCTGCAGCCACATCCTTCCACCTTTTTGGACAGCTGCCAGAGATACAGGACGCTTTCATGGCCTGGAGAGCTGACAGAGCCAGGAGAAACTGGAGTCGTGGGTGATCCCCAGGCAGAGCAGAGATGCCCCATGCTGCCTACGTGCTCTTCCAGCAACTGCTCCTTGCAGCTTCCCCACTTGTGCTCCCTTTTGAAATGTGGTGCTCCAGTCCTGGGCTGTGCAGGGATGGTGCTGTGCCGAGTGAGGGCCAAGGCAGGGCAACAGGGGGGATTCACAACTGGGTGCCCTGGTGAGACCAGTCCTCTCAGGGCCATGCTTTATCCAGGGGTGTGACCTGCTAGGTTGGCTAGGAAGGACCCTGATTGATTCAGTCATGAAAGCTGTGTGGCATGGACGTCCAGAGTTCCTGAGCCCGCTAATCCCTCTGCCATGATCCCTGGGGAGATGAAACATTTCCTCCTTGTGCCCTGTTACTTGCATCTGCCCCAGCAGGCTGCTCTGCACAGACCTCACTGGGGCCACAACAGCTTCATGCCATGGGCTCTCTTATCAGGCTCCATCTCCTGTCACTTTCAGGACCACTTCATTATCCTTTTATTAGCCCTCTTCTCCTGCTTATCGTTATTAATAATCACACTGGATCAGCTGGAGTGCTGACAGCTGCCCCTTGTCTATTCTTTCTGTCTATTTTAATCCTGCCTGCTTATCTGAAATAAACCTGATCCTTTTTCTTTTAATTAAAGAAATTTGGTGAGCCAGCCCCTCCTCCATGCAGAGATAGGACTGATCACACCAGTGATATGGAGGGAGCAGGAAAAGGGGCAGATTACTGGGTGACAGTGTTTTCCACAGCCCAGAGATATGGGATGTCAGAGTAGAGGCTAGAAGAGATTGAGGCACATGTGTTGTGAGAACACAGCACTGGGTCATTGTGAGGTGCTTATTTTGGGGTCTCTTGTGTCTGAACCAATGTATTGATGCAGGGCTATGTGACTACATTGCACCAGTGCAACACAAACAAGGGAGGTCTGTTCCCCTCTCTCTCTTTAGCATGGATGGCAATAGCAAGGCCAGGCCCAGAGCCAGTGTGAGTGGCCTGTATGAGTGGCCAGAGCTGCTGGGATCACTGCAGTTCCTACAGGGGCTAGAGGAATTTGTTTCTCAATGCTTTATAGTGCTGCCAGAAGATGCAAGTGCTGGTCTTCACAGTGATGCTCCTGCTTTGTGCTTCCACAGGCATTGCTTCCTGGGGCCACCAATCTCATTCTAGTCTCTTAAAAATGCCTCACTGAGCAGTTTGCTTGAGTTGAAATATTTGTGATGTCTGTAGGGACAGGTCACTCAAGGAAGAGCTTTGCAAATAGGCTGGGAGAAAATTGTTGTGCTAATTCACACTTTTATGAACCCATAAACTCAAATCTGCATTCATTGCAATCTGCAAAGTGACTGGAGTGTGGGCTGAAATGCTTAGAAAGTGTTAATCAGGGGTCCGTAACAAAGCAAAACGCTCTGAAGTGCAGCAGCAGGAGCTTGGCCATAAGCAGCAGGAGTATTCAACCTTAGTGCTAAACAGGCCAATTCTTTGGCTCTCAAACGCTTCATTTGAGATGCTCACGTTGCAGGTTGACTGAATGCGTATGTACCCTCTGCTACGGAATATGGCAGCTGGCTCAGATTTGTAGGGCTGTTTCACCCCAGAGGCTGTGGGCCCAGGAAGGGTATAGGGCAGAACTTCCTGATGCTCAAGTGAGAGTGTAGCTTTGAAATCCTGTCAAGCAGAGCCATGCTGGCTTCTGTCCCTGTGCTTCTGTTGCTTGTGAGTATTGCAGCTGACTGGGATGAACCTTAACCTGCAGTTCAGATGTTGGTGATGGAGCTGCCCCAGTACAAACCCATGTATGTGGCTTCACAGATCATTTAAAAATATGTGATTCTCTAGCAGTCACAGGCAAGAATTGTGTATGGTGGCATTTATGCTGTTGCTTCTACGTGAAATGTCCTGCTGCTTACAGAAAATCTCTTCATCATTACTTAATGTTGAACAAAATCTTTGGAAGATGAGGACATGCAGGATTCACTTGCCTAAACTGATATCAATGTTAATTGATCAGCTTTTATTATCTGACCCTGCTCCTTCAGCAAAAATCACTCATTTTTTGGATCCAAGTAAGGAAAATTCTCAGGATGGTTTTTGGCCCTGAAATGATGAGGGACACTGTCATTTGGTGTTGTGGAACATTTCGAATCAGCCAAAAGAGATAGACTTCAGTCTATCACAGCTGTCCATGTGATAGACTGAAGTCCTGCTCTGATCATTATCCTGATCAGCAGAACACAAAGCCAGGAAAATGCCTTGGGAAATTGCCAAAGAATTTGATCCAGTTCAAGCAACCTTCTGAGTGCCTGGAATTCCAAAGCCAAATTGGGCTCCCTGTGGCCTGTGAGGTCATATGTGCGGACAGCTGTAGGCTTGGTGAATCAACCTCACAAATAAATGGGCAATAATAGGCTATGGTAGCTGTACCTGAACTCATGCACAGCTAGTCCAGACAGCAAACCCCATCTAACTCATCCAAGAAACAGCCTAGATTTGCCCTACTGAGTGCTGTGAGTCCTCTTTAGGACCTGAGTGACTTCCTTTAAAGCCTCTCTAGTACTGGCCTCTGTATTGCTCTGTGCCCCACAGAGATACTCTTACTCATTTCCATGGCTTTCAAACCCGTAGTTCCCAAGACTTAAGATCCTGTGTGTCCCTGTGCATAGGGGATTGGCTGTTCTTCATTTATTACAGAGGGACCAGAATTGTAGGCTGATAATTCAAGTTCTCCAGGGTCCCACAGTGAGACTGTGATACAGCTAGGAACTGAATCCAGCACCTCTGAGCATGCATCCAGTTTCACAGCCACATTACTTTGCTAACTGAAATTATGCACAAGGCCAGTATATTTGTTCATTTTGATTTTCAGCCAAGAGCTGGTTTCAGGCTATGGATCTCCTTCCAGATTCTTAAACACAAAGTAAATCTTTATAGTCTCTGTACAAAACATCTTCCCCAGGAACAGCACCAGCACACTGCCCACCTGGTAGTATGCCTCCTAAGATAGGAAACTGTAATCATGTCCTGCAAAAACTGCTTTCTACCATAAGGCTGCTCTGCTTATCCCAGAAACAGCCAGGAAAAGGGATGAGTTGTAAATGAGCCTGACTATTTTCCAGTGCAAACTCTGGAAGTCTGAAGCCACTAAGGCTCTTCAGCCTGCTGATGTCTCTCTCTACAGAGAAAGTTCTGCTGAGCTCAGTAGAGGATGACCATAAAGTAGGGATGGAAGATCTCCATGCTGAGAGATGCACAGACCATTCAGTAAGGCTTTGGTAAATCATACAGTGGCACACTGCCTTAAGATTAACCAAGCAAATGCAGTGGGGTTTTTTGTTTGGTTGTTTGCTCAGTTTCTTAAGTCACACATGGTGCTCAAAAGCCTTTAACAAAACTATGGGCCCTGCCTGTTCCAGGGCCTGTATGCTCTGGTCAGAGGGTATCCCAGCCCCAGCATAGTTCTTAATGAAGTGAGACTGGTTGTGGCACTGTCTGTGACTGCTTCTTGTGACATAAAACAGGCAAAGAGAGAGCTCTGTAAGATACCTATGCATGACAGTATGGAGTTTGGAGAATATTTGTCCAGTAAAGGCAATGTCACATTACTCAGATATACCTGGAATAGTTGTATGGGTCTAAAACATCCATCTTGTCAGATAAACAGGTTTTCTGTTTTCCTAAAGTGGACTTCTATCTGTGTCATACTGGATACAGGCCTTTCCTTGGGTGGAGGGTGTCCCCGTGCCATATAGAGCACACCTACATCTCACCAGCTGAGCAGGTTCTGTCTGGTTGGGCCCAGGGATCTGTTTGTCTATCAGTATAACATGCACATGCGCCAGTGATGGCTGGGGTTGGAAGTATTTATGGCAATTAAAATGTTTTGCCTGGAAGCTGTTTTGGGGCTTTTTTGAAGTGAGGATTTTCAGACTTCAAGGTGTTAACAGCCCCTCTAAACGGTTTTGTTTTTTAATTGCAGCAAATGACTGTGGAGCCATTAAACATTCGCCTCTCTGCAGTTGTTTCTAAGCCCTTTCAGTCCTTCTTCTATTTATTCTGTTTAATTCAGTCAGGTAGCTTCGGGGCAGTGAAGATCAATACTTTACTTTGATAGAAAAGAGTCAGGTTTGAAACACAGAGATAAAACTGACACATTTTGTATAAATTTAATTAAAAATGCACCTTTGGTGGGTTGTTGCAAGCACAAAGCCACCCCTCCATCTAGCTATCGCTCTGTCTCACTCTCTGTCTCTCTCTTCCCTTTCTTGTTTCTAACAGGAAGATCTCTAAATCTGCCTCACCAACAAAGCACCTCGTTTTATGATTTTTGTCTTGAAAGTTTAGCACTGAGGGAGCAGGATAGAAGGGATGTGAAATTCTAAACAGACCTTCTGCTCTCTCTCTGGTCCCATTCCTTTTGGTGGTGGTGGCTGGGGGAACAGGGAAGGAGCCAGCTCCCCAGTGGAGAAAGGAGGGGGAAGCAGCAATTTCTTAAAAAATATATATAATTTTAAATTTTTTTTTAACCCAGCAGATTGGACACCCTGGGGCACTTTCTGTTTGGATCTGTAGCTTTCCTCCATTCCCCCCCCCACCTTCTGGCTTTGTTAAACTGAGAATTATTTTTCTGACTACACGTGCATCCCTGATCCCTCTAGGACAGTGCTGGCTACAAGGCAGTGTCTTTATTCTCTTTTTTTCCTCCCCTGCTCCCCCTCATTTCTTCTCTCTCCCTCTCTCCCTCACCCTGCTGCCAGTGGGCACATTTGTCTTGTGTTTTATAATATGGCCTCTTTCACCCCCTTCCCCTGCATCTCTCTTTCTCTCTCTCTCTCTCTCAATCCTGTTTGGCTCAGTTCATTTTTCACTTGAGTGCCTTTCCTCCCAGACTTCCCTCTGCTCCAGCCTCCCTCTGCTCAACACCAATAAAACACACACAACACAGGTAGAACAAGGTGCCAGGGCTCAGTGTGACAAACGACTCACACACCACTCAATAACCAGGGCTGTAAATTGCCCTCTCTTCACCCTCTGCCGCCTTCTGGGGACAGCAGCTTGGCTGGGCCCTTGCAAAATTGGCTGTCCTGATACAGCGTGGGATTGGGAAGTCCTGTGGGAATTGGACACTGCCACCACTGTGGCAGAGACTTTTCCAGCACTGTCTTTAGGAGTTGTGGGATTTAGTGTCTTTTTTTCATTTCCCACGGGGCCATGCAGCCCAAGGGTCTCCAGGGACTTGTTGGAAAATGGGGGTTGTGCCACTAAGGGGTGCGAACAACCTGCCTGGCCTACACACCACCTACTTAATCATATTTTGTGGCCAAGAGTTTCAAGATTTGTTCCATCCATACAAGCTTTGGAATGGATTTAAAGGGAAAGATGATTCCTGAGGGTCTCTCTTCCTGGGCTGGCAGCTCTGGCTGAGCACCATGTAATCTCTGAGAGCAGGGCCTCCATGGTTGGTGTTCCCTGTGTCTGCACCTCAGACACATACTCCCTACTGCTGGTCCATGGCCTGGCCTTCCCTGGGAAGCAGCATTGCCCTGGCTGCACACTCACCTTGCACATTGTGCTGCTGAGTGCTCACAGGGCTTGGAGCTGTGCACTCATGTTCAAACAAACTTACAGGAGAGAGAAGTAAACCCCTGAGCAAAAGAGACCACCTGTCAAGGAACAGGCAAGGGCAAAAAAAGGGTGACAAAATAAATGTGAACAGCACCTCTCACAAGCCATCAGCACCTGCAATTGGTTCTTCCTGTGTCTTTGAAAGCCCCATATGCTTGGTACATTATGGATGGTGTGGAGAGAGGGAGCGAGGGGACACTAAGCAGATGTCATTAGGAGAGGCTGGACAGAAAGAAAGGATCTAGGAGATAAGAAGCTTGACCCTCATACACAGGCCAGGTGAGCTTCTGAAGAAGGCTGAAGGACAAAGAGGTACAGCTGCATATACTGATGCAGCAGCAAAAAATAATTTGCATGATGGGGCAAAGAAGAGGTGGTGTCGGCTTGCCTTTCCATGG
This sequence comes from Passer montanus, assembly GCF_014805655.1. Classification (NCBI taxonomy): domain Eukaryota; kingdom Metazoa; phylum Chordata; class Aves; order Passeriformes; family Passeridae; genus Passer; species Passer montanus. The sequence continues at coordinate 17,228,006 of NW_024365381.1, forward strand.
CCCAGGTAATCTGGGGGTGTGTGTGTGGCTGTCTGTGGGTCAGCATGCAGGCAGTGCCCAGCTTGAGGCAGAGCAGGGGCTTTCAGATCCAGTGGCAGGGAGCGATGTGCAGCTACTGCACAGAAATGTACTCTTTGAATTCCATTGTGTCTGACTTTAGCTGTCAAACTGCAGTTGCTGTGAATTTTGCTTGAGAATCAGAAGATGCTGTACAGGTGGTGCTGAGTAGTTTAACAAGATGCAAAGTGGGGTCCACACCCAATGGATTTCAGCTGCCAACTCCTCTTGTCTTAGGTAGTTGCCAACTCAGATGGCTGTGTGTGTTTCCTGTTACTGGTTTCATTTGGCTCTGGGATTCCTCACCATCTCTCCCTGAGTTAATCTGTGGCAGTAATATATGTAGAACATCTAGCCTTCTACTTGCAGGAGGCTGCATTTCAGCTGTGAGTGAGTAGTGTATTTTGTAATCTTTTAACTAGTATTTTAGCTCGTCAGTGTAAAAGGAAAATACTGATCTTTGTATCGCCCTGTGCCTCATCCTGTACTGGTGTCTCTGCTCTGCAGTCCGGCTGCTCAGCTTTACCAGCAGTAAAAGCACTTTACCAGCTGTAAAAGCAGAGAGATTCCTTGCTGGGCTAAAGCGTATGGGTTAACTCTGTCAGTTTGTCTACATAATATCGGCTGGAATACCAGTTCAAGTTCTCCTGAGTGATTCGTGGAGGTGAGTGCTGAGGGCTGGTTTCTCAGGGAATGCGCCGGGAAGGAGCGTGCCGCACAGTGCGCGTCTGCAGCCCGACAACTCTCGCGTCTGCCGCCTTTAATCATGGCAAATGAAAGTTTCTAAACAGCGGAGGATGCCAGGCTTTGTGTTCTGCCACCGGAGCTGCCTCTGCGCCGCCGTCAGTGCCGGTAATTGCAGACAGAAGCTGCTTTGTGTTAAAATGGCATCGGTAATTGAAACGGAATTCAGAATCAGGACCCTGCAGGCACCGCTCGGTGAAAGAAGAAATAAAGATCGTTTGGGTCACATCTTTTGTAATTTGCGTTTAATAATCGTACCAGGAGGTACATACAAAGGGAGAGGAGAGATAAGACACAGCCCACTCCCCCTCCTCGCTCTGCCTTGCAGCCTTCCCACGGAACGGAGGAGCTGGTGGGAAGCCCGCTCTCCCCCCGCCTGGGCTGGTGCTGGGAGCGCTGCCGGCTCGCTCCCACCGCGGCTCGGGCCGCTTGCTGAGGCCAAGCTAGGAGAGAGAGAACGGCTCCTTGGGTTCGTGTTAAACTGGATGCTCAAGGTCTGGTCTTATGGTTAGGCTGAGGATTTATAGGCCCATGTGCTGGCTCTTGCCCAGTAAGTCTGGCTCAGCTCTGAGCATCAGAGGGCACTCCACTGGTTTGCAGTTTCTGAGTTTCCCATTGCAATGGGATCCTTTTGGTATCCTTCAATGGGCTTCTGCCTATGCAAGAAAATGCAAGCTGTAGGATGTGGCTTATGATGAAATGTCCCAAATTTCTCCCACCACAGCACAATAAGGCCTTCTCTGTTCTGCTTCTGGGAAATGGAATATTGCCTGTGCTCCCCACAAATTTCAGCCAGGCTGTGCCTGAGAAGGCACAAGCTTGTGGGCACCAGCACTATGCCAGGAGCCTGCCCATGCTGAAAAATCCCCAGCAGCAGAGCCCACACCCTTGTAAATTCATTTGTGTGGTTGCAGCCTTGTGGTTTCCTTCTTGACGTGTTTGGTGAGTGACTTTTGATCTCAGGATATTGGAGTTACCAGGGAAAGCCACATAGTAATAAAAATATTGCAGAAAAGCTCAGGAGAGGACTGTGGTACAAGACACCAAGATCCTGTCAAAGACTGTGAGAAAAATGTAGGTGCATGCTGAGTGCAGGTAACTTCTGTTCTTTTTGGCTTCATGCAGTGCTTAGTTGATGCTTGTTTGGCCCTAGAAGAAGACGGATGCAGTCTCTCTTTCCTTCATATTAAAGTGCACAACGCTGCTTCTGCTGCAGCCAGTTCTGTTCCCTGTCTGCCTTTTAGGGCAGGATAGTGGGTGGGATGGCCCTTCAGACTAAGCTGGTACAGCCTATTTCTCTCATGCTCCTGGCAGCTTATCATGGTGTGCTTCTGCTGGGCTTACCATGGAGGTTGGGCTGAAGGCCCCAAAGAAGACACAGCAGGGTGGTGATACAGACCTTCTCTTTCAGCCTCATACTGGTCAGGGACATTCAGCTGTTCTTACAGTGTACAAGTATGCACTAATAAGTTTCTGCTCTGAAGAAGCATCTTCATCATCCAATACAGGGTTCCCCTTAACCTAAGGCCCTGTTCCTGGAGGAGCTAAACCTGTCAGATACCTCCACCATAACCTCTGGGGTGGTTGAGACCTATGATGTCATCTAAAATACGAGAACCAAGATGATCTGGTTCTATGATCATATAGTCCACTGATCTGCCCTGTGATTTCCCTTAGCTTTGGCTCTGTTGAGCCTTACTGTAGTGCAAATATAACCCAAATTTCTTCTTCAGTAAAAAAACCCAGCAACACTTTTATTTCTTGTGCCAAATCCAACCACAGGAAACACATACCTAAGAAATGGCAGTTTCCATTCACATATATTCTACTTTGGTGATTTTAAAACCCAGTGACAACCTGGGTGCTACTCTAAATCCAGATGAGATGAACACAGATGGAAGCAGAAACAGTCCATTCCATCCTTGAATAGTCGATCTCTTTACCAGAGATTTCTAGTCCATTATGGGGAACAAACTCAGCTGTTTATCTTTGTTGGTGTCCTGTTAATTTCAGTGGAAAGAAGCACTGCCTGGGTGTATTTCATGCAGTGTACATTTTCTCTACCATTAGGCTTGGCTCAGGGACAGGCTTCATTGTCACTTTTGAGGATACAAAGGAGACATCTCCAATGTCCAGCAACTCCCCTATGCTCTGTATTGGTGCTGTAACCTCATGGTTTCCCTTGCACACAAACTCTGCATTTCTTCCTTAAGCTGCTTCTGGCAGCTCACCATTTCACAGTTCTTGCCTATGGCCAGGAAGAGCATCATCTGTCAGCTACATCTGGAGCTGCCATCCTGCCTTCTCCCAGAGAGCCCAAAGGGTCCTTTTCAGAGGGCCAGAGCAGCAGTTGTGACAGGAGAAATTTAGGCTGGGGAGAGGTACCTTGGCTTCTGCTAGTTGTAATTGCAAGGAAGAAGGTTGTTAAATTTTAAGAGCCAATATCTTGATTTTTATTTAGCTTGCAGAAGGCTAATCATGTCTTGGCATCCCCCTGCTCAGATGTTGCCAGTAAGTACTCAGAAGTAAATACCCAGACACCTGGAATCAGAGGAGGGAGAGTACCTGAAAGAGGTAAAGGAAAAGAGTTACTGGTGGAGAGAGTGTCCAAGCTCTGTGCAGACACCCAACCTTTCCTTCTGCCTGAGAAAATAAGACTGAATTAGCCTTTGGGTGCAGCAGCAGAACTGCTGGGGATGTCCCTAATTAGCTGAGGGGATCCATACACGGAACTGTGGATGCTTTGGCCTTCTCTCTCCAAGCCTTCCTCTCACTTCATACATGGCAAGGATTTAGCAAGCATCACCACATTAATCCTGCTCCTCGCCACCATTTCAGGAAATGACAGTGTCCTGCAAATATACCCAGGTGAGCTGCACTGCTGCATATGCTTGGCCTTCTGGCTGGACATGTGCTACAGTGTCATCAGCCATGGAGAGATGCTGTGGCAATACTGCCTTACCACTCTCTTTTCTCCTTGGTTCAGACTCAAATCTTCAGGTTTTGGCATCTCCACACTCTTCCTCAACGGAGAATGCGAGATCTGAGGTGGGTGGTCACACGTTAGGTGATAGAGAAAAGACAGATCTTGAAGAAGAAATGAGCCCTCCAGGCCTTGCCTTGTTTTAGTAATGCTTTTGGGAGGCAGTTTTCCTGGACCTGCTGTTTGGCCCTCTGACAGCTGTGTCTCCTTTATGCTATTCTGTTAGAGCTCCTTTTGTGTGTTGCAGAAGATGTCATTAGGAGGAGGAGGCCACAAAGCTGTTGAAAACATCTTTCCTGTACATCTTTCTCACACACCCCTTCCATCACTACCCATCCCCACACAGGGGATTACATCTGCACTTCCCACACACTCACCTGGGAACCCCATACACCCACACCTACACACATTGACACAAATGCACCAGAGTCTTATTTTCTGTGTTCCCTGACCTTCCTTTCCTCTTCCCATCTGTTTGTTGAATAATTCCTGGCTAAATAACTTTCTCTGGGCAGCCCCTGGGCTGGGGCACAGGGACTTGCCCCCTCTCCCGCCTGGCTGTCCAGGGGGCCTTTGAACATGTGTTTCTGGGAGGCAGACACCAGCTGGCTGGGTGACATTTGCATAGTCAGCTAAAAGCCCATGAGCTGAGCTGGGAACGTCTGGAGGAGCCTGTGGCAGGATGGAGGGAAGAGGGAAGCGCTGGTCAGCTCGAGGTCAGCTGGAACAGATTTCTCAACAAACAGACAGATGGTGAAAGGAGATGAGGGGTGGGGGGAGCATGCAAAGGCTCCTACATCAAATATGTTAGTCACTAAATGCAGTATAAGTGACCAATGTGCCTACAGGCAAGGCAGTCACCATGCTGCTTCCTTCCAATCCCATGGGATAGATGTATCGGGAGGACACAGGCTCTCATTGCTCTTCGCGCAAGGAAGAGGAACAGGGTGGAGCAGGGAAGGGGCAGGGAGAGGCATGATCCCAATGCTGTGAAGAAGCAGCAGGAGCTGGAGGCTCCATGCAGCCTCCTGCAGTGAGCCAAAGGGGCCCTGTTTCCTGGCTCCATCCAGGCACCAGCAGGGCTGCATGACTGTGAAGATTGGCCCCCAGTTGGTCTGATCACACTGAGCTCACAAAGCATCACCCAGCTTGGCAGGTTTGGGAGTGGGGGTTGCACAGTCCCAAGCACAAGGTACCATCCCTCATTGTACAGATCCCCCCCATCCCTGTTGTTGCTGCCTGCTGTTTGCCCCACTTCTCCCCCTACTCCAGCTCATTTCATTGGACTGAAAATAATAAAGCAATCTGTATGGTTTTGCTCCTACAAGGACATGTCTTTGCCATTCCAAAATAACAGCAAAACATATTTATGAGCCCCTGTGCTGCCTTTGCCCTCTCTGCTGATCACTGTTCCCGGCTGCCTGCCTGCTTTCATGCTCTTTTCTCTCTGCACAGCCCATTCCTCAGGACAGTAAATACACTTTATTTTTTCATCCCACAGCACCTTTTGGAGGACTGGAGAAAAAAGCACTCCCTTATCATGGGAATTACTCAGGCAGAGAGAACTGACGTTTGTCCCCAGTGCTTAGAGTGGCCACAATTGAATACTTCAGGATAAAAAGGCCAGGAAACACTATAATGGACAATTAGGGGCTAAGCCACCTGGAGATTACTGTTTCCCTCCTTCCAAGGTGTTTAGCAGTTGCCACATGTCCTTGACCAGAAAGGTTCACAAATTACTTGTTGTCTTTAAAATCCTGGGCTTATATCCTCCATGTACCACTGGTAACTGCTAGAGGCTAGTTATGCACTGTAATATGAGGTATTCCCATTACATACCCATGTTTTGTTTTATTCTTTAGGAGAAATAGAAATGCAATGCATTTATGTAATTTTTAATGCAATTTGGGTTTTACTTTTTTTTTCCCCTAATGCTGTTGCCTAGATAGTGCTAAATCTCCTGAGGGATGCAAACACATGTTACACATGTTCCCCGTGATGACTGCAGGCAGACAGATGTTACAGGAACAAATGCAATGCATTTATGTAATTTTTAATGCAATTTGGGTTTTACTTTTTTTTTCCCTAATGCTGTTGCCTAGTTAGTGCTAAATCCTTTCCTGAGGGGTGCAAACACATGTTACACATGTTCCCCATGATGACTGCAGGCAGACAGATGTTACAAGAATATGTAAGGAAGGCTGTCACTCAGACCAGTTAGAGCAGGGAAATTGCACATAAACTCCTTGTGTGTATAATCCCATCCCATGTAAAGGGGGTCTGCATGTTAGGCAAAACTCACAAGGTTCTGATGGCACCAATAAGCCTTAATTGCCCTGGTCTCACCTGAGACCCACACCCAGGAGCTTCATTTAAGCTCAGCTTGGGCCACTCATCACCCTCCTGAGCTGTGCTGTAGTTCTGCCTCTCTCTAGCTTGGCCTCATTTCCTGACCTCAGCCCTAGGCTGCAGCAGTGTCTTCAGCCCCAGCTCTTGCTGCTCCTGATGGGACTCCCTGCATGAACCCTGGGCCTGCTTCATCACTTTGCCACGCTAGGCCCATGGGTGGGCCCTGTAACCAGCACAGCTTTACCTCTGAGCACCCCTCCAGTTCTGCAGGACCATGCCTTGATCGGTGAGGTCTGGGCTGGGATCATCCTTGGCTATGATCTCGTGCCAGAATTTCTTTGTCACTTTTACCTTGTCCTGGCTTAGCTTCATCACAGGTTTTTTTGGAAGTCCAAGTAATGGTAAGTAATCTATTTTCTCACAATTATATTCAGAGATTTTTAGTAGGCTGAGGATGGCTGATTTTCTTTTAGAAAAGCATTTCTGACTTTTCCTCAGTTTCCATTCCTTTTTGATCTTCCAGTTTTGTTTGTTCCCTGTAGCCTGGAGATGCTGATGGGCAGAAGCCACTTACAGTCTAGACAGTTGTGGGCAATGGTATAATCCTCTGCACTCTGAGCAGTAAACACAGAAATTCCCCCTAACTGCTCAGATCCTGCCTTCAACTTCCCCAGTTAACTGTAGGGCTTTTTAAAGTAAGAACACCTATCTGGAAGAAGCGGATCTTATCTTTCAACGCTACCTGAATTTCTAACCTATTGAGTATTTTTGTTAACCCATAGTTTCTTAAATAATTGACTCCACCAAAGTACCAGGTCATCTTAACTCACCCCAGCTCCCTTTGCATTTGATCTAGACATCTCTGTTCTGATATACTTGAAATGAGCAAGAGATGTCCTTTGCAGTCAGGAAAGTGTCATGCATGCCTGTTACAAGATAGAAATAGTACTTGTTATTAGAGCTCACTATATATGAAGCAAAAGGAAATGTACTGCCATTGTTTTTCTTAAAAAGTCTTGAATTTGGTCCTCAGGGCTTTATTTGTCACTCAGAAATATTCACATGCCTGTTGGGATTTCATCAGAACACTTGCAAATCCTCCACGTTTTCTGAATTCTCACAGAGGAGGCTCTTCTGTCTTAGGTGTAAGTTGTTCTGTTCTGTGCCTCATGTTTATTCTCTAAACAGGGAAGAGAAATGTTCAGTGCAAGTGTCCCACACAGTTGTCAGAAAGCTGCATTTGTGCTGTGTGGGGAAGAATGGTGGGATGCAGCAGGGCAGAAGGGGGGCTCACCCCACAGGCTGTTCCCACCTGCCACTTGTTCTTGTTCGGGTCAGCTGTGCTCCTCAGTCTGAATGCACCTCTGCACTCTGCTGCACTGTCTGAATTGCCACCAATGAAGTATGCAGGGAAGGAGAAAGTGAGGTTGTGCCAGCTCCCTCTGCATACACACATGGACACCTTATCACAAACCCTGCCAGCTCCCGGAAATCTGAGTGCTTTTGTACCTCCAAACTCAAATGTGTGCTTCCCACTCTGTGGGCAGCTGCTGCCAAATGTCCAGCTCATGTTTTGTTTTATGAATCCCTTGCTTCTATGAGGCTTTATTATTATTATTCTTTGAGCTAAAATGGATCCATGACCTTGTGGGAGAAGGACATCGGCCTGGCTGGCAGTGTACATGCTTTCTTGTGCTCACACTCTCCCTCCCCTCCACAATTACTCTTCATGCAGCACAGAAAATAAAGCTTTCCAGCAAAATATGACTGCCCCTCTCAATGGGAGGTCACCAAGGCTTGGGCTAGCACAAGAAAAAGAAAGCCCAGGGAAAGAGCTGCTGCTTTTTGATTTACGTGCTGGCTGGGCAAAAGGAGAGACTGCTGAGCGCAAGGAAGGTACTACAGCAGCTGCTAATTGAGTAATGGCAGCTCAGAGCTGCGGAGAAGGTGGCAGGAGCAGCAAGAGAGACCTTCTCTCCTGGCTGGCAGGGGCCCTTGATTTCTTTTCTTGCCATGGGTTTGAGAGCAACAGGACAGCTCTACATATCTGTTTTGTGACATTGCATAGCACAATTGCTGTGCCTCTGCCTTAGCCAAGTCTGCCCCTGCATTTGGCTCTTTTCCTCATGTTTTCTTTCAAGCCTTTCTCATACCTGGAAAGTTTTATGCACTAGTTGTATATCTGAATAAACAAACACTTTTCTTGGCTCTGTGTCCAGCCCTTGGTGCAAAGAGTTGGGAAGTTGAATAGCTTGCCTTCTCCCTGTGCTGGCATGGGATGCTCATCATGAGCATGTCCTTATGCACACTCCACCATCCTTTCTGTTCTCATCTGGACACTGGGGTTTTTGAGGCTGAATTCAGCAAGAACTAAAATCACATCTTCCTGCAGCTGAGTGCAAGATGCTGCAGTTGTCAGGGTTGTGCAAGGGGATATGACATCTCCTGGTATGGCTGGGCTCAGACAGGGACCTGCTGTTCCTTGCTGCTGCCTCTGTCCACACTGAGCTTCAGCCCCTGAGGTTCCTGCCTGAATGTAAATTTCAGGCACGTGTTCCACATGGCCACCAAGGTGAACATCATTTCCCAGCACTGGTAATAATCCATTCCCCCCATGCTGAATCATATGCCTGATCCCAGGATCACTCTGGAGCTCAGATAGCTGCAACTGGAGAGGCAGGTTGTGAGCAAGACCTGAGCCCATGCCTTTGTCAGTTTTTCTGAACTCCACAAGTCTGGCATAATCATTCTCCTGAATTTGAATACCACTTTTCCACCTCCTCCATGGATGAGTAGATATTATTGTGATAAGCCTGTGTTTTTCTCATATTCTGGAAGAAGACTATTACTGCACTACTCAGAGCAATGAAGACATTTGTTTCTGGCTGTGAGGGATGCTCAGAGAGGGAGGACAGGCAGAGTCCCTCCAGCATCACTAGAGGTCTCTCTTTATCTGTATGTGCTTGTCTGCAGGCGAATGGGAGAAAAATATATTTGCTCAGAATAATTTCTTTATCTGCTTCTTGGCATGTCACAGCCCTGTAGAGCATGCAAGCCCAGGAATTCATAGGGCTGAGTTCTCCTTGGCTTAGTTTCTCTGGAGTGCCTCTGTCTGGGATCAGTCTTCTGCTGATGAGCTCTCCCAAGCCCTCATCTTCTCCCAGCACTTCAGGGCTCTTCAGCTGGGTGGCATCGATAGCCCTTTACCCTCGGTCAGCCCACCCAGGCTCAAGAAGTGATTTGGCAAAACCATGGTCTGAGCTTTCTAGGGTTTAGTGAAGAGCTGGTCCTTGCCTGACTCCTCACACTCTGGACAGGCTGTCAGCAGTGTCTCAGCTTGCCCTTCTGTTCTCATGCCTCTGCAACTCCTGTGTGCTTGATGGGTGCTACAAAGTCCTCCAGCATCCCAGCAAAAAGCACCACCAGGAAAATATTGATGTTGTTTGGAGTTGGCAGCAGTGGAAGGAGGCAAACTGTGTGGCTGGTGCTAAAATTTTTGGATCATTGTTGCCCGCTTTCCCATGTCTCACTTCATTGCAACACTGGTGAACCACATTCTCATTTTGCAGGCTTGGAGTACAAGGCCTTCTCAAGGAGCCAGAGTATCCACTTTTATGAGAAACACTTTGGTCTGCACACTGTGGCTTGACTTCCATGAACTGTTCAGTGGCAGGCAATGAGCCACAGCGTGGTGACTTGAGACACAAGCACTTCCCTTTGATGTGAGGGCCTGGGCCCAGCACTGTGATGAATGAAGTATCAACTGCTTTTGCAACATAGGAGGAAAATTTGCTTCTATAATGTTTGCTTTTCCATATGGAGAGATATGGAACAGCCATCACTATGGTGCAGGCAATGCCACAGCATCAGAACTCCTGCAGTAGTTCTGCAGGGTGATTTTGTCAAGGGCAAGAGTTACCCAGCCTGTAACCAGACTCCTAGCAGGCAGTAGCTAGCCTGGCCTTGCAGGCACTGGATATGCCAAAAGCAGCCTTTGGAGTGTGCAAGTAGACTTTGTGTGGCTTCCACCTCAGCCCTGCTGCATGTTGAGCTTGTGTGTCCCCTAAATACAATCACTAGTAGCAGGGGTGAAGGATGTGCTGCAACTTTTCCTGGCTCTGCCCAGCTCTTGGGCTCAGCTTGTTATGCAAGGTTCTCCTTTATTTTCTTCCTTCTATTTTCATTTTTTAAGGTGAGAAATGGATGAAATGTTTGGGCTTAAATAAGACATATAAGCATGAGATAGGCTGCAAAGCCAGACTGGTTCTCAGGGCTCTGTCAGTGCTCCCACAGTCTCTTCTGAGCTTACTGCTCTTCACTGACACAGGCTTGCAGCTCTGAAAGCCCAGCCCAACAGCCTTGCTGCCAGCTACCAACATGAGCTGTAGCCCTTGATGGCAGTGATTTGACAAGACATGTGGATCTGGAAATCTAGGCCTGGTGGTGGGAAGTGAACTTAGAGAATCCCTGCCATGGCCTAGAAAGGTGAAAGTACGGTAGACACAGGTGGTGCAGCCTGCTTGCATGTAGCTAGAGATACTGATTTTGGGATACATCTGGCCTCTTGGAAGTCTTTTCGATTAGATCTTTGTCTTGTTTTGTATGCGTTAACTACTCCCCCTGATATATCCTTGCTAAACTTCTGTTGGGCAGAAAGATGGACAATTCATGACATGGTATATGAGTGGCTTGGAAAACATGAAGAAATAGAGTGCCTGCAGCTTTCTTGTGATGCATTTGACTTCTGAGCCCAGCAAGACAATGGTTGAAATAGACTGGTTCGTTCATTGATTATTTCATTTTTTTCCTATCTGCTCCTTTGCTCTTGTGCTGTGCTAAATGCCAGCAAAACCAGTGAGATTGTCATATTCCATGCAGGAATATTTTCTAAGAGCTAACAAATGCCTGTCTCTCATAGATAATAAAGATAGACATTCCTGAGTCCTGGTCCTTATGATGAGGTCCTGCCATCTGCTTCTCCTAGCTGCGTGTGAATTTATTATTTTTATTCTACCCCTTTGACAAATTTGCAAAATTGTTCACTGCTACCTTTGCATCCTGCTGTGGGTTCTTCTGTGAGGAGCACTGCAAGGTGAGATGGAGTTAGGTGTTCTGAATGCTGGAATCCTGTAAGTGTGTGAGGCCTGATGGTGACAGTGACATGGAAACCTGCCTCAGTGCAGTGAAGAGGGAGAGAAATGATGCAATAGCTGTGCACTGCTCCTCTGTGCTTGTTCCTGGAAGGGTGAGATGCAGTAAACCAGCTTTGGTCTTGCTGGGTCTCTGCAGCCCAGAGAACTGCTCTGAATTAGGAGCAGAGTGGATGTTGGGATGTGCTACTGTCATTTGTCTTTCTGATAGATTTTTCCCTTGGATAATCTCTGAGAGAGCTCAAAAGGAGAAAAATGGTTCCTAGGGCATCTTTTCCTCTGCATATACATAGCCTCACCCAGGTCAACATTGGGCACATTTGCAGAATCAGCCAGCTTAGTAAAGGCTAAGAACATGAACTGTATCTGCAGAGAAGGGGTGTGCTTTGGTTTCCCAGGCAAGAATTCTTGCAGGGAGGCCACTGTGTAATAGCCAGTCCAAACATACCTCCAGAAGAACCTCTGGCAAAACATTATGTCAGATGGTATCCTTCACTGTCCTGGGGATTAGAAACTTGGTGTTTGGCTACAGTATGCATGGTGAAAGAGAGTCAGTGCTTGAAATACAAAGATTGTCTGAATTTGTTGCTTGAAAAATGGACAGCTTCCCAAAGAGGGCGAAACCAGTACATTAACTGAGATCCAAGACCCAGAAAGGATGGACACAAGAGATGTGCCAGATCGGGTCTTTTTAACATAGTGCACTGGTACATAAAACCTGGATATATTTATCCTGTCACCTTGCATCCACCAGGGAACTAGAAAACTTGCCAAATATGTTGTGAGCTGGGGAAAGAGAGGATTGTCACCCACAGACCAGGAACTTGCCTTTCTTTACCTGCTTTCAGTGCAGTGTGGTTTATGCACAGGTGTATTAATATACCTGTTATGTATGAGAGAAGCAGAAAGTGATGCCAGCTGCTGTTGCTGGTTTCAGTGGGATTTAGGAAGCCTAAAAGCCTGGCTGTAGGTCTATTTAATCCTACTCTGCTGTGTCCTTGCATCTCAGAGATTACTGTACATGTTTGCAGGCACACAGGCAATTATCTGCCTGCGTTTCACTGTGTGCTCATGTGTTGGTAGCATCTCCATGCACCCGAGCCTCTGCCTGGGGGTACAGTACAGTGCTGTAACCAGCAGTGTCCTGGAGCCAAAGCTGCTGTAGTAATTACAGCAGATAAACTGCTCTGCTTGAGGGTTGCTGTCCACACCAGACTGCAGGCAGGCAGCCTGGCTTTATCACTGAAGTCTATTCATTTTAATAAGAGGGACACCCTGTGTTATTAAGAAGAGTGTTTATTACTGTCGCAGCATGCTGACAGCAGCTTCCATCATCGTTAAAAGGCAGATGTGGGGGAGGAGGGTAGGAAGCAAACTGCTCCTGTCTCAGAGGGTAGGACCCAGCTGGTGAGGAGGCTGAGGGCTTCAGGGCTTTCCCCTGGACCCAAAAGAAAGTTGCTAGTGGAGAGGCCTTCAGGGAGGATGGAGAGGGAAGTGTGGGGCTCTGTTCAGTCTAATCTTCAGGTTCCAGACTAAATAGAAGTCTGTTCTGTGTGGGAGAGAGCCTTACCTGCCTCACACTGTGCAGGGAATGGGAGGCTACAACTGAGGAGGGCAGCAGCACTGGGTACTTGCTGGGAGAGGAGGGTGTAGGATGCTCATGTGGCTGCTTGGTCCAGGAGAAAAGTCTCAGCACCTTTCTTCACTCTCTTATTTAGTGGTGGCACTAGCACCGAGCTGTATGGTTTGTACAACCCTATCTGGGGCCCCTCACCTGTGACACGTGAGAGGACACCTTAGTGTACAAAAGCAGGCTCTGACTAAGGGAATGGCACAAGCAGACCTTCACACATCGCTGTCTGGATGCACCTCTCATTTTAGCAATTGTCTTATAAATGAGATATCCGGCATAGTTCTGGAGTTTGTAGGTTTCAGGGAAGAGTAGGAGGAGTTGGTCAAGAGGTGGTGCTTATGCACTGAGTGAACAGCCAACATTAGTAGATGGCTTTGTTGAGGTTTTCACAATGCAAATGAAACCTGAAGTTTAGAGAAGCCACTGGCAGTGCAGGACAGGAGACGAGGCACCAGTGTAAAAGGTCTGCACACTATGTTTCCACTCTGCCCCCAATGCTTTCACTTTTCTGAGCACCCAAGACATGGTAGTTCTCAGATACAGGTATTTATGGAGCCAAATCCCTCCTGGTTACAGCTGTACTGGGGAAATCAGCTCTCCCGTGCCACTTTCCCTCCTGACGAGTACATGGATGAGGGGAACAAGATGACCTGGGTAGTGACTGTCATAGGATGGAGTTGATGATCCATATGGATCTTCCTGGTGCCCTTTGTCTGCTACAGCACCTGACATAGGTGTTAATGGAAAAACACACCCCCTCCTGTGCTCCCTATAGAAGTTAAAGCTCTCTGCAGCCCCAAGAGGAGCAATTCTTTCCCAGCAGAGGTGTGATGGAAGACCAATCCTTAGTGGAAACTGCAGGAGTCCTGTAACTTCACAATGGAAGCAGCTGACCAATGTACCACTCGTTTCATCCTAACAAGCAACAGGCGAATGTGAGGGAGTAGATGGAAAAGAGATATATGGCAGGGCATTCTGCAGGTGAGCAGAAGGCTGGTGGGAGCTTGGAGGAATGTGCCAGTTAGGGAGAAGCCTGCATCCTGAGCCAATGGTGTGTGCTCTGATGCGCAACTCATGCTGCAACTGTGCTGAGTAGAGATGAAGAAGGGTCCTTGTTCTGTGTGACTTAGTGCCTTGCTGACTGTAGAAGCTTTTGCTGGTCAGATGCCTCTGGTGGCTGGGGACAGCTCTGGCTGCTTCCCTGGCCCTCACCCACCTCATTGAGGCTCTCCAGCCATGTGTGACATTAAGGCTCCTCTAGGTCTCGGCAGGTTTTGCAAGGTTGATTGGGACCAGCGCGTGTCACTCTCAGCCACTTCCTCATCACCATAACTCTGGGCTGAATAACAAGAGGCCGAGAATCTGCTAACGCAGGCCCCGGCAGAATGCCCCATCACTCTCTTTTATTCCTACTGGAGATTTATGCTGCCTATCTCCCTTCCCTTTGTCCACCAGCCGGGCCCTATAAGTCATGTTCCTGGGCTGACAGGTCACGTGTCCAGTGCTGCTGCCCTGTCACAGTGACTGATGCCAGGGGGTGATTAAAAGAGAGGAGGGGTGAGAGGTCAGCAGCAGGCGGCATGATGCGAGCGGGGGGATGTAATTATCACTCCTGTGACATACTGCTGAGGGCTTTCATGGATCGTCACCCGGGCTGGAGGTGGGGAGGGCGGTGCTGGAGAAGGGAGGGGGAGTGGATGGACACAAGGCAAGAGTGGGCAGTAGGGTTATGGGAGGCAGGGACTTTCTGCAACCAGAGAAACCAGAAAGTGTCAAGCCCTGGCTGTTCCCCAAACTGAAAACTTGTGCCCTGCAGAAAGACAGAAAGGGCATTTGGAAAGCTGCTGGGATCAGGAAGCAGCCCTCTGTTTGGAGAGGCTTTTGGCCACTTAAAAACGTTTGAAGTTCCCTCCACTTCTGCATCCCAACCCTGACAACACACAATAGACAAAAGTGCCTTCAGACATGTGTGTGATTTGATGGAGAATCCTAGTATGATTTGATGGAGAAACTGGCAGCCTCAGTAACCCAGTGCCTTGTGCTGGCACTGCTCATTTCCTTCTGCAACTCCCTTATCTGGAGCCTTTTATGGACAAGATGATACTTTCTGGGTAAATAGTCTCCCAGATACACCATGCAGTCTATATCTTTGGATGTCCCCTTGGAGCTCCAAGGTGGCAGAGATGGGATCTTCAGCAAAGCAAATAATGAGGAAAAAGTAGTTGAAGACAGACTGAAAGGTAAATATCTCTGTCCTTGAAAAGAGGAGTTTAGATGGAACAGAAGAAAAACTATCATAAAACCATATAAATGAGAGAAATAATTCAGATTCTGACAATGGGAGGATTAAGAATGCTGGCTGGGAGATATGGGCTGGAGAGCCTAAGATGATGCTGAGAGTTGTCTTAGCAATGAGCATAATTCTGAGTATGGTTAGACTCCAGCACTGCTGAGCTTTGGGGCAAGAAGTGAGAAGAGTTCACTGTTTCTGTCTCTAGTAGGGCTTACATAATTCCAAGGTACTAAAATTTTGCTATGGATTCTTTTTGTGCCTTTGAAGGTTCCATTGCCTAAACCTGAATTTCTAGTCTGGTCTTGTAACTGGGAACCACTTCATCAAGGTGTTTCCTAAGCTAGGACATAGATACTCTCAGCCTCTAAGAGTATACATAAGACCAGTTCCAGTTCCCATGGTTTCAGTGACTCAAACTGTCATGGTGAGCCACAGACTAGCACAGGTATCTCTTATTATAAGCCTGCAGTTTAGCATTAGGCTCTTGGACTGTTTCTAGGAAGTGCTGTCATGCCCTTAGAATTGTGAGAGGCAGGAATGCCCCTGTAGGATAGGCAAGTGTGGCTCATCTAGGCCCACAGCCAGCCTCTAACAGAGCTGTCATCTGTGAGCCACAGAAAGATTCAGGAGACAGCAAGATGTGCTCCATCACAAAGGTGTTTTCCTAAACTTTTGTAGTTGGATGATGGTGATGTGGACAGCTGTACCTGGTGCCATTTTGAGCCTTTGATTACTGTTTTTGACAGTACAGGGAATGACATCTCTTCATACTCAGGGGTGAATATGTACATCAGCACTGCTCTAGTTGTCTCTCAGAGGCAGAGATGGAACTTTTTGGTGAAATTCCATTGGCCAGAAATAATTTATGTTTAGAGGAAAAATATCACTGAGTCAGCTAGGGTAAATATTATTCATGCAGTGTGAATTAAAAGATAAGTGTATTGTAAACATTGTCTTTCTCACCAGCTCTGGACAGAATTACTGTCACAACTCATTGAAGCTCAGAACTTAATTTATCATTAAATTACCTAAACTTAGAAAAAAACCTCAGCAATATTTGCAGTAGGTAGTCTTCAGGCTCCAAGTTGCCAGCCATCTTTGCCTTTCATTCAGAGGAATTAACATTTCCTTCAGACACGTTCCCTCAGATTCTCAGCATTATCATGGCACATGTAAAGTGTCTCTTCTCTCTGCTTTGTTTCATAATAGCCATGCTGGGAGGCATAGGCAGGGCTTAGTTAATGCCTCATATATTATCATCATTCATGTGCTAGTGTGGCTCCACTGTAGGTTTTCAGACACGTGTTCATTTCTGGAAGGGACTATGGTTATGGGTAGCCTCTGTAACATTAGCAGAATGTTGTCAATATATTTACGGATTCAGAGAAAAATATAGAAGGAAGGAATGCTAAAAATTAATCTAATCCAGCCAAAGTATAATTACATTATTCCTTTCAAATTCTTCCCTACCTTAGTCTTTAAGAAAAATTATACACTTTCTAACCAAATTATTTCTAGATTTCACTACGTATACATCTAAAAAGATATTTGAGCTTCCTGAATCTCCCTTGATGTAGTTTAAGGCTGCAATTTTTTCCTACATTCCAAAGACCCTGCCTCTTGAAAGCAGCCTGCTATGGATTTGAAGATTGCCATTATGTCTCCTCCAGTCTTCTTCTTCTGTAGACTAAATAAACCTGGTTACAGCCTTTTCCCTGCAGGCCAGATTTTCTAGATCTCTGACCATTATTTCTTAACTTCCCTGTGGCCTTTTGGATTTGAACTTCAGTGAAGAGTAAAGAACAAGGAAGGGTCAAGAAGTCCAACATAGACCTTAGTAACACTAAGGAGAGCACAAGGATTAGAGGAAAATATACTTTACTGGAAATCAGCTCAGAAGGTGTTGAAAATTTGAAGGGTGGGAACTGGGAACTGAAAAGGATGAACCTAACCAATGTGGTGTCCACTGAGTCACCTCCTATTTGGTGATGCTGGAACAGATGCCTTTTTTAGTGTGGCTTAAAGAAATCTTGTCACTTAAAGTAGTAGGGACTGAAACTGAATGGGCTTGGGAAACATGATACCAAAAGTTAAAAAAATCTGTGTGAATACATCCCAGATCTTTTGCAACTCTTAACTCTAATAAAAAGTGTGATTCCTTGTGTTCCTTTTCTAAAAGAGTTCTAGGTAGTGACATTGGCAGGAAATGTTTGATGGACTGAAAATTTTAAATCGAGGAGGAGTTCCAGATGTGAAGTCTGAGTATTTGTGTTGGAAACCTGGGTTGTAGGGCTGATGTAGGTTATTACAGCATATGGACTAGAAAGATCTCTTCTACTCCAAATAAATCAGTTGTAATCTTGCACGCTAAGTGCAAAATCCCTTTTTTCTTTAGTCTTCAAATACAGATTCATTCCTCAAAAACATTTGATGAATTTCAAACAGCAAATACACTTGAGAGAATGCAACTGAAACAAACAAGCTGTCAGTGAAGAAATGGGCTAAATTTGGCAAATAGAGTATTTGCTGGATATTGCTCACTTAAGTTTACAGGGGACTGGAAAAGACATGCCAAAACAGCTGTTTCTAGTCTTTGCACAAAAGATGTTTCCTTGAGGAAGGCATTAGGAGTCGCTTATTCTAGAGGAGAAAAGATAAGTGAAAGGCAAAATTTACTGATGATGAGCTCTGGCAATAGTGATGGGAGGCAAAAGGATAGGGTAGTTAACAGAGGAACTGGATGATGATAGGCAGGGACAATGAGAGCAACAGATAGGAGTGGGAGACACCAGAGGGGTGGGAAGCATAGGGGAGGAGGTGAGGAAGTGAGCCAGGAGAAGACAGCGTGACTGTGTCTGATCTACACTGACGAGTACCAATGTTAACTGTCACCTCTCATCTCCAAACTAAATCACGCCTGGAATTGGAGGCAGCAAGGAGCTGATAGAGTCAGCCTTAGAGAGCCGACAAGTCAATCAGAGCGGAGATGCGTGGAGAGACACCAGCTTTATAGGGCTCGGTGCCTTCATTCATCGCAGGATTTACACCTGTCAGGCTCCCGCGGGGGGAGCGCGCCGGGACTCGCTTTGGCACCACTTAAAATGGGACAACAGACACATTACTGCAATCACCCTCTGCCTTCCTGTCCTCTGGAGGGTGTGTTTTATATTACAGGGAGCTCAGCTGCCTTTGTAAGTTGAATTTGAAGCTGAACACACCTCTTGCTATGCAGGAAGGGATTGCCTGCATTTCAGCACCTGGAGGGCTATTCCCCATGCACACCTGCAATGCCCCAGACCAAAGAGGGAAGGAGGGCTTTGCAGGGCAGGGGGAGATGATGGGATAACTGTTCACTAACTAAAATGCTTCAGGAGCTATGTGGGCTGTGCAAACCTCATTACCTGAGTCTGACATAGTATCTATTAGAAGAGGTCAAAGGAGGCCAGAACAAGATCTCGGCCTTCCTGTCTTCTTCCCAGCTCTTCTCAAATACCTGCTGTGCTCCATAAAGATTCTTCTCTCCTTTCAAAAGAGTGCCCAGATCAGAACTCTTCCCTGCTGGCTAAATCCTGGGTACCAAAGCTTGTGATACAGGCTTTGAGCTGCCTGATCTCTTAATCCAGCTGTGTGTATTCATTTGAAACTGAAAGCAGCTCCTTTTTGTCGTCTGCTTCTCAGCATTAACTTCTCTTTGATGTAATTCTTGCTTCCGATGCTCTCTCCCTTCATGGGGAAGATTAGTGTGAAATTGGCCTGCTTCTCCAGAGACTGCAGTGTTAAGCCTTCAACACTTGGTCCTTATTGGAAATCCTTAACCCACATCGAGAAGAGGGGGAGGGAAGGAAAGTGTAAGAGTTCCAGATTTGACTCTGCCAGAGCTCTGATGCCTCCTTTCCCTTCCATGTTTTGGGAGTGGGGAGCATGGGTGTTGAAGGACTTAGGGATGTTCTCTGAATGATCCATGTATTTTAAAGCAGGGACTAAGATGCCATCCTAGCTGCTAAGCATACATCCTCTCAGTTTGAGAAGTGAGGATGGCAATGCAGGGCTAATCAGAGGGAACTGTGAACATGCAAACAGTATGGCTGAGTTGGTCAGAGCGACATGTTTTGGGAATTAAGCCACAAAATTGATGCTAATCTGCTTTGAGGAAATACACCTGGAGATGGGTTTCCTATGTCTGTGTGGTGGGGATGAAGTGCAAGAGAGTGAATTTCTCTCTTCTTGGATAGATGTGGGTACAGGGTTGTCTTAGACTTCATGTGGAGCTTTTTCTTCATGAGAAGACTGATGGGCTCAGTGGGGAGAGACTTCAGTGAACTCCACTACTGCATTTCCTGAGTATCTATGCCTTAGACAAGTTCAAAGTTGTGAGCATTTCCATTTTCCCTTCCCCACAGTGACAGGAGAACATTCCTTGCTCTCCCTTTCATCCTGCTTCTTGCTCCTGCCTCCCCTTGTATGTCTGCTTTCTGCTTGTCTTCCATCATCCCACCATTACATGAACTTCTACTTTAACTTCACCGACCACTTCTATCAGCCCTTGGATCTGTGCCTGCTCCTTCCTCCTCCATCAGTCTCTTTTGCACCCACTCTTTCTCCTGGTGGCTCTTCCCTACTCCCCACGCTCTCAGGTCCTGACTTTTGCTGCATTCCAGCTCCACTATCCCCTCCTGCTTGGTCCTGCTCCATTGCCCTCCCCACAAACACATGGTGCCATTATCTAAGGAAGGGCCTTGAGCACCCCCCTTGGTTTAGCCTTGTGCTTCCTCTTGCTTGGTCACCCCCCTCCCCTACCCAGGTCTGCAAATCACTCCTTCCCATGTCAGCCAGCAAATTGGTTTATCCTCCCCCCATCCCAGCTTTCATTACCTTGCCGAAATGAAGCGATATCTCCTCAGCGGAGGCTTCCCGTCGCTGCAGCCAGTACCCAAATCATGAGAGCTGGCATAATAAATGAAGACAAAGTGCCGGCGGCCCGGGCCATCTCTCCCACTGCGCCACTAGCCGCTGCCAGCTTCATTATTCGCTTAAGTTGCCGGAGAAAATTACTTAACCCTGACCCGTGTATTAGGGCCCTGTATTAATGCTGCGACAGGCGTCTCTTACAGCAAAGAACAATTTATTAGAGCCGAAACAGGCTGCTTTTCTCTGTCATTTTTCCAATCTGAGCTTTGAACACACATCATTAAACTTGTCTGACTCTCTCCCCTTCTCCATCATTCCTTTTTTATTTTTTTAAACAGAAAGTGCTGTAGAGAATAGAGATTGTTCTGAACTCACTGAGTGCCTCAGACTTTGCCCCCTCCTTTCTCCTGTTATGCTCTTTCCTCCAAACATGTCTCCATCTCTCTCTGTCTAATTCACCCTTACTCTTCTCCCATTGTAGTCACATACCTGTTTTTCAAACTCTTCTTCCTGAAGTTCTCTCACATTCTCTGCTTGCTTACCTGTCCCTCTTTGTATGGGTGTCACACTTTCTTTCACTCCATAACTTTGGCTAATCTCATTTTTTTCTCTGGGCCAAATTGGAAGAAATATGCTGGAATTGACATGTTCCCAATGTCAGAGTAGGGGCTGTCCCACTTTTGTTCTGGGATTTCCTGGACTAGCAGAGATCATCAGAGCATGGAGTTGCCTTATGAACTCATTTTCAGTACCACTATCCCCTTCTCTCCAAGGGCTCACCTAACCATTGTTGGGGCCTCTACATCACCCAGCAGTCCCCAGGCAGTGCAAGCACCAGGAAGGGTTTCAGAGGACTAGCTGGGGCAGGGAGCTTGCTAAAATATATGCAAATACTTTGGTGGCATTCGGTTATGCTCTCTTCTTTAAGGTGACTCAGTGATTTTAGTCATTGAATTGACAGTGCACAGTCTTCAATTGGGATAGATTTAGCTGGAGGCTAACCATGCAATTTCTTCCTTTCTCTATATTTGATGGGCTAGAGGGAGACAGAGAGGGAGAGATGAGAAGCTGCCATACAAGCTCTTCCTCAGACCTCATTGGTGAAGCCTTGCAAAGCTGGTGCCAGAATACTAAGGAAGAAAACAGTAACAGAGGGTTTTTCAAATACTTGATCACTTTTTGTTTGATATGCAAGGCCTAGACTTATTTACTTGAAGAGAACCTGGGCAATGTGAGTGCAGAATGATAGCTCAGACTGGATATCCAAAGCTGGAGGCTACCAATTTATAGCAGTCTCAGTGGAGTCTCAGCTGTTTAAGGCTTGGTGAGAGGGTATTTGGGTTCAACTGCCAGGACTGAATGCTTGGCCCCTGGGTCAGGCTGCCTATTGTGCTGCTGTAGATTGTCTCCAGAATCCCTCTGGCCAGAAGTCACATTAGCTGAGGGGCTGGCATGAAGCTACCTCTTAATAAAGAGGGAGATTCTGTATGAATTAGTTGACTGATGATACTAGAAATTTTAGGCTAAGCCTTCAGCATCGTTAGAAGGAGACAACATGAGTAACCCAGAATTTCAACACGCAAGCTACTTATGGCAAACAGTCTTCTCCATTTCCATTGTACTGGTGATTTGCACTAAATGTACACTTTGTTTAAAAAAAGCTAAATATAGAGACTTTCATAAATCATTACGGTTTGAAAGGTTTCTAACTCTAGTTCTGGACCTACTCTTAACTGTCTGTTAATGATTTGCTCATTGCCAACAATTTTGTCATGGGAATACATGCATGAAGAGAACCTGCTAAGGATTGAATAGATCTTGGTGATCACCGTGCCCTCCAGTTTGCTTTCCAAGAGACCATATATTCCTGGACATGTCCTTTATTTGTCCAGCAAATGAAACTTGATGCTAAATGGGAGGCTTTGCCTCATGTGGAGGGTCTACTTCTCTCTGCTTCTGTCTGGATGGCCCTGAGGAGCTGGAGATTACTAGAAATCAACATGTGGTCACGCATAGAAGAGATTAAGCTAAGAAGGGGTAGATCTGCCTGGTTTGGGAGTTCAGGGAGATTATTTCTGCTACTGTATGCAGAACTTTATACACTGCAACTGTGAGCACTTCTGTTTGCATTCATGGTCTCCTGTGTGATCTATGTGAGAAGTATTTCTGGTTTTACATCAAGTTATTGTAAATCTTATGGCGGATTGATTTTTCTGCAGCCTATAGAGTGGGACAATCTGCCCCTCGTCTTAAATCTAGAGGAATGGATTTGTCAAAGGACGAGGAGAGTTCAGACCTCATAGTTTTTTCAATCTGCAGCTGCTCAGTCGACACTCTGACTTCTCTGTTGCACCTTTTCTCTTCCATATGGACCTTTCCAAAGACCCTTTGTCATCTCAAAACCAGATTTTGAGATTGAGACTTGATAGTCTCAAGTATATTATTGGCAACAGACAAACAATCCAAAAAACCATAATAACTAAAGCATTAACTAATATTAATTGTGGGAGTAATAGGCTATATTACTCAAATTTAGCAGAAATATTCTTATCTTCCTGTCCACTCAAAATTTGTCTGGGATACCAAAGCTTTATACTGAAAAAAGAATGAAAATTTAAGTGATGGAGTTTTTGCATAGAATCATTCACATTCAAGGTGGGAGTTCAACTTTTTATCCTAGTCTCATCCCCTAGTGCTTATGTGGGTTGGATAAATTTTCAAGGCTGCTTACCTTCACAAAGAGGGAGAAAGTTATTTCCAGCAATGTCAGGAATCAAGGGGATTCTGTAGCTATTTGTCAGGGGAGTGATTGTGAGCTGAAGGACAGGAAATTCATGAAGACATAAACATGGTACATGAGATGGCTTGGGGGCTGGTGGGCTGTACCACTGCAGTGATACCTCTAGAATAGAGGAAATATCTCAGGAGGCACACACAGAAAGAGTGTGCAAAATCTGGATCACAATACAGTATGGGATAGTTTCCTCCCCTTGTACATCATTTCTGTGACTGATTCAGTCAGAGGTCCTAATTTTTAGCCACCTGTTGAGGGATCAGCTAATGCAGGACACTCTGAATAGCCATGCATGGCCTTCTCATGTAGCTGGGAGGGAGGCCAACACTTTTGCATCTTCTTCTTTGGCCGTCAGGGAAAGGCATTTTAGATGAGCTGTGAGGTGGTCCTTTAGGAGCTGAACAGCTCCAGTGGGCTTTTGTGTAGTGTGCAGGCTCTGCCACCACATAAAGCATCTCTTCAGTCACTAAAACTGCTGATCTGTGGAACCTCTTCATTGCTTTTTCCTCAGATGTGAGTAAGTGGTCACTGGCGCTGACATGGAGAAGAGAGGTGGAGGAGATGGCAGTGAGGGTGAGAGGGGATGGTTGGTTGGTGCAGCTGCCCTTCTGCTGGGAGTCCCTCCCGAATTCCCTGCCACTCTCCTGTTTAGCCTGATAGCTCCTCCAAGTTCTCTAATCACCTTCTTGCTGTAATGAGCCTCTCATCTCACTGATGGAAATCAGGGTATTTGGTTATGAAAGGGACACTGTTAATAACACGATCTCTCTCTTCTCCACTCCATCCCCCACTCCCCCATCAACCCCCCTTCCAGTTCTCCACACAATTCTCTCAATTAATGATAGGCAGAAATTAATTTTTCCCCTGGACTGAAACAATTGCTTGGCGGAGGATTGCCAGCTCGGTTCCAGATAGGGACCTTTCCCAGCAGAGCCCAGAGAAAGGAGGAGAGACCGAGGTGATAAGCAGGGCCCTATCAGCAGCCACAGGACGCAGTAATACAAATGTTATCCTTAGAAATGTATTTAAAGAGGATATGTTTATAATTCGAAGGGGATTGTCAGGACTGCTCCCCTCCCCCTCCCCACAGATCGATGCTGCTGCGTTCTTCCTTACCAGGAACCGCTCTCAACCCTCTGAAAGGCTTGGCAATGTCAGCACCCCAAGCTCCCCCAGCCACAGTATGAGGTAGGAGAAGGGGGTGCCTGGGTACACTGCTGGGAATGGCTGTGGAAGGCCACAACACCCAGCAGGCAAAAGTCAGGAAAGACAGCAAGCAGGATCTTCTCCAGAGGCAGGGACTTACAGCAGTTCTGCTTGGATTTTGAGCAACAAGAGGCAAGGAGTGATAAATACAAATATGCTGTGCTGAAAGAAAGCAGTAGTAGAAGAGTGAACAAGTACATGGAGGTAAGGCAGGTGAGCCAAGCCCTAGCTGCAGGCTGGTCTGGAGGGCAGGGGGAGGTTAAGTACAGTCTGGAGCAGGGATGTAGTTGCTGTTGCATGTCACTCAGAAAATGCTGTCCTCTTGGTTGCTTTCTAAAACTACACATTGATAGATATATGTAAAATAGCTCCATGTTTAAAAAAAGCCATCTGGCCCAGCCCAACCTACAGATGCCAGCCAACAAGTGTGCTCCTGGCTGAAACACCCAGCCCAGTTCACGCACCCATGGAACAGGGCACTTTTACCTTCCCCTCAAATAAGGAATGACAACGCACTCAGTAAGGCCTGCTGGCAACCCCTGCCTGCCCACCTCACGCAGCCTTGTGACATGCCCCCCAGCTCTATATAAGACCTGCTGTTCTTCTTTGTACCAGTTAATCTCACTGAAACAAACAGGCAGATAATCACAAGACACAAGGACAACAGGAGAGGAACAAACAAGAGAGGCCATAGAGGACTTTCAGGAAGCAAAACCTGCAATCATTATGACTGCAAAAGACATAATTCCAGCCTCCCCAAGGCTTACCTGTCCTTGTGGGTGATGCCCACACTTGGCTGTGCTGGGTTGCTTTGAGGCCTATAGATTTTGAAACACCACTTGTTCTTGCTGAGGGCAAGCTAGCACTCAGTTCCTGCCCAACCACATTAACATCCACAATGCTCCAGCCCTCACCAGCATCACTGGTACCACTGCCTGCTCTCTGCTGCCGTGGCAAATGTACTTCTTTTCTGATCATTGAATCATCCTCAGGGGATTTAGTCAGGTCCCTGTGGCTGGC
Organism: Passer montanus; assembly: GCF_014805655.1. Classification (NCBI taxonomy): domain Eukaryota; kingdom Metazoa; phylum Chordata; class Aves; order Passeriformes; family Passeridae; genus Passer; species Passer montanus. The sequence goes on from NW_024365381.1 coordinate 17,253,143, forward strand.
TGGTAGTCTGCACCTCTGGGTGTCTCTGAGGCCACTGTTTTTACACCAGCAATGGCATTTAGACAGGCACTCCAGTAAGAACCCAGATCACTCCAGTCCTATAGAAGTCCTTGATCAACTGCCAAATAAAGCAAAATTATAGAATAAAACATGCTAGATAAGAGATGTTATGGTCATGTAGCTTCATGACCAGGCTTTCTGTTGCAAGATTAAAAGGAATCCTGCAATTTATTTAGTGGTTCTTTAGTTCCTGACCAGGCTTTCTGTTGCAAGATTAAGAGGAATCCTGCAATTTATTTAGTGGTTCTTGGAGCCTTGCTTGCCCTCTGTTTCTCTTTTCCTTTAGTTCTTGCTTTCAAATTACAGCATTAACATCCTCTTTCTGTCCTTTCCATGGAAGAAACCAAGTAAAGCTTATTTCATTTTATTAATTTCTTTCTGAAGGAACTCTGCATCTGTGACACCTTGTCTCTCGCCTGTCACAGTAACAATCACATTTGTTTTATGTTACCTCACACCTATATTTAGTGTATTCTTCACAGCAATCAGGAGTTTGATTTGGCCATATCAGCAGGTGTGGCACCTTGTCACAAGTCCCAGCACTGCATCCTGCACATGGTAATTGCTCAGCCAACTGCCAGCAATGATGGAGTCCTCATGAATCCTCACTGAGGTAGGATCTGCATCGCTATTCAGTGCTCAGCACACAATACTGGAAGGAGGGTTCGTACACACCAGGTCCCACAAAGCCTCTGGTTCCCCTCACTTCAGCTCACTCTGTCTCCAGCAGGCAGACTGTATCGATCCACTGCCACATGTGTGAAGGCAGGCACCAGTCCCAGAAGGCCCAGAGCATCTCCTGGGGCAGAAAGGGTGGAGGAGGATTTGGTAGACCCTACTGGCCTTCCAGTACAGGGGAGCAGTGTTAGACCAGAGAAGATCTGATTCAGTGAGTCTGAAGAAAAGACACATGTTTTAAAACATAAAATCAATTTGTTGTGCAGTGTGAAATCCTCTTTCTTTTGCTGGGCACAAGTGAAATCTTTTGGCCTCATGTAGAGGAGCTGTGGGACAACAATAAAACCTAAAATCCAGACCACATTTAATGGAACTAGACTGACTCACTGCAAGATTAAAATACAAGTTTTGCAGACAAGCCAGCCCTACTTTCTATATTACTTCTTGTTCATAGCTAGAAAGTTCTTTCAAGCACTGTGGAGTGTATTAGGGACGCTGGAAATTAAACACAGGCCTGTCAAAGGATGTTGAAATAGAGGTCAATCATTTGGACTATCAGGAACCCTTAAAGTCCAGATTAAAAGGATACCAAAGATGCTGGCAGCAGATTTAATAAATGTATGCCTGAGTTTCACTGCACCCTCAAAGATACTTGGGAACCAGAACATATTAGGGGAACAGCACCTGATGCTTGTAGAACAGTAACCAGAAATAAACCAACCCTGTCTGTTCCACAACTTCTGTTGGGCTTTTGGCCCAACATCAGGCAAGGGTCCTGATGTTGGGCCAAAAGCAAGAGCTTTGACTGTAGAGTAAAAAGTATTTACTGCTGTGGTCTGTAAAAGAATGCAGACTGGATATTTGCCCTGCAAATGACACCAAAGAAGAGAAAACACCAATTTTTTTTCCCCCTACTGTCTCTCTTCTGTCTGCTGACTCCCTCAGCAGCATGGTTTCTCCACCCATTCCCAGTGCTGCCAAACAGCTCCCTCAGATCAGCACATAGTGATATTGGTGGTGTTCGGGTAATCTGTGTCACAGGAGCATGTGGTGACTCATTTTTCCAGGCCCATGGGAGTCACTAATTTGAACTGTTACCAGCTTCTTTGGCAACACCCATGGAATGATATGGGAATGTGAAGCTAGGATATGACCCACTCCATAAAGGAAGGACACAGAGCTATCTCTGCAATTGACTGATTCGCTTGAGCTTCTGCAATGAAGTTCCTGGATTCTCTGCACATCATTTGTTCCCTCAGTGTTTCTCACTGTTGCTAAATTGATAATCCTCAGTGATGTGGTGGAGCCACCAATCCTGGTGACAGTGGAATTCTTCCCCTTTTTCATCATGTTTGGTAGTACTAAAATATTCTTAATTGATAGTGGCTTGTCCAGTTACTCAGAAAGAGCTACCATGAGGTCCACCATTAAAGCTATCACTAGATCAGTTTGCGTGGCCTTTACTAGCAGGAGTTTGCATGAGCCCAGTGGTACAAAACACCAGGAAAGAAGCTGAGCTCTGTAAGTGTGTTTGGATTGTCCTCCCTAGCTATATTCTTGGGGCTGGTATTCAGTGATTGTTGCCTTACACACATAGCCAGAGCCTCCATGACAGCCTCCTCCCCCACCTTGCCATTTTCACACAGCTTTTGTCAGTGGGCTACCCATGCTGAGCCCGCCTGGCATCGCCTCACACAAATGTCAACGTTGGTGGACTGACACCTCCAGATGGGAGCAATCCAAGGCAGACTGTACCAGCTCCCAGGGAGAAGCTCCTAGAAGGGTCTTGACATGTGCAGAGCCTCCCAGATGCCATTTTTGTCACTTTCAGGTGCTGTTTCAACTTGGACTTGGGAAAATGGGCTTTGAAGGCATCTGAGGGAGTGTTCTTCCAAGACAAGTAGACACAGCCGGTTAGTCACACCAAGATGCTGGTGAGTGTTTGATGCACAGAGAAGGTCTCTCCCTCTGGCCAATGTACACCTATTTCTGGTAAGGACTGGATCTCTAAGAGTGGGTACATCCCAGCACACCCACACAGCTGGACCAAACTGATAGCCCAAGATTTTCCAGAGCGCAACTTGCAACTCAACAGCCGAAGTCTTCAGAAAATCCTTCCAGGTAGTGGGCAGAAAGGAAGCGTGGCAGTACAGCCTTGTCCACCGTGCACTTCTCCCTCCCTCGCTCCCTCCCTCCCTTTCAGTCCTGTCCTTTCTCAATACCCAGGAAAGATTAACTCCTCTTCGCACACCAGAGAAAGTTATTATCATTAATGAAGAATTAAAAGAGAGTGATTAATAAAGGGCCCTTATCTGGCCATGAGGAGGAGGCTGGACAATGGAAGGAAGATGGAGAAAATGAAAAACAATAAATATGAAGCGTAAAAGGAGGCGAGCACTGCTCCCACTTGTTAGATCGCAGCTGCATCTCCTGAGGGGGGAAGGCTCCAAATTGCTAATTACTGCCTCTGAAAAGACCTCGCTCTGATATGTTTTCTGCTGAAAGGTTCCCATTAATGAAGCAGCGATGATGCCGTTTCCCTTTGACTTGCCTTCAATTCCCTCCCTGAGCTTCCTCCCAAGCCGGGAACAATGAGGCCCTGGGAGCTGGCGGCTCCCACAGGCCTCTCGGAGACTAGGCCGGGGGCAGCCGAGTGAGGGGAGCCGAGCCGGCTGTGAAATATGGAGGGGGGAGATAAGGCAAAGACAGAGGAAAGAGGCTCACTCCCAGGAGCCCAGGGAAAATTTGCAGTTATTATGAAGGAGATGAGACAGATTAAAAGCCCTTGTGTTCTGCGCTGCCCTTTTATTTAGTGGCTTCATCTCTGAGATGAAAGAAGTTGGAAATGACTTTCTCCGCATTTTGCTGCAAGAAGCTTCACGGCACATTTTTTGACTTTATTCCTCCCTTTGTCTCTTGTCCCCTTTCTGTCTCTCTTTTTCCTTTTAACCCCTGGAAGGTTTTGCTGGGAAATGTCATGGGACTAGGCAGAGCATTTGCTGGGGTAGAGCAATGACCCTGCTGCTCTCCCCATCCTACTGGGCTGTACGTCTCCCGCTGCCCACCGAGGAGGGAGCTGGGCCAAGGCACGGCCATGACAAGCAGAGAGCAGCCAGCCAAGCTTCCTGTCCTGCTTGCCTCAGAAATGTCCCTCACCACTAACACACCCTCTCCTGCCTCCAGGCCCAGCAGCAGCTCAGCACAGGTGACCGCAGCCTCTGGGCAGGAAAAAACCTCATCCTTACAAAGCCAAGTGATGGATAAGAGTACATGTGGGGTAAGAGTGCTGAACATTTTGTATCCCTGGAGCATTTAATGAGCAAAATTAGTGCTGAGAAGTTGGGACAGTTCCCATTGAGGCAACCTACAAAGTGCACAGAGAGTAAACAATTTGCCAGGGATGAGGGATGAAGTTGAATGCAGACAAGGATTCAAAATTAACTTTTGCTGACCCATGTCAGGGGTCAGGACCTTGTAAGACTGGACAGAAATACCATAAACTGCTCAAAACCAGATTATCCCAACTGCCTCATTATATTTCTTGAACTCCTATTCAAATTTTTCTAATTTTTTCCCAGATACATCAGTGCTCCTTTGTGGTACCCTTTTAGTTCTTGGGACCCTTGCAATTGCAAGAGCACTTTCATTCTGTCTCTTGCTTTTGCCCTATCTCTCTCACAGAAAACTGACCCTGTGTACCAGTATGTTGTCTTTACTCAGGCCAAATGCTGACAACATCTGCAGAAATTTGAGTGTTGAATGTGGAAAAAAATAATGGATGGGTGAAGTAAAATTTATACCAGTTGCAAAACATTTTGTTGACCTACAGAAACAGCAGAGAACTAGTTGGGAAATGAGGGGAAAATAAAAGAAATTAGAGTGGGCATCTGCTGTCATCTCCCCAGGACATCTGAATACAGGATTTCTTGTACACAATTGTTTGTCTGGTTTGTTATCCTGCCTGGAACGGCAGCCAGTATCGAGTGCTTGAAATGAAGGGGTAAGAAGCTCTGAAGTGATGTTTACAGAATAACCTTCCCATCAGGGGAGTTTCTCTATAACCCAGACATTTTGTAGCTGTTTTATATCCTGAAGCATGAAAAAGGATTGCAGCGGTGAAACAGGATTAGATTTTAGGAGGGATTTTCTCTCAGATCTGAGAGTAAAAAGAAAACCCCTGTATTGAAAATAGGAAACTGGCAGGGAAAACAAAATGCTGCTAGCAAATAAGGTGAGTTACTGCCCCAGAAAGGGTTAAAAAAACAAAAGGACAGAATTTTACAGGCAAATTGGTACACATAAAGTAACTTTAATCAAGTCAGCTATTGGAAATGGGATTTTAAAAATCTACCTAATGACTGCTTTTCTTCTTTTAATATTTATTTTCTAAGGAAATAATAGCGAACTACAAGGAAATGAAAATGTTAACATGACAGCTCAGACTGCCATCAAGGACTGGTTAGATAAACAGCATGAAGAAAGTTCAGCAAAGCTAAATGAAGCTTGTCCTATTGGGGTGTAGGAATCAATGGCAAACTCAAGGATTCAGTTATTTTTGAAGTATCTTGACAAACTAGGGAGGGTGCCAGAGGACTGAGGAAGAGCAAACACAGCGCCGGTCTTTTGTGGTGGGAGCAGGGAGGCAGCAGTGGTCTTGGCAAATATCACCCTTTCGGAGTAACTTCTGTTCCTGGCAACGTGATGGAACAGAAATTGGGGGAAAAATTAAGAATACAAAGGATAAGAGATCTGTGAGCAATAGGCAGTAGTATATATTTCCAGAGAATAAATCACATCTAAATAAATCTGATTACTTTCTTTTGATTTAATTTACAAAATTAGTGAAGAGAATAATTCAAACACAATATAGATATGGACTCTGGCAAAACTTTCGATATGCTGCACTGTAAAACATTACATGAAAAATGGTTTGAATGTGAGTGTAGCTACTTCGGTCAAGAAAACTCCAAACACCCTTCTGAAAAAAACCCAAAAAACCCACCAAACAGAAAACCAAACCAAACCCAAACAAAAAACCCACTCCCAACCCCCACCCAAAACCAAACAAAAACCAAATGAACAAAATCCACAAACAAACAAACAACAAACCCCAAAAAACACCCAAACAAAAAAACTCGGAAAAAAAAATCCCTGAAAACAAAACAAAGCAAAACGACGACCAAAACCAAAACAAAACAACAAAAAAAACCCAAAAAACCAAACTAACAAACAAAAAAACAAACCAAAAAACCCAAAAAAACCCCACTCAAAACCCGCTGAAGAAGCATTATGAAAGCTGATAAATAAACGGACTGTTATGCAAAACTAGGTGGTGGCAGGGTCACACCTGGCTTTATTCTGATGGCCGCTGGTGATGTGTAAGCTGGCATGATAGGAAAAGAGATGCAAGCCTTAAGGAGAGGGGAACAGCACTGTGAAGTTTAATTTAGGATGCACACAACTAGCGTGGCAGCAACGAAATGGAGCAGTTTGGGTACCAAGTTTATTTGTTGTCCATTAAAAATGAAATACGACAACCAAGCAGCTAAAGGTTACGTGCAGGCAAGGGCTGCCCCGGCGGCAGGCGAGGGCTCCGCCATGGCTCCACGGGCGGCACCAGCCGCGGCGCACACACGCACGGAGGAGCGGGAGCACGGCGGCGGCTCGGGGGCGGGCGGAGGAAGTGGCCCGGGGAGGCCGGAAGCGGCGCTGACGCGGGGCTGGCGAGCGGGGCGCTGGCCGGTGAGCGGGGTCGCGGGGAGGCCCGGCAGGAGACTGCGCGTCCCGGGCGGGGAGGGCAGTTTTCCCGGCCTTTCCTGGTGAAGCTGGGGGGTGTCGGGCAGAAGCAACGGCGTCTCCCTAGAGGAGGGAGTCCGTGCGGCCGTGTCGCTGAGGTCTAAGGGAGGCGGCCTGCGGCAGTGGGTCGTTCACCGGGCTGGAGATGCGGGTGTTTCTGAGCCGGTGGGGAGAGAAATCCGACGCCTGCAAGGCACGGGTAGGGAGAGGGGTGTTGTGAGATGAGGGATTTGGCCAGGACTTTGGGATTGGCGCACTGACAGCCCTGAGGTGTAGGGGTGGTTTTCGGCAGTAGGAGTTGGGGCTTGGTCTCCTGCACCCTGTTCTAAGGAGCCCAGGGTCCCACGCGCCTTGCTTTACAGCTGAAGTGATGCTGGCTTGCAAACTACCTGTTTTACCATCTGTTTTACTCCCAGCTTTGCTGCTTGTCTACTTTTTGGAGGACTCAATCTGTTTGTCAAGCAGGCTGATCCTTCTCTGTTGCTTTACTGATGCCGGGTAGCAAAAACTAGTTGCCGGCTTCCATACCCGTTGGGATGTGTAATTGAGCATGCTGCTTCAACACAAAAGATGAACCTTAAGGCCTTTTCAGACACAGAGCACTCAACCCAATTCCTGCAGTAGAGAGAGATGTGTGCCACCATGGCTAGAAGAGGGATTTAACCCTTGCAGAAAGAAGAAGTGTTAACCTAGGAAGTAGCACTAGTCCTGCATTGGCTCCTCCCAGGTAACTTCAGAGTAAGTGTCTAACTCCTTTAATGTTACAAAGGGTATAGCATACTACAGTCCAGAGATGTGTTGATAGCAGTATTTATGTCTGGTGCTAATTATTGTCATTTTTAGTAGGCATTGCCAATGGATGAGCTGGTGCATGACTTGGCCTCAGCTTTAGAGCAGACTTCAGAGCAAAACAAACTGGATGAGCTATGGGAAGAGATGGCGCTAAGCCCACGGCAGCAGAGGCGTCAGCTTCGCAAGAGACGGGGTCGTAAACGACGCTCAGACTTCACCCACCAGGCAGAACATGCCTGCTGCTACAGCGAGGCCTCAGAGTCGAGCTTGGACGAAGCTGTCAAGGATTGCCGTGAGGTGCTGACAGCTAACTTCAGTGACTCTGATGACATGGCAGTGGTCAAACGGCATCCAGCTCTTAGTGCCACCCTGAGGAGCAAGCAACACTTGTGGCATGAGTCAGACTCCTTTACAGAGAACGCACCCTGCCGACCTCTCAGGCGCCGACGGAAAGTCAAACGTGTGACATCGGAGGTGGCTGCCAGTCTCCAGCAAAAGCTCAGGGTGTCAGAGTGGAACTGTGAGAGGGGCTGCAGGTTCAAGTCAGCCAAGAAACAGCGTCTTTCACGCTGGAAAGAGAATGCCCCTTGGACATCATCCAGTCATGGCCTTTGTGAGTCAGGAGAGAACAGGCCCTTCCTCAGCAAGGGGGCCAGGAAGGAGCGGATGGAGTGTGAAGCCGATGATCAGAAACAGGGTTCAGATGAAAACATGTCGGAATGGTGAGATCTCAGTTTCTTCCCTGTGCTAGTCACATGGCTCCCTTGCTTGCAGCTGCTTGTAAATGCTGCGCCTTGCTTTTTGAAGTTCTTAAAATTATTCAGTGCTGCTCTTTTTGTGAAGATGAGAAATCTCTCAGCTGCTTGTAAAATGTAGATTTTTTCAAAGTCTTTCCTGTCAGTATTGTATGATGACCCAGGAAAGTTGGTAAGCTGGTAGGTTTCTGGCTCCTGTTGAACAAAGAGTCCTCTGCAATGTCAGTGGCCTTGCAGCTACAACGTGGCATGCTTATGGCCTGTGGTTCAGGGAGTAAACCCCAACTGGCACTTGTTTTGAGTGATTGATACGAGCTGATCACAGTTTCTTATTTTCAGCATTTGCTATAAGTAGTAGTAGATACCAGATCAGATCTCCCATCATTACTGCTGGCCTTCTGTGCAGGTACTGTGTGAACCTCAGTCTAACCTTGCTTGCACTTCTACATTTCTGCTCTTGATCTGATCATCAAAGCCTAGCTATGGGGATAATGTGGTGAGATGATGAAGAAGTTGAGGGGAACTTATGTTACTTACAGAATAAGCCTGTGCAAACAGTGGAGTCTCATGTCTTGGTGTCCAGTTTTGGAGAACTTTGTTGAATTTGTGGCAGAATCACATACAAGGGATTCAAATGTGACATGTAAATGTCATGGTCTAAATTTGTGTTGCCCTTGGGAACTTTCTTCCCCAACTCTGACTTTTATTCTCTCTGTCTAAGGTTTGGGATCATAAAACTGCTTCTGTCAGAAGAGATTTTTCAGGTTAGAAAAGAGGCAATGGCTGAGAATTCATTGGAGGAAATTTCTTAATGAATGGCATGCAAAAAGCAAATGTGGTCGCTGATTTTCTAATTATCATTGTGTAAAAACAGCAGACATTGAGGAGACATTTAAAACAAACAAAACGTATTATTTTTCATGAAACATGAGGTTGGGAACTCTACTGCGGGACATTTTAGAGGTCAAAATTTAAATACATTCAAAAGGAAGATGTGGAGTATAGGCATATCAGGGGCTGTTAAACATTACAGCCCAGATGAAAGATCCCACTCAGGAAGCCCTTAAACTGCTGACTTCTAAAAGCTAGAGGAGCATACAGGGAAGTCTGTGTTTGTCATGTTCTCATGTTCTTTTCTCAAGCACTGTAGTAGTCACTGTCAGAGGAGAGTGGATTTGGAAAGTCTAACTCTTTGATACACTATGATTGTTCATATGCTGAGGTTCAGTTAAGTGTTGTGACAGTCTAGCTCCTGTAGTTTGTCAGACAGGACACTTCATTATTGCAGCTTTGTGGATAATAGAATTGCAAACTTCTCAGTGGTGTTTTCTGGGACCCTGTGAAAAGCTTAGGTTATAGTAAGTTCTCACTGTGGTCCAGGGAACCACTATTGCATTTTTACTGGGTCAGCTGTGGTTTGTAGTATGTAACTCTTACAGTGTGGTCACTTTTTTATTTTAAGAGTGGCTGTTGTTGCTGAAAAGTGGGTGTGAAGTGGGACTTTACAATGAACTTGTGGATTGAAACCTTTTGTTGCTAGTTGTTAAAGTAGTTTTATCTTCTCAGATCTGTTTGCTAGTAGTCCAGGAAAAGAAGTGTGCTAAGTAGCTCCTGAATAGTGCATGTCAGTATTGATGGACTGAGAGATACCCTTACTAGATCTGGCAGTGATGGACAGTGTTCCTTGAGCTGGTTTTTTTAACAGCAGTCAGAGTCTGTTCCATCATGTCAGACTTGAACTTAAACCAGCAGGCTTTCATCCAGCCTTTATTTGTGCCAGCTTTGGAAAGAGTAAATAAAGAGCTATATCCAGACTGTTACTTGAGGACCATGCTGGGAGATGGCTTTGTTCTGTCTCAGTTGTCCCTTGCTCTCAGACTAATTATTGTGCAAGTGTATGCATCAAATGACACTTACCATCTGCTGCCAAATCCTTGGGATTCTCTCTGGAAAGCTAGTGCGTGGAATATTTGACCTCCCCAACACCACATGTGTGATCTGTGCTGTGACTCACTAGGGAGGGCCACAGTTGGAGGGAGTAATACATACAGCCCTCTTCACTGCAGAGTATCCCTCACAGCAGTGAAGGATCATGCTTTGGTCTCTGCTGCTCTAAATATAGCCCTTTGCTGCTAGCAGCACAGTGCAACTGGCTGTGTTTGCCTCACTCCCACTGTGCTCTAGCTGTTTTTTCTGGTGCAGTAAGAGAAGTACTTTTCACAGATGTATGACAAGGGCATATCCTGAGGAAAGGAGAAGAAAATTGGATGCCTGGGAGAGCAAATGGTGTGGTTGTCATCACAAGCTGATGGGACGAAAGGTGACTGATGCTACTTGTGAGACTTGTAAGCAATCTGTGGTGATCTGGTGATTTACAAAACCTTCATACTGAACTGGTTCCACTACTGTTCCCTCCTCTAACAGTAGGGAATGTGACAAAACAAAATGGGTTTTCAAACAAACTAAGTTCTGTATTCAGAATGGATTTTTTTTAACCTTCTTTTTCCTCCCCTACGCTGACAGTTTCTTTGGTTTGTTATGCAGGAATGAATCTGTAAACGCTGAAATATCCTGTATTTTCTCTGCTTTCTAGAAGGCTCCTTATCCCAAGTCAGGATTATTCAGTTGATAAACTCCCATTCACTGAGAAAGTCTTGGATATGGGTTCTTAACAAGGAAATGTTTTTTTTCCTAGTTTGCTTGTGGGACTACTATGCCCAGTCCTTTCCTGGAAGAAGATGAGCTGCAGTATTGTGATTCAAGTGTGCATATAATGAAATCTTTGAAATTGGCAAATTGGCAAAAGGTGAACATAAATTGAGAGAAGGATGGATGTGCAGGAACACAATAAGGGAATGATGGTGTTTCTGAATCCACGACCCAATGCCTGATCTATAAATAACTGTGGAAACAACAAAGGAAACAAGTTTTAGTTTAAGCAGTCATTTGTATATTTGTGCAAAGTTGACAATTAGCTGCTAAGACTGTTAGAAGTAATATGCCTTTCTGTCCCTAAATGTTTTGAGATTCCCTGCAGCCATAATAAAACAAAGGCAAATTATATATTGAGTGCTGAAGTTTTTTCTCTTGTTGATCTAAACTGAGTACTTGCAGAATGGTCTGGGTTTGGTTTGAGGACAGAACAAACCATAGTACAAGAGCTGTCTAAAAATCACTTTGAGTAGTGTGTTTATTTGTGAAAAATATGCAGTTGGTCTCATCTGTTTTCAAGTACCAAAACTCTTACTGTGATTTTTTCAAACCTGGGATTCAACTGACCCGCCAACGTTGTGAGATTTCACTGGCTTAATGCTGATGTGTTTGTTGTGGTTTAACCTGGATAGGCAGCTTAGCTCCATAAAGCCACTCCCCTGAAGGGATGTGGGAGAAAAATGGAAGAGTAAAAGTGGAAAAACTCTCAGCTTTAGGTAAAGTTGATTTAGTAGGTAAAACAAAAGCTATAGTGTGCAAGCAAAGCAAAATAAGGAATTCACTACTTCCTGTGAGCAGGCAGGTGTTCAGCCATCTCCAGGAATGCAGAACTCCATCATTTTTAACATTATTTGGGAAGACAAACACCACAACTCCAAATGTCCCTGGCTTCATTCTTCTTTTCCCCAGCTTTTATTGCTAAGCATGACATTATATGATGTGGGATATCACTGTGGTCAGCCAGGGTCACTTGTCCAGCCTGTGTACCCTCCCATCTTCTTGTGCACCTCCAGCCTGCTCACTGGCAGGGCAGTGTGAGAAAGCCTTGGCACTGTAAGCAGTGATCAGCAATAACTAAAACATCCCTGTGTTATCAACACTGATCACAAATCCAAAACATAGAACCCAAGTGCTACTATGAGAAGAATTTAACTCTGTGCCAGCCAAACCCAGTACAATGTTCAGGGCTAAGAATGTGACCATCGCTCATCTTGAATATGCAGTTAAGTTGCTTTACCCTTTGGAAGGGAGCTGCTTTGATGACTGTCTGCAGTTGCATTCGTGAGTCTGGCTAAGCTGATGAATTGGAGGCCAGTCTCTCCATAAAAAAAAAATAAAAATTCCTCTCTCTTGGAAGGCAAGTGACAAAGACAGAGTGTTCCGCTTCCCCTCCTTCTCCAGCCCAGCCTGACCTTCTGCAGCCCCTCGGTGCCTCTTGTTTTCTTATTTTTATAGAAAATCAATATCCCTCCTGACACAAACAATAGCTCAGGCAAAAGAATAAATGGGGGAAACCTGAGATCTCTGTCCATCACCTCTCAGTTTAACTCCCCCAAACTATTTAATTATAAGCATGCTTTGCTTCAGGTGTTTGCGACAGTGAAATTGCTAAATGAGGACCATTTTAACCAAAGATTGGGTGATCAATAACACTCTATAGCAGTAGCTTGTCGGATCAATAGCATTCATTATTTCATGGTTAAGGTAAGTAGCCTCCTTTGCAAGTGGAGGTCATTAATCAGTGCTTACTGGACCTGCAGAAAGGCCTGCACAGGAGTCTAGTTTGTGTTCAGCCCTGCAGTGTAGAAGGGGTAGTGAGGAGGGTGAAATCCCTTCAGGAAGTTTCTTCCTGTAAAGCACTGTCAGTGATGCTTATCTGTAAGGAACTAAAGAGCTTTCAGTGCAACAGGATGCTTATAAAGTACTGTTAATATGACCTGGATGCTTGTCAATGCTTTTTCCTTTCTCAGGCACCTTTCCTCTGAGGATGTTAAAAACCTTATGAAGCAGTCACTCTGCAGTCACTCTGCAGGTCCTCACATCTGCAGCTTGTGAGGATTGTTTATCCAAGCTATCAAAAGGGAAAGCAGGCACACTAAGAGACTGGCCCAGGGTCATACAGTCAGTTGGTAGGAGAGCTTGGGATGAAACAATTAATTCGTGGTCCTCAGTCCTTGGCCTTAATTACTGTGGTATGTATGTGGGAGGATGAATGCACGGTCAGGCTTTGTAATGGATTAATTTGGAATTTGATATTAACTTGCATGCTGTAAGGTGAGGATGCTTTATAGATCCTTCATTCTTTAGGTATAAATGGCCATTGTACAATGATGAAGATGCAGATGATGAGTTGACTTGGCTGTACTTTAGAGTGTATTTTCTAAGAACAACAATATGCTCACAAAATAGAGTTTTATTCTGTGCGTGACGTTCTTTGGAGTGATGTATTTTGTGGTCCTTCATTATTCAGCCTTGTAATTCAGGGGTTTCCAGTATGTTCTCTGGTATGATCCAGTTTCCCTGGAAGAGAGGCCTCCAGAGATACTTTCAAACAGCATTCCCTGATTGGAGAGTGATTCTAGTGCTGACTTACACCTGGTGTTCGCATCTAAGGTCTTAGTGCTCAGGGAGTAGGCAGTAAGTACTTTCTGCTTGTTCTAGTATCTCTCAGCTAAATCAGAGGAAGTACTGCCTGAAGTGTCCAAGGAATGAGTTCAAGTCAGCATTTAAGCTTTCAGATGCTTGGGACTGACATGAGCAGGTACTTCTGCTACAAATATTTGTCTAGCTTTGCAAGTCAATTAATGGCATTCTACACATTAATTTATAGCTCTATTCTTTTGTTCAATAATTAAATCTTCTCTAACTGCTTCAGCATATGCAAAGCATGCTATGACAAGGTTGCATGCAGAAGCAGAAAGTCATGCTGTGCTAAGGTATTTAGCTGGAGACTTGTGTCACAGCTGCTCTTTACTCCACATAAAATAAAAGTTGGGGGGGAGGCTGTTTGTGTGACAGTGTAACGTTTTTGAGGAAAAGGAATCTGAAATAGAAAACTTAAGAGGGTTTTCAGTTAAGTGACCCAAGGACAGTGTTTCTAACTGTGCTTAATTTCCTGGTGAGTATTTCAGATGATGCCATAGTTAGGTTATTAATTCTAATACCTGAGGCAAATGCCATTTTATTAATTACTTCTTGATAATTTAGAACAAAACTAGATACAGGATTCTACTCTCTTTCAAGTGATGCAGCATTGGTAAATTTTAATGGAAAGCAGTTACGTTCTGTTCTAGAGCCAGTCATGTATCTGAAATTCAATTTTTGTGAGACATGTAAAGCATTTTGGTCTTGGAGAAGGTAGTAAAATGCAGTAGAGTGTTTTTTGTATTGTGCCTGTTGCAACTGTAACCATGCTTTTTTCTCTGTTTTTGTTCCAGTGAAACCAGCAGTGTTTGCAGCAGCAGTGATACTGGCTTGTTTACCAATGATGAAGGCCGCCAAGGTAACAGGTGTCCTGTGATTTTCCTCATGTGCTGCTAGGGAGTTCCTTACTTTCCTTATAAATGCAGAGAAAGATCTGTGTTTGAAGAGAGACAGAGAGGGAATTGTGTGAGATAAAACCAGTGGCAGGGAGTGGCTAGAAGTTAAGCAATGAGATGAGGGCTACAAATGTATGATTTTCACAACACTACACTTTTTCTAATGAAACACTTTGTGTATCAGATCCATAATATTTGCAACATAAGAAACTATTATTGTGGGAAGGCACAGACATACAAAAGGAATTTGAGAGCTCTTCATAATGACAAAACACAGCTTATGATTTGTTTCTCTAGGTGTTTTAAGGGTTGTCTGCATACCATTAGTGCCTGAAATCTGTTAATTGTTTTCTCTATTAGAAGGAAGAGAAGATGGGAAAAAAATTAGTTAATACTGACAAGTCACCTAATAGACTCTGCTAGAAGATGATGGTAATACGTGATATTTCTTTAAATATGTATTCCTCCCTTGCTCTTGTGGGCATTAGTTGAACATTGTATTTTCAATGTCTGTTGTAGAAATGGTATCTTAGGAGTTTTGAGTGTGAAGTGCAATCTGGTTTTATTTATCACCTGCAGCACAATGCTCAGTTGATGGCAGAAGTAAGTGTGATACAGGTTGTAGTAGGCACATAGGCATTGAGGACTATTATATTTGGAGCACGTGGAATGTGACCCTAGAGACCTGCAATTCTGTGCACTCTGATTCTGTCACATTTCACAAGCTAAGATTTGGATGAGATCTCTTCTGGGAATATGAGTGCTAAAGGAAGTAGCACCAGTAGCTCAATAGGATATGCTGCTTCCACTAGCTTGTTAATGGCCTGGGTACCTGTGTGAAGCAACACAATGATAGCAAACATGCTTATGTGTTTTCTGATGGTATTTTAGGCTGTAGGAACAATCTCTGATCTTAGGGGAGTATAATACTTTGCTTAAGAGTAGGGATTTTGAATATCAGCTTTGACCTTTGCTGAAAAATAACTATTTCCAGACTCTGGTTCTTCAAAGGCAACAGAAAAGTAGAATCTTTTGCCTTCTCTTTTTACTGATGATTGTTCAGGGGGAGCTGAAATTAGTGAGCTTGTGAAATTAGTGAACTTGTATATTAGATGACAAAGCAGAGTGGTGACTGAAGTGTTTTACTTCATCACCTTAGACAAGATTGATGGAGACTGGGTAGTGTATATATATATACTTGTCTATATGCTTGCCCTATAAACTTGCCCTGATTTTATACCCTGTTTTAGACATTAATTTTTGGCTGCTGCTAGAAGTAGGATGCTCAGTATACAGGAACATGTAGAAATACGACTTAGATAAATTAATAAAGACCAATTACAGCCTTCCCTGTCTGGGTAAGAGAAGAGGTTTGGCATCCTTGTCATCAGGTCTCTCTCTTGAAACAGTTGATACTGTGATAGCTTTCTGGCCAAGGTGTTTTAGCTTACAGTTATGTTAAAAGGGTTAAAAATATTGTTGCACTTTAGGACTAAATAAAAAATATCTAATTTTCCTTTTTTTTGCTTGACAATTCTATAAAGTAAATAAAAAAGCAACAGCTTTCCATGTCAGTGAGATGGTGAGAGCACAAATTATTTTTGTCACAGATCATCACCTTATAAATAGTTTTCCAGCACAATTACAGGCTGAATAATGGGAAACTTAATCTGGCAGCATTCTTAAATAAAAGCAGGGTTTTTCCTTCCTTCTTTTGAGGTTGCATCATGCAAAATTTGTGCTGTTGCTAATTAAATAAATCATCTTAGCAACTGCAAATATCAGCATGCTTCTGTGAGCAGAGAATGATCCTAGTTCATAATTTGATTGTAAGGTGGGGTTTTTTGGTTTTATATTTGTTACATGCATTGGGATCTCTTACAGTGAAAATTACTGAATATTAGCATATGGTGCTGATGGTTAAAGTTTGTCTTGTGGCAATAGTGATTTGAGGTAGACAGGGCACTATGCTCAAATTTCTGGGAGTAGTTTTGCACAAATTAAGATCTCTTAGAAGAACTATTCCACGTTACTTAGTTTCAATTTCCTATGAAGTGCTTTAAGATAAAACTCGAAGGTCAGCTTGATGCATGACATAAAAAACAATGTCAGAGCTTTGGGATAAAGTGTTCTGGCTGTCCTCCCTATTGCTGATCAGAGTTGGTTTTGTGTGTTGCTTCTTCTGTTATGTGCAAGATTGCAGCATTCTTACTAGGATGAGGTTTTTTACTTTCTTGTGTTCTTTTTTTCCCCAGCAAGATGTGTGAGTAGGCATAATGGGCTTTGGTCAGGAATAATGTAAGTCAGTGAGGAAAGGAGAGTAAGTGGGGATGTTTGAGTTGAAACTTAATGGTAGGCAAATGAGAATTTTCCCTAAGGTAGGTGTGTTAGTTTTTTAAGCACCAAAATGAAGGACCTTGCAATTACATAGGGCGGTTTGTGAATTGGGCTACTGAAATGCTGCATGTGTCAGGTTCTTAGCTCTCCTCCTGCTTTTTTTTCAAAGGCTGCTCATGTGCTACTGCTCTCAGGGAATTTCTGGCCAGACAGATTTACTATGAACAGTGTCTGATGCAGTTCAGTTTTAGACTGCAACTGCACTAACTACAGCGACCCAGCTCCGTGGAGACTTTGGTCATGACTTCTGTTGCTGCTGCCTTAGTTTTCCAAAGGGTTTGTAGTTCTCAGAGATTCTAAGAAGTTGATTGAGAGCAACTCACAGCATACTTACACTCAGAGTGACCATTTCTGATAATTATGTGTTTTTGTCTGAGCTGCTGTCTTAGGAGACTGGGGGTCTTTCTCATCAATATGTTTCTTTGCTTACTCTGTGAGCCTGGTCTTCCCCTCTTGTGAAGTTTCTTCTGTGACAGCCTATAACATGTGCCCAATGATTGGCCTCTACTGGTGTCCCAGTAATTACTTCAGAGAAAGAGTTCTGCATAAGACATCACACAACACTGAACTAGGGTTGATGAGATGCAGTAGCAACAGAGTGCTAAACCTGCCCTAGGCAGGTCTATAAAGAGGCTTTGTTCTATAGGGAAATTCTGGAGACTGATGAGTTGGATAGTTTAAAGCGTTTAGTGAGGCCCCATAGTTACTGAGGATCATTGAAACTGAATACAAATATAAGGCTCTCCAACAATGAATTCCTAATGAGACTTCAACTGTTTCACATTCAGATATGCCTACTTTTAGTATTTTGAGGAACTGTGCCAGGGTACCTTGATGTTATTTATGGCTAATTCCATCCTATTTCTTTAGGAGATGATGAGCAAAGTGATTGGTTTTATGAGGGGGAGTGTGTTCCAGGATTCACTGTCCCCAACCTTCTTCCCAAGTGGGGAGCTGATCACCGATCTGAAGTGGAGAGGATTGACTCAGGCCTGGACAAGCTCTCTGTTTCCACCTTCCTTTTGCCCTCACAGCCAGCTCAGAGAGGTGAGTCCATAAGGAATTGTGTTTGAGAACTTGTGGTATAATGGTATGAGTAGATTCTTTTCATAGGTGTTGCATTTAAATTGGTATTGGTGATCAGTTTAGTTTTGGGTTTTTTTTAAGATCCAGTTAAGAAAAAGCTGCACTATTGGCGAGTTTACTGAAATAGTCATACCAGCTGTCCACGGGCAGTCTTCCTTTCTTTAAATGTAAGTGTTTTATTTGATTTGTGAATAAACGGGCATATCTACATCTTCGAGACTGAAAAACAAGAGACAGGGGGTCTGATTTGATTACTGAACTAAGGCATTTTTTTGGTGGCTTTGTCAGGAGGTATCTTCTGTGTTCATTGCTCAGTTTTTCTGCCTTTGGTTTTCAGGATTTCATGCTCGCCTGAATCGCCTTCCAGGAGCTGCCGCCCGTTGTCTCCGTAAAGGTCGGAGGAGGCTGGTTGGCAAGGTATGCCCTTTTGAAAGATGGTAATTTTGTATTTCAAGTTCTGGTCATTCCTGAAGTACTATTCTAAGGTACCATGTAAATTGTTTTCTGCAGAAAGTTGTCCTGTATATTTTTTGTTTCATGTGTTGTTTGATTTGTTTAACTGTTTTGACTGTCAGATGATGATTGAGTGACTAACTGGATTTTAAGGCACATTTGGAGTGGCAAAGACAGCTGATCAACGCTGAAAGCTGTATGAAAGGAGGCCTGAAGAAGAATGTCAGGGAGCATAAATATCAAGAAGATTTAGACAGAATGTAAGGGAAAATGATGATGGCATGTGACTTGTGCATGCTCATCTGAGACTACAAGGGCAGAGATGTGCCTCAAAGGTGAAGGAAGGCCAAATTTTATATAAGGAAGAAGACTGATATGAATGGCAGCAAAGGAAGGTGGTTTTAGCAGTTGCATTTTTAGTGGGAAGACAGGAGAGTAAAAAGGTATATGCAGTACATGCAGACAAAGCTGCCCAAAGCTCTTGACTTATTATATAGTTTTATTATATATAGGGAAAACACCAAACAACATATCAGTCCTTTTTCTAATAGAACAAACAATACTCTGCAGATCTCTGTTTACTTCGCAGACGTCTGTCTACTTTGCAGGTGTCTGTCTAAAAGAGAGGGGTACACCTGGTTGGGTCTGCATCATGGAGTATTGAGCACTGCTGTTTGTTATAAAAGGTGGTTCTGAGAAGGAAGGTGTTGGCTGTCTTTGGCTTTTCTTTTTATTGTGATGTGCTCTGTACTTTTGAAAACATTGCCATAAATTCTGAGCTGGCTGGCTGTAGTCTGCTAACAAGCTGTGTTAGGGGGGCCTGGAGTCTAGAGGAGTGCGACAGCTGCCTTCTGTTCAGTCATACTTGAAAGATCCTTGTCTGCCCCTTCTTTCTTCCACTCACCTTGCTTAATTGTAACCGGCATTCAAAATATGAATCCTCAGCTGGCAAGAAACTGACTTTAGTAGGGTTCCTGAGGCCACCTGCAAGCGACTGGGCCTGGCGGCACACCTCTAATGATCCAAATGAGAAGGATAATATTTACTTGTTTAATTCATCTTCATCACCTTAAAGGGATCTTTGTCATTTGCAGTGGAGGTCACTGCTCCCCCTTCCCCATCTCTCTCGAAATTGTAATCATAAATAATGAGTTTCATTCAGAGCTCCCCGCCAGCGAGCTGCTAATTACCAAAAGTACGGCTTGTAATTTACACAGTAATAAACTGTAAATTTAAACATTATGGCACTTTAAGTTAATAATTTTCCTGCTGTAACAAATAGCCCATGTTTCTTTCACCCCTGCTGCTACAGCTGCCCCCAAACTTTGAGTGTATTTTGCCTATATACCTGGTATAAACGAACCTTACCTGTGGAAGACTTTTGCCCTCGTCTTCAGCCCCTTGCTGAAAAGTCTGCTTCTTTCTTGGAGGCAGTTGCTATGCAGATGTGAACAGCTGGTGCTTCAGGCTGTGCGTGTGCATGTATGCCAGCATCGAGCACATACACAGGGCAGCATCTTGCAGGAAGCAATATACTCCCAGAGCAAGCCCTTTCTCCCAGGACCTGCCTTTTCTTTAGTTGCTGGAGGTCCTGCTGCTGAATTGCTGCTTTTAGAAAGGGCAAAAGCATTGTGCTTTCACTCCTTAATTTATTCACTGGTGGTTGATGAATCTCTACTATTAATGTAGAACAGTGTAGTGTCCTATCTCAGCCTGTTTCTAGCCCAACTGACCCCAGTAACATGGAAAGAAGCACTTCCCAGCCATCTCCCCTCCTCTCATGCATCCTTTGTTCTATTACTTTGTTCTAGTCCAGTTTGTAGTGTGCCCCTCTGCAAGCAAATGTCATCACTAAAAACAAAAAACAAGCCTCATAAATAAAATTGAATTATTTTCTGCTATTCTAATTAGTTAAATCATCTCAGGTGAAGTTCTAAAAGGAAGGAAGTGAGCATGTTTAGCTGAGAGTAGGCTGGTAAGGAAAGGATGTGACCTAGGAGAGTAAGAGTTGTTCTTACTGGCAGCAGCAAGCTGCTCTCTGCTCACTGTGTGAGAGTTTGCAACCTTTTGCCTGTCTTTGTGTTTCAGGAGACCTCCATGAGCACTCTGGGCAGCGAGCGGCTGGGTCATATTGTTAGTGATCCGCGCCAGAAAGAGTAAGGCCCGTAACGGTTCTTGTATGCACCTTTGGGAAGGGAAGAAGAGCTCTTCCCTTCTGGGGGTGAAGAACATGAACAACTGGGTGGACAGTTAAGCATAACCTGTGGAATGGGAGACAGTATTCTACTGATGGCTTCTCTGTTTTCTTACCCATAATTGCTGTCTTCCCCTTTGTTTTATATATATATATATATATATATATATATGTTTTTTATAAGGCTGCCCCAGTGTGTGGACGCTACTCAAATAATGCTGACAAGGCAGCTGTGAAATTACTTTTTCTTTCTTTGGTGTTTTGCCTCCTTCCACAATTAGTGTATTTAAATTGTAGTCAGCACTAGAAGTAGTCTTGGTGCTTATCCTTTGGCATCTCCCTAATGCTGTTCTGGGGAATGGGTAGGTGGGGATTGCACGTCTTGACTGTAGTGCAGTGGATCCAGCCTTCACCAGCTGTTGATACCTAATTTTCTTCCTTGATCTGAAATTTGTTGTTTTTAATATGACTCCTGATGATGTTTAATCTTTTTCCTTCTCCCTCCATCTTTGTTCTTCCATTCCCCTTTTTTCCTTATCCCCAACCCTCCTTTCCCCCCCCTTCCATGTTCGTTCCTTGGCATTGTGCCCACCTGTTCTTTCAACTCTGCCTCCTTCCAGTTTTTGGTTACCATCCATGGGGAAGAGAGATCGCAACCAGGTGAGGAGACTCTGCTTTTCCCTTTTTATTTTCTTGGTTTCCTTCTCTCTAGAAAGAACACAATGCTGGCTTCTGATTTCCCACACACTGTGGCCTGTGCACTTGAGGTAAGGCAGTCCCGTCCCTTCTCATTTTGTTAACTGATGTCTTCTGCACTTTGAATACAACCCATTTCCTAGGCATTGTATTGTCTATTTAAATTGGATAGCTCAGGAACTCCTTTTATTTATGTCCCTGTTTCAGGTTAGTGTTTGCCATCCATTCTGAGTGAGTGGGAGGGAAGATGCCTCTTGGCAGGAGGAGCTTTGGCCTCTCAAAATTGTATGAGAATTGGAAGATTTTTCTCTTTTGACATTTTTTTCTGCTTTGTTTTGCCTTGTTTGGCTCAGCCTTCTACCTGATAGTCTCATCCACAGAGAAGGGAAAAAATAGTGAGCTTAAATTATGTAGTTAAATAGCTGTACTGGCAAAATGTAAGAGGTGATAACCAAGAGAAATAGGCATTCTTGTAACTGAAACTCTTGTGTGTGCACTTTTATATTCTCCACTAAGTTTTTGTTAGCTTCAGTGCTAAGAGGTTTTTTTTACTTTAAGATATAAAAGCTCAAGTTCTTGATAGCAAAGTGCAAAAAAACACTCTTCCGTTTGAGCAGTCGTGTTGTAGCAGTGCTCCTGGCCATGCACACTCCTTTCTATTCCTATATGAGTTGTTTTATGGTTGGTGAGCAGTAGGACTGGTTTTTTTTTAACCTTCAGGTGACTAAAAATGCATATATTGCAAGAAATAATTTTCAAGCCTTTGTACAATTGTGTATTTTCCATTAGTGAGAACATTTTACAGATTGCTTTTGTATTGCTATAGTAATACTCTTATCTAAAGATAAGAGCAACTACATAAGCTTTAAAATGACCAAAAGTAAGTAACTTCTGTTTTTCTTAAATGAACTTGAATCAGGCATTCCAGTAACAGAGGCTTCCTGGTGATGTTCCCTACTGTGCAACTGCAGTGTTACTGACAGTAAACAAGCAGTCCCACTTAAGGAGGAGCTCCCTGATAGCAGCAGCTTTGTGGTGCATCTTCTTTCTCAGGAAGGTGGAGGGTAAAGGTACTAGTACTGAGTTCTGAAGTTGCAGACAGGTTGTATGAGGAGTCCAGCTACAGGTGTGGATTGTTTCTTTGTCCTTATTTAAAAATGCATCAGTAATCCTAGTAATACAAGAAAAATGTTCTGGAGATTGCTGTAGCACTTTGCAAAGCAGATGGAAATTAATTTCATGCTTGAGGTGTGAATTACAAATAAAGAGGAAATGCCAAATGGAAGTATAAAGCAGGTAGCCCAAAGAAACTACCAGTCTAAAGCTTCTATTTACATATTGAGCAAAATTTGTTCCATGCATTGATTGATCAGATTATTCCATTTCTGTCCTGACCACTAAAAATCCTGGTCATTGCATTTTGTACAACAAGCTGTCTTGCACAGGTTTGATGCCCTCAAGATTGTTCTAGTGTATGTCTAACAGAGTATCTGTTAGAAACAATGCCTGACCATGCATTGTTTCAAAAATGTTTTAAGCAGTTTGCAGAGACAGCTTGTGAGGTTGCAGGAGAGTGAAGGAGCAACTCACTTGCCATGGAATGAATTGGGTGCTCATTGTGAACTTAACCTGATGGGCCTGAGTCTTCTAGAGGTCTGTTTCAGTGATGTACACAACCCTTGGGAATACAGGAACTGCTCTGTGCTTGCACAATTCATAACAGTGACTTATTTCTCTGCAATGTGAAGGTAGACAAGAGGCTTTCTGAAAGAAAAGTAGATTTTTTTTCTCCCAGCATGCAGCAATAGAGCACTTATGCTCTTAATCAACCAGCATTTTTAATAATGCAAGATGGAAGAGGAGTGTGCTGAGGCTGTCTGTTGTGAGAAGGTGGTTGTCAGATTTGCTGTTTCACCCTTTGTGCTAGCCTTTTGTCTGTTCTCATCTTGAGGTGCCAGAAAGGTCTCCTTCTACTATGTGGACAGCTGAAAGTCTCCTTATATTGTGTGAACAGAACAGATCTGAGGAGCTTTATCTGGACACTATTTCTTTTAATGCTTTTCTTAAATAAAATCTCTTGACTTTCCAGTTCAATCCATTATCTCCTCTGTACTCTCTGGATGTGCTTGCTGATGCTTCCCACCGAAGATGCTCACCAGCACACTGCACTGCCAGGTAACTCCCTTGCTCTGCTTTCTTGGGGTTGGCTCGCTTCCCTCTCCTGGATGTCTTCAGTAGTACTGTGTGATCTGAACAATAATGGACCTGCAACTTAACATACTTTTCCCTGGGAAGTCCACGTCCAAACTTAGCACAAAATATAGCAATGCAGTTTATTTGAGAATTTCAATGAACTAAGTGCTTACAGTGTGTGAAACAGAGTATGACAGACAGGCAGAACATAGTGTTCCTTTAGAAAAAACTGCAATGTGTTTTGCAATGTGCAATGAGTTGCTGTAAGTCTGTTTAATAGATACAAATGGACATAGTATCATTGCCCACTATTAAAATTGGAACAAGATGAGAGGGAAAATGCTGACAAACTGGTGTAGGTGACATGCTGAAGCATTTGGCTATCCTAGGTGTCTAAAATAGACCCTCTGATCAGATTAAGAACTCACCTGAGGTGACCTCTAGTAGCTTGATACCTCTCTGTAGCAATAGCTGAAATTTAGATCTGGTTTGGCCAGATGTTAGGTATATTTGAGTCTGCATAGTTTGGGTTAATATACTATTCAGGCACCTTCTGCTGACTAATCCTAAATTAAATTCAAGTGTTGGCCTTAGAGGTGACTCCTGTTTTTGTGCTGCAGGTGACTGTCTAAAGGTAAGGTGCCCTTGAGCTCTTTTTCTGTGCAAATAGACAAGGTCTTGCTTTGGACACAATTCTGCTTATGTGCTTGTACCAGGGGCCCAATCTGAAAGAAATGTCTGGACTTTCAGCTTCATGGCTTTCTTTCCCTTGTTAATTAGCAAATAGAGCATGAAAAATGTACTAAGGTTGTATGTGTCTGAACAGAAGCCTGGCACCCACCCAGCAAAGCCTCTCTTCCCACTGGGTTCTGCAGGGAATTTTGCGATGTCGCACCATGACCTCATGCTGCTGTAGCCAGCATGTTAAGCTGGAAAAGGGGAGGGAGGAAGAAATCAGCTCTTAAATGTTCAACTGGATGAGAATAAAAGGAATTCAGAAGATTGTGCATCAGCAAATTGATTCCTTTCTGTGCTTTTGCCCCACTCTGGGGATGTTTTCACTCTGTGAAGGAAGAAGATTGAATGGTCTCTTCATTTTCGGCTAGGATAGCCTTTCTTTTGCCTCCAGTGTATTACTTGGTGCTTTATAGAAGTTTGTCTTCAGAAAGGTGAGCTGGACAAATCCTGCTTGCAAATTCAAACTGGGCAAAATTTCTGCCTTTATGATGGTCAGTGAAGGCCCTTTGCAAAGCCAAGTTCTTTGCAAGGGATTTCTAAACCTAGAGGGATTGTGTTTGCTAGGTTTTGTGGGTATATAGTCTAGTTAACCAGTTAATATATATGCTTGGTTCCCTCCTTTAATGAACAGATGGCTGGTGTTCTGACAAACATAATCACTGAATTGTTACTGAGTTGACAGAGAAATTGTACCATCTCAGATGCAATCGTGTTTTTAAATGCCTGGAATCTGAGAAAATAGTTCCTATTTTAGTGTGAAATGTGCTCAAGAACCTTTATAGGAGAAAGAAATATGAAAAGAATGAGTGTGTTTTGTGGCCCCATGTATGTGGCAAGGATTGAACTCTTTGGTACAAGGAGCTTCCTTTATGTAAAGATGCTGCTAAGGGCACAGAAGGAGATTGTTCCTTCAGAGAAACATCTTCTTGATAGTAGTTCTTCTTAGCTTTACATGCCAAGCACACTTGTTAGTAGTCCATTTTCTTACAGGAGGTTCAGCTGATCTCTGTAAGCTCAGACCAGCTATTGCCCCCGTTAACATCTCCTGCTTTTGCCATGTATGGAATCAATTTCAGTAGTTTGTGCTTCGGGAAGCTTCTAACAGCTTGCACCTCATCCTGAAGAAATTCTGCTCTGAAATTTACCAGAATGGGAAGCAAATCCTCTCAAATAATATGAAACATATTAGAAAAGACATGGTCTTGATTTTGTGGCCATCCAGTTTCTTCAGCTTGATGCCTGCTGTGCCATGCAAAATCTCCTTTCTCTGCTTTGTTTCTGCTGTCATGTCCAGTGGAGTATATTTACCAAACGGAGTCTTTCTCTGCTATGGAACTGTTTTCTTTGTCTCACTGGTGGATTTTGGTGCAGTTTATCTGGAAGACTGGTAACCCAGTACTTTTGCTTAAGCAGAGCTGAAGGCCAGAATACTGAATGCAGCTGAGGATTGAGAAAGAACCTCCTCCTTGACACTGACAAGCCTATGTAGAAGGTTCCTTGGGAAGCCTTATTTGAAAGGCAGTATAAATCCTACACTACCTTTCTTGATTTATGTCTGTGATGAGAAGAGCTTTCATTCAAAGTGTATGCACAGCACTGGGAATTTCACACCCATCATTAGAAGCAGTTTTGTGTGTGTGGTGACTGTTATCATTAGTGGTATAATTTTATTTTGTGAAGCAAGGAGAGTTTTCTGCTTTCTTGCAGTCTTCCCTAGGGATGGCTGGTGTATTAATTTGCTGTATTGCCTCCTGGCTGTTCCCAGACTGTTTTTCCTCTTCATCATGGAATTTTTAATGGCCCTGCTGCCTCTCGGGAGGCATGCAAGGAAGAGTACCTCAGGGATCTCTTCTTTTTTCACATGCCTATAATTACTCTCCTTTAAGAGCACAAAACGTTTGCTAATCATGTCTTGTCTGTTAAGGTTTCGACTTCACGGTGCAGACTGCTAAAAGCAAGAAAGTAGAGACTTACACAGGCAACTCAAGGGATCCTTCCTCTTTCCCTCTGCCTGTTTGCCTCTCTGGGAGGAGCAGTCTGAACACAATTTTGTTGTAGAGCTTCTTCTACTTAAGAGGATTTTGTATAGGCTGAAGTTGAATATTTTATTAGATGTTGGTTATTCAATATTCTGTAGCTGAGAAGATGTTGTAGGTTGTTGATTGATGGAATGCTATTCCCTTGAGGCAGGCATAAGAGTTTCAGAAGAGCCTAGAACCAATGTTCCCTTTGATTTGAATAGCAGGCAGAATAAGAGAGGAAGGTAGAAGATAAATTGTCCTTAATGTCGTTTATTATTTGCCTAGCCTTGAAAATAGGATTATGAGTGAAAAAAAGCAATTAAATGTTCCCACTGGAGGTCATAAGAAAAGTGGACCTTGGATGGCAGGCAGATGTTGAAGGTGGGGACTTGAAGGATTGTATTAGACTTTTGAACAGCACAGATAAAGAAAATTGCTTTTCATGTACTCTGTTAATACTAACTGTGAATCTAAAGTTTAATCTGATTTAGAAGCAAGTCTGTCACCTTGCCTGGAACATGGCATAAAGATGTAGAGGCATGAGTGATCTCCTCATTTACTGCAAGTTGCCCCATCCTCTGGGGTGGTGGTGCTGTTAAATTGAACACACTTGAATGTCTCAAATTTCAGTTCCGGTCCTAGAAGTATGAAAATAAATATTGTTCTGTCACTTCTGCATCTGTACGCAAAGATCTTGATATTTTTCTGCCTCTTACCCAAGCATGTGGAAGTACAGGGATTGCCTGCAAGGTCAGGCCTTTTCTGAGGCAGCTGAAGGAGTGAACAGATGTCCTCAATTTCATACTTTCCCGTTTGAGCAAGACAGTATCCAGTTCATTGTAGGCAACCTTTCCCCCTATTTTTTTACTCTTTTTGCATTTAGCTAGAGGATTTTCATGTCTTCCTTTGCTAAACCCTGGCTAACATTCCAGTTGGGAATATAACTGAATTCTTCTGACAGGCATGCAGTGAACAGCAGCTATCAACCTAGTGTCACATGCAGTTGACTGGGACCTAATATTCCCATTTTGATGAATCCTAATTCTCTGGTGTGAAAAATAAATTCACCTTCGCTTCAGAATTTTTTTTTTTACTTGCTATTTCAAATCTGTGTACTCAGCAGATCTGGCAAATAGTAGGAGTCTTTCTGGCATAGTTACAGTGTGATTCAGTGTGAAAATAGGGAATATAATATATGGGATCACATCTCTCTTTAGGGTGCTTACATGGAAAACAAGAAGAAAATGCATTCACTTGCATTTGCCTCATGCAGACTTTTAGGAATGAAATTGCC
The DNA here is from genome assembly GCF_014805655.1 of Passer montanus. Taxonomy (NCBI): domain Eukaryota; kingdom Metazoa; phylum Chordata; class Aves; order Passeriformes; family Passeridae; genus Passer; species Passer montanus. The sequence continues at coordinate 17,280,547 of NW_024365381.1, forward strand.
ACATCATTATAATGCTTAGTTGGGGAACAGACTGCTGCTGTTGAAGATCTATGAGATTTGGATGATTGAAGAAGTGAGCTGACCTATTAGAGATTTTGGAATCTGAAAATGTGCTCTAGAAGCCTTCCCAAGAGGCTCTGCAGGGCGTAGGAGACTGCTGTGCATTGGGAATATCTACACTGGGATGTGATAGCAAGAACCACTTGTACATGTGGGAGCTTTGCATGCAGATAGGATGAGCAACTTGTATTGATTTACACATGTTATGTGCAGATTAGACTGGTGCCCAGCTGGCTCTGTAGTCAAAGAAGAGGAAGAATTCTGCTTTTACTATTAATTTTGTGAAGCCACCATCAACAGCCTCAGGTAACACCTCAGGGCTTAGAGAAAGAGCCTTTCATTTGGCTTGTGTTTGCTCTGAATAAAGCATCACAACAGCAGCAGCTGGGTTGTGTGGAGTTTTAGTAGCAGTATCTTTGTTAAAAGGCAGTCTCTATTAACATTCACTTTAACATGAGGATAATAACATCCCTTGTTTTTATAGTAGTACACTAATGACTGCCTCTCACTGTATAATCCATGTGCTTTGCTGCTTCTGAGGATAGGGTTAGAATAAAGAGTGTAAGCAGACAAGCTGGATGATGTGAGATGACAGTGAGAGGCGTCCACCCACAAGTGTGCAGTGTGCCTCTTGCCTCCAAGAAGGCCACAGGTTGTCACATTTAGCTCTGTATGGCCTTTTCAGAAACCTTTGTTGCAAGATTGAGCTGGCTTTTACCCTGAATTTTAAAAGAGTGGACTTTGTGCTACAATTTAGACTTCACAGATAGTGATATTTTCAGGGTCCTGATGCTGTTCAGTAAGATTCTTTGTTGACTAGTGTCTGCTTGTGCACTGTATTGTCTCTCACAGATTATATTGTCAATCCTAGTTTTCTGTTGAAATACTGTGGTAGATATAAGATAGTGGCAAGCTCCAGTGCACGGTGATCTCAAACTGTAAAAGTGAGATGGGAGTCCTGTGTATGCAAGCACTGATCATTAAAAATCACGTAAATAAAGTAATAGAATAAATACGTGGAAAGGAAATGAAAGGAAGCATTACTTCTGACACATTAGAGACTACCATGAATTTAATCTTTCTGCATAACAAAGCCTGGTTTTTCTCCAGCATTACCTGCATGCAGAACTGGGTACCATAAGTACTAAGTTAAAAATAAAAGACAAAAAGTATTTCCTAAATAATTCCTTTAGTTTGTCATTACAAAAAATATTATCACTGTCAAAAAAAGACACTACAGACTTTTCATATTGTTGAAAGCCATTTTTCCTATATATGTGTAATTTTTCATTCACTAACTCCTGGCAGTGACTGCTGTGTGAGTTGAATATATTGCAGCCAAAAAAACAGCCACATTTTTGATCCTGATTTGTTTCTCTAAGTGTGTTCTCCTTTTTCTCTTCCAGGGTTAGAATTTCTGTTATCTCTAGATTGTAAACTATGTTTTCATGTTAGTCTCTGGTCACCTGGCAGATCCACCTGTGACTAAGCACTGCAACTTCTGTTTTTTTCTTATGATAAAACTGTCATAGTCCAAAAGAAATCAGGGAATTATTTTCTCCTTACTATTTATGCAAAATTGAAGAAAGCATGGAGGCTTAGCAGAAGAGATTGAAGTCTAGTAAGGACAGTGTAAGTCCTATTCTACTTCATAAGTTTAGGCCCAGATCTTTCATCTCACAAAGTTCTGGTATCAAACTTCTTCACAGAAGGCTGTGACAATGCACAAATATGCATTTTCTGTCAGCCTTTCCTGTTCTAGTCTACTTTAGAGTAATTTTTAACTGTTCAGAAGAGTTGTTAAAATTCAGCTTCGGAAGGAAAACTAATTCATCATTGCAACTTGTGATATTTTCACATTTTATAATTTAGCCTAGTCACTGCTGTTTTAGGTGCTGTGCATATCCTTGACTTGACTGTCCTAGTGGTGGTGTTGTAGGAGTCTATAGGAGTCTACTGTTAAACTGGGATTCACGAATTCTATTATCTCACTGATATAGACCTTCATGCAAGCTAGTGATTAGAAATTTACATTGAAAAGTGTGCTATCTACCAAAAATCTCCATATTTCATAAGTTATACCTCAAACATCCTTTCTGTCCAGGCCTTAATGAAGACTATCACCCCTGAATGTAGTCTTCTGCTCTTCTCTCTCCCAAGGTACTTACTACCTGGAGATTCCCTGCAGATTTATGGTGCCTGTAAAGTGCGCCATCCACTTGAAATGACACTTTTACCACTGGGTCAGTCAGAGCCAGTGAATAATCAATAGGTTCCTGATTTACTAACTGAAGTGTGGGTGATCAATAAGGGATAAACCGGAAAGAAAAACATAAACATGTTACAGAGACAATTTATGACCTCTGAGCCTTTGTATCTTAGAGGCAGGGCTACTACATACAGCATTCTTGCTAGTAGTCTTCACCTGAAGTGTGATTTACCTTTACTTGCACTACAAGAAGGGATTTTGAGATTCTTCTGTTTTCATTTTTCTGTTTTTTACCCCTTGTGTAAGGGTAGATGTTCGAGTATATCACTGAGAGCCAGGAGCTTTTATGCAAAATCTAGCCGTAACATTTGTGAGCTGGGAAAAATTGCATAAAGCCTCTTGGAAATTATAGTACATACTTCTTTCCTAGTCCATAGTGCTTTTCCACCTAGGATCAACTGGCTAATGTTGATGTAAGTTCATAAAATTAGAAAGGGAACATTTAAAAATTATTTTTGTTGTTACATTATTTAAAATTAATTGGATTATTATATACAATTATATAATAATCTTGCAGTTAGTAATCTAATACTGTGACACTGATGTAGAATAAAAAACTGAATCTTTTCTTCAGTCTATGTGTTTAGATGTTTCCGAATACATGGTTAAAGCTATGTTGAAACAGTGTATAGCCAGTATAATAGTCATGTACAAAAGCAGTTTTTAGCATTTACAAAGTTACTTAGAGGTGAGTCACTTTGATATACAAACATGAGATTTGAATGTGCATTCTGTAGATGTGCCACTATTTTTGAAAGCTTTTTCCCTCCAGGGATGGTTTCTCTAACCACCTCCCTGAGCAGCTCATTCCAATGTTTGACAACTCTTTCCTTGAAGAAAGTCCTTCTGATATCCATCCTGAGCCACCCCTGGTACAGCACGAGGCTATGTCTTCTCATTCTTCTGCCAGTTGACTGGGAGATGAGACTGACCCCCACCTGGCTACGCCCTCCTTTTAGGTAGTTGCAGAGAGCAATATGATCTTCCCTGAGTTTTCCTTCCCCCAGGCTAAACAACCCCAGCTTCCTCAGCTGCTTCTCACAGGTCTTGTGCTCTGGACCCTTCCCCAGCTCCACTGCCCTTCTCTGGATATGCTCCAGCACCTCAATGTCCTTTGTAGTGAGGGGCCCAGAACTGAGCACAGGACTTGAGGTGCAGCCTGCCCAAGTACAGGGGAATGATCCCTTCTCAGGTTCAACTGGCCACAATATTCTTGATCCAGGCCATGGTGCCGCTGGCCTTGGCCACCTGGGCACACACTGGCTCATGTTCAGCTGCTGTTGTTCAGCACCCCCAGGACCTTTTCCTCTGGGCCATTTTCCAACCACCCTTCCCACAGCCTGCAGTGATGAATGGGGTTTTTGTGGCCAAAGTGAAGGACCCAGCACTTGGTTGTGGTGAGTTTACTGAGAATACACTCGATCCCCTCAGGCAACTTCTTTGTCTGGTTGTATTAATATGTGATCCCACATTTGAAAAACTGGCTGTCTGTGAAACGTAGCACTATTTAAAATTTTTTGAAGCTGTTCTTCAATGTCAGATTTAGAGGACAGATCTTATAGGCTTCTTGTAGAACTTTTGAATTTTAGTTGAGAAGATGGAACAGTAGGTATTTCTATTTTTTTTTATGGTTGCACTTTTTTTTTTTTTTCAGGTAAATAGATAGACCCAGCAGCATTCAAACAATTTATAGACTGGACTAGTATAGGAATTTCTTTGTGGTCCCTGCACTGTTCTGTATAGATGCAAGAGGACAATTTGTTTTTGTATAAATACAGCATCTCAAATGATACATATTGTAAATATATTTGTTTTTTTAAATAGATTTTTGTCATGAAAATAAATACCCATGAAGTTCTCATTTTTTTATATTTCAAAGGCTTTAGTATGTGATAAAAGTGTTTGTTAAACTTGCAGGATTTTTTTTAAAGTCAAAGTAACAAGCTTTGAAGACACTGAAGCTTTTCAGCACTTAATCATCAAAATTTGTAGGGTTACAAATTTTACATCATGAAAGTTCCTCACAGTCTTTAACTGATTTTATTTGCACTGTTGTTCTGCATTTTGCACATCAGATCTCATGATAAGAGTGACCAAGGAACTTGACAAGGGAAGTCTGTTATATTGGACAAAGAAGGGATTTGAACCCAATGCCATTGCTGAATTATGTCTTTATATTCATTATGGATGGTATTTGAGGAAATTCTCTGGTCTGCTGCAGACTGTTATTTCTGAATTAAACTTCTCTGCTTCCTACAGGTACATGACTTGGAGGAGCTCTCAGCTCAAGTCAGTTCCAGCAATACAGGTTTCTTCTTAATTGGCAAATGATTAAACTGAAATGGCCATCAGTAGGCTTCAGACTTAACAGTTGATATTAACAGAACAGATTAAGCTTTTCAGCCAGTTTAGAGGTGCAACAAGGCTGCCATAAGTCAGATTCAGCTGTTTGCACAGCACTTTAATAAGGAAACTGTGATTTTAAAAGCACGAGGCAGTTTTGCATTGCTAAATTTACGAACTTACTGCTATAATGGAAACAGCAGGCATGGACATTTGGCATTATAGGTACATTTTAAGATGATTCTACAGTACCAAATAGATTGCAAAATAATTTCTGACTAAGGAACAAATATCACCCAGTTTACATAAAGAGCAATCTTGCAGACATTTGTTTTTCTTCCATAGAAGTAATGGTAGGACACGTGATATCACTGCTTGATTACATCTTTATGTATGCAAGGAGTTAATTTGGAATTAATACAAACACAGAAGGTTAAAGGCTTTAAATTCTAATAAACAATTATTCTTCTGGACAGTCTGTGTGTGAGCTCTTAAAGGAAATGGGAGCATAGTTTATATTGACAAAGAATGTGAGCAGAACTCCCTGAGAAACTTTTGGGTTGTGCTACGTACTAGTTAAGAAGCAGATGGGAAGGTAGGAGCTGGAGGTGACTGGTCAGTCTTACAGAAATGTAATATTGGAACTGAGTTTAATTTGTTTTATTTTTTCCATAGGCAAGCAAATGTCCACCTGGGACCACCATGTTCAAGGGACATCAAGAGGAAGCGAAAGCCAGCTGCAGCCTCCACGTCTAGCCCAACATCAGGTAACCTGCCAGTGTTTTTGTAGTCATGCCCCTTTGAGCAAAGCACCATAGGCAAAGGTAGCATTACTTTGGTTGAAGCTAATGTAACGTGTGAGAGGGCATATCGTGGTTTTGCATAGCACCAAAAGCTGCCTACTAAACAATTTTTTGGCAATGTAGCAATGTTGAGTTAATATAATTTGCAGTGCTTCGCCTTACTGTGAATAGTAATTTGCTTCTTCATAAGGTGTTATTTCCACTGTCCCAAATGATGCAGTTCTCATGATAGGCAGTTGATCAGTATGCACAGAGTGTTCCTTCAGTATGGGGCTGGCATTAGCTGGTGGCTCTGATGCCCTTTATCAGGGTTTTTGTAGACACTTTCACAGGAGCAAAAATCTGGCAATTTTTGTGACATCATTGGGTGAAACTACTTACTCCTTGTGGGTTGTGTTATTCTTTTGGATGAAAATAGTTTTTTCTTGTTATGGGGATGTAGTCATTAAAATGCTGGTCTATTTTCATGTGGCAGATTTCTGAAAAGTCATTGATTAGTCATCAGAATATGAAAAAGCTTCAATCTGATGAACACAGTGGGTTTTAGGATGTTTCTTTCTGTCCTTTCACCTTACCCTATCTTGAAACTATCCAATGATACATGTTCTTCCAACTAGTTTATTAATAACTCTTCTTGTAATCCAATAACAAGGTAGTGGGTAAGATGATGGAAAAAATAGAGATGTAAAAACAGTGGGGAAGACCAAATAAACTGATGATTAATAGGAGGAAGTTTGTGTTTCTTCCTTGGGCTGGTGGATAGACAGAATAATGAAGTAGGGAAGAAAGCTGAGCTTTCTCTCCAGGCCACTGATCTGGATTGCAAACTGTTGCAAAGGTTCTGTGCTAAAAAAAAAGAAGAGAAAAGAACATTAATTATCTGTTGTTCAGCAAAAGTTTCATCTATTACTGATTATTTATTTAGGTTATTCTTTCCTGGCTTTTGGGTATTCCATTTTGAGATATTTGAACTTCTGTAGTAAAAGGGATAGTATCTGAAACCACAGAATCTTAGCACTGGAATACCAGATTTTCTTGGTATGAGTGCTGATGTCTCACTGTCCCCTGTTACCTGTCCATTTATCCATTATGCAGAATGCATTATGTATAGCATTGCTGGTCACTTTCTGTAAGGAGAGCTTCTGTTTCCATGCCTACATGTTTCAAAGTACTATTTAAGTTATACTTACCTGATGAGGCAAATTTTATAGTGAACCCTTTTTGAAGAGTTGAGAGTGCATCTGAAGTGGAACTTAGCTCTGGAAATAGAACAAGGGTTTGGGAAGCTTTCTTACTATGGATGAGGGAGAGAGGATTGTTATGTATTACAAAATAAGGAAGAAGTGTAGTTTACAGTAGAGTGTGGGCAGCATGCTTACACTGATCATCAAGAGACAAAGTCTGCAGAGTCTTTAAGGGCCAGCAATGGTAAAGATCTCTTCCTGAGATCCTGTTTAGAAATATCCTCAGCCAAGTGAACAGCTGTGGGCAGGGTTTGCTGCAATACTGACTTGTGGAAAGAAACTTTTATGACTGGATAACAGAAGTTGTATCCTAAGTGATGTTCTACTGCAGAGTCCCAATTACAGCTGAAGCACAACCTGGACACATAAGTTGGAAACTTCTGGAATCTGATGTTATTTCTGTCAAAGGAGATTTTGTTATGCAATTACTAATGCCTAAAAAGATACATAGTATTATTCTGCAATAATGTAGAATTAATTGGACACTCTTACGTTTGTTGGATATTGATGAGATAAAGATTTTTCTCCCTTGCCATGCATCTACTCACCCCCATATAAATGCCATATAGTGGGGTTCACATGTGCCTGAGGAGTCATGGCAGTCTCATTTTTTTCACTTCTGAGGCTTTTTATGTTTGTGGTATTTTCCTTCTGCAAAAGGTGAAGCACAGGTAAATCAGAATACAGGCCTGTGCCTGTCATGCAGACACAGAGTGCTGGATTTCTTCACCTTTAAATAGCTCCTTCACTGAGTCCAACTGCTCTCGTCTCACTTGTTGACCAGGTCCTGCTTCAGTGATCTCCTTTTTTGCAACCTGAGTGCCCCGTGGAGGTGAAGGACACAGCCTGAGCTGGCTTCATCAGTCAGCAGAACAAATGGGCTTGCTCTGCCGAACATCGGGCCATCTCGGATTCCACCTCTTTTATAGAGATGAGTGATGAAGAGGGGCTCGTTCCGCTTTGCCGCTGTATTAATACACATCAGGGGCCAGCTCCCGGCACTAAATCACGCTACTGCATACATCTGTTATCGGACTCCTCACCAGTGTGATGAACAAGACTGCAGATAGAGGCTTCCTCGTGTCATTCTTTATAGGATTTTCCTAAAAGAATAAATAGCTCAAATCTCTGCCAACACTATCCCCTGTCATTGTGATGAATTTAGCTTCTTTCTTAAACATGCAGCTACAAATCTTCCCCTGTCGCCTCACTCCCCCCACCATCCACAGAAAGTTTTGAGTTGAATTTGGCTGAAATCAGAAGATGCTAATAAAAGGCAGATGAGATGTGGGTGCTATTTCCCTCCTCAGTGTAGGAATGAGAAAAAGCAGCTAGAGATAATATTTATTTGGGAACCAAGGAACTAAATTTATTCCATGTCTTCTCACATACTTTCGTGACTGTGAGTATTTGTGAGTTCTGGTAAAGTATCTTTTCCTAGAGACCCTTGCATGAACATCAAAAAACTGCATTACTGTAGAAGTGCCTTGGGTCTCTATTGTATTGCTGTAGTATTAAAGTTCTGGTATTAATCCTGCTCTTTGAGGCTAACTGGCCTAAATACCATAATTGAGCTGTTGAGAACAACACAAAGTGGGTAGAAAATTCAGAATTAATTTGCACTTCAGGAAATTACTTTTGTCAAAATTAAGTTGGGCAAACTTATGCAAATATTCAGAGAGAGTGAAAATTAATGTTTTCCACACTACACATTTGAACAGTGTGAGCCCTAAAGCATGAGGCCTTTACCTGATAAGAACAAAAATCTGGCTGGGGTAGTTTGGCCATAGAATAAGAAAATCTGGAGGAAGTTAAGGCTGACTGTACTGGATTAGATCAGAGATTCATCCAACTCAGTGACCAACAGCCAGTGCCTAGGGAGGAAGAAGGTCCATGGTGGTAAAGGTCCTTTGACCTTTCAGTGATCTGAGACTTAGAAGGCATGGATAGTGTCCTTGTGTTTAGTTACTTTTCGTTGCAGTACAGTAGATTTGGAATAATATCCTCAGTGGCACAGTAGAGCTTGTCTAAAACATACTGCATAAAATGTTATTCTCTTGGAAGTTATTCTCTGGTTTGAAATGACTGTCATGTCTGGCTTAATTTGTCAGAATAGGCCACGAGTACAGATGGTTGTGTCATAAATGGTGAACAACTACCAGTCTTTACACTGATGTTTTTAATGTTTGTGTGGTTTAATACTCTATGTATGTAGCAGTGCACACAGTAACTGGCGTCCTAATCAGCTATTACTGTGAGTCCAGGGTAAAAATCTGCATAAATAGATTTTTGTCTGCCTTGGCATGTATTCACACTTAGATTGTAAAAAAGTTGATAGTTAGCAGCCTGTGAAACTGCTTATCAGAGAACAGTCTGATGAGTAATAGCAATTTGGTGAATTTTCCCTCTTCTATTTCTTGCTAATTATTCACTCTTTGCCATGCCCAGAAACAAGAAGCCAGTTTCAGTCCTTTTCTTTTTCTCTTTTTATGGAGAAAGATGGAGAGCCTGAGTGTGGAGGCTGCTAGCAAGGAGTGCATAATGTAGCATTGGTGGTGATTGTGAGTTTAAGGACTGACTTAGTTGTTGGGGTTTTTTTCATGTTTCATATGACCTTCAGAGAGAGGAAGATGATGGGCTGGATGGAAAATTGCAAGGTACTTTTGTCAGCTGTGTTGTAGCTGTATGGGAATGACTCACCGTTTTGGATTTACAAAATCAGCCTTGTTTGGGTTCCAGATCTACTGAATGTGGAACCTCAAGCATTGAACTGACTTTTTAAACTTCAAAGCAATCTGTCCTCTAGTTGAGGCTTGCTGTGGCCTCTTTATCCTTCATCCACTACAGAGCAGCAGATGCAACTTGTAATTAAAACACACAAACAACTATTATCTGTTGTGAGACTACAATGAAGAGATGTATTTTGTATTGAAGTAGTTACTTGTTTAAAAAATTCTGTTTGTCCCAAAGACTCCTGTGGTAATTACTCTTTTTTACCTGGCTCTGTTCTGCTTGTGAGGATTGAGTGATTCAGGATACTGAGAATTGGAGTAAACTCTCATATCTCTAGGTTTTTGGCAATCCTTCTGGAAATTTGGGCAACTGTTGGGTTTAGCTATGGATCTGCAAATCTCTCTGGCTATTATAGCCTGCCCCATTTTGAAGCAGTGGTTGTACTGAGAAAATGAGAATGGATTTCAACCTAGTTTGGCAAGTAGTTTCTTGTCATAATATCCTGATTTACCATTTTGGATGTATGTGGAGGTTCATGGTACTGCCCTTACTGGGTGAAGAGAGGTGTGTTTTCCTCTTTAGAGGAGCTTAGCAACCTGAAATTTGCCACATCTTCAGAGACTTTGAAAGTCTCAAGTAGAGAGTTAATTGAGTCTTTGCAAGGAGTCCAAGTTATTTTAAGATGAATGATTGTGAATTGATTCACTTTAAATATGGGACAGATAAAACCTTTGATTTTCAACAGGAACTCTGACTAAGGGAACTAGTTAGTGGACTGTGAACTTAGAGTTTTGGATGTATGAATCATTAGAGCAAAATTGTTAATGCTATCAAGAACCTCTGTTTCAGAGGAATTTGGATGAAGAACTTTTAGAAATTCAATAAATAATATTCTCATAAATGAAATTTTATGTATATGAGGGGTTTGCCATGAAGTTAGTTGTTCTAACTTTTTTATTTTCCTTTCTTATTGTTCCCCCTTTCCTGCAATTTTATATTCCAGCAACTTTATCTGTCCACATGGATGCAGCAGAATCAGAGCTACCAGCAACACCATCCTTGAGATCCCAGAACTCTGAGTGGACGGGGAAAATACCAGCAGCTGAGAAATCTGCTACTCCTGCCTCCAGTAACTTTTTTAAAATGCCACCAGAGAAGAGCCCTGGATACAGCTGAAAGGAAGCATTGCAACTGTAAAGCATTGCTCGATTTTGGAAGTGTTTGGTTCTGGTGTTTGTCTGCACCAAACATCTTGTTTGGCAGTAGTGGTATCTTCAGTATTGGTGTGTGATATGTGCCATCATCCAGGCTGGTCTGTGTGCCTCACACACCTAAATCATGTTTGTGAATCTATGCTTAAGAAAAGGTAATCAGTGTTGGGACTGCAGTGGCTTTTAGAAATTTTCCTGCTATCACTGTATTTATTATGAATTCATCTCTTTCCCTGATTCCAGCTCATATGTAATGGGTCATGTACAGGTTCTTTTGGGTTTTCAGATCTTTATTCACTCCCGGACATGTTGCTTGTTTGTGTATTTGGCATTTTCAGGGTGAAAGTCCCACTGCCATTCAGGGAGGCAGGAATCTCCATCTGCTTGCTTCCAGACCAGAAGGATTTCTTGGCTGGGGAATGAGGAGGGAAACATGGAATCTGAATCCTGTATTAGCAGAATGTTTTCTGGCCATGTGCTAACAGACTGAAATCATGTTGCTTCTGGCAAAGCAAATATGGTGCTTGTCTATGTAGAAAGTGCCATTAGCTCACTGGCAGCATTATCCATTTGACTTTTTCCTTCTCCCTTGTTCTGAATGTCTTCAGTCTTTATTGTGTATTGCATGCTCATTCCTAAACCTCCTGCTGGATAAGGATTTGGGAGAACTGCTTGGACGCAAATGTGCAAGTTGGTGTCCTGGATAGAAATCTGGAGCCTTGAATATTGTTGCAGTATGGTAGAAGAATATACAAAACATCTGTATCTCAGTGTATAAATTTAAAAATATCTGTTAGTGTTTCTAAAGGATGCTTGTTGAAGTTAACATGCCACTGAACAAAAAAGCTATTTAAAGTGTCACCTGAGTTCAGAGCGTTACAGGTATAGATCAGACTCCTTCTCTATCATGCTTCCTCTTCCTTCAAAAGTATTGTCTGCTATGCCTACTGGAGGTGTCTCCAGCTGCTGATGATTGCACATTACACTGCAGTGTACACTAAAGAGATTCTCTTCATGGAACTTCCACTTGGTCTGCTGTTACCTTCTGTGTTGCAGAATATATGGACAGGGATTTCTTTCCTCTCTGTAATAACTCTGGAGCTTATCTTGGACTGTGTTTTCAGAATATATACCTGTATAGCATGTACCAAGGAACAGGTGGCCTCACAGCTTCTTAAGTTCTTTAAGTCCTATTTCTATGAATAGAACTTTTTGCTTTCCTCATGTGGAGCTTTCAGACAGTACTGTTTAAACTTGTAAAGTCTGTTTTGATTGTGGCAGTGCATCTAGCACTCTTAAGCAGATGGCAAAATTTGTGTGATTTTATTGATTTTGCAGTGTTCTGTTCTCTTATGAATCAAGTGGCTGAGGGACAGATTTGATTGGGGAAATATGAAGCAGTGATTTATTTTAGCTGTGTATTAAAATGGGAAATGGTCATAATATACAGAAAACAAATTGAATGACTTGCTAAATCATGATTGACAGATATAGTTAGTTATGTTACATGCACACTATGTCTGATCCCCTAATACCTACTTATTCTTGGGGAGACATCCAAATTGGATTTATATTTTGCAGTACAAGCAAACTGTCAGATCTGTCTCTGTAAATCCTTCTCAAAACTTTTTTTCTTTTTTTTTTATTTGGGGTAGTACATTTTAGAAGTAATTAGAACGGGGAAACCCTTTTTACCTTAATGAAGGAATAGAGAAGTCAGTTTGGATTACAGGACAAGCTGTAACAGTTTATAAAGGAAGTAGTGTTCCTGTTTTAAAGTTGTCATGGATTTGTCTTATTTGTAGCTGTTTTGAACAATGATGCCTAAGGAGTAACACGGGAAGTTTCAGCACTGGAGGGCCTGTAATCTAAAACATCTGAAGAGAAGGTAAATCTGAAGAGTAGTAGCTTGGCTGTCTAGTACTCATGAATACAGTGAATGGGAAAGGTGATAATGTTCTTCTGACAACTTGCAGATAAAATTTGGGATTTGAAGCCTTGTAATCTAAACTGCATGCTGTTGTAATGATAATGAGTGGTTCCCTAAAAGAGCATTTGTGAAATTGACTGGTTTTGATCTCATGGAGTATCCTCCACAGCCTCTCATGGTTTGAGTCTGTTCAACAGATTTACTCAGATTACTGCCCATTCAGCTTTATGCAATAAATACAATTTATTTTATTTATATACAATTTTAGCCATTGTGTTCCCTTTTAAAAATCAATTGTGATATATCTTGCTACATTCTGCGTATTCTTGAGTATTGTCCAAATAGTTTTTTCTCCTCTGTTATGTCAGGATGCTTTAAAAGCTTTTTCAAGAAAGGTGTTAGGGAATCAAGAGCCTTCATGTCATTGTGGTGGTGGAGGGGTGTGTTGCAATGCTTTATGTGATTTTTCTCTGGGTGCAGGGAAAGAGAATTTATCATATTTTCCTATTGAGGTCAGTAGTAGTGTTATCTGGTTAAGCCCTTACTTAGGTTGTAAGCTCCTAGGAGATATTTCTTGCCTTTAAAGGCAGATTGTACCTGTGGCAGTACTGAAGAGCAGCTGTGGCAGTGTCTTGACAATCCGCACTTCCTGCCATGGCAACTTTCTGGAAGTTCCAGGGGATTCCAATTATTGCAGCTGCCCTGTCTTTTCTATTTCTAGGTTAGAGTCCATTTACAAATCAGTCAGATTCTCAATCAAATTTGATTCTCCTGAGTGGTTGGCAACCTAAATGGATCATGTATCTTGTTGCTCTAGGGTATTTATCAAAATATATCTTCAGACTTCAGTAACTTGATACAGATTGTAGTATCTAGAACATTCTTAGATGAATAAAATAAGTCCATTGTTTTGCCTCTTTTTTTCATCTAAGGCAGATTTCTTAGAACTCACTCTGCTCACACAGTACTCAGTGTGAAGGATACTGCTTCCCATGTGGATTACTTGAGTAGAAAGGAGTAATAACATGCCTTGACTTAGTAGCTATGCTACTGTGAAGATGGTCCAGTGTGTGATTATTGCTTCAGAGATACTCAGCTCACTCGTATTCCACTTTTTGTCCACCAGGACTACCCAGTCTTTTTTCAGTTTGTCTTTCTCCTTGTCCTTATGGGACACTTCAACTTCACAGACAGGACCTGGGAATACCATACTACTGTGACAGGCAAGTATGGGAAATTCCTGAAGTATGTTGAAGATAATTTGTAGTCACAAGTACTCAACCAACTAGGAAAGATCCCCTCCTAAACCTGTTATTTATTAATAAAGAAGGACTTTTGAGAGATATGATGGTAGGTGGCTGCTTTTGCCACAGGATCATGAAATAGGTTATTTTAAAATTTTTGATGTAATGAGGAAAACAGTCAGCAAGGTTCCTACCTTGGAATTCAATAGAGATAACTTTAGGCGACTCAGTGAGCTAGTTACTAGTGTGCTGTTCCTTGAGTCTGGTCAGTTTTTAGGAATCACCTTTTAAAAGCACAAGAGCAGGTGATGTCTCTGTGTTGAAAGTCAAACAAGCCATGCAGAAGACCAGCTTAACAGGGAACTCCTCTTGAATCTCAGGAAGAGAAAGAGATTCTATGATCTCTGGAAGCAAGGTCAAGCTTCCAGAAAAATTACAGAGCTGTAGTTCACATATACAGGGAGAAGATATGAAAGACCAAAACTTAATTAGAGTTGAAACTAGCCAGAACTGTTGTGTCAGGCAAGCAAGGCTTTTTGAAGTACTTAAATAGCAAGAGGAAGTCTAAGGAAAACATTGATATTTGTTATAGATGATCACCTGACAAATTGGAGTGAAGAAAAAGTGGGGGCATTCAGTATTTTTTTTTGCCTTGGTCTCATAATACTGATGGCAGACCTTGGGCTGCTCTGTCTTCTGATTTGGAGGACTGTTACTGTGGGAATAGTGACTTTGTTTGTGTACACGGAGATTGTAAGGGACCAGTTGAATGTTTGTAAGTCTATGAAGCCAGGTGGGATTCATCCCAGAGTACTGAGGGAGCTAGTGGTTGTTGTAGCATGCCCTCTCCCAGTCCCTACCAAAGGTTTTGGGAGTCTGGGAAAGGTCTATGCTGACTAAAATCCACTCAGCATTATTCTAGTTTACAAGAAGGGCATGAAGCGAGACCCAAGAAACACCGACCTGCTACTCTAGCCCAGTACCTGGAAAAAGTGTAGAGGAGATCATACTGGGTGCTAGTGAAAGGCATTTAAAGTCCTTTCAATCATAGAATCATAGAATATCCTGAGTGGGAAGGGACCCAAAGGGATCATCAAGTCCAACCAAGCAGGTCCAGTGGGTGATGTGGTGGTTGGTGGCTGTCTTGGGCATAGTGACTGTGAAATGTTAAAGTTTTCAGTACTGGGTGAAATAAGGAAGGACACCAGCAGAACTTCTACCATGGACTTCCGGTGGGCAGGCTTTGGCCTGTTCAGGAGATTGACAGAATCCCTTGGGAACCAGTCCCGAAGGGCAAAGGAATCTAAGAAGGCTGGATGTGGTTTAAAAAGGAATTCCTAAATATGTTCAGGAGCAGCTCCATCTTCTTAGTCCTTCTTTGGATGCCCTCTAATAGCTTTATAGCTTTCCTATATTGTGGCACCCCAAACTGCACACCGGACTTGAGGTGAGATTGCACCAGTGCAGAGAAGAGTGGGACAATCCCCTCACTCAATTAGATCATGGTGTAATTTTAAAACAGAGCAAGTAATAAATGGCAAGTTGGTGAAAGAGCTGGAAGGCATATCCTGTGGGAAGTGGTGAATTTGGTTTTGTCTTGTTTGAGAGAAGGTGACTGCTCTCTACAGTTTCCTGAGGGAGGGAAGTGGAGAGAGCGGTCTCTGCTCCCTGGTATCCAGTCACAGGGCACATGGGAATGGTTCAGAGCTGTGCCAAGGGAGATTCAGACTAGACATTAGGAAACACTTTTATAGAGGGAGGGTGGTCAAACACTGGAGCAGGCTTCTGAGAGAGATGGTTGATGGCCCAAGCCTGTTGGGGTTTAAGAGACATTTGGACAATGCCCTTACTTTAATTTATGTTCAGTCCTGAAATGGTCAGTCAGTTGCACTCATTACTAATTTTAGGTCCCTTCCAATTGAACTACTCTATTTTAATTGTTAACTTCATGATGTTTCTGTCTTTTCATTCTCCAATCTGTCCAAGTCCCTTTTGGTGGTATCCCCACCCTGCAGCATATCAGTGGCTCCCTTCCTCAACATGCCATTATTTCTGATCTTGTTGAGAGTATGTTCTGTCTTTTTCCACCGGGTCACTAATGATCTCTGAAAACTATCAATGCCTGTATTTCCTTCCAAGGCATGCTTTTCATAAGTAGCCATCATGCAGATTTCAAACCATTGATGGCTTAACCTCGACAGCTTTTCTCTGATCTTTCTTACTGGGTGCTGTCCAGTCCATAGCTCCCCATGTGGCTGTAAGGGTGCTGTGAGAGACTGCATCAAAGGGCTTACTGAAGTCAATGGAGACATCATTCGCTGCCCTCTGTGCATCCTCAGAGCCTATCATTCCATCATAGAAGACAGGTTCATAGGCTTGATTTTCCATCATTTAGTCCTAGTCACCTCTTTGTCCTTTGGGTGCCTAGAAATGGCTTCCTAAGGTTGGTTCATGAAGCTGCAGGGGACTGAGGTAGGGCTGACTAGCCTGTCACTCCACCAGTACTCTTTCCTGTATTTTTAGAAAGGTGATGTATAGATACATACCCCTTCTTGTCTCCGGGGACCTCATGCAATTGCAACAGTTTTTCATCGATGGCAGTGACCAATCTCAAAATGACATACTTCTGTGTATAGGGAGAAGATGGACACTCAGTGAAAGAGAAATCAAAAGCTGAGAGAAGCATGTTTTCTAGTTGTTCTTTGCATGTTGCCAGTAGTTCCAGTGAGCTCTAGTCAGGATTAATGCCCAGTTTGGTAAGTACTGGAGAAGACTGAAGTAAAAGAATGTAGTTTCTGTCGTGATGGATTTATGATTTTAAGGTACAGTAACAAGTGGAGAAAGCAGCAAAACAGGAGCTGGAGAGAAACTTGTTAGAGGCTGGGACTAGTGCTACTGAATGATAGATTAGCTTTGTGATTGTGGTATGCAGAGGTGTGTCTTGCCAGCATAATTCTTGAATAATGACATTGAGTAGGTTAGTGCTGTCCTTCAAACTGCAGATGCTCTTGCTGTTATTTTTTGGATGTTGTGGAGACCTGCTTAGTGGGCAGAGGATGAGAAGGGAAATTGTAGGAAGGGCAACAAGAAGCATGATGGAGTGTCTCTTTTACTGTAACCCCTTCTGTTCTGAAGAAGGAAGATGCTACAAAAAATAGTATGTGTGCCTAGATATTGAAAAGAAATTTTGTGAATTGGATAACAACTTTGCTTTTTTGTCTTGAGGAACACTTTGTCACCAGAGAATTCTTCAGTAAAGCAAAAGTGAAGGATGCTACATTTGTTCAGAAAATGTATTTTAATGGTCTGTTAGGAGACTATCAAAGAAAGATGAACTTTTGTTCTCATTGTGATACTTCATTTCTGTGTTTTTGTTTCCTGTATTCTGTTCTAGTTTGTGTTTTGTGATTGCGACATCTTTTTGTACCATCAAATGCAGGAAAAATACAGTGATGCTTCTTAAAGCACGAAGCTTAAGGGGACACTTGCTATACAGGAGGTAAAACAAAATAATCCTAGGCTATTAACTTTACCCAGTACAAGGCTTGAACTCGGCACAGAGGACATAATGGCTTCATCATACCAAAGCATCTCTTTTTTAAGAGAGTGAATAGTGCCACAGGTAAGTGCAGGGAGACTAAACTGGCAGCAGAGCCTGGAGACCCACATGTGGTTGGGCCTCAGTCACATCACATCTAATACAGATTTACATTGTAGAGACAGAAGGAACTTTCAACATCGTTCTCAATTTTACTGTGGTGAGAATGCCTTCCCGTGCAAACACGGCTGTCACTGTGAGTCCAGTGGGCTGAAAAGATGTGCTCACTGGCATACTATGTAAAGAGAATTCTTGTACCAGCTTAAAGAATTGGTAAAACTGGAAAATGGAGTGGTACAGCCTGTTGTATCAGAGAAAGATGCAAAATATATATATATATATATATACTTGCAGTATTCAAGAAAAGTATTGTTGAGCCCTGTGAGTTATCAGCTAGAGTATTCAATGTCCTAAAGCAGAGATGCCAGTATGATGAGGATGTCCAGGGTTTTACAAAGCTGCCCTCTTGTCCTTGTAAACTCTGAAGGAAATGGGATGAACAGCATGAAAAATGCTGTGTCAGACCAAAGGTCTACTTGTCTTGGTAGTCTGTCTCTCACAGTGACCTGGTTTGCCTACCTGGGGGTTACTGTAAAGATAAAGCAATAATATAGTGATACTTTTTTAAAGTGTTCTCTTAGCCCAGTGTCCCGCCTCAAAAAGATGTACAAACTTTCTTTGAGGCTGGAAAAAACATTTTTAAACTTTTGGTTATAGCATTTATCCTGCAATGGGATTTAAATATATTTTTACAAGGACACATCCTGATGATGAAAACGTCAAGTAAGGATTAGCATATCTTTGTTTGTAATCAGTTTTCTTATTAATTACTGTCTTTATAAGTAAATAGTGTCTTCTCTTGGAGTATTCTTTTTCCTAATATCAACATCCTGACATTGTGTCTTACCATGCTTTTTTTTCAGCAAGGTTGAAAAGTCTTGTTCTTTCTTTACAATGAGGCTTTTTTGACATATATTTTTTATGTCCAGTCAACAAGTCCTATGTAATCCATTAACCCATATATATAATTTTTCATAAGCTTCATACTGTAAAACTTGTCATTTAACATTTAATTGTGCTCCTGCATGAAAATCCCCAGTATTCCACATCCATATGCATTCAATTCTAGTGTCTATACCTAAAGTATTCTTCAGAGTAACTGTTAAGAGTCACTTATGATACTCCTCACAGAGTGTTCTAATACTGCTATTCAGGCTTCATGGACTCATATAGCCAAATGTGCTGCTAGTGTTTGCTGCCCAAATGCTGCTGTAACACTGCTGTAGGAGGTGGCATTCAGGCAGCTGAACCTAAAGTTCTTACCACTGCTTTTCAATGTACAAGGTCCTAGAAAGTAAGAATTATTTTTTTAATTCAAAAATGTATTGCATTTCCTTTAGCAGTATTATAGTGCAATTTTGTTCCAATCATATTTGTAGTTTGCAATACTTAAGAGTTCAGTCTTATCAGAAGAAGATCAGAGGTGTCACGCCTGTATGGTAGAAAACCCTCTATGACTTTGGAAATTCTAAGTAATAAAGCATCTTTTGTCTTGTAAATGGGCATATAAATGAACTTCCACCTAAAGACTAGGCTGTCTAGATTGGTGCATGTTAGATGTCATTGCTGGAGGCATTTCTAAGAGGGCTGGTCTGGCCTGACCAGAGTCCTTGGGCACTTCTGAAGTCCTTGAATTTTCTCTCAGGTTTTGACAACACCAGATAGTGAGCCAAAGCTACCATCAGTTGCATTTTAGCTTCCTCCTGCTGTCAAACAGGAGATAGTTCACAAAAAGGTCTACTCAAAGTCTGTGAAGAGCTGCCTTGTGCATGTCCCAAATATTTTATAAGGTCATAAGATTTAGCTGTTTGATAGGGGTTGGACTCTGGATTCTTGGGACTCTGTTTTAAGGGTAACATGTAAATAAGAAAGATTCCTGCTTGTATTCTTCTGTTTTAAATAAGATGTGTATTCTCTGAATGAGGCTCTTGCAGAATCTCTGTTCTGATTATAGAAACTGGAAATAAATCAATATATGAAAGAAGTGTTTTATCTGATATAAAGCGAACTGAGTTGAGAGTGGGGGAAGAGAGGTTTTGCTGACATCTGACTAGATTTACAGTATTGGGCTCTCCATTAATCTGCATGCTTCCTTGACCGTTTCCGTAAGTATAAAGTATAAACTGTAATCTGAAGGTCTGTAGGGAGTTACTATGCTTTTCTTGCTTTGAATTGCAAACCCGAGTGAAGGATTTGAGGTAATTTATCATGTCCGTTCTTTGGAGGTTTTTTGGTAATGATTTTGTTTCCCAGTTTGTCAGGACATTGTCTCTAAACAAGTGAGATGCTCCCTGTTTTGAATTTGAAACAATTTCAGCGTTTCTTAAATAGCCTTTCATTTCTAAGCCACTGCTTCAGATCTGCCTAGTCCCAAATGGGATGTCATTTAAATGAGTAGGTCAGTTTCAATTGATAGTTTAATGGATATCAATTCATTTTGCCAGCACTAACATTCTTTTAAGATAGGTTGGCATCATTCTTTTTTACCATGATAACAGTGACTTCAAAGATCAAATGAACAGAGGACTTCTAATTTTCTTTTGGCTATGCTTGTGTCCCAGTATGCTATGCATGTTTGTGGTAGGAGCAACACAGGAATCCCTTTACCTTAATTGTTCCAATGAATAAACTGTAAAAATTAGAATGCAAGTGGACTAAATGTTTTTAAACAAAATGATCAAGATCCTTTGGAAATGGCTTCAAGTTTTTAACACCATTTTGGGAGTAGAGGGTTGTCCAATTTTTAAAAGTGATTATTTTCCTCTCTCATCTACAAGTTGCACCTGTGAGAATTGTGAAATGTTCCCTGGGAAATATGCTGACTTTATAAGTAGTTGGAACAAGGAGCAATAGATTGTCTTATGGGAAGGACTCAGATTTGGCAAACTACTGGTAATGTCAGAAATTTCAGATATGTAAAAATTAGCTGTTTCAGTCTTACACCTACTTGCAATTTTGTAATTTTAAAATTTTGAGTAATGAAGCATTTAATCTGATAATTGGATTAATTTCTATTTAAAAAGGAAAAGCTGAATGGTGCTTTTTAACATGTCCTTAATTTTACATCCCAGGGCTGAGAATTTTCTCAGTTCAGTTTGAATATCTGGTGGTAAGTTTAATAACAGGGCTGACTATGATGGCATTTATAAATTTTGATATTTTTCAAACCAGGAAACCTGTCTTTGTGCTTTTCCAGCTTGTAAAAATCAACTGAAACTACAGATGAATGCAAGTAGACTTGCTGTGTATTAATGGAGAACTTCTCACCTATAAATAAAAGGGTATTTCAGATCTGGGGTACAAATTTTGTTCTCTGGTGGTATGGAGCAATTTCACAGTAAGAACAACAGATACGTAGTTTTTAAATGAAATATAGTATAGGGTTTCAAAGTGGTAAACTACATTAATTCATTTTTGGTGGGGGGTAACAAGGAGGTGTCTAAATATGGGAACGTGAGCAGATTTTAGGAGTTGCTGCAATAGGGCAGATGTAGCACACAAAGTTTTCAAAACACCCTTTAAAAACTGGCCTGGAGATTGGAGAATTGTAGCTAAAGATTGGAGAAATCTTCCTCTGAGAAGTGTCATCACTCACAGACTGCCTGCAGGTGCAGTGATGGCAGACCAGTGGTTCTGATAAACTAATGCCAGCACTGACACTGATGTTTCCCTTATAATTTTGGCACCAGCTTCCTGAGAGGTTCACCAGTGTTGCCCTAGGGCTCTTCTTCATCCTGCTTCACAAAATAATTTGCAAATGCCTGGACTCATCTAGCTCTCCTCCGTGGGGAAACACATGTTCCCATTTTGAGCCAGACACTCCTACTGCTGAATGTTGTATGGTGAGTGAAAGAAGTCCTGTGTTTTCTTTCTTGGTCGTCCAGTGAACAGCAAGGGGAGCTTTCATGAATCTTTTATCTCTGGCTGGTCCTTTCAGATACTGTGGAGACAGGAAGGAGGGAATTAGACATGTGGGGTTTGAATCCTGGGTGGGGAGAGTGGTGCAGTACCATGAGGTGTGGCTGTTCTGCTCTCAAACAGTGCAGGAGCTGCCTGGGGAAGGTGACATTTCACCCTTCTCCCCACATTGATAGGCTGCACGACTCTAAACCATGGGCTTCATCTGCTTACATATGTATTTAGACATTTAAACAAGAATCTTCTTCAGCAACCCCACACACCCCTCAAGTAGCAAATAAACAGGAGAATTTGTGCTCTGATGACAAAGCTGCAATTTGAGTGGCCCATGTTGCTGTAATCAGTGCCCATCTGCATGTGCAGTGCAATGCAATCAGGCACTTTCCTGATTTGTTGTTGGGTTTGAGGGTTGTGTGTCTCAGTCTGTCCATCTGGCCCCTTCACACGAGGTTCCTGCCTTGGTACAGGACAGTTGAGAGTCTCTGAATGTACAGCTGCTGGCTTGGATTTTTTTCTCTCCCCCTTACTTCAAGGCTGACTTCAAGATTTATTTACTGCACAGCATCCAGACCCCACTCTGAAGAGGAAAGATACTTTTCAGTATCTTCAGGGTACCTCCTGCTATGATAGCTTAGAATGTTAATGAATTTCTGTGCTGAGCATTTGGATGTTACAGTCACCCTTACTGCCTGAGTGAAGAATTTGAGACTGAAGCAAAACCCTTTTTCTTTTTTTTTAATTGAAGGGCCTAGGATGAGATTCACAGACACTGCCAGTTCACAGGGACTGACTTTGTACCCTTTTGTAAGTTCAAATCACATTTCCTGCAAACTTCCTTAGCAGCTATAAGTGGTCAGAGCTTCTGCACATCCAGCCACAATTACTGATGAGGTGAGGAGCACTGTCCTTATTGCTGAAGTCTTTCCATGGCTTCTCAGCTAAGAGAGAGATGGCAGCAGGCAGGCATCTCTCCAGGACTGTTGGTCAGTTGCTTTCATCATAAGAACCTGGACAGTGTCCTGCTTTGTCATTTCTGTCATTGAGTCTGACTCATTTGTGCTCATCTCCTTCAGTTCTTGTCCTTCACCTCTCTGGAGGCATGCCTTCTATGCTCTGGATACAGTTAGAATCTCAAAAATAAACTGTAATCATTTGATTTAGCATAATTGTAAAGTGTATGGACCAAGGGACAACTTAGGATGGCAGAAAAGGGATTTCTTCCTTTTTGAGTATTCTTATCTGTAACCAGATATATGTATATCTGTGTGTGTATATATTATTTATTTTAGAGCTAGGACTTGGTATGTATTCACTTTGTATTGGAGTTTCCTTATAAAGCTATTTTAATTTCCCCAAATATGTTTTGTCTTTGGAAATACTATGATTCCTGGACTTCAAAGGAATTGAAAGAGCAGCCCCAAATTCAAAGTATCATAGAGAATCTGCTGCAAAATAACTTGTCTACTGCATCTCAAGAAAGAGCAATAGGTGGGTGAAAACTTGCTGTGGAACAATCACATTTTATATATTTTTACCTGAACATCAGAGGAAGACATACATTTTGACTCATATCTTGCAGTGATATTTCAAGTATTGTCCTCTTGATTCTTTTCTCTAAACTACGGAGTAATGATTGTCTAGTGAAGTAAACCTGACTGTTGTTTAACAAATTATAGGCTGCCTTCTAATGCCCAATTCAGCAAAGTTATAAAATATCAGAAATCTTAGTGTTTATTTTGCCCTTGGAACCAGAATCAATCATCTGACTGAACTGTATTGGAAAAAAGGAAAAGAGTACAAAGAGAAAATTATACTAACTATTGTCTTTATTATCCTAAGTCTTGTTCTGTTCTCTCCATGGACTCTTGGTTTACATCTTCTAGAAAAATTAGTGCATCTTAAAAAAAACCAAAAACAAAAAGACAAAGACAACCAACCTCCCTCTACAAGCTTTTTTGTGTTCATGTGTTAGGTGTGGGTTGGCAGGCTCTGTTTGCAAGCTGAATACCCATTTTCTCATTTAAAGAGATTCCATTAAGCTGAAAGATGAAAATCAAAATGTTTGAATTTCCATTAATACCATTTTGGGACTGGGCAGATAGCTGCAATTGTGATTTTCTTATCCTTGCAGTAAAGTACTGCAGTCCACATCATTCCTTGCTCACACATTACACCTCACACCTGTGCTAAGTGGGCATTTTCTGAGAAAAGTGCATTGTTTGCTCAACAGAAGCATAAAAGATGACACATGGTAAGTTGCTGTACACCTTATCTTGTCTCTGCTAATCACGGTGGATAAAGTGATGATGGTGCACCACCATATGACTCAGAAACAGCTTTGCTGAAAACCACAAATTTATTTCAGGTAAGTTACATCCCATGTGTATGTATACTGAAATGTAACTGTGTATTTGTCCCTGGGAAGAACCCAAATGCTTGTCACAAATAACTGGCAACTGGAAGCCTCAGAGCTGACCTATTTAGAATATGTCTACTCTCTGTCATTCTGCAAGTACCTCAGGTGTTTAGGATATGGATGAGTACAAACTTCTACTGCTTGTCACTGAACTACTGCTGGTAATTGAAAATTGGAATGCAGTGTTCCCTGGAGAGTTTGTCATGGAGCTCAAGAGGTTAATATGTAGTTATGTGATGATACTATAATTTTATATGCATCTGCAGGTACTGCTAATAGACATTAAAGTGGGCATTTACATCCTTATTATGGGTCAGTACTTGATGTCATAATAAAAAAGTCACATCAGAGAAGTACAGGATAAAAATCTGATTATGCACATTTTGGAATGTAAATGGCTTTAAAATTCAAATTGTCACCTGGTGGGAGGATCAGGAAGGAGTCAGAACAAGGGCAAAGGGGCAAAGCTGTGAGACACAAGGGGCAAGATAAAGGAGGAAGAAGAAATAGGCAGGAGTAGGCCTTTGCTTGGATAGTTTATATCCATATGAATACTATACTCCATTACTTAAGCCCTTTGTGTCATCTCATTAAACATAAGCTTGAGTGAAAGGTGGACTTTGTAATGGGGTGTGAAGGTCAGTAAACTTCAGATCTTCTGTCTTTCCACAGATTTCAAATCTGCTCAGTGTTGTTAAGGCTAAAACATCATGTAGGTTAATGCAGGGTGTGCATTTGTAAAGCAGCATCAAACTAATGAAGTTTTCAATGACAACAGCTGAAACTCTCGTAAGTCTGCCCTAAGTAAATATACTAGTAAAGCTGCAACTACTGGCCCCAGAGCCTAAGGAGGGGAGGGTACTGGGGAGACAGGCTGAATTCTGAAGGGCTGTG
Source organism: Passer montanus (assembly GCF_014805655.1). Taxonomy (NCBI): domain Eukaryota; kingdom Metazoa; phylum Chordata; class Aves; order Passeriformes; family Passeridae; genus Passer; species Passer montanus. The sequence goes on from NW_024365381.1 coordinate 17,305,270, forward strand.
TAGCTTAAAATCAGTGGAGAAGTACCATGAGGACTGGAGTAGCATGTGTGGTGCATGTGCAGCTGGGTACATCAGGATACAGTGACTTCAGCTGCAGATGCACTCAAAGGGTTTCCAACATCACCCTCAGTGTTTGTGGGAGCTGAAACCCTAAAGCATGTAGAAATTTGGAAGGGTGTTGACTTTCTATTTCTGCACTACTTTTTCATCCAAGCATGTCCTAAAGCACTCAGAAAAACCTGCACTGGACTGAAATTTTATGGATTTTTTTTTGTTGGATATACAGGATGCAAGTGAGGTAAACTGTTTATGACTGATGGAAGGAAAAGCCTTGTCCTTCCATCTGCACTGCATTGTTCATGCTTGGCTGTAAGCTTCTGCTGTTTGCCTTTCCCTCCTTTGACTCCTCTGAGTCACATAAACCATTTCAACTGCAAAAAATGCCTTGGTTTCTGCTGGTTTAGTCAGTTGATTTGGCTTGATTGATGTGCACGAGGAGTGCTAGAGGCAGCCCAGGGCATGATGGCAGGACTGGAACTGGGGAGTTGGGTGGGCTGGGAGAAAGTCCTGGGAATAATGGTTTGAATGAGGGAGACAGATAACTGGCAAGCACCAAGGTTTAACTTTGGCTCAGTTGTTTACAGATCTTTGCCCACCACCCCATGGTCTCCAGGGATCCAGCAGCTCGCAGGAAATCCACACAGTGCAAAGCTGCAAGAGGGACTTTGAGAGGGTGCTAGAGTCACATGGCCACAAATTGCATATGCCTCTTCTCCCAGGCGCTCCTTAAAGGTTTTGACACTATCTTTAGCTGAGGAGAGAAGGGACATTTGCTGTGACATAACTGCATATGCTTCATAAATAGGATTATGGCTGAAAGGGACTTGCCTGCTCTAGAGAACCCAAAGTGTCATTTACATGGGTGTCTTCTCTTTTTGGGTCTGATTTGTTTATCTATGAAACACAATGAATGATGGAGCAAAATTATTGAAAATTCTTGGTCTCTCTACCCCATGTTGCTTGTGATGAGAACCAGCTTTTCTGGTAAATGAGAATGTTATTAAAAATGCCATCTATCGTTTGCAGCAGCTTTCAGTAAAACTGAAATGTTGAGGCCCACAAACAGCTTGCTCTGCAGGTTTTTGGGATCTGATATAAGGCAATTTTCTCAGGAAAATGGGAGGCACAGAGAGAAGGTAAAATTTTTCAAGGATTATAGGGCAGATCTGTAGCAGACCTGAAAGGCTTTGGAAATTGCATGACTAGAGGCCTTATATTTCTGTGTCCCTACACTAATGAGGTGCAAATGAAACTCCAAGATCCACTCCATTCAGTGTATCAGCGAGACACCAAGCAGTCTGGTGGCAATCAGTCAGCTACTGAGTCATTTAGTGATTAATGGATCCTTCTTTGTGAATGGGCATGTCCCTTGGCTGAGATTGCTTTAGGCTGCTGAGAGAACAGGAATGGAGAAGTCCATCCCCCTGTTTGCAATTAGTGTTTGTTATTAAATGCTGACAGTGTGTTCTCTCCTCTCATGTATCTCATCTTTGTTTATGTACTGGATGTTGGCACAGGTTTCTGTGCTGTAATGTCTTGAATTAGCTGCTGTTGAAAGGAGTCCAAGGAGCAGTGTGCTCTGAGGAGGACAGGAGGGTGGGAGAGTGGCTTGGCACCAAAAGAGCAGGAGCAGTTCTGAGGGAAGGATGAAAATGGGTTTAGCTAAGTGGGAGGCTGGCAAGGAGCAACAATGAGGCTGTGCATATCTCTGCTCTCATATGTGAGGCCAAACACTTATTTGGGACTTATTTGGGAATGAGGAGCTGGATAGGAAGTGTAACTGATGGCAGGAGGGGGAGCTAGCCTTGGAATGGTTTGGTAGAAGGTAATTTTGGCAGACGTGGTATCTTTGGGGAGATAGATGGTGCTTGAGTTAGGAAGCATGGACCTAAGAGGAGGAGACTGCAATCATTGGAGATTACCATAGGGATAGAAATATATAGAGAAGTAGTAACAGAACTCAAGCTGTCTGTGGAGGGTGAGGAAGAGACTAAAAGCACAGAGAAGAATGGAGAAAAAAAATACTGTCATCTCTGAACCCCCAGCTGGTTTGAAGGGCATTACTAGGTGTGTAGGACAAGAGAGCGGCATCAGCCCTCTGACTGGGAGAGCAGAATTATTCCAATCTGTGGGTTTTACACAGGAGGAGGTTGAACTAGGAGGTTCTTGAACTAGGAAGTTCAAGACGCAATATCTGGGCTAGATACTAAGGCAAGTGCAATGGCTGAAGCTCTTTGCCCGTCTCTGTGATGCTGCAGCAGTGTGTGGCACAACAAGCAGTCTGAGTTGGCCATTTTGGAAGTCAGGTCTTTCATGTGTTTGTGTGATGAGAAAAAATGTACCAGCACCTACAAGGGAGAGGTATAGTTTGGTTATAAGTGTCCAGGACTTTGAGCTCTGTCTCCTGCAGCCCATCTGCTCAGAGTGGCTACAACAGGTTATTTTAAGATGAGAGGTAAACCCAAAGTGAGTTGATTTTTCTTTCTCTAGGAGTTAGGACATCATCTCTGGCACTCCTCTCCTGCTTTCTTCAATAGGGGGATGAAATGTTAAATAGGAATAAACAATTAATCTTGTTGGAATGCTACTTGATTATAACACTTACCAAGTTTCTTCACACAGTGGGAATAGACAGGGAAGGGTAGCATGAGGCCAGGTTTGCCTCCATTGGATGCATTCACTCACTGCCCACCTGTGACCTGACTGAATGGTTACAGATTTGTTTGGTCAATCTGGGTCACATTCCTAAACTCCAGGTAGCTTTGGCAGTTGTGCCAACCAGAGCCTTGGTGTTCACTGGTCACCGGGAGTGGAGTGGGACAAGCAGCAGTATCAGGTACTGCTTATTGATCACCAGGTGATCTGTGTGTAACTGCCCCTCTGTGGTTTTGTCCTTTGAATATTTTGCTCTAGTCTTTGCAAACTTTGCTCCAGAGTATCTTTGACAGCACAACTGACTGCTTCTAGTTACTTCAGATATTTTGGATGCACAGCTCTGTTAATCCAGAGCTCATTTTTTGGAGCAAATTGAGGTCCACATCACCAGAAGGATACCTTGCTCCAGTCAGTACTCACGTAGTGCAGCTGGAGTGAGCATCTTTATCTTTTCCCATCTCAAACTTAGTCTTTCCTGGTCTTCCCATCCCTCTGATGCTACTCTGCCACTGCTTCTCCCCCATAGCCCACATTCAGGTGGCTCTTTAAAAGCAATCTCTGTCAATATTTGTCATTAATCTGTTTCCATTTTTATTTATAAAAGAAAGAGAGAGAGTGAGAACAGAACAGCAGCAGTAGCAGGGCAATTGCAGATGAATAATGAAAGGATTCATCACAGCCATACCAGGATATATATATTTTTTGCAGCCAAGCGAGACGGATTCCCATCACAGCTCGGGGACTCGTTCCACACAACCACTCATCTTTCATGCTGGGGGGAAGGGAAAGGTGGAGACAGTATCATTATGGATGTAACAGGGCTCTGAAGTGACTGGTCAAGGTTGCTGCTTCAGTCACAAGGAATCTGCTTACAGGAATTTTCTTTTCAGCAGGTGTTATTGCCTGGTAAAATGGCCTTCTATAGCAGTCTGCAACTTGTGAAAGGGAGGCTTAGGCTTTGCTAACAGGGATGCCTGCTAAGTGTTCGAGTCACCAAGGAAGGACAGAATGTCCAAGTGAGGATTTCACAGGAGTCACAGACTTGTCTGAGATGGAATGAGGGATACACTGGGTAATGGAGAAGTCTTTTTCACCTTTTTGTCACTTGAGCCCACTCTCAAGTTCTCTGTCATATCAAGAAACATCTCTCATGTTGCCCTGCACCATCTAACTTTACAAATTCTTCTGTCCTGTTGAACACAAATGTTGTATTATTCTTGTTCCCTTTTAGTGGGTTAGGTAGATGAAAATTTGTCAGATGGGAGTGTTGAAGCATTCTGGGGTCTTGGAAGGACTCTGTGAAGCCAGAAGGGAAAGAACTGCCATTTATAAATGATGAAAAAAACCCAACAACAATGAACCAACCCCAAAAAACTACCCACAAACCAACACAAAAAACAAATGCCTGAAATATGTCTGATTGATTGGGGTGTGCACTCAAATAAAACAGAAAGGTCTCTGTTTTCTTCTATCTCCCAGGTCCAGGTTAGCAGTGTCACTGCTTCAGTGCTGTTTGACCTCTGTGTGCCTGGGTGCACACAGATGCAGTGGTTATATTCTTCCACAGCTGAAGAGATAGTCTGACTCTCCAGCCCTCTTGTGCTTGTAGTGAGGCAATCCAGGCATTGCAATTGCCATTCTGAGGCAGAGATGAGCTGTGCTGGGTAATTCTCAGATGCAGAAGTGCAGTTACTGTCTGCTCCTGGGGCTTGGAGGGTCTCAGTTTAAGAGAAGAGCATAACATGTGACTATATTTTTCCATCTAGGAAAGCATAAAGCAGGTTGATTTAAAGGGCAGGATGGCCTTATTTGCAGGTGCTGCAGTGACATGTATTGCTGGTTATCAGTTCTACCCTCGGAGACTGCATCAGCCCATAAAAAGCATAAAAGACCTTGTCCCAAGGGACTGTGTATTTGTCAGGCCTCTTGGCATCCTGGAGTACTTCATGCATCTCTGACAAGGTATTAACATAAGGGTATTCCTGTGTTAAATACTTCTTCCTCTTAATTAAAGCTATTGGAGGCAATCCCAGTTGGATGGGAGGGTCTAATGGAATGCTACAGCTGAAGTGATCCTTGAAAGAGTAAGACAAGCAAATATGGTGCTTTGGTGGACCCTTAGGACAGTCACCTTGGCAGGGAGAAGAAGAGTTGGGACCTATTCTATTCCAGAACCTGCTAGTACTCACTTTTTCCTGTATAAAATTACAGCTTTGCCAGCAGTAGGGGGAAAAGCAACCTGTTTGTCAAGTAGCCCCTTCGTTTCCCTTTTGTACCCAGGGAAAGCAATGCAGTGCTTAGAAGCTTAGACTCAGTTTATATTTTTTACCATTCTGGCTCTAACATATGTCTCCCTCTGGGAAACCATTTGGTCCATTTCCCCATATTCTGGCACAGTTTTCTGACGTGGCATTATGAACTGGATGTCATCCAGTTCATACATGATCTAGCTCCATTTACACATCCTACTAAGTCTCCATTTCCATCCCTAGATAAGGACTCTTGGTTGCTCAGCATTGAGAAAGATTTTCTGTTGAATATGGAATTTCTCAGGATATACAAAAGGAGGAAGCCTCTATATGGGGTGTTTGCTTATTAAAAAAAAAAAAGGCAAAGAGAGTGCTTCAGCCATGATAGGTCTCATTGGTGTACAGCTGCAGAAGTTGATTCTTATATAGCCTGTGGTTAGTGGCTTCTTACTTTTTTTCCCCCCCTTTTGTGGTTTTTTGTTGTTGTTGTTTTGTTTTGTTTTGTTTTGTATCCCCATAGGATCAGGTCCCTGAAAGTGGTTAAGAAACTGTTATTGCACATGGTCCATTTCCATCCCTAGATAAGGACTCTTGGTTGCTCAGCATCAAGAAAGATTTTCTGTTGAATATGTAATTTCTCAGGATATACAAAAGAAGGAAGCCTCTGTATGGGGTGTTTACATATTTTAAAAAAAAGGGCAAAAAGAGTGCTTCAGCCATAATAGGTCTCATTGGTGTACAGCTGCAGAAGTTGACTCTTATATAGCCTGTGGTTAGTGGCTTCTTACTTTTTTTCCCCCCCTTTTGTGGTTTTTTGTTGTTGTTGTTTTGTTTTGTTTTGTTTTGTATCCCCATAGGATCAGGTCCCTGAAAGTGGTTAAGAAACTGTTATTGCACATGGTCACCTCCTGACCTTGGCTGGATATAGCCAAGTGTTTGGACATTAAGAGAAAACAAAAAAAAAAACCCCATCAGCTTACTTGTGTTTACAAAACTGGGTTTCATGGGCAGGTGAGAATCTTGAATAGTTGTGAAAATGCTGTGCTCCTGTTTTTCTCGGTGGCATTATGGGTTATTAATAGAAAGTTTGCTTTGTCACAGCCTGGGAGATTGCCTTGCTTCTAACTGGTGCTTTCCAGGTAGATACAAACTTGATGTTTAATAAATGAGTATTAACATGTTTGTGGAGGAAAAGGTTCTCTTCTGATTCCTACCAGTGGATGGTTCATGACATCTCATCCCTCCGGTCACCTTTGTACCAGTGATACTCTGACTGAAATATTTTGTTTCAAGTTTTCAGTGGCTCCATGCAGTGACTAACTGAGGGCATTCATTATTTGGTCTCCATGTCTATTGTGTCTAGACTCCTCCTCTCCCTCCAAACACTTCCAACCAAACCAGTAGCTGGTGACTGCATTCTGTTGAAGGTCCCAGTTTCTAGGGCTTCTGGCTGTGTACCCACTGACACAGGCAGTAGCACCATGGCACAAGGTGATGACCAATTCTCTATTGCAGGGTATCACTGAGATATTTTGCATTTAAGTAACATTTAAGTAACAAAGATAGATTTTCTTTAGCCTTGAACAATCTGTAAAATATTGCACATAAGAAAATTATTCGTCTTGCCGAAGGCTTGTGATGCAGCAGCACACAGTTTTTTTACTGGAGATGTCTCCTCCCAGACATGTAGGCTCTTCTCAATTGGAAATATTTAACACCCTATTAGTTTCTGATGTGTGCTTTAATATATTGGTGATCTCAATGTTCCCTGAGAGGCTTCGAATTATGAGGCTATAACAGGTGCAGGTTTGCATAACCTTCTTTGAAATGCTTCACTCCATCTGATCCAAACTTAGGTTATTTTAGTGTGAGGGTGCTGAAAAATCTGCACGGCATCAAGTGAGTGGTGGATGAAGAGCTCTGAACTCCTCTAACAAAGGTTGTATGGAAAAAATTGACCAGGTGCTCTTCTGGAAAAACAGTACTTCAAAGAATCTGAGGACCAAGGAGCCCTGAGCTACTGCTGTAGCCCGTGGGATCTGTGTAAACTCATTCTTTCCTTTCTTTCTGTACTCCTATAGTCCCTAGAAGGTTTTGGTCAGTATTGAAGTCCATCTGCCCCTAAGGCTCCACAGACTTTGAATAGGAGCATTTACAGTTCAGAGAACATACTGTCCAAGCAGAGAAGGATGTGGGTGTAGGCCACAAGTAGTAAAGGTGAGGAGGGGCAGGATGATACATGATCTGTTATGGCATCAGAGTGAAATGAAATGACAAAAAAGAGATGCTGCTGAACTGTTGATTGCTGAATTAATTTTCTTTAATCTTCAGGACCTGAGCCAGGGCATCTCAGGATGCTAGCTAAAGCACACTGAAAGTCATCAGGGAAGATACATGTATGAAGGCATGTGCAGGCAGGAAGAAGAAGCAAGATAAGAGCTAGATGTGTTTTAAATAGAGATCTAGCTGGAGCACATATTTTGGAGATGTTAATGGAGAAATATGGTTTGGGTTGAAAGCTGAGCAATTTTTTGTTTCTTATATCTTAACCTATTGTCTACTTTCTTTAGATTTTTTGATTTTGAAAGCCAGACTGCCCTGCTGACTGTGTGCATGCATTTTGTTCTGTGTATGCCCTACCAATGCAGTGGAGCCAGCTAGAGAATGGTGTTTGCCTGTCCTCAGGCTTCCTCCCTTGTGTTCTTTCTTTCTGGTGAAGGAGGCACAAGAGGAGACCCAGGCTCACCAGGAGATCCACCTCAGGTTTGAGGCGTGAGCTGAGGAGGTGCTTTGCTGGTGACAGTGGCATGGTGATAAGTGTTCTTCGGTTTTCTTCAGTCTCCATTATTTTCATTTCAAAACTGCTTTCAATGAAAAGGTTCCTCTTCTAAGAGCAGTGTAAGAGGCCAAACCATTACCTGTGGGAACAGTATTTTCTGGGCCCATGCTATCGAGTGGCAGCAGTTCAGCAGCGTCTTCCCTGAAGAGGTCAGTCACCCCAGTTGTTTTGCCAGGGCTGCTCTCAGGTGATTCCTTCTTGTGTCTGATGGCATGAAGGCAAAGCAAATCTTCTCTTGCTGATTCCTGCAGCAGTGACAAGAATTGAGGATCTGTAATTATTTCAGCCAGTTTCTGCTGTATATTTCTGGTTATGGACCTAAAGCCAGTGCAGGCATCAGGGGCATGAAGCTGTTGAATCCTACTCTGCCTGGGTCTGAAAAGTTGTAAAACAGAGAAAAGGGCCATTTCTGCTGTCTGCAACAGCTGTGGTGGCTGATGGGCTCAGCTTAGCTAGGACAGAGACTTTGGGTTCTATCTGAGGAAGCATTTGAACTCAAGAAGCTTTATAAAGACACAAAGTCTGGCAAATGGGCCAGGCCCTCCCAGACTGTCTTATATCTTATTCAAGAGCAGATATCCCAGGTGCAGAGATAGTTTTTTTCAAACAAGTTACCAAGAAAACACAGACAGCTTTTCTAATACTTTTAAAGTGCATACACAACATCAAAGCAATATTAGCACCTCAATTCAGAAAGTCAAGGAGAGATCAAAAGCTATTTTCCCCAGTTGCTATTAATGGAAGTTACCCTCCTTCATTACGCCTTTCCTCTTGCAAATCACTGGAGTAAAGAAGATGATTCTTCTTTAGGCAGGCTTCTGGATGTCTCATCAAAAGCCAAAGCAGGACTGGGACAGTGAGACTGGATCATCCTAGCTCAAGATGAAGAGCTGCTCAAAGGTGTCTGATCTGTGTACCTTTTGAGGACAGGTAGAGTTTCACCCTTTGTATTTTGAATTTTTCAGAGGCGCTGAATTTCCATTGAAATTGCAGGGAACACAGGTGCCTTTTGTAGACTCACCTGTCTTACCAAATACTCTAGCTCTCCTAAATAAGGCTGCTGTCTTGCTCATCTTTGCCCAGAACCAGAGGCTGCAAGGAGCATGTGTAAACCAGGTGTCCCAATGTGTTATCTGTCAGTCCCTGAATTTCTGTGTTTGCCTCGGGAGAGTGGTGAAGAGAAGCTGGGCTGCTCATTTTGACCTTGTTTTTTAGTTTTTTCCCTGTTTTTTGGTTTGTTTGTATGTGTGTGTGGTCGTGGTTTTTGTTTGTGTTTCTCTTTGCACATGCCTCTAATTGATCTTGAAAAGAAGGGACAGTTAAAGAAGATGTTAAGGTGAAATGAAGCCATAACTGTGACTGGAGACTTTTATTAAGTGTGGCAAAATTCCCTGGGCTGCGTATAAATTGTTTATTGATTTTGGTATGGCTGGATGCTCTGGAGTAATCGCCTGCAGAACCACTAGAGAGCGAGCAGAGAGGAGAGGGCTTTGCTGAGTCTCTGCTGCTTCCTGCCCCTGTCTGCTCTTCCTCCTGCCTGTGCTGGTGGTTTCCTCTTTAACCTGTAAATGAGCAGCCCCAGCTGGATGACTCCAGTTCCTGAACTCCAGAATGGGGCTCTGCCCTGATGTTCCAGAAATGGCTGATGAATGAATATAGTAAGGGAAAAGATAGCATTGGAGCATGTATCATGCAAGTAATGGTATTGCCGAGACTTGAATTGCCCTTTGGCTCTTCCACCTGTTGGTTGTGACAGAGAGAAACCTGTCTCTGACAGCAAGGTCAGTCATCTCTGGGCCTACCTAACCATAGGGCAGGTCAATTTTGTGACAAGGCAGTGATGAACATATTCATGTTTTTCAATAGTTTCAGTGCTGTCATGTTTTGCCTCAGTATCCCCTGCTTGCTGTCACATGCCCTTCTCCTGTGCCAAAGCTGCAGGATGCCGTGTGCAGTGAGCCAGCCTCCCCTGTGCCAGTCTGTAAGCCCAGGAAAACTCCAGCCCCTCCTGATTGTTCCTTTGCTTTTTGTTACAACATTAGGGTGGTTTTACTGCTCTATTTCAGTGAACTACTTTACACAGAGATTTTTCTCATCCCATCTGAGGAACTGTCCTAGCAGAACTGGAGTTTCTGTTTTGTTCACTTCCCATGGAGGTGCTGCACACTTTCCGTGTTACTTTTGTGCAAAGGCAATGAAGTCCTTAATTGTTCCTTATCCAGAGTGCTATGACCAATGTCTATTCCTCAAATATACTTTCTCTTCAGGTCCAGGATAATATAGAAAGGGAAGCAATATTTTTTTGACATTTGATTGGGAAAGTGAGTGAATTTTCTGACACCTGTTGCACAGTTGATACCCCCATCTTCTTCTACAGGTGAGACACTGATAGTTGGTGGGAGGTTTTATTTTCTGTCTCTGTCATTCAGAGTCTATATTTTTATCACCTGGTAACATAGGTAGGTTTAATTTCCTTTCTTCTACGGACAACTTCTGAGGCCTGTAGTAGTGCCATTAAGTGAATGATACTCAGATGTAAATCTTTCTGTGGAGAGAAGAAAAAGGCTTTTCCACCTGTTAGGCCCCTTAAAGTTGGCTGAGCTTTAGTACAAGCATCAGAAATTCTGTTTTGAAGATGCAGTAACAAACTCTGTTCCTTTCTTAATCATCTAATCTATATATGAGAGTGGGAATATGAAGCCAGCGTAAGATCCTCTTTTGCATCACTGGGCAAAATTTTCAGGAGATCATGTAGATTTGATAAAGAAATGTTTTTGCTTTGCATGTACATAATGGTTCTTTAATGAAAAAGAAGAGTAAATGTGTATTAATTTAAAATTTCATTTTCTGGAGGGCATATTGTTAATGGAAGGGAAAATATCTCTAAAGTGTTGGCAATTTAAGGTTTTGAAATGGGATAAAATAATCTAAATAAAAATTTGCATCTACCTAGAGAGTTCTCTGACAAAAATGGCACGTGAATATTAGTGCTAGGAACAGCAGTAACTGCTTCAACTCTGATATTTTTGATTTTTTTTTTTTACCCCTGTAATAAAGGTCAAAATTTTAACTTACTGTCAAATAAGGACAGTGAATTATGCTGATGTTGGTCAGTGTACTTTGGCTAGGAGATGTGAATGCTGTAAGAGCATCTGCATTAATCTGCACTGGTGTTTCAAAGCATTTACTGTGTATGTACATCACGTAAAGTTTTGTAATGCTTAGTTGCTTGAATGAACTAAGATGATTGATTTTTTCCCTCTCACAAAAAAAAAAAAAAAAAAAAAATCTCATAGTTAAAGCTGCAAAAGTTTTGCCATGGCTTGTGTTCCCTGACTACAAGGTCTTGCTCACAACTGCTGCAGATTTCTGATTCAGTTGCTTCTCTTGGCAATTTTTGAACCCCCACCCTTAGGAAGAACAGCCTGGCTTTAAATTCCTCAGTCCTGCACTTCAGACTGAAGGAGTTATTTTTAACCTGTCTTGACCTCTGCCTGAGCAAGAATAAAATAGGGATTGGGCAGAATATGACACAAATCAATAGGTTATCCCAACAGATATGATCTTTGGCACCGTTTTGCCTTGGACACTTGCTGCAGTAACAAAGATAAATGGTGATTTGTTAACATTGTGATCTAGGGACTGGGTGGCTCAGTGGATCGTGTGGTGGCCTCTGACCTCTGGGTCTCCAAGCCCTGAACATCAAGATGAAATCTCATTCTGATAGTAGGAAGGAAAAAAGGGTCCACAAGGGTTGGACAATTTTGGTTCAGAGCTGATCACAGTGCTCCAAAAAACATCCCAACAAAGACTGAATAGACAATGCCTCCTGACAAAAGGGAGTACAGGGAAATAGGATGGGAGCTGTTGCAATAGAGAGCTGGTGATCAGTTACTGCAGGCTAAGACTTTCAGTGCTTTTATGGAGTGATACTAGAGCACTCAGAGCTACTTTGTCTCTTTGCCTCCCTATCAAAGACGACTTGCATCGCAGACAATTTGTGGTGGCTTCAGGTAAAAATTAAATTTGTTTTATGAAACAGCTTTATTTTAATTTTCTGGGACAGTATCTGCATGTCCTTTGATGAAGGCTAGTGATGAGGGGTCTTTTGGGGAGCTGAAGTATTGGAAACCTCAGATACAGTTGTGATCCAGTCATGTCTCTACTAACCTTGTGTGATCTGTTCCATATCTCTAGAGTCCTTTTGCAGGTCCTCTATTGAGAGCTGGCTTTTACTATGTTCTCAGATGCACACAGTTTGTCTTTCAGCAGTCCAAGATAGTGTATTCTCATCAGGTGAAAATAGAATCCTGCAACAGAATTTCTTCCAGGACATCTGCAAGGACCGGTAAGCAGTGTTTGAAGACAATTCTATGTTGTAACTTAGCTCATGTAAATAGGTGTAAGCCACAGAAAATCTTCCTTGGCTGGTGTATAATTCCCCCTGCCATTAGAAGGCAGTATGGCAGCATTTCATTCTGAACTGAATCCAGCGCCTTCAGCCTTTTGGCTCTGTATCCCTTTACAGTTTTTTCTATGAGACTGGCACTGTGCTGTCAGGTGCTTTACCATGGTAAGCACATTCTCTCCATCTTGGCTAGTCAAGGGGACAAAAAGCTTGCACCTGTTGGGCACAAGGCCTCTAGCAACTGCCTCATTGATGTAAGCAAGATGTTTACATAGTGCTTTTTATCTTTCTCATGTTGTAGTTCCTAGGGTTACATGAGAGCTCATGCTGTGCTTGAGAGCCCCGAATTTATCTCTGTGATAAATTTATCTCTATGATAGTCCCCTGCAGCCTCTGTCCCTCCAACTTTGTATTTTGCACTGGTCTGTGCTTGCTGGGTTATAGAGAATGATGTGAGTCTTGTCATTGAGAGCAGCTTCTTTTGCATGTTTTAACCCATCCCATCCATCCGTAGGCAGTGGGATATACCAATACCAATAATGAGCTGGAATTGCAACTGGTCAGTGTAGACCTCTGCTTGTGTCTGTGTGTAATGTCATCTTACTGTTCACAATTGCTCTTGAATCTCAAATGGGGAGCCTTTTTTTAATCCATGGATTACATACCCTCTGAGTTGCCCGCAGCACACATTCATTACTTGAGGTGTCACAGAAGGAAGTTTGAGCCAAAGAATCTGGTCCTACATGTTCCTCTCCTCATGAGGTTCCTGAAAACTTATCCCAGTGTCCTCCTTGTTCCTGACCAAAGCACACTTTTGTATCCTGCCCACGTTCCTGTTCTGTGTCACAGATGCTCCAAGCCTGTCACAACACTTGTTTCCCACAGACAGAAACCTCCAGCTCTATCCCTTTCCTTCCATGGGAACATCGATTGCCCTGCCATTCTGGCGTGTCAGTCCTTTGACTGAATGCTCTGTTCCTGTCTCCTGCAGCCCAGCCCAGAGCTTGTCATGGCTCCAGGATGTGCACAGCAAAGTGCACTGAGCAGACTGAGTGAAAGCAGCACATCCAGTGCTTTTCTCTGCAGCCAGCATGCCACTGTCATCACACTGCCACTACTGCCTTCCTGTGTACAGAGGACAGCTGGGACTGAGCTTGGTGCATGCACTGAACAGGGTGGTTTCTGGGCCAGGAATATGTTAGGACCTGCACAATGCATGTGAAAGGACACCTAAAGAGGCCATGGCTGTAGCCCTGCTGTAGGTGTCCAGGTATGCTGCATTAGCACAGCAGTCTTTGCCTACCAGGCCTGCATTCATGTTAAAAAAAAAAAAAGTGGGAAAAAAGCCCCAACCAACAAAAAAAGAATGAACTGGAGAGAGAGGCTAACAGCCTAGCAAGACCTACTTTTCACTATATTTTTAGCCTCTGGTTTTATTTTTCCCAGTATAATTCTGGATTAACTATTTCATTGTTTGTTCAGGTTGAGATCAAGTTTAACTGATCTAGAATTCTCTGATGCCATCCCCTTTGTCCTTTTCAAACAACAGGATTTTCCCTATCATTACTTCAGTCATGTTTCATGTTGGGTGTTGTTTTGGTTTTGTTTTTATAAAGGTGTTAAGTGACATCACTGATGAGTTCTTTGGAGTTCTCTGAGTTGTTCAAATTGAAAGTTTTACTTTTGAAAGATATTTCCTCATGTCTTGAATATTAAAAACAAAGGATAATTTGAGCCATCTTGTGTTCTTTGGGTTTTAGAGAAAATTAGTAGCTACAGATTTCTGCCATCTCTCCAACTGTCTAGGCCTAGACAAGGGTATTCTTTCTACCACAATATCTAGTTTAATAAGGAGACAGGTCTCTGTGTTGCTGGGAAATAGCATTTTTTAAAAAGATGTAACAATAAGAAATAAACTGTTCAAACTTCTTTGTGATGCAGCTTTCCCCAAGGTCCAGTTTACTTTGCTCTTATGGAAATAGCTTTGCATATTTCTTGGTACAAATAGCCTTAGGAGTTTTCTTCTGAAAGATTTTTGTTCTTATGGAGAAGCTGATACTTGTACAGCATGCTGCATTCAGAACACTGCTGTTGCTGGCAGAGGGTCAGTGGTGCCTCTGGTAAGGCATGAGCCAGTCCCTCACAGGAGCCAGAAAAGATGGCTCTAGTTTGATGGGTTTGGGAGTGGCCAGGGCCAGGTCATCATCTTAGAGCAGCTTTTTCTCTCTGCTCTTGGCCCATCTATTCATGGGTGCCATGAGATGAGCTGTTGTCCAGAGGCAGTAATTGTGGAGCTGGTGGGAAGTAGCAGTCAGGTCATGTCACTTCCTTAGCTCCAGAAATACCTCTGCAACAAATTCATACCTTCTGCAATCTGTTTGTAGAATCATTGAGTTACAAAATGATTCAGGTTAGAAGAGATTTCAGGAGGTTGCTGATACAGTCTCTTGCTTAAGGCAGGATCAACACTGAATTCTGATTTGGCTGCTCAGGTCTTTATGGAGTTAGATCATGAAAGCCTACAAAAATTAGAGTTGTACAGCCTGTCTATGCAGCTTATTTCAATGCTTGGTTGACCTCATGATGGAAAAGCTTTTTCTTCTGTTCAGTTTGAGCTTCTCTTGTTTCTCTTTGTTGTTTACTGCCAGTGCAGGACCCACTGTAAAGAGCCTGTCTCCATGTTTTTGATAAGGTGCTTATTGAAAGCCTGCTGCTAGGTCCCTCCAAAACCTTCTCCAGGCTCAACAAACCTGGGTCCCTCAGTTTCTCATCACAGGACAAATGCCCCGAACCGCTTATCCCCTTGCTCACCCTCCGTTTCTTGGAGCAGTTTATCAATATTTCTCTCGTAATGGGGTATCTAATCTAGACAGCATACTCTAGATGGAGTTTGGCAAGTGCCAGGTGAAGTGCAATGACTATGTCCCTGGAACCTGTGTGGCCATGCTCCCGTGGGCACCATGCAGGGCACTGTTGGCCGTTTTTGCTGCCAGGATGCACTCTTATGTCTTGTATTCAGTTTAAGACCCATCAGTCCTCCAGGTCCTCTGCAGCAGAGCTGCTACCCAGGCAGGCAGACCCTAGTATGTACTGTCACAGTGGATTATTTCTTCTAAAGTATAGGGCTTTTGCATTTGTCCTTGCTGAATTTCGTAAGCTTCATGTTAGCCCTGCAGCCTTTCTAGGGCATTTTGGATGGCAATCCTGCCTTAGGCATATCAACTGGTCTCCCCAGTTTGGTGTCAAGTGGAAGCTTGATGAGAGTGTGCTTTGTTGCCTCCTCTAGGTCATGGATACAGATGTTAAACAGGACAGGTCCCCTGCGTGTATCTTGTTACTGGCCTACAGGTAGGGTATAAACATGACCCTCTGGGCTTCATCATCCAACCTGTTTTTAACTCATCTGATAGTCCACTCATAATGGTTTACTGTCAGTCTTGAAGCATTCTGGGAAACAGTACTGAATGTTTTGCTGAAGTCAAGGCAAATGCCTTCCATGCCTCTCTCCTTGTCCACAAGTGCTATCATTTTATCATAGGAGAGAATCAGGTTGGTCAGGCATGACTTATTCTTGGAATATCCACACTGACTGTTCCTAATCACCTTCTTCTCCTTTGTGTGCCCAAAATACATTCTGAGTGGACTAACTACATGATTTTCCCGAGGACACACATGAGGTGATTGACCCTAATTTATTGGATTTTGGGCCTCTTGAAAATGGATCAGAAGGAAATTATAGGTCAGAGAGAAACCCATAGTGTGTAAAGTCAGCTACTTTCAGTGACTTTTTCCTTGGTCAGCTCACAGCCAGCACAGAGTTGCTGGTAGTGTGCATGAAGGAAGTAAGAGAGTTTTCTGCCTCCCTCAGGTGTGTTACCAAGGGACGTGAGAAGCCAGGAAGTTAAATTGCAGGAGTTAAATTGCAGGATGGAGCATGTGGTGGGTCTTCTCATGAATTGCACTTTAAGCAGCAACTGATGAAGCTAAGGGTTTGCTACTTGAGCAAACCTAATCACAGTCTCAGGGCAAATACATTTATTTAATAGAAATTAAGATCTCTGAGGGATTCAGTTTAGGGGCCTTAAAGGCCTTTCCCTGCAACTGCATGCAGTGTCACTCTGCCTCTCACTGAGGAAGGTCTGCTTTCATGCTTGGGCATCTGCCTTCATCTCCATTCTGTATCTCTCCCCTTCCTTGAGGAGGAAAATGGGCCTAGTCCAACCCCAGAAAATGTTACACACATTGGAAAGACACATTTGCCCTGCTCTCTTCCTTGAGAAAAGTTCAGATAAAGATAAATGAATGGTTTTTTGCAAACTCCAGTGAGACAGTTGGAGCACTGGTGTAATTTCTCTCAAGGTGTACCTGTCATCATTATGTTAGTGTTGCACAGCTTAAATGCAGAAGTTGTAATCAAAGCTGTGAAGGTCCACTGTATAATGAGAAGTGTGTTCACTTCCTTCTTGCAAGAAATCTAGAGAGAGAATTTCTCTGTTGGCAGGCCAGGAAGAAGGTTGAGAGAGGAGAAGAGGTGGTTATTGGGAGCACCCCTTTGGCCTCCTGCTGGCCCCAGGGCAAGAGGGGAGGTTTCAGCCCAGTCCCAGATGTTGCTTTGTTTTTGTCAGCTCACCTGCAGTTGCCTCAGATGAGAGAAGTAGCTCTGCTGAGAAGCTGTTCTGTTACTAGCACTTTCCCAGAAGGAAATTGAGATTTCCATGTGCTTCTAAATGGATGTATTTGCAGTGAGAGGGTTTCTGGGGCAAATTTGACCCTTACATCCACAGGCGTGCCAACAGGCATGTGAAATGCAAGTATCTTCAGCTGCATTTTTCAGATACCTTTATACAACTTCTTGATTTCTTCAGCATGCATATTTGTTCTTCCTACCCTAGCTTTTCATAAAATCATAGAATATCCTGAGGATATATTGGAAGGGACCCACAGGGATTGTCAAAATCCAGTTCCTGGTTCTGCACAGGACAGCTGAAATATTACATCATGTACATGAGAGCATTGCCCAAACCCTGCTTGAACTGTGTCAGGCTTGGTGCTGTGACCACTTCCCTGGGGAGCCTGTTCCAGTGCTCAGCCACCATTTGGGTGAAGAACCTCTTCCCAATAACCAACCTAAATCTCCCCTGGCCCAGCTGCAGGCCACTCCCTCAGGTCCTGCCGCTGGCCACCAGAGAGAAGAGATTGGTGTCTGCCCCTCCTCTTCCCCTCACAAAGAAGTTGCTGTGGATCAGGAAGAAATGAGATTAAATGGAATATATATAAAAACTGTTTTGTAGAGTAGCATTGATCCTGACAGACTCAAGAATCACTTTTACAAAAAGCTTTGAATGAAGAATTGCTGCTCAGTTTAGATGCTGGGGCTGGCTGATCCTGGGCTCTTACAGTATGTGGGAAATGCTGTCTGCAAGAGGGGGCTTTCAGCACTGGGTTGCCAGTCTGTAAATGTCATGGAAGGGTGAGGCAAAGATGGGAAATGTAACAAGGGAAGCTTATAAATTTTGCCTTTGATGGCTCTGTCTACTCTGCAATGCTTTCCAGCCCCTCCTCTGCAACTGGTTCTAATGGCCAGTACAGTTGTTCTGCCTCTGGGTAACGTGGCAGACTTACCTTACCACACCTTTCTCCTCCTCTAGAGAGACAAAGGAGGGCAGTCTAGATAAAAGAAGGTGCAGGGCAGTTACACAGGAAAGAGCCATCCAGCATTTGACATAAAGCTAGGTGGAGTGGCATGAACAAGTATAGAAGTTATCATGCCAATTTGCCCAAATTATCTCCCTGCTCCTGAGTCCTGTTTCCCAGCCTGGCTGATGCTTCAGAAGAGTCCAGTTTGGGGGAAAGGTGTTTTTCTCTGTTGCTGGTTTGAGGTTGACTTCAGCCTCCAATTTTGGATAATTTTTGGCTTTTCTCCAAGAAAGTCGGTCCAGCTGGTGGCACATTGGCAAGCTCAGGGTGCAGCTTTGTATGTTCTCATCTCTTTTTGTGAGAATTTAGATATAGGAACAGCTATTGCCAGTACACAAATCACCACTTAAGCCAAAGAGCTGCCACTGAATTTATCTATAAAGTTTGTGGAATATTCCCTCAGGTGGCATCCAATCACTGATGTGGGCTTGGGTGCAGTGTTACTCATTGATGTTCAGACATTTACCAGCTTATGAGTTTTAACTGAATCTCTGACTGTCATGATAATAATTTTATGTGAAGAGGCAGATTGTTCTAAACTACTATGATATTCTTGCAGCAAGTTTTGGCTGCTGTCAGTGAGGAGGACTGAAGAAACTGTATAGATCACACTATAATTCAAATAGCTATCTGATACAATTTTTAATCCTGCTTAAGCTGTGCTACTTAACTCAGTGCTACTTGGTGAGATAAGTCCCACGAGTTAATGTGGTTTCATATGTTCTATATTCTCTGGAAACTTTTCTCAGCTTTGCATTCCTGTTTCTGCTCTCTTCCAGAAGATACTCGGTGCTAACCAGCTATTATGGATCTTTCTGAGGGCATAGTTTCCTTTTGCTCTTTTTGCTGGTATGTAAGGAAGGAAAAAGATGGAGAACAGCAATGTTTCCCCTGAGAGATTCCCCATGCATACTGCTGAAGACAGTGCTACTGTAGTGCACAGAACCCGGGGACAAAAATTCCCGTCTATTATCACTTAGTATTTCCTTCCTGGTGTATCTGAATAAGTGGTGGGGTTTTTCCCTGCTCTTTTTTTTTTCCTCCTTGCCACCATTGTGGAGTGAAAGCTCATTTCCATCTAACTGTCTATGTTTCCTGTATTCCTTTGGAACTTCCAGGTGCATTGAAGTGTTCTCTGAGAGCCATCAGCATTGCCTGAATTTCACCAACAGTTTTCTGCTTTCCTATCCATCTTTGTCACTCTGAGGTTCTTCTTGGTCCACTTTTATCTTGATTAATTTAAATTAAGCTGTCATCTGCATTTTTCTACCACCTGTTCTTCTCAGTTTCCAGGTCACTCACAATATACCTCAGTAGCCCTAGCACAAGCCCTGGTGTGACTAAGTTTTTGAGCTGTACACATTCTGAAGAGTAGCTCTTCATTCTATATTAACACTTTCAGTTTAATCCACTTTCTCATTTGTGAGAATGCTTTCCAAAGGCTTTCCAAGAATGTTTCTGAAAGAAGTGTTACCTAAAGGTCTAGATTGTCATCTAGTTACCTGAAAGCTGTTCCTCAAAGCTGTTGCAGA
This sequence comes from Passer montanus, assembly GCF_014805655.1. Classification (NCBI taxonomy): domain Eukaryota; kingdom Metazoa; phylum Chordata; class Aves; order Passeriformes; family Passeridae; genus Passer; species Passer montanus. Next base: position 17,324,710 of record NW_024365381.1, read on the forward strand.
GATACTTTTAAAGAAGGACCAATTCTTGTTCACCAGTGAGAGCACTGACAAATTAGTACTGTTAATTATTTGTATAGTGTTGTGTATAGTTTATACAGCCTAGATTGTCATCTAGTTACCTGAAAGCTGTTCCTCAAAGCTGTTGCAGAGGTACTTTAAAAGAAGTCCATTAATCAAAGGACCAACTCTTGTTCAGGAGTGAGAGCACTAACAAATTAGTACTGTTAATTATTTGTATGGTGTTGTGTATAGTTTATACAGTTTTAATTCTTTATGCTCATAATTCTAACTCCAATTTCTGTGGGCATAGGGATCAGACCATTGGATCAGGGAATTGAGGAGCTTCCCTACAGTGTGGACTTACTCTTCCCTCACATCCTTCATGGGTGAGTTCAGTATTTATTGTAGAGAGCCATTCAGGGACTCACTGGGAAAGGTGTGACATACAGAGAAATGGCAAATTCTTCTTGAGCATTAAGTCATGTTTAGATGCTCTGACACCAGTCATAGCCAAGTCAGAGGCTGATGGGATGTGAAAAATGACACTGGGTGGTTATTGAGGAGAATTACCTTTGCAGTCTTTCCCCTTGAAAAGTCTCCTTTAGGCTAATTTCTAAGAGAGGGAAATGAGCACTGAGGAGTTATAAGGAGGCTGGTTTTGTGGGACATTCACCCCTGAGAAATCATTGTGGAACTGAGGTTTTCTCAGGACTTATGGATCGGTGCCCTTGGTCTATTTCATGATCCAATGCTCGACTCTCCCTTCATTCTGGTGTTCCTGGTCCCTGCAGTACTGAGCCTTACAATACTGCTGCTATTCTCTGCTCACTGGCATGTGCTTCCCAGGTGCTCATACCCTCCTGCTTGTGAGGCTGACCTGTGATGACAGCTGCCTGGCTGCCTATCAAAGGTTCCATTTAGAGTTAGCCCAAGAGCAGACAGAAGGCTGCAGTGTTACACCCCGAAATCTGACACAGTGTGGCTTGCCTGCTTTCAGTGGGTCCTTGACAGCCTTTCAGCTCATGTCTGTCAGACCCCTGCCAGGCACACAAGTTCACTTCCATCTTGGAAGAAGGGGAGAGAGAAGTGACATTTCACCGAGCGGTGGGCACGCCGGGGGATGCAGGGAGATAAGGCAGGATCACAGAAGCAACTGAAATCCCCAGCGGATATTGCGTTGCTGGCTGGATTGACAGGTTAAATGTGCTGCTGGGACAAGTATCCCTGCTCCCTCTGTCCCAGAGGACTGTGCACTGAGAATAGCACTCAATCCTAATGGATCTTGTCCTACAGTGGGACCAGTTCTGTCGTAGCCTGGCAGGAGGATGTTCATGGAGAATTTGTTTCCAAATTTCAACAGGAGCTACCAATAGAGCTTCTTTTTAAATAAAAAGTTCACTTAGCAAGCAGCAGCAGTAAATGAACAGAAACACTGATGTGGCCAGGGATGAAATATTAGCATTTTTCAAATCCGTTTAGTGAAGACAGCCCCTGGGCACTGGTTCAGGTCCTTGTGTTAGGGGGATGTTTGCAAAGCACTAAGCTAACTTACAGCCAAAACCTGCACAGGAGGGCAAAACTTGTCTGACTTATTGATAAACTAAGTCTGGTCTCAAAACTTAATAGCTTTGCATTTCTTTCATCTCAAGGTACTTAGGATACACCAGTCAAGAGCACAAGCTTTGGGTAGTGTTTTGGCTGCTCCAGACTTTAGGCAAGGAAAAGGAAAAAGTTTTGTTCAAGAGCAAAGTGAGGTGATTTGTTTGAAGAGCATCACTTCAGCTACTACAGATGACCATGATGTACTGAAAGGCCTCCCTGTTGCATCACAGCAGTGAGCAGCAGGTTCAAACTGTCCTGGCTCGGAGAAGCTGCCTGCACAGTTAAGAACTGCTCCTGCACATGGCTGAATTTTCTGGGGAAGTTATTTGTTCAAATGCTAATCTAGCCTTGACTAGTTCACAAGCTCTGGTGGATTGCTGCACAGGATGGCATGGCTGGAGGTTGTTGTCAAGCAGAAGTTTTCCACTCTTCCACTGTATCCTTGGGTAAGGTGAAAGTTGTATGGGGAGCCTTTTCTTTGAGGTTATTTGTTCCTACCTGATCTCTGCCAGTAAAGCTGTACCAGCTGTGTCATGTGAGTAGTAATTTCAGTCCAGCACCCACTACAGAAAATCCCTTGTACAGAAGCTAAGTCTAGGGCTCCTCAGCTGGGGAATGTGGTGTTCTCATGAAACAGGATGTCAGCAAATGGATGTCAGAAGGGAATGAGGGTCTTCCCAAGGAATTTTCTGTGTAGTCGTGAGGAAACACTGGTGACTGACCAGTGTGTGACCCAAGCTCTTACCTGTAGGTCCCAGACCAGGGCACTGTCCAGGCAAGTGAGTGTGTTTCAGGAGAGGGGGAGAGTGCTGGGGGGTGCAGGGGGACATCGGTCCTGCTGGGTCAGCAGTAATGAACTGAGCCAATACAGTAGAGTCAGGGGACCAAAGGGCTGTGAGGAAGATGCCTAAGGCCGTGTGGTTTGCTAGGGCAGGGAGAGGAGGTGCACAATGCCTGGGGACATAGTGCTAGGCAGACAGGTTGATACAGCAGTGAAGCAGTGACACGCTGTCATCCTGCAGCCAGTGTGGTGAAATTGCACCAAGGCACTGTGTGTCCTGCTAGCTGGCCTCTCCACATCACTCTCCATTCCCTGCCCACTCCTATTCTTGGCAATGGAGGCACTGCCTTTGTTTTGTGCTGTGATCTGTGTCCTTTCTTCCAGATACCATGATGACTCTGCAGTACCTCCTGCCTGATGTTAATGCCCAGACTCTTCAGCCCCATATCTAGGGTCTGTTGTCCACTTCCTTCCCTCCCTTGTTTGACAATCACAGTCCCATTCTGCAGCCCTATTGCTCAGTTCTGTGTGCAGCAGTGCCCCTTGCAGTGCCTACCAAGAGTTTAATAAAGATCTACTGCCTGAGTTACCTTTAGCTTTTATAAAGCAAAAAATGCAAACAGCTTGTAAGCAGCATTCATTACCTTGCACGCCTTCAGCTGCTTATTGGATACACATCCCCCTCCCTCCAGCATCTCTCTCTTTTTTTAATATGTTTTTTTTTAATTTGTTTTGATGAATGAGTGACAACCCTGACACCCGATTCGCTGAGATTAATAGAAACGACACAATATTTACGTCGCGCCGACGAGCAATTATCCTGCCATCTATCTTTGAGATTATCTTTCTGATTGAAAACTACTCATCCATGTAATCGGAATTATTTGGAATTAGAAGGGAATTTATGGCCCCTCTCACTCTCCCTCCTATTTGCCTCTGTCTCCATCCTTCTTCCCCCTTCTTTAAGAGGGGTCCTTTCTTCCTTCGTTCCTTCTATCCTTCCTTCTTTCAGCCTTGTGGATGGACACGTGCTTTGCTGTACAAGTCTGGTTGTTTCTGTAGATGGGGGATACTGGGCCATACTGTGGCCAAACAGGCACTGGGGACAGTGAGAATGCACTGAGGCTTGGACAGCAGCTGAGGGATGAAAGGCTCTTCAGAAGAAGGCTGGCATGGGAAGTGCATACGTGGAGGATGTGACACTGTGAAGGCTGAGCAGGCAGCACTGCTGTGACAGAATAACTGGGGGCACCTCACTTAGTTTTCTCTGTTTTACTCTTCCTTCCTTATTACTCTGTTTGGAATATGTCTTTCATTGGGCCACTGCTTTTTAAATGTGCTTCTTGCACATTTATTTTATCTAAGTATTTTTCTGGAAATATTTTTCCAGGTCACTCCATACAGGAGAAGGACCTGTTCTTGTGGATATCTTCCTGCATATTGTGAACCTTTCTGTAGCTGCTGCTGGTGTTTCTGCTTCTTCAACAGCCCCTGGAGACAGCCTGTTGTCCTCCAGTGTATGTGATGGACAGTGGCAGTCTTGCTTCAAAACTGTGTCCCCTAACACAAAGCTGTTTGTACAGGGCTTCTGGGAAGTGCTCTTGCTTAATTGTCATAGCTTTAAGGAGCTGATAGATGGTAAAGGACCTGTATTGTTTTTCTTACTGTGAAGAGCTCTGTCTTTTGCATTTTTTTCAGAAGCACTAGTGTTTCTCACACTTTATTCAATTTTCTTTTTTTCTTTTTTTTTTTTCTGGCCTGTGATGCAGAAGAGGAAAGTAGTCATGTTGTGTCAGGTCACCTCTAGAGGCAGAAGGCACAACTGTCCCTTGTTGGTGATTCTGAGACAGGACAGCAAAATTCTCATATGCTTCACTTCTTCTCTGGAAGCACATGGTCCTTAATGAAGCATTTAGTACCTTTCCCCTTTCCTGGATGAAGATAGGAGTGGGACTATCCTACTACATCTGGAGAAAAACATCTGTGCTCTAGCTCAGTCAACAGAGCTTGGTGGTTTTTTTTTGGTTTTTTTTTGTTTTTTTTCCCTTTGGTTTTTTTTGTGTTTGTGGGGTTTTGGTTTTTTTTTTGTTCTGTTTTTGTTTCTTTTTTTAAGTGGTTGTGGCAGAAACAGAGACAGTGAAGTGCGCGTCAGGGGAAGTCAAGCAGCAAAGACATTTTAAATGGATATAGTAGCGTCTGTGTCCTTTGAGAACCACAGCATGCAAAGGTCCTTGGCTCATGTGAATCCTGATGGAGAAGAGAGAAGGGAAGCACTGTGGGTTTCTGAACAAGTGCCATGTGCTAAATGAGAGGCACAGTCTGAGTGCTGGAGGAATTCAGCCTGAACTCAGAGATAGCAGCTAACATAGGAGCCAGACTGCCAAGATTTTTGATACCAAGAACAGTGTAAACAGTTAATAACACAAGGATTTGGAAAAGAAAATGTGCTCTGAGGTACAGTTGTTCCTTCAGCTCGAGAGATCTAGGCCCAGATGGGAATCCCAGATCCTTCCGCCCAGAACTACCCGATGTTGTTATTAATTAGTATGGAAATATTTTCCTTTCTTGAGAGAGGGCTGTCGAATTGCCAGCGGGATACTGGGGGGATGGGTGTGTGCATGTGTGGGGTAGCCTATCAAGAAACTATTAATTAGGTTACTTCCCACTGCTGTTGACATGCAGGGGAAGGGGGCTGTTTGTGGGCCAAAATAAAAAGAAAAGAGAAACTGAAAGACTGGGATCAAGCATGGAAAGCATGAGGAAAAAAAGGAGATGAGTAGGACAAAGCACACAGGCTGAAAGAGGTGTGTGTAAAAAGACATTCCTAAGATTCCCAAAGCAGAAGATGAGAAAAAATGAAAAACCAGGATATGGTTAGAAGCAAAGGGGGAACTCCTTCGAGACTGCAGCAGCATGGGTTGGACACAGCCACAAAAGGACTGACTGATCCTCTCCTGCCTTGTTACTGGTTTTGTTGTTCATGCTTCCACAAACTTGGCACCAAGGCTTCCACATGTCAGAGCAGTGATATTTTATGCCAACTGTTACTATGAAACAGGAGAGAATTTAGATGAGAAACTTTGGTTGTAGATTACCTTCTTTTGCTGGCTGGGTGTTTTACCCCCCTTCCTTTGGAATGGGATCTTTATGAGATTTGATGAATAATCATAAAAATATTCATTGGAAATTTTCCTTGGCTTTCTATATAATATTCAACCACTTTCTACTTTTATCAAGGTCTTTTTGCAGTCTCTAGCTCTGTACTTCTGGTCATGTATTTCTGGTTCAGCCCTTGGAGAGGGCTGAACACAAGAAAACCCCAGCAGAAAGCAATACTGTAGCCCTGTATGTAAGCAGTAGGTGCTGCATTTGCAGTTCTGAGAGAGTGCCAGAACAGAAAGAGACAAGAAATGTATGTGAGATTATGGGTTAGAATAAGTGAGGGATCTATTCACAGAGGGGAAAGAAAACAGAGCAAGTGGGTTACCTAAAAATATCAGTGCAGGCTCCTGGCTCCCTTGCAGAGGGAAGAAATCAGTGCAGTTGTGATTATTCAGAGAAAGTGTTTGTGGTTTGCAAAGCGGGAAGAATGGAGTGATAAGACAAAGACATAGAATTGATACCTCATATGGGACCAGCACAATCCAGATCTATTTATCCTGTGATCTGCCTCTAGAGAATGTAGCTGTCTGCTGCATTTTCTTCCAAGAAACCTGTCTACTATTGGAACATGCAGAGGATCTACTTACCCTCCTTGGAGCAATAGAGCACAGAAGGAAAACAGCTATCCAGACTGCAGCCTACCGTCACTACTTCAAATCCTCAAGTTCCCTAAGAGATCTAGAGTGAACAGGGGTGGTCCAAAGCAGAGAAATGGGTAAAAAGAGGCACTAAATCTGGAAGACTAATTTGGCTTTCAATTTCAGATATTTGTGCACAATAGTGACAATTTATCAGCACATGAAAGATTGTTCTTAGTCCATGCACATCTCAAGGGCCAAGGAAACTGTTAGCCCTAAATCTGCCACCAATTACAGAATCCAGGAGTGCTCATGAAGCCTTTGCCTACTCTCTTCCTGTGCTTCATGTAGGGCAGATTAGGGTTGGACACAGCCACAAAAGGACAGACTGATTCTCTCCTGCCTTGTTACTGGTTTTGTTGTTCCTGCTTCCACAAACTTGGCATGAGGTGGGATGATGTTCATCACCAAGGAGGGATATGGCAGCACAAGAAAAGTGAAGCAGGAAGAAACTGGGCACTGCACAGGTGAGGTGAGGGCTACTGGTTCCACATCCAGCTCTTCTCGGCCTTGGTGCCTTGTGGGTGTCACTTGTCTGTCTAGTTTTGTTTTGTTTTTAAAGAAAATTAAATACAGATAATTGTGTTCCTTAGAAAAATGCCCTGTCAGTTTCATTTTAATTTATTGTTAGGCCTGATTTTCTAAGAGAATATTGAGTATGTGATTACACTGGTTAAGTCTGTGTAGCTTTTTAATCTGTTGTCTAATTTCAAATGCATTTTGCACCCAATCAGAGTCTGAAAGGTATTAAGTTCACAAATTTCGTGAAATAGGTGACAGGAAGAGACCTTATTATTATACCTTAGGGAAAGACTGCAGGATGAGCTCATGCTTATTAGAGTCCAGGAAATCCACATGGGACAGGCACTGTCCAAATGCCCCAATTACAGAAGAGTTCACTTGAGGCTCACATTGAGTGCATCAGAGGATCCATTGTTTGGTCAGTGTCTCGCAGATTCTCTAGTGAATAGTAAGGCATGAGCTTCCTTCTTTTCGGACATTCGTAATCCTGGTAATTCATGTGGATTCCCTGGAATTTAGTAAGAGGTGAGTAACAGTGCAGCCTCAGTGTATTAGAGTTAAAAAGCCAGTCAAACACAACAGAGACAAACAAGGCATTTTTGTTTCAGATAGAAGATTCTTAAACTGAAGTACAGAAAAAATTGCTGATGTCTGAACTGACTGTATCCTCTGCCCTCAACTTATGTGTGCCCCAGTTTTCATCAGATTCTACTGGTTTCACTGTGATTCTGCATCCCAGTATAGTCAGCCTGGTCCAGTTCTGGCATAAATATTACTTTGGTCCGACACACTTAGTTCAGCACAGGTTCTTTGGAGATGTAAGCTAGACTAACATAAATGTGGTTATAGTTACATAACTTTTTTCAGTGAAATATTCTTGTAAAATCATTCCTGTGAAGTGGGGTAGTTACATTTACACAAAAATGATGCGGACCAGGCCTCAAATGACAAAGTATTTGCAGTAAAGACCATATTTGCATATTTACATATGTGTGGTGCTAAGTGTCAAAGGACCACAGGTTCTGAATGTTGGTTATAATAATAATAATAAGACAAATAACCTAAAAGTCTGTCTGGGGAGTCACCACAGCATGTCTGTAATTAGTTGAAGTAAAAATTATCATTTATGAGACATCTGGAAACATTAAGTCTCAGAGATGAATAGACCTATGTAGTCATCTCTGTCAGGGCACAACCTTAATGACATTTTTGTCTGTGAACTTCCTTACTTTTGCCTGCTCTGAACACTAAATAAAGGTAATGGCTGAAGAGCTTTTGTTTGCAATTTTGCCATTACGTAGACCACTGAGGCTGTCCATGACTCACTTAACTATGTTTGCAAAGGTAACAGGCAACATTTTGCAAACATAATGTAGCAATGCAGATGCAGTTTCTCTGCACAGTCTCACACATTCTGAAGAAGGAGCTGAATAAGTGTTTGCACTTATGGAGAACCTGGCTGAAGAAATCACCTTTGAAGGAGGGAATCGAGTAGTTCAGGGCAAGGAACTGCTTCCTTGTGGCTTTGGGTGTCAAGTCTTGTTTGCTTGTTTGCTCTTTGATTAAGCTTTTCTAGAGTAAGTAACAATTCCTCCAAGTTACTGCCACAACTCAGAACAATAGTAGTTTACACAGAAGACTTGAAAATAATTCTTAAAAAAATTGAGTGTTTTGCTAAATATTGTGAGAGAATCACAGAGATTTATGAAAATATTTTCTTGAGGAATTTGCTAATACCATCAAGAAATATGAAATGTCCCATGATTACAAGGAGCAGACAACATGCCTCTAAAGTCTCATTTTCTGCCTAATGACCACGGAGAAAATGAAAAATAAATTAACTTTTTTTCCTAAACATGAATTGTTTTCTTTGAAAACTTAAGAAGGAGACATGAAAACATTTCCACAGGCTATATGATTTCTAACATCACATTTTTACAAATTTCAAAATGGGAATTGTGTCATCTCATAAAGCGGCAAAAAGAAATTTCTTTGGGAGAATGACACATATGTAGCTCAACAGCTTTGGAGAGCAGGCTTCCAAAGAGAAGAAGGTAGACTGTCCTTCAAGTTTCCATGGGGTTTCACCAGGTAAATGAATCCCAGGATCTCATGGCAAGGCATAAAAGATATTCAAGAAAGAGAGGTTCTGTTGTTGTCTGTATTAAGGTATATTAACTCAGTGATAACTCAGCCTAGATACAATCTCATGGTGCTTTGCATTTGAATTAATATAGCCTAGATCTCATCTGGATATAAAGTCTAAATGAATGAGGCTGTCTTCCTGCTGAAATCCAAACCATCTTGTTAGGAGCATGCTCAAATAGCCCTATATAGCTTTGTTTTGTTAATGTACCTTTATTTGCTGTGTGGCATAAAAATGGGACTTCTCCTGGAGTTCCTGTTACCTGGCTGCAAAGTGACACTGCTGCCCAGCCTCGAAAGCACACAAGGGGTGGAATCCAGCCCTTCTGGCACAAAACTTATTGCTGCACAGAGGGGATAAAGGAAGGTTGTGATTTCATAGTGGGTTTTTTTCCCCAAGCTTCTAAGCACAGGGAAGAAGCTGCTATGGTGATGTGTTAGGGAAGAAGCTGCTATAAGTGCTTTAGATCTTCCTCCCTGTGCTCAGTGGGCAGTCACACAAGGCAGTGGATGAGTGTGTGAGGCCATGCCCGTGACACATTCCTTAAAGGGAGGGAACAGCAGAGGAGCTGGGCCTCACCTCCCAACAGCAGCAGGGCCCTAGGCAGAAGCGATGGAAGGGACTGGTTATTCCAGGTGAGGACAGGTCCAGGTGTGGCAAGAGCACAGACTAAAGCAACAGCAAGGGACTGAGCAACCAAATGTCTACATCTGGAACACGGGCTCCACAGAAACCTTCCTCAAGCAGCTGTTTCCAAGGGGCTTTGGGTAAATCCACTTGAAGTTAAGAATTTGACAGATGTTTTTTTTCCCCTTCTCACTGTTAAGCCTTGGTGAATGTGACATCTTTTTACAGGGGGTAGGTGGGGATGGGGAGGAGGAGGGGAGTATGGAGGGCAGTATAGTTGGCTATGGACTGTGCTGTACCTGATCTCCAGCTCAGGTTCCAGCAGTTCTGAATACCTGTGATGAACTGCAGAACAGCTTTGTGCACAGAAGTGGCCCATGGCAATTCCAGGAGTGTAGCAAGGGAGGAGGAGGGGGAAGAGGGCCACAGGGACGTTACAAGGGGATAGTCTCTGTGGCACATGCCAGGATTGTCTGCAGAGAAAGTGTTGGTGTTTTGGCTCTTTCTCAGCTTTGCATTCTGTTGGCTGGCAGCACATGGCTCTCTTGGGCTGTGGGGACAGCTGTGGTGCATTTGTCTGAGCACCTGGCACCTTATCCCGGTACCCCCTGGCACTGCCCCCTCTCTGCTGGGCCCATGTGTGTGTCCCTCCCTTCACATTCTCTCAGCACAAAGCATCTTCAGACCAAATCCTAAGTGACTGCTTTACAAGCAGTAAAGCTCTGTAGCTGCACTGACTTCCCCTGCAGCTTGTCCCCTCTGTGTGCTGTAGCCTTGCTCCTTCATGTGGCATGAGCTCCATGCTGAGTTTCTGGCTGCCTGGAGGGTAGAGGAAAGGAATGCTAAATCCTTTTGTGAAACTCTTCTTTCTGGCACATATGGGTAACTACATTTAAAGAAAAGGCTCTTGCCATTTTCCCCTTCTCTCTCTCGACTCTCTTAAAGATGAAATGCTCTGAGTTTTGAGGTGCTCCAGGCTGCAGAGCAGGAAAGGTCCAGGTTGGAAGAGTTTCAGAGGTGACTGGCAACTCTGAGCTGAAAAATGAGTTGAGGTGATGAAATGAGAGGGCAAAGGACACTACAACAGAATTGCAGTGAAGAGGAAGAAACCACCTCACTTACTGCTAAGAGGAAGCTGAGCCAAAGTTCAGCAGAACTTGCTATGGTTAGCTTAAAGACAGAAAGAGATACAAGGATGAGAAGGATACTACCTGGGTCTGTACCTGGTCAACATTTTAAAAGGGCTTAGAGCTCTCTGCCAAAGGCCTGGCAGCCATATAGTGGGCTCAGAAGTGGTTTTAGATGGTACAGAGAAGCTGAAAGGCTTTAGCTGGAAATGCAGATTCCTGTTCCATAGAGGTGCAAGGGAACCTTGTTGTACTTTTATGTGCTAGGGAGATTTCTGTGGGGGTAATGCTTAACCATGCATTTTGTGTTTGATTTACCCACTGTGAGGGAGTGTATTATGGTGGCAGAATTTCACTGCCAGCAAGGGAATTGAGGCAGGCATCTGCATGTGCTTTGCTGTGTCTGTGGAAGTCATGTGTGCCCTCAAGTGCCTCCCAAACACAATTGTTTCATTTCCTCATCAGGCAGGAATTGTAGGTAGGGGTTTGGTGTCATCTGTGTGGGAGAATAGGCTCTCCCATAATATCAAGACAGTTTCTAGTACTGTTCAGGGTTATTTTTGCTTGCCTGTCCTCTCCTACCTGTCCCTGTGGTGTATCCAGCCTGACACAAAAGCCCTAGCAACACCACCCAGAGATCACCGGGTCAGGAGCACTTGTTTGGTCTGGGGTACAGAGGGAGAGCTACTGAAGGAAGCAGATTTTCTTCTATCTATTGTGACACACTGTGGTGAGCTGACCTTGGCCAGCTGCAAGCTGCAGTTCCTTCAGGAAATACCCACCTGCTGCACCGTGCCCTCAGCAGGGGCAGGGGGGCAGGGTCTGCTTCAGCACCTCCAGTGCCTCCTCCCCTCCTGCTCTCACCGGAGTGCCTGTGGGGCCTTCTCTCACTCCTCACTGCCTGTGCAGTGTTTTCTGCCCTTTCTTAAACATGTTTTTCTATGGCCACCACCATCTTGTCCATGGGGCTCAGCTGTGCCCTGTGGTGGGTGGGTTGGAGCCATTTGGAACTGGCCATGTCAGGCATGGGCTAGCCCTGGCCTCTCCTCACTAAGGCTGCCCTGCAGCCACCCCACAGCCAGCACCTGGCCACAGACACCTGGTGTGGATCTGCTGAATGGCACCTGGCTGACAGGATTGTGACAGGGGTAGCACCTTCTCCTTAGACTGCTGAGAGTCTCACCCCCAGGCAGAGATAAGGGCTCTTTCTGGCACAGTTAATGTGGCTGGGAGGTCAGGCAGCACTGAGATCAATGGTGTGGCTTTGGAGTGGACTCATGTAGGACCTACTGCAGAGTTGGTCTTTCCTCACTTTAGAAGCTGCAGGATTTGCACAGCACCTCACTTTCTTTTGAGAGCTCTGCTGAGTTGTGCCAGCCTGCTGGCAGTCCTCAGTTGGAATGGGGACAGGTGAAACCCCTCAGCTTGCATGCAGAGGGCTTCTCCTGGTAAAGCTAATTCCTCATCTGGGTGTCTGCAAGCAGAATATCCTCTTCCTCTGAGGAACTTCATCAGTTATTTCGCATCATTCTTATTTTTTTAAATTTACCTTTTAATCAAGCAAGACACACAAAGACTATGGAACCTTTCCCCAGAGAGGAGAAGAGAGCACGAACAGCTCCTCGACACACAAATTTGGAGGATGGTGATGCTTCTTCAAGAGAGCTGAGCTAACAGTCTGGCTGTAAGGAGTTTAGATCTGGAGCCAGACATCATGGTTGGGCCTGTCTGTGGTTATAAAGTAGTTGTTTGGGTTATGTAGAAGTTGTCTGATGGATCTGAGCTAAGAACAAAACAAAAACCCAAGGGGGAAGCTGTTTCTGGCGATCCTGGTCTCTATTTGATCTGGCACCAGAGCTGACTTAAATCTCACTTTTTCCTCCTTATCCTGATATCGGAATTGGTACCTGCTCTATTATGACAGTTACCATGCTTCCTCTCCGTCCCCGCCACGCCAAGGTCACTGGGAACATGAAACAGGATCTCCTGCCTAAGCCGACCGTAGTAGGCTGCGGGGCTGCTTTGAGCTTTGTCTGAGTGCACAGCTAATGCCCTGCCAGCACAGGTGTGGACTTGCTGGTGCTAAACAAGGTTCTGAGCAAGTGGTACAACAGTGGTGAGTTTCTGCAAAGCATCTGCAGGAAAAAAAAAAAAAAAGTGCAGAAGGTTCTTGCCCCAAATGATGCAATGGGGCAGTGCCCTGTGCTGGAAGAGGATGGTGGTGGTTTCCAGTGAGTGAATATTGTGGTTGCATAATTTAGGCAGGAGTACCTCCAAGAATTCTTATTCTGGTTTTTACTATTATTATTTTTTCATGGGTGTGAACCAAGAAGCCCTTTTGGGCAAAGGCTGTGTAATAGGAGTGAAAGCCATTTAGGCAGGAGTACCTCCAAGAATTCTTATTCTGGTTTTTACTATTATTATTATTATTTTTTTCATGAGTGTGAACAAAGAAGCCCTTTTGGGCAAAGGCTGTGTAGTAGGAGTGAAAGCTTAGAATGGATCTAAGCAAGCAAAGGGTAGACGTAACTGTATTGTCATGGTGTGTGTGATACACTGACAAATGCTGTGTACTTAAATGTAGTGCAGCATATGATTGTCCTGGTGCTTGCAGGCTTTAGTTAAATCCTTACAGATTTTATTTCTGTGTGTACATGTAGAACTGAATGCTTGCTCTGGATAGTTTGTGAACACACTCTGTTTTGTTGCTCAGGCCAAGCTAGTTTTCATTAGTGCATTGTTATTACTGGTGGACTCAGAAAAATGAGGGAGAGGAGCATTCTTTTGTGCTTGCACTTGCTCTTCCTCAAGCCAATGGCATAACCTCTGCTGGAGCAGCCCCAGGTGGTGCCTCTCCATAGTCTAATTCTACAAATAGCTGTGCCAGGTGAAGACTTTTCTCTGCCCACAGGTCCGAAAATGAAAGAATAGATTTGGCTGCTGCCTAATCCAGGAAAATTCCCTAGTCCTAGCCTGACATGCTTTACTTGTGTCTATTCAGAAAGTTTGCATACTCCCTTCTGCCAAAGAATTGCTAGAATTGTAATCTCCAGCTGGCCAGCAGCTGGACAGTGCTAACACCTTTAGCTGGAATGGTTAATCTGGTAGGAGGCTTGCGTTAAAATCTTAGTCATTTCTACATTCCTAAAAAATAACCATATATATAGGAACTAAAGAAGAAGCAAAGTTTACAAGAGTATTAGAACAGTATGACTTTCCCTGCTGATGACAGAGACCTGACATGGCAACATGGCATGAACCATGCTGGAGGGTGCATGAAAAAACTGCATGCAAGCATACGAACTTTGTGTTCAATGTGTGCAAGAAAAATGCCCTGCTATGGCTGTTGGTTGCACAGAAGAAGAATACTGAAGCATTATGAAGTTTATGGCATTAAAATTAAATAAGGAATTAAAAAAACAGTAATCTTGCAATAATATCAGCATTTCCCTCTTGAGCAATTGCTGTTTTTCAGACTATTTTGTATCAAAATGTGTAGTATATTTAACTTCCTATTAGATATAAGAGTCATACTGTATGTGTCAAGCATACAGAAGAGAGTTGTTATTAAAACTTTTTCATTCTTTTATCTTTTATTCTTTTCTTGTAATTTTCAGTCTTGGAACAGGTTTGTTAGTTTGGGTTTTCTTACATTAATTTCCTTTACATTAAAACAAACAAAAAAATTTAGAACACATTTTTGGTGTTAAGTAGTCCCTGTTTGAAATCTGTGCAATTCACACCTCACTAAATCCAGCAGGGCACTAACGCAGCTGTTTACAAATTTTGGGTTTGTGAGGCTCTTTCAAAGTAACATGACTCTGATGAAGAAACTTTATTGTGTGTTATAATTATTCTTCATAGTTTGTGGCTAGCCTTGGAAACTGCAAATCTGACTTTCAGTTTGTCTTTTAATACTTGTATTCATACCTGCATTTCCTGATATAAAAGCAGCACTGACTCTGAGTTCTAAACTTACAACATGTAAATCAGATTTGCACCATTTGAGGCACTCAGGAGAAGGGACAAAGATTATCTGTATGGTTTGTATAGTTTAATGTACAGGTGGAGGCAACGAGAAGATTACATGGATTGGACCAGTATTTTCAAGCTTCAACTGCTTTTACTTTGGCCCTATCCAAAAGAAAAGTATCTGTGAATTTTTGTTTGTTTTTGTCTTTAAAAAGAAAGTATATTTTGCATTCTTCTATAATAACTTGAATGCAGCTGAGGAAATTCTGCCGAGATTTATATGTGCAAGACTCAAACTCTGTGTCTGAAGGAAAACAAGCACTGAAATTTTACGTACAATGTAGTATTGAGGATCTGAGACTGAAATACAGGTGCATGATCAAAGTGGCCCTAGCAAGAAGCAGTTTTAAAAAATCTTCCCAAGCAACAAGTAGAAAATACTGCACTTGCACTTTACAATGGGTAAAAGGTACCTCAAGAATACCTTGTACTTGGGTAACTCAAGGAAAGAGGTGAGCCTTTCTAGAGTCTACAAGTCACTAATGTTCATCTTTGTAATTCCTTTTGCTTTTTAATGTATCTGTTTTTGAAATCTTCTGGCTTTCTTTGTGCAGTGTTTTGAGTGGGCATTCAGTCTTATGGCCTCACTCTTGGATTCTTTCTGTGCCTTGCCCTGCGTCTGGAATTAAGTGCTGTTTATGCACCAGGGTGCTGGCAGTGGGGGTGGGGAAGTTGTGTTTGAAGTTTTATCCGAAGCAGATCTTCTCTGGATTGCTAGGTACCCCACTGGGTGCAATTAAAGTCATACATCCTGCTGTCTAAAGGCAGAGAGGAAGGGTGGAGGAATTCTGACTCCATTCAAAGTTCATTCATGCTACTTAACTGTGGCATGCTGTCAAGACCTCCTCCCTTCACCCTTCAAGCAGAAAGTGGAAGAATGAGGTACTAGTCTAGGCCCAGGACTTCTGCTCTGTAGGTATGGGATGCTAGAGATAACACTGGACATGGACCTAATTACTGAACAGAACTTCCTGGCTACCTGCTTGACATGTACCTAAAAAGTTCTTGTGGTTCAGACTACACCATGGGTATTCCCACCAGACCATCAGTTTAGCCCATGACAATGTAAGGGGGCAGGCATGATGCTTTTCCATTCAACACAAAGCTTGACAGAGTAGTATTTGAAGAACTTTAGATGTCAGCAATATGCAACAGCAACGATCAGTCTGACAGTTATAGCTGAGTTTTTCAAAAGTGACTTTTGGATTTAGGTTTTGGGACCTTCATCTGCCATGCCACAGCCTGATTATTCTGTGTACCGAGTGCCTAAAATTCCTTCTAATGGCAATGGGTAGTGTAAAAGGTCTTACAGCTCTCAGTATTAAAGCCCAAAATATCTTGTACTAGCCAGCCCAAATGAGAGGACAAAAATAAAATTTTTCATTGTTTATCAGGTAATTTTTCATCTGAGATCTGATTCAACTAGGTGAAGGACCAGAATCCAGCAGGCAGTTGAGGGTGTGTTTCCATGCTGGAGCTCAGCCTGTCAGATACTATTTTCCCCCTCTTCATTTGTAGGTCTTCATCTGTAGATATCAAAGTGCTTTAAAGCACTGTGTTAAGCATTGTTATCTCTGGTTTTTTAGAGCTGAGGGATATGCAGCTGTGCCAAAGTGACAAGCCAGACTTCACACAGGACAGTAGCTCAGCTGAGGAAAATGGCTAATCATCATGAGTCTTTGCCCAGTGCTTCATCAGACCCCTCTCCAGTGAACACAGTGGGTTTTTTTGTAAAACTCCTTGACTAAATCCTACCAGTTTAGACACAAAGGACACTGACCTGAGGTGAATTAAGCATGCAGTAGGATTTGGCCAAAAGAGAGGAAATTACTGTATCTTCCTATCTTCCTATATAATCAATAGCTTAAATTTAATGAGACCTTGGCTCTGACCTGGTGGGTCCTTGCCTTGATTTGGGATAGCTGCTCTTGTTGAACTAACTTTCTTTACTCAGTAACAGCAGCAGCTGCAGTGTGGTGTAGACATGCCTAAACTAGCTTAAACAGTTCAGGTACTGCTAGCCACTGAGCCAAAGAACCATGGAGTTCAGCACGGGCTTGGTGCCTGAGGATTTTATCCTGCTCTTTGAGTTTAGCATTTATTTACTATCTCAGCTCAAGCAAGCCTTGCAATTTGTTGAAAAGAAGGCTGGTGGGTCTGGTGCCCTGTCTGCACTAGTACTTTTTCCGGCAGAGGTGAGCGTGGCACTAGGGTTAATTGTAGGAGATGTAGCCAAAGACAGTAGTGTCATGAAATCTGTTTTGCCTCTCCCTGCCTACTATTCTCCCTCTTCTTCCCCACTCTTCCACTGGTCTTCCTCATTAGCTGCCTTGCCTTTGATCCCATTTGCTATGAAGTTTCCTAGTCACTAAGTCTCTACTGGAGATCATGAATACCTAGGAGCTGGTGAAGGCTTGGAGAAAGAGCTGCCTGCTGGAAATGTCACTGGCCTTGCCTGACTGTGGCTCTAACAGAAGAAACTGTAGGGACTAAATGGGAAAATCCAGGACCATTCCCCTTGTGTCAGGTAAAAAGGACCAGAGCAGCATTTGTGATGTGCTCTCTCAAGTCACTCTCTGGATGGTGGGCTCCCAGCTCAGCCTCTGTAAGAGCTTTGTTGATATCTGTAACTCATCACTTTCTCCTGGCAGCCAAGGACTTAAGCAGAAAAGAGGGTTCAGGTCCTTGAGAGCTAAGTAACTTCTGCTGAGTCAATAGGGAGGTACCATCACTGCCCTCAGTTTTGTTTGCAGGAACAGCCTCATCAAATAGTGTTTGTGGGCAGAGACCCTAAGTAGGCTGCCGAGCTGTTAAATTGCCAACCTACCCACTGGTTTATTCTGCAGCAGAAATACAAGCATGTCTGGACCAACCCACAGAACTCAGCTCTGAACTCTTCTCTCATTTTGTCAGAATTCCCAGCTTGTTTTGAAGATGGAATTTATTTTTGTTCAATTGCAAAAGAGTTGGATGCAGTCTGCTAGTTGTGTTTTGCCTCTCCTTCTTTGTGCAGTGAATTTTGTTCATTCACTTTACATGCCTCAAGTTGCTGTAATGCTGCTGGGAAAGTAATTGCCTTGCACTTTCTCTTTCTGATGCCCACGGGTGACTGTGGGGGACTCCTCCCTGGGCACAGTGCAGAGTTAAAAGCCCAGCTTTTGCTGCCTTGCTTAAGACCTGGTTATTTCTTTCTTTTTTTTTTTTTTTTTTTTTTTTTTTTTTTTTTTTTTTTTTTTTTTTTTTTGTCAGCTGCCTGTTATATCAATCACAGAGCTGGGATCTATTTATAGGTTGGGACTCGGAGTACTGTGTCCTAGTCACAAAGAGAGGCAGAGACGCAGAGGGGACTGTCGGCTGGTGCAGGCAGAACCAAAAGATATTTAATCAGCAATTAGAAACACCTGAGGGCAAGGGAAATTCTACTCCAGCCTCGAGCCTCATCTCTCAGCCTGCAGCATGTAAGTAGTGAACTTCTATCTTTTATTGCGTTTATGGGCTTGTGTTTTGTTTCATTTCTTTTTTTTTTTTTAATACAAGCATTGCTCTGCACAAATCCTTTTATCTGGTCTAAAAATTATGGCAGCATCTCGATACAGTTAAAGGTAATATTTTTTTTATTTTCACTCTGTCAAAGGAAGGTCAGTGCGACCCACAAGGAGAGGAGTTGGTTCAGAACTTTGTAGAAATCAGGCAGTTTCACTATTTGAGCGTGGCTTTTTCCTCTGGAAATAAGTAAATGAAAGTTTGAGTGGAACAGTTTTGTTTTGGGAACAGAAACAGTCAGGTTTGCTGGCATTCCAAAAAGGTCAATGTATAACGTAACTCTGCTTAAGGGCTTACCAAGGACAGGTGCTATTTATCCCATGCTGGTAAAGGCAAACCTGGGAACTTTAGCAGTCCTGTCTTAAAAGAACCAAGTGACAACCTTTCCTCTTTTAAAAAACCCAATACCCCCCAGCTGCATATCAAATCTTTTCTTATCAGACACATGCAATGAAATTTTGCTTTTACTGAAGGTATTTAGCAATAAGCAGTTGATGTTTCTTTAATTTTAAAAGTCCCAAAGCAACTGAAGAATCTTCAATGACAAAAGAGGGGTGCAAGTCTTTGCAAAGTTGGCACAGTGATAATCAAAGAAGGAACTTACTCTCTAATCACCAACGAGGTGTTTGCTTTAAAGCAGCCAAGATGTAAAATGTTTAAACAATTATATATTTTTGGAGTATTTTATTTAACAGAAATTTTAAGACAGGGAGAACAATCATTAGTCAGATTTTTTTTTTTAATTAATAGCTTTTAGTAGAAATATGAAGAGAGGGAGAAAAATAATGACTCTGGTTTTTTGTTAATAGCTTTTAGTATAATATTTTTTGTCAAAATATGAGGTTTTTCTTGTTTCATGTTTTTGCTTCAGAGGTTTGTGTCACGTCTTTTTACAAAATTTAGGGTTAATATTTGTTTCTATCATAGGAAAATAACCATGCTCTGTCTAGCCCTCAAACCCTTAATATTACAATTTTAATTTTGGTATGTCAAGTTTTTAGCATAAATTTCTCACTACATATATATGTTCTAGAAAACTTTTTTACTCCCGAAATATACCATTTTTGAAGGTAGCAACAAATAAAATGAAGCTAAACTTAAAATAATTTGGAGCAAAAAAATGTCTAATAGAAACAGAATAATAAAACCAGAGCTGCTTCACAGTGAAAACATCAGATTTTGGGGAATACTTGATAGATTAATTTCTTGGATTGGCTGTAGAAGGGTGACAAATAGGCTTCTTCTTTAGTTCTTTATTTTGTATTTCTTCAGTGTACATTTTATAATACTTAGAGCATTTAGCTTAAGTACTAGGAATGAAAAAATATTGACTACATATTAATGCTTTCTAAGTTTTTATCCATCTATGTGAATACTCCATCATTCAGCTAGAATTCTGATATAAGGAAGGCTTTCAGGAGGATATGGATAAACCAGGTGAATTAGTATGCCCAAGTAATGCCCCAAAAGATCATTACAACACATTGCCTGCTATGAACCCATTTTCTCACAAATAAAACTCTGATCGTTGTCATCATATGAAGCTTCATTTTGATTATTAAAGCTTTTTGCTTTACTTAAAAATGAACATATTTAAATTATTTAAGTCCTTTTCTGTTTGTTTTGCCATGATATTACATTTATTGCTTCTCTGTAATAATACAATGTTATTTTGTAATAAAAGAACCAGATTTTTCAGGAAAGCATTAAAGGACAAAAATTGCTGACTTTGTAACCAGCAAAGAATCTATCACATAGCTGGTCTGAAGTCCCACTAAGAATTAAAAACCAAGAGACATTGCTGAAAAAAAAATTGAATTATTTTCTTCCCTACACAAAACCAATATTAACATGACTACGCTTGGAAATTACTGCAAACCTCCCCCCCATCCCCCATCATTTACCATAGATTTTCACAGAAATCTGAGAAATCAAAGTTTTCCAAGTATAAAGCTATAAAAGGTTCAGTCTTAAGAATTTATTTGGGCTATTCTATAGTTGTGTCCACATAATTGCTGGACTTTGTTCTTGTCTTTCAAACACATGTGAGTATTTTGCCCTGTTACCTGCCATATCTTGTTATTTCTGCTTTGGAAAAAAAATAACCAAGCACCTACTGTCCTTTGGGATAATGATCGATGCTTAATAGGGCTGCTTTTATTTGGAGGGAAAGAGTTACCTGTGGTTAAAGGGAAGACCAATGCATTATGTAGCAAAAAGGGTTTGTCGTTTAGTTTCTGCTTCACTAATGATTCACATTTTGTGGACTAAGCACCTATCAACCTCTGGGTTGTCTTACTGAACATATGCTATTGCATGATTTTTTTTTTTTCATTCCTTAAAAAACCCAACAAACATCTTTTGTTTTATCCCAGTTTATTTGTTTTTTTGACTACAAAGTAATGATTGACATGCAGATTCTCTTTCCACGCCTCTCCTTTCATAGCTGAGTATGACATCTCTTGGGAATTATAAATAAAACCTGTGCCAAATCTGCTGCACAGGTGTCTGGAGTACAGCATGCTCAGGTGCCTCCCTGTAAATCCCTGAGAATATGAAGTAAACACAAGCAGAATAAAAATACTCTTCCTGAAACAATTCTGTGTTTTGAGGGGCCTTCTCTATAAAACCCCCAAAGCCAGCAGCCAGTTATTAAAGACTGTGTGGCTTTCTCCCTCTCTTACTTTTTTTATCGCTTTACCTGTACATCTGTCCATCTATTTCTCATCTATTTTTACATTTCATTATGCTGTGCTTGCTCTCCAGCTCTCTTCTTTTCCTTTCCTGAAGACACATTTCTATCTGGCACAGAAAATAAACTCAGATTGCGGGTAGTTATGTTAATCTAATTCAATCCTCTGTGGGCTAGGAGTGAAATTCTAATAGTGGAGCTGTTGAGGGCTTTTTTGTTAATGGCTTGGGGATTACATTGAGTTAAAGGCTCATTTCCTAATCAAACAGAGAGGGAGAGAGTGACTCCGAATATTTATGAATCTCCCAGCGAGAGTTAAACATTGAACTCCAAAAGCAGGATTTCAGTGCTGCAAGAAAGAGTTAAAACCCCTCAGGGCTGCTGTGGAGAGGGAAAAAAAAAGGAAACCAGTTAAGCCATCAGCATTTTCAACTGCTGTATAACTTCAGTTTGAGAGAAAATAATCATCTCACGAGCTAAAATGGAAACTGTAGCAAGATATTTAAAACAAAGTCAAGTGATGCTTCAAAAAGGCTCTTCTTCAGTGAAGCAGGATGCACGCAGTGCATGCAGCCGCCTAACAGAAACTCCAAATAAATACTCCTCTAAATGAGAAGGATTGGAGGGTGGGTCGCCTTTTTATTATTAATGCCTGGAAGACACAATTTAATTTTCTAATGCTTTTTATTTTTGTTTCTACTTAACTCTTGAATCACCTTTTCTTTAAAAAAGAAAAAAAAAATAAAAAGAAAGCATGGATGGGTCAATTTCAAAATTGTCCTATTTCTGCTCTGTAGACTGGTACCTTTTGAGGCATTTTTTCTGTCCTTCAGTTTAGCTGGAGTGTTGTATCAAATAGTCCAGTTGAAGAACTGTATTTGCTGTGACAGGAATGATTGACCAAATTAATGCCTGATGGCTTTTGTGATGAGTTCATCACACATGCGTGGGCAGCTTGAGTAGTGCCTTCTGTTGCAGCAAAAGAGCAGGCCTGCCTGCAGCAAGCCCAGGACCTCTGTGCTGCCAAGGGCTGGTGTGTTGTGAACTAGCCAGCAGTAAGCTTTTCTGCTCCCAGCCAGGACTCAGAAAATTTGTCTGCAGCAGGTGAACTGCACAAAATCAAGACTGTGCCATGATCCTGCCTCTCTTCTGAAAAGAGGTCTTGGAAAGGAATGAGCATAGAAACCTGTTGTTTTCTGACACATGGCCAAGTCATATCTCTGTGTTCCTCAGTTTCCCTGTTTGTAAAATGATATGTGACTGCCATCAAAATAACTCCAAGATCTGCAAAGAACAATTCTATATAAATCCCACATGGCTGATTTGCCCATGGGAAAAACTGTGAATCACTGACATAGGTGCACAGTTGAAAACAACAGGGTTTGTTCTGGGAACACGAGTTGCCCCCCTTCACTTTATTGTTCTTGTTGTTTGGTAGGGGTTTTGGTTTGTTTGGTTGCAGGTTTTTTAATACATTTTGTACTAGCCACCAATAAGGTTTTCTGATTTTGGCATAACTAGGAAATAGAAGACTAATTTACTTCTCGTGTAACATTCAGTGGTGCTGTCCTATACACTAGGTCTGAGTTTAGTCTTAGTGACCCTTGCTGAGATGAGGCTCCAGGTTTATTGCCCAAAAGTGGTAAATCCTGGCTAAAAAAGTAAGTCACTGTTTCGTCTGGAGCCATGTGTATCAATGGTCATCCTGTATGCACCAAACTTGGCATTTTTGCTGACATGTCTATCTGGATGTAGCACCTTGAGGTAAGATTTGGCATCTTGCCCTAGTTTTAAAATTATTTAAAACTGCGACCTGATGAGAATGCCTGAGGCCCCTTTCTTTTTGTGCTCTGTGCCTGGACCTGCTGAGGAGAGCACCATCAGCTAGAGTGTACTTTATTAAATGCATTTGAAATACATATTAATTGTGTTCTTTCCCTCTAATCATTGGAATATATGGCAGATCACTTTGAAACAAAAGCTTTCTGTGGCTGAGCTGAAAATGTGTAACGTTTTTTTTCCTGCCTTCCCTTTCCTGTTACAGTTTCTTTTCTTTTTGCCTCAACCTTTCCTCTCCTGCACTATTCTGCTGTGGCCAGTTTATACTTATATTTTCCCTGCTGACCTTTCAGGCAAAATACACTTCCTTCTCCTCTTTTTGTCCTTTCCAGTGCTGTGCTGAATCTTATGAATGACTTGCTTCTGTTTACCTTGAAGGTGGCTGCATTTCGAGGCTTTGCCTGGCATATATACATTTTATGAACAACCGGGAAACTGAAAAGTGTTCTTCAACTTTCCCGAGAAAGCTACTGTGTTCTTGCATGCTACAACTACTTAAAAAAATATAGTAGTATAGAATGTCAAGGAAGGAAATACTGCAGGTCTAAATAAAACATATAGTTTAGTTGACATTATGGCTTCAAAGTAACAACAGTTTTAAAGTCTCTTCAAAGCACTCTTGAAAATCTCTAGAAAAAGTGCTGCAACTTTAGGTGAAATTACTTTTTTTTGGAGGGATGAATCTTGCAACTAAATCTTGCTGTTTGGAAACTGGAGAGCATATACCCAGCATATATGAGAAGGAAGCATAAGTGGCTATTTTTATTCATTAAGGAGTTGCTGCCCTTTCCTTTGCCTCAACCATGTGAGATGCGAATGATCCTGCTCACAAGAGTTTCACGCTGCTCTCAGAATGGATTCTCTTTTTCTGCGTAATTGTGTTTGCTGGATCAGCAGGAAATGTACTCCACAAGTTCTTCCCCCAGTCTTCTGTGATCACTTCTCTGTAGTAGGCCTGAACAAACAACTGGTAGCCATGTACTAAACCAGACATTTAATTCACATCCCCCTAAAGCTCACAGGACCTAAAGGGTAACTTTCCAGGTGAGAAGAGGGTATGTCTGTTACTAGGCTTTCCTTTCTTTTTGTGTGCTTTTTTATTAATCCTTAGGCTTTTTTTTTTTTTTCCCCACAGGCTTCTTGGACTTTTTAAAATTGCAGTTATTGTCACTGGCAGATTTTTCTACTTCTTCCCTTTAAATCAGAAATTCTTTCCTGTTGGATCAGGTCCCCATGGCCTGGTACAGGGGGTTCCAGCCTTTCCCTGCTGGGGATGTCAACTCAAGTAGATTGGTGAAGAGCTCATGTGAGTAGGATTTTCTCAGTGATACTTTTTTTTTTTTTTTATCTACAGTCTGTAGCACTGAGAGTGTGGTAATGCTCAAGTTATAAATATTGGTGAATGCTATCTTTGCATGGGAGAGGGAGACAAGGATTTTCTGAGTGCAGCTTTGGCTAGGAAGAGATTACTTGCATCAGCATCCTCTCTAACGCTCAGAAAGAAATTCAAGGAGCCTATCTTAATTCCCATTGCTTTTTAGGTGGAAACTGCTGTGTACAGCTTTAAGCATGCTCATGCCAGTCTTTAGACCAAGCTGTTTGTATCACTGCTGTTCTTCCATTCGAGCTCTAACAGGCTCCCTGTTCAGTTAAGGTGAGCTTTTTCACTGATGAGATGTCTTTTGCCCATCTCTTAACTGGGTTCCTGCTTCCCCATTCTTGATTCTCTGTGAAAAATTGCATGATCCCAGCAAAATGCTTTGTGTTACCGCAGGCTTTGAGTATGGTCCTGTTTTGCCCCCCATAATCTCTATTCTCTTTTTCACATTGCAGATAATCACAAGATTCTTCCATTTTTCCTGACCTTTCTTCCCATCCTTCTTACTTTTTTTGCTACATAGGATTGAACCTCACTTTTGTGTGGCTCTAAATAGGCTCTGCTCTTGTGACTCTCTGTAATGACTGTACATGCCATCTACTGCCTATGCAGTATGGCATGAGAGTGAATGTCAGCTGGTGCTCTGCCTTACACTCCCTGCACAGAGAAGTAGTTGGGGATAGAGAGCTACAGTTTCTTTGGGCTCTCTGTCCTGTACAAAGAAATCCGTTGTGATGATGCCTTCATGTGCTCCAAGTATTTATAGACATGTTACTACTGTGCTGAAGTGATGGGCCATACCTCTTGGTAATACCATGTTGACCTGGATACAGCAGTTCTAGCTCTGTAATCTCTCCTGGCACATGAGTTTGGGAAATGTGTGTTTAAGGAGGACAGAATTAATGGGGCTGCTGCTATGTTTGTGAACAGTTAAATGACGGGGGATGAGAGTCACAGCTTCTCCTGGGGAATAAGGACTAGCCAGAAGAATTGATTGTCTTGGCTTATTGATCCTTCAGGAAACAGCACTGAAGTGATAATGCTGTTCCTGCCACTTTGAGGCACTTTGTACCAGCAACAACCTCTGTTTACCTAGGATAGTGCAAAGGAAGAGCTGCACTGTTGCTAACTCATTCCAGAAAAAACCCATGCCAGACATGTTGAGTTTGCCACTTGTCCGTCTGCTTCCAGGGAGAGGTGGGTGAGCAGAGGTAGCTCAAAACATGTTTGTATTTTATAGTGCTTAATGGAGATCGGCTGCAAATGGTAGCTAGTGAAATGCCATGCTGAGTCTTTGCTGGCAGTGTCTTGCTCTAAAGCATTGGTAGATGGTCTTTCAGGTCCTTTCCAAACCAAATTGTTGTGTGATTCTACCATGTTTCAGGCTGTTGTGTCACAGGATATCCATCTCTCCCACCCCTTTCCTTCCCTTCACCTCTCTGGTCAACTTGCAGTCACCACTCAGGTGGTCTTGCTTGACCAACTTGTTGAACCAGGGTGGTCCAAATGCTTTTTATGCTGTGATCCCAATGCCACCTCCTAGCCGGGAGCCAGCCCACTTGTGTGGCCTGATGGGAAGTGGATGATGAAACATCCCACCTTCTTTGCACTGAAGCACCAAACATGCCCAGAGAAGTCAGGTATTTTTTCTGGCCTCAGGGTGGCAGAAGGAGAAACACCCACCTGCTGCAGGGGCTGCTGGAGGAGCAGTGCTTTCAGCTACTCAGCTACACCACCCCTGTGTGTGCACAAAACTTGTTCAAGGAGCACAGCACTGCAGAATGCCAGCTCTGAGCATCTGTTGGGTGCTTCTACAGCCATGGGCCTGCGAGAAGTGGGGGCCCTGACTGTGTCTGGGCTCTCAGCTGTCCAGTAGCAGCGTGGGCTGGGGAAGCCCTTGGACTGTTGCCCCTGAGGCATTGGTTGCAAGCAGTTGATGAACTGGGCTGGCTCACACTGTTAGCTGGACCACTGCTGGTAACTACAAGTTTTGGACTCTTGCCTGTACAAATAAATGAGCAGATTGCTCATGATGCTCCCTATATCCTTTTGTCTCTGCTTTGTACTTCAACAGGCCTTGCACCATTTCTCTTTTTTGGGTGTGCTGTGTTTTGAGGAATCTCGGGCAGGTCTCTGCAGCTTCCCATAGCAAGGTCAGAAGACCAAGAAATCTTGGGGCCACTTGGAGCGCATTGCAAAACCTTGCACAAAGCTATGAGGGCCAAAAGGCTATTGTGAAACACTTCTTTGTTGAGTCAGGCCAGCTTATATATAGAGATATGCAAATAAAATAGAGCCAATTAATTACCCTACATATAATTCCTATACTTCATCCTCTTTGATGTTGCCAACAACTTCATTGCAGCACTTGATGTTTGACTTTACATCTCAACTATGTGAAACAAGATGATGAGAAAAATTGCAGGTTTTTTTTTTTAAGAAGAAAAGTGTCTATGCCACAAGATTTCAGGGAACAACTAAAAAGTAATGCCAGCTATATTCTTTAAAAAAAGATATGATATTAATAACCACCAATGCATAATAGAATATATAATTATGTTTCTTTTGGGACTTGATCAGTAGCTGAACATTCAAGGCTCAAAATAATGAATTTAATATAGTATGCAACATCATATGTTATGTTATGTAAAACTATTATCTACTTAATAAATCTCATGCTGTGACTGTTCTACTTCTCAACTAGTTCTCAGACTATAGTGACAAGTTCTACTGGCAGCTTTGGATGTTGCTTCTGTTTTGCTCTTGTTGTTTGCATCATGACACATTCCCTACAGCTGGGGCTGCTGCATTTAGCCATGAGACAGCTTCTGTCTGAAAGAGCTTCCAATTTGATTCAAAACAAGAGACTACTAGGGGTAGCATCAGTCAGGAAGTCCTGTGGCTAAAGGAAAGATGAGGGCAATGGAGACAGGAATTTGTGGTAATATATTGCTGAAAGTGTGGCCTCTTGGGAGTACAGGTGACTTTGCTTGATACAGACTTAACAAAAAGATACCAAAAAGAGCACAGGCCTGTATTTTCCTGTGTAATACTTGCCTAATTCTTTGCTTTGCAAAATTAGCACTTCCACTTTCTTAGCTGAGAAGAGAGCTCTGCTACATGTTCTCAGTATCTTTTCATACATGTCTTTTCCTTATTTTTTCAATGAGGGAGTCATCTTTCTCTTTATAAAGAAGTGCTTTAAATAAAACAAATAAAGTTAGAAAATAAAATTACATAAAATTAGCCTTGGGTTTTTTTCTGTGTCATTCAGTGACAAAGTTATGGATGGATTCAAAAATATATGCCCATAAAGGCATTTGGACATATGGACTCAACAGGGGCAAGTACATGTTATGTTCTGGAGAGACCTACCTAAGCCACAGGCTGCCAACATAGTGGTTATGAGGTCTGCAAAGGTCCAACGAGGTTAAAACAGGGGAAAACTCTCCTTTCTTATAGTCTTTCCCTGAGCACGTGTTAGTATTTGATATCAGAGGTAGACTATGGGACAAAGTGACATCTTAACTTCACCTGGTGTAGCTCTGCTAATAACTTTTCTTGCAACTGATTCAGTGTTGTCACTTTCTGCAGTTAGTTGTTTACATGATACTCTGTTACAGATATGTAGAATCTACATTTTGGGATATCCAATCTTTCTTACCCTGAATGTTTTTCTCCTGCTATAGGTAGTGTTTCTAAAGCTGCTAAAGTCCCTAGGATAGAAAAGCTATACCAATTTAAAAGTGGCAGTGAAGAGAAGATTGCAGCCATGGAGCAAGACTGAGCTAAGCAGAAACTATTCTTCCTGACTTTACCCTTTCTGTATGGTACTGTGTTCCTTCCCTCTGACTGCATGGTTCTTGAGGTAGCATTTTCAGGGCAGAAGTTAGGCCCAAAGGGAAAGAGGCAGTGGGTTGGAGGACCCTTTCAGGTATTTATGTTCAAGGCCACATTATGCAGCAGCTGGGAGTTTGTTTCCATGTATCACATCGTTTGCTCTGTAATGCTGAGCCCTGCAGAAGGTTTAGTCACCTGATGGCTTTTGGTTTGGCGGCGTGTTGAGGCAGAGGAGCTTTGCATTGCTGTATCATCAGCTGGCAAAGGTTTCTTGAAGTAAATGGTCACTACCTTAGAACAGCCAGCAGGGCCCTCGTCTTGCTGGTACTTGTTCCTTGTAACTTTGTCAATAGCTTCTGGCTTCCACTTTCCCATCTGTGAGTGAGAGGGAGTGATATGCCCTCTATACCTTCTATCTGCAGTGCAGCACATGGGAACACCTTCCCAGGTTTTACCTGACAGAGGAGGGAAATTGGAGAACATGAAGATATTTTGCTTTTAAGATGAGAGTACAGTATGAGAAAGAGGAAGGACCACAAACATCTTGCACTCAGTGTTTATATGGTGGAGCATGCTTCTTGTACAACATCTATCCTGTGAGCCCAGAGTACTGAAGATGTGCCCTCTTATTTGCTGAAAACTGTGGTTTAGTGTTTTGGCTTTTTTTTTCCCCCCAGGATTTCTTGGGCCTTTACCAAAGCTGCCATCTGTAAATTTGTAATTGTAAACCTGTGTAAGCTTGGAAGCTCATGTAGTCTCATGTAATTTTGCTGCTGTATGTTTTCAGTAAGATGTGAAATGACTTCAGCCTTCTGAGCACATTTACTTTCATGGGCCAGAATTCACCTCTGTGATGAGAGGACAGCTGTGCATTACTTTTTGGGAGCTAGAGGAGGCCAGGCAAGGGACAGCAGTGCTTCCCATCCTGCTTCACATGTAGATTATAATCTTTTGCATATTTCAGTACTTTGCACTGCTAGGTACTGATGTACATGGGAATCAACCCAAAATCTTTCCCATTGAAGTCTTGATAAGCCCTCAGACCTGGAAAACTTGTGACGGGCCTGAAGTGCTGGGGAACCATGCTAGGTTTAGCTCTTCAACCCACCCAGAAATATTCCAAACTTCTTTTTTTTTTTTTCTGAGCTCATCAATAATGTGGGGCAATTATGTGACTATGAAGAATGATTTGATATTGTACAAACATATTTTTGTATCATTTTCTATTTAAAAGCGGAGCTAAGCAGGAATTTATGCTGCTGGTTTCCCATTCATCTGGGAAACGCTGCAACTTTAGTAAAGGCACATTTCTGTGGAGAGGACTCGAGCTGCTAATTTGACTGTAGGAGTTTATTTCTGGAATGCAGCAGTGTTTCACCAACGGAGCAGCTGTCCTGGAAACACTTACCACATGGGGTCATTTTCCTCTCTGTGTGTAATCAACAAAGCCACCCCAGTTAATCTGAATCCTTTTAAGTCTCCTAAACTAGACCATAGGGAGTGTACAGAGAGCTATAGGACTCTGACCTCCTTCACTTCCTTCTCCTATCATTAGGGAAGAAAAAATAGTCCCGTACTTAAATGTCCCTTAAAGGGGACGCCTAAAACCTCCTCCAAGCATGGAAAACTGTTTCTTACCATACCATACCACTCATTTGGTGGGGAGATGTTGGTCCTCTGTTTTCTGTGTGTGTTTTGTGATAGTAGCTACAAATCTCCTAAGTTACCAATTACTCCAGGTTGTGAGATCACAACAGTCAGAGGTGGAAAAGCTTCTTGGGTTATTCCATTCTTTTTCTTCTCTTTGATTTACTTTCTTTCACTTCTGGGATGACAGTTGCACAGGTAAATTCCTTCTACTACAATAGAAAATGGTTATACAGTTGAAACAATTTTCTAATTTTTTTTCTCCCTTGTTCTGTCATGTTTCCCAGTTCCTGCCTCACTGTTTACACTCTGATACTTTCTGGCTTTAAGTCCTTTCTCTAAATGCTTTTTGCCTCCAGTGGACTCTATAGGGTTGGTTTTTTGCCCCCTGTTACAACCTTGCATCAGTCTCTGGAACTGCTGTATAATCTTCATTGTGGTTCTATTAGAATGTTTTACTCTTTGAGTTTAGTGACTCCTTTCTCTGTTTTAAACCTGTGTTCAAGATCAGTGAAAGGTAGCAGCTCTTTGTGTGTAGGGGGACATTCTGTCCCAAGCCTGGACAAGGACCTTCTCAAAAGGCTACCACCTGGCAAGCCCTGCATGTGTGGTCTGGGCCAGCCTTGCTGCAGCCCAAATGGGTGCATCACTGGAGCTCTATAGGGGAAGTCTGCATCTGCCAGGATTCAGGAATTGCTTCTTCAGTCAGGTACTTGAAACTGAGACCACAAATTACTTTGATGGTTGCTGTCTTGTCTTCCCCCAAGCTGTGCTAGTGTAGCTTTTCAGATTATTAAGTACGACTTGGGCTTCCTAAAAATTAACTGTATCATCAAGGATTTTTGCTTCTACATCCAGAAAGATGAGAAGGCTGGTGTGATCCCTTTAGAGAAAAGGCAATATAGCTTTTTCTTGCTGAGAGCCAAGGGACAGTCAGTTGTAGTAGGAAAGCAAGGTTGATTTTTGAGAGATGTTGCAGAGGGAACATCTGTTTTTGATCAGTTTTTGAACACAGCCTGCAATGACATAAATCAGAGGGAGCTGGAGAACAGCACTGTGTGCCTTTGAGAAGCCTTCAGTAGGCAATAAAGTACTAAATGAACATGTAATGGAGAAGAATAGAACAGTGTTTCCCCCAATACTATGAAAGAGTCTGAATGAAATGATGGATTTGTTCTGTCTGTTAAAACTAGAGACATGTTTAGTTAGCCAGAATATGTGAGAAACTGGAACAACAGTTTTTCCTCTCTTGTTTGTGAGCTTGTGTTACAGCAGATTTCTCAGCTTGACTTCAATGCACCCACACTGAAAATGAGTACTGTAGTAGTGTAAGCAAACCTTGATACAAGGTAAATGTATTGGGCTTGACTGATTGACAACCAGATCTCTTCACCCTTTTGTAACCATGATGTGATGAATTTATAGTATTTTTTCCTCATTGGCAACTTGCTCTACGAAGCTTGAACTAAATTTCAAAACAGTAAAGCAGATTTAAAAAAAATTAAATCTCATTTTCTTCACTTCTAACCAACCCAAAGATTATTGAATTTAAGACATGGACAAATTTAACTGACCACTTTTCCTGTTTTAAGATTTGTGCACTACACAACATTTGCCTTTAGCCTTTACACATTCTTTGTATATGCTTTATACTTTCTGGTAGATAAAGCATATGTACTCTGGCAAAAATGTGTGTTTTTTCATAGCAGGGTTACTGTAATGTATAAGAAATTGCCTTGTGAAAGCCATGTATGACTTGCTTATTGGGAACAAACAAGTACTGGACAAACAGCTCAAACACTTAGTGAACAGCTTAGGCAAAGCAGAAGCTGTCTTGGAACGCTTGTCTTGTTTTCTGCAACTCTTAGAGAACCACGAGGACTCTCAAAAGATTTTTAAGGCAGACCTATGCCACTCATGCTTTAGGCCTAACTGCATTAAAATCTAAAATCCACCTAGCAACTCCTGCACTTGTCTGGGCAGTTTCTCAACAACAACATCTTCTAGAGAGACATACAACCTTGATTTAGAGACATTGTGATAGAATAACCAGCATGCCTCATGACAAGTGAGGTGGCTGGTTCTGGCTGTTTAAAAATGTCTTTACAGCTAAGTGAAATTTGTCTAGTTTCAGATACCAAGAATAATCTTGTCTTATATTCTTTTAAAGCTAGATTAAAGAACTTTCTATGATTAATTTTCCCCCCACTTACAATTAGATCAGGTCAACCCTTAGCCTATTCTTGGAATTAAATTTATTATGCTTCTCAGATCTGTCATTGGGTAGGTTTTGTTTCAAGCAGGTATTAGATGACAGCACCATGCTTCTCAGTTCAGTAACTTATGTCTTTCAATCTCATTCTGTCTCAACCATGTCATCATTTATCTACACAAATGGGGACATTTTCCAAGAAAGATACCCCATATATGAATGCTTTTAAAAAACCTTTGACATCACTAATGGTTTCACAACTTTCCCAACTGCTGCATGTCATGTGCCATGTACAGGTATTTGTGTTCAGCTGGACTGCCAATAATCCTGCATGTGGTCAGTTTGAATTAAGCCAACCTTTTGGAATTTTTAATCCAGACCAGCTCCTCAGTCTGAGCTGTACAAACACATGTGCTTACACAAAGGAGGAGGCAGGACAAATGTGGCTCAGTTGAGAAGGATGGCAAGATCTCTGCTTTCTGCAACAGAGATGCATTAAAGAGCTTTAGTGGAGGGACTTCATTTTTCTACAATTGAACTTGTAAAAGTTAAACTCCTAAAGGAAACAAATAGGCAGGAACAATATAGTTTTATGCTCTGTGAATGTAGCACATATTTGTGTCAAATTAAGGGAAAATCTACACTTCTGCAGAGAGCAGGAAGGGATGTGATTTGTTGGTAATTTAAAATACAAAATCTTACACTTAAATCCACTAGAGAAAGAAATCCAATACACTCCAAAGCCTTTGGGGTTTGTCCATATTCTATGCGGCAAAATGTGGTTATGTTGCTTCAGGAAGAATTTGGGGAAGAAATCCTGGTTTGGGTGCTTTTATGTTCATATTTCCTAGCTTTACACAGGAATGAATATTAAGAATACAGTTACTTCAAGGAAGTTGGGCTCTGAAAGAGAGTGAGTTGTACATGAGGACAGAACCAGTAGTGTGTTACTAAGGGCATAATAGAATCAGTCTAAGACAGAATGGGCTTTCTTCTGTCTTTCAGGATTTTAGAACATTTGATTATTTCTTCCAACATGTCCCCCTGCCCTGCCTGCTATAATGCCATGAGAAGGCCACTTTCTTTCATTCCCCTTTGCTAGGATATTTAGGCTAGTCAAAATCAGACCCTGTGAATGGATGTAGTAATGAGGCCCATTCATCAGTCTCAAATACAGGTGGCCTGTCCATCCATAATTTTACCATGAGTTTTATTCCTTTTCTGTTAAATAAGAATTTGATTATCAAGAGTGCAATGGTAAGTGCTTTACTAAAGAATTCCTGCACCAATTGGTAGGAATATTGAATTGCTTGTACATTCAGTATAGCTGTATCCCTACCATGTAAAAGCTTAGATTGTGAAATCAAGGTAAAGAGGCCTCATACATCAGAGTAACAGCTGCTGCAGTGAAATATACCCTTCTTTGTACTTTCTCTGACTGTGATTGTTTGTGATATGGGCAATGCAAGACTTATGGAAATAGCTTCTCAGCTGGTGTAAACTGGTACAGCTGCAGCGAAAGCAAATGAGCTCTGCCACTGTACACCACATTACTAGCTGGCTTCTGGTGTCACAAGGTGGATGTTTCCTTGCTTTTAAGTGGTCAGGTTTTATGCATGCAGTAGGTAACTACAGGGTTTTCAGCAACCTAAAACAACCTTAAGCATGGTTTTAGCACAGGGCTTTACTTTCCAAGTGCATACCTATGCGAGGGGAAATACTCCCATCAGGTAAGTGGAACACTGGTGAAAAGTGAGTGAGAGAGTCTGGGGGATGGTAGTGACAGACCAGCCTCATTTGTGTTGCAGTGTAGCATGACAGGCCAGGGAGCAGAGTGGGCAGGCTGCAGGCATTGGCCTTTGAGCGAGGCTGGACTGCGCTGTGTGCACAGGACACCAGCAAGCAGTGAGGGCGTGTTCTGCTGAGATGTTCAGCTCTGGGCACTAGCAGCAAAAAAATGCAGAGGAAACTTGGAAGGTAGTAAGGGAAGAACAAAAAAAATTATAACAGAGCTGGAGGGATTGTTTTTATGAGGGAAGATCAAAAGAACTAAATATGTGAAGCTTGGCTAAGTGATGACTAAGAAGGGAATGTGAAAACTACCTACAACTGTTTGAAAGGATATAAACACTAGAGGTGAGCAAACAGCGGGGACAAATAGTCTGTGAATTTGAAAGTCATTTTCAGTTCAGCTGTGTTTCTGCCTTTAGTAATCACTTTCTGTTAAGACTTGTGCTTTACTGAAAATATTTTCAGGGAATATTACACTTGTATATTCAAAATGCTTCAGTATCTTCAAGGGAATTCTGAAATGTAAATTGAATCTTCAAATTTGAAATTTGTTTTAGTTTACATAAATCACTTAGTGTATAGTGTATACATTGCATTTATCAACAGTATACAAATTTTTTGCATGGCAAGTCAAATATATGGTTGAAAACTGTATTTTCAGTTTTAACGTGGTATTTGTATGTTCCCCTGATGCAATTACTTAGTTAACCAACTAATGCACGATAGGTTCCAACTGCTTTCTATCAGCTTTGCACAAAAAGGTGAGACATTTGCTTTTGTTGTCAGGTTGTATTTTATAAATGGTGAGATTTGCATGTTGAAATGCTGGGGGAGAATTTTTTTTCTTTGACAAGAGTTAAAAGTCACTAGAGCCCAACACCACAGCATGCTTTGTGTATGAGGGCTGTTGGTGCAGTTTTGTGAAGTCATCAAGGTGTGCTTGTGCACTGTGAGGAAGGTCTTTTCTAATTATTTGGTGCACAGTTTGTCAGATGAGAAAAGTGAATTTAGCTCCTGTGACCCTCCATGGGTATTTAGAGCAATTGAATTAAGAAGAAATTTCAGGATGAGTATAAGAAAGTATTGTGTCAATGGTGAAATTTTCTCCTCCTGGAGGTCCACTTGTCATTTAAAGCTCTTGGACAAAGCAGTGGAAGTGGTTCCTGGGCAAGCCTCAGGTGAACTGACTAATTCAGTAAGTCATTTTCAACTTTGGTGATTTGTGAATCAGGCATTAAAATTCCATGTTAATACTCATCAACAGGCTTTTCTAAGCATCTGTCCCTGTTAATGCAGGATTGATGCCTGCTTCCCAGTGAATAGCAAGAAAGACATGGTCAGCTGTGTAGATACCCACATCTGTTTCCAGAGGCGTTTTCTTCAAGAGTGTACGCATGCACACATGCACGCATGCGTCAGTGCATACTGTACACAAAACTACAGGCTTTGACCTATGCAAACACACACCAAATTATTGCTTTCTATAAACAAATTAGCATACTTTAAAAGGTGAAAATCTCTATAAAATTGTCTGCCCTGTTGTTTATGGTGTGAGTAGAGGATGCACTACATTACAGAGGGGCTCACATTTCTCTCTTCTCCCCCCCTCTGTAAATGGACGTGTGCTCCGTCCGTTTCACCATTGTTCCTGCCAGCCCGATCCCAGCAGGGGTTCCCTAATTAGCAATCTCT
The DNA here is from genome assembly GCF_014805655.1 of Passer montanus. NCBI lineage: Eukaryota > Metazoa > Chordata > Aves > Passeriformes > Passeridae > Passer > Passer montanus. The sequence goes on from NW_024365381.1 coordinate 17,359,981, forward strand.
TCATTTCCAATCAAAGCACAAAGCGGCCCCAAAAGCCTCTCTTTATGAGGGAGCTGAGTGGTGGCTGGGGACGTGGAGTGGGATAATTGCCTTCGCCACTGGCAGCAGTAAGCAGCCTGGCTAATTCATTATTGTAATAACTTTGCTTGTCCTTGGGGAGGGGGGGTTAGGGTGAGGAGGACTGAGCCTGGCAGTGCTAGCTGAGGACAGGGGGAAGGGGGAATCCAGCCAGAACTGAGGTAGAAGATGGGAAAAATTGGCAGGAAAGAAGAAACCTTTCAATATTTTTCTGCCTACCTCCCCCCTTAAATAAATTGAGGGTTAAATTAATTTGTGGCATGGTAGCCAGTGCTCCCTGAGCAAGACTGCCACGAGCACCCTCTGCTCTGCCCTTGTCATGGTCACAGAGAGGGATGTCTAGAAAGGCATGTAAGTTGGCCTCAAGAATGCTGGGGAGGCTGGGGCTTGGAGGATTAGGAAAACTCAGGAGCTGCCTCTCAGTTCAGGTAGGAAAAGCTGACACTTAAGCATTGATAGAAGGCTAAATGACTGAGCTACCCACAGTTTGTGGCTTTCAGGGATTCACAAGAAGTCACTGATCCTTGTGTGGATATTGCATGTTGTATATCTTCAAAGGAGTCCAGGGCTGACAAATCCTATAGCAGAGCTTTGTTCTCATCTGTTGTTTCTTTAAAATATATTTAATGGATGTAAGACTTGCCTCTCTTTCTGTGGGCTGCAGATTTGTGTTTGCTGGAGCTCTGTTGGCTTTCAGGAGCCATCAAGACTCTGCCCCTGTGAACAGAGGGCTAAGCTGAGATGCCAGCAACTGACTGAGCTGCCACAGAGAACAGGCAGTGGTGGTGGCGTCTTCCTCCTCCTTGAAAGGAAATGTGTGTGGTGTGGCACAGTAAATTTATTAGGATTTTGGTTTTGAAAAGTGTACATATTATAAATAGGTAAGACCAGTCATATAATTTCAGATCCTCTGGTTCTTCCTTTATTTCTTGGTGCTTATCTCAAATTGGTATGTCAGGGTTTTGCTTATTCCATCTCACTGATGGGACAGCTCCTTCTCTGAATTCCTTTGAGCCAATACTGCTGTGTACATTCATGAAGCCCATCACTCTGAGATGGTCACCATTCATGTTTCTGCACTGAAGTTGCTGGTAATGAAGCTATGTGTTTTACTGTCAGAGTTTGTTCATTGAAAATTATTATTTCTGACATAAAATATAACTAAAGAAACAGTGACATCAAAATGCAAGTGCCAAATATGCAAATTTTTGTGTGGCAGAAGCAGTTTAAAATTAAATCATGCCCTTGTGATAATTAGTGAACACTTAATTCTGGAGGTATTAGTATTGTATTTGTGTTGTGAAAAGGGACATGAAGCAAGTCCTCAGCCTGAGGGGCATTTCAGTGATATGTAACAGATCCTTTGAGTCCCAAAATGTTTATCCACTTAAGATGCAAAATGTTTACAGGGAGGAGATATTTTTGAGGTAGTTGAGTAAGGTGATGGAGAACTAACAGCTATTTGGAGCAGAATTTATAGGTGGTATTGTCCAGACTCTAGTGAGCAGTGATGTTTTCCCAGCTGCCTTATGCTAGGTGCTGGCCTGCAGGTTTCTCCACTTCTCAAGCAGATGTTCAACCTCTTGCACACTCTGCAGCACACAGCCGAAGGAATTTCAGCAAGAACAAACTTCCTCTGCCTGGTACCACTGTCCACAGAGATGATGCTAATGTCCCAAGAGAAAACATGCCTATTCATTTTTATTTTTCCATGATCAGTGCTGTAGTCCTGATTGTGTTGTGCTTTTTGCTGTCTAATGTAAACACCATACAGGAAGGTATGTTCAAATAGGCCAAGGAGTGCATCCAATGAGACTTATGGGGGATTTCAATCATTTGCTTTGTGTCCTGCGCCATTTCTATGCTTCTGGATCCTTTTTCTCAAAGGATCATTTTAGCAGCGGTGGGGGATTTGCACATCTCCTAGTTTGCCCAGTTAATAAGTTGCAGCAGTGGCAGCACATAGGATTGATATGAGCTCCTGTAGATAACTCTGCTAGATGAGAAAATATCCCCCTTTGTACATTTGTGGGATTCTCCATCATGTGATATCTCCTACCCTTGCTTTGCATTTATCTCTCCAACCCATTTAGAGTACTTTAACTGTGTGGAAAATGTGGTGACCAAGTATTAAAAACAGGAGTGGATAGATCCTTTGAATTAATTGTTTCCTTTCCTTGTGTTTCCATCTGCTTGGGAATGAGGATAATCTTGAATCCTGTTTCTGATGTTTAAGATGATATGGATCTTAAAAGCTTTTGGAAGATAAACTGGGGAAAGGCAGTTCAGAGGGTTGAAAGACAGCTGACATGCAGCACATTGGCCTAAGTTTGATGGGATGCCAGGGAATGGACAAAGGTTGATGAATTGGAGTAGCAATGGGCATTTTAGTCTTGACTTCACTTTTAGCCTGAGACCCTCAATTGTTGCATTGTTAGCAATTGCTTGTGGAGAGGTAAGAAATTGTGGCAATGGGCATGAGAAGGAATATTAATGATCCAATTTCCAGCTGAGTTCCACTCCAAGGCCTCGCTGGGTGATGTGCATTTTTAATCATAACAAACCAGACTGAGAAGGAGCTGCTTGCAGCAAGGCAGGCCTGTGTGGGGAGCCACAGTGGGTGACACCACCTCAGACCTCTGCCTGCTGCTCAGGGGAGACACAAGGCTGCTCTGCTTGCTTGAGTGCCACCACAAACTAGGGTGGACTGTGACCAACCACTAGAAGTGGATCACCACTAGAAGTGGAACCAAGGAAGAGGTATAGTAACTGTCATGAATAGCCTAAAGCTCTTGACTGGAAGAAATCACTGAATTCAACTAGAACTTTGGGCCAAAATTGGCCTGACTCAAAAGGAGCAGAAATATAATTTCTAGATGTTAGACAGCATTGTGCTGTAGCCATGCTGAATTTTCTGCTAGCTATTTTTGCAGTCTTGATGGTTTCTGTGATAGGGTCTTCTCACTTGTTTGTGTTTCTGGAAAGTGTTTTCTTTGACTTTTGAGGCCACGCAGTCTGGCTGAACAATATACCAAACAGTTGCTTTGATCTCTCAGATACACTGAATTTGGGAGAACCCTGGAGGTTTTCTTGTCTTCTGAGGTGCTTTTCATTCCAAACTTTCAGCTACAGAGAGCTTTGCAGTACTACTTTGGGAGTCCATCATCACAGGGTTCAAGTAGCCAGCAGGAGTTGCTGCTGAGGGATGTGCAGGCCTCCTTGTCTGGGGATAAGTATTCCATGATAATTTAACAGTGGGACATGCAGCTCTGTGCTTGATACGTGTTTGGGAATGTGCCAGCTGCATACCATAACTTACCTGCTAAGCTTCAAGCTCCATGTCTCAGGACAGCTCCCTCTCTACTTTTTCTTAATATTTTACTCTGTCTTGGTGACTTTGTAACTTCTTTGCCTTAGGGCTAAATAGCTGGTAGTCACTTGCCCCAGAGTTTTAGCTCCACTGTTGTCTACTTTATGTGAATATGGTGCAGAAGCACAGCTTTTTTGTGGCCGAGGTGTCTGATACATCTCAGGGGCAGAAGAAGCAGCAGCCTAGCTTTCTCAATACAGGAGTGTATTGTTTCAGTGCACGCTAAGCAGGACAGTCATTCCACCTAGCAGAAGGCAGGGGTGCCACACTCTCTCACTACAATGCAGGAGTTATGGGAGGAAGGAACAGTTGTCTCACATCCCTTCAAGTGTATATTAAAGCCAGAAATTAGAACTGATTTTCCTCTTAGAGTTTTCAGCAGCCATTCAGGTGCTGAATGTCAGTGCTAGTCCAAACTAAGGAAAAGGGCTGAAGTACTGCATGCCCAGCCTTTGCAGCATCATGTTTTGTGTACCTGGCAGAGAAAAGGTGTCTGGTGTTTGATATCCCAGTACTCTTGCTCATTATTTTTAAGTAAACAAGATGAATCTGAAAGAGATATGGGAAAACTCCTGTCCTGTTTTTTATGCCATTAAACTGAGAGCTAGCATTCTCTGGGATGGTCTGTGCCAATGCAGCTATCTGTATTATGCAAGCAAGGGTCAGAGAATTGCTGCAGAAAGATGGAATGCTGTCTTTCACAGGAGAAGTTTCTGAAAGAACACACACACCCCTGAAAAATACAGACCAGCCAGGCCACTAGAGCCTGCCACAGTGCCAGAGAAAATGCCAGCAGCTTTAAACTTGTTTCACTAAGGAATGAATGTTACACGATTTGTGCATGAGGGAGAGAATCCACTGAAGTGGTTGAGGAGGGAGTGGAGAGGGGATGGGAGGAGGTGCCTTTCACCATATAGTAGATGTTGCCTCTGGCATGAGTGCAGGACAGTGAGCAGTTTATACATGTTGTGTTCATGCAGCAAGTCTGGCCCTGAGAGAGGCACCTTTCCACTTGGCAAAGCTGCCTCACTGCTGCTGCTGCTTGATACCCAAGCAGCTAATATGCCTCCTTCACAAAAGGCTCGGGCTTTTTAGATGTTTAAACCTGCGATTCTGTTGGGCAATGGTCCCCTCCTGGCAGAGGGAAGGGACTGCCAAATGGGTATAGTTTACTGTGATTTTAAAAATCTTTTGGAGGGAAGATGGATTCCATTTGCTGAGAGAGGTGTTTGTTGGCCAGGCAAAACTCCCAGTGTATTTACAGCAGCTCTGCAAGGTCTCTGTGTGTGTGGTAGGTGTGTGTGTGCATGTACATGCTTGTGTATGCCTTTATTTCCATGCTCCGGCTGCCTGCCTCTGATTTAAGGGCAGGTTTTATTCCCCAGCTGCCTCAGGGCTCCTCTTTTCTGATTGCATTAAAGTCTCCGTAATTCTCCCCTCATTAATGATTGGCATATTTTTACCTCTCACTAAAGGAGCTTGGAGGCAACTCCCGTGGGGCCCTGCTCGCCAAATGAAACAATTTCATCCTGCTCCAGAAACGCATTAAAAAGGGTTTGTCAGGATCTTATCGCTAGTTAGGGAAAGCTAATCAAATTACTTCTATTTATTAGCTGCTGCAGCAATGTGTCATTCCATCAAGCACAGGTAGTGGGGCAGGCAGGGATTGCGTGCTGAGCTCTGTGCATCCAGCACTGCTGCCTCGATCTGCACAACAGCATCTCTTGCTAGGGGAGGCTGAGGGCCAAGAGAACCTGTGAACTTCCCAGTGACAGTGCTCCTGTCACCATTGCCATGGGACCTCTCATCTGCTGCCCCTCTTTGTTCCTCTTTTCCAGTGGACTCCCCAAAACCCCTTAGTAGTGGTATTCCTGAGCTTTTAACACTGAGGCCACTGCTTCTGTATTTGTCTGATCACTTCTTGCTGTTGCTGATTGTGTTTTGATACTGACTGTTTATTTTGAGGCTGTTTGGGTTTTTTGGCAAGTTTAACTCAGTGGTAAACCAGTCCAGGAATGATTTGTTCCTTTTCCTTGAACCTGTCATGACAAGGAGGACAGTGGGGAGATATTATGGCAATTGTAACAGAAATACATATTTTTTTACTTCATGAGACTTTCATGAACTATATCTCTCTCTTTCTCTCTCTTCTCTTTCTTTATTTTTCTTCCTTTTTTCCCTTTTTTTTTCTCAGTACATGTGGTCTGTAAAAGTAATTACAATTGAGGAAATGGGAAAGAAAGTGACTGAGTCTATTGAATAAACTGCAGACAAGGACTTAGATGAGACTCTGAAAAGGGAACCAACTACTGCTTGACTGTTGCTGATTGCATGAACAGTAGTGGTTTGTGAAGCAAGAGGTGTGAACTCAGAATAAAGCTTACTCTTTTATTGATTTCATATGTGGAATGTGCATGTCCTTCATGCATATACACTGTGCACTTGTATTTGCAACCATGTATGCACTCCCACTCTTGCACATGATTTTAATTCCCAAGGTGCTGTACCTCCTGTGGGCTTGCTGCTGTCTCAGAAGGGACATGGAGGCAGGTGCTTTACATGTGCTTTCAAACTTTAGAAAATATAGATCTACTTCCACCTTTTTACTGTTCCTTTCATCTTCAAACTAAGAGCAAGGAAATCTCTGGTGTTTGAGATAAACATGAATTGGACAGTGAAAATGGGCTGGTTTACAAGTGAAAACTCCCACATTAATAAAACCATGTAGTGGATATATTTGCATGAAGTGAAGTGTGCCTAAATATAGTTATAGTGACTCACAATGACAATATTGCTGCGCACGTGTGTAAACCTTTGCTGTTTCATTTTGTGCACACCAACATTTTCCCTCTAGCACAAAATCCTGGGACAGCAGTGAAAACACAGCGTTCTCATGTAAAAGCAGACCTTTAAACCCCCTGGTGTGCACACTGTGCGTGGTGCTGGTTTTGCCTAGGGAAGGTTTGTGCTGGCCCTCTGGATTTTGCAGTTGTAGGTAACAACACCGACACACAAACACTCTGCGTTTGCACAGAACTGATGGAGTGCTTAGAGGTTTGCCAGGGCTCTGGCACGACAAGCAACGATTCCTGGCTTGGTGGGGGGCAGGCAAGTGCCCCAGCTATTACACACAGCGTGGACTCACGGAATGGTGGCTGCCAAGCTGGCGGCCCTGAGTGTGTTCCTGGGAGCGAAGGTGTAGCCGGACTAGCCCGGGGGGCTCCGGCCATCAGCCGCACACAGCGAGCCACGCTCCAGCATCCTCATTATCCACACAGTTCAAAAAGCAGGCCTGAGCAGGCCACCACGCTCCACAAAAGGCTGCATCGATTGGGCTGTCGGAGCATTTCCCGGGGTCCTTTATATCTCTTTGCCTCCTCGTCAGTAATGAAGAGGCCGGGAGCAGAGAGAGTCAGCAGACTCCCAGCTGCTGGGATTTCTTCATCTTCTCATCAGGATTTTAATTAGACACGTCCGAGAGGGCAGCACCGTGTGAGGGCAGGCGGGAGCTTTATCAAGCAGGCCACTTCTTTAATTACTGTTTACTGACAGATAACAAGGGAGGGGAGGTGGCAGCAGATTGTTGCAGGGGGAAGCGGGGAAAGGACGGCGGTCCCCAGAGTGTGTACTCAGCAAAGAAGGCCTCTGCTAGGGATCGAGTGGAAATTGTTCTGCTCTCCCCACCCCAACATGCTGTTTACCTGTTGCCAGAGTGGGAGAGGTTCCCCTTGCCCCTTTCCTAGAGGGCAGAAGATAGATCTGAAAGGTAAGGGCCAGAGACCCAAGGAATGAAACATACATTTGGTTAGAGAAAAAAATGAGAGAACTGGCTCTTCTAAGCCACCAGGACCCTCACCTGAGTGATCCTGTGCCTTCCCGGCCCTGAGTTTCCCTGTGGAGTTTCTGGCACTGCACATTAGGAATCAAAATTATTTTCTTCTCCTTCTGTCTGGAACTGTCAGCCCTCCTCCCTCCCACTACCACCATGACTGTTTTGTCAGAAAGAAACCTTCTTCCATCTTTCCACATGTCTTCAGCACTGGTGGTACGAGCGCAGTCTGCTCTGTGGTTGCTTCTGACATGGCCTTGATCCCTGCTGTCTTTTGGGTCAATCCTGCACCTGGTATGAATACAAGCTTCAGCCAATCCTCTTCTGTTTGGCCCCAGAATACACATACCCCTCCCATATTCTGTCTCCTTCCCCGTAAGGTGTTTTTTGGTCATCATTTGTATCCCGGCTGCTGCGTCCTGCTGGGTCATAGCCCTGTGTTCAGTTTCATGGAGCTACCTTTTGATTGTTTTGTGTTCTGACAGGGGAATGGTGTTCCCAGTTCCCCACAGAGCAAGGGGCTGGGTAGATCACTGCTCCCTGGCTCAGCCAGCCCCCTGGGACAGACAGTGCCTGTAGTGGAGTGCAGCAGTTGGTGTCCACAAGAACAGTCTTCCTGTGAACTAAACTCAGCAGAAATTTTCTCTGAAGATCATGCCACACTCTTGGCTGCATTTTTATCCACTGTAAGGCAGTCTGATGCTTCCAAAATATTGTTGCCATCCCAAAATGGAAGATGGCATGTGCCAGAACTTGGTTTCCATTGTTGCCAATAAACTCCCACTGCTCTGAGCAGAACAAGATCTGGAGGATGTGCTTGGGATCAGCAAGGACTTAGTAATTGGACTGTTGTTCTTTCATTTTGCTACGCAGTAGCGAGCAGATTATAGAGCCCACACATTATAGATTTCCTGTCATCCCTCATGAATCAAGCTCCACCGTCTTATTTACTGTCGGCCAAGGCCTGTGAATAACATCACCTGGGGATACGCTCCCAAGCAGTTGTGCAAACACGCAGTACAGAGCCATTGCTTGCGCCTTTGAGCTGCCAGCTCACCTTCCCCCATCACATCACCTATGGCAGATAAGGGTCCTCTGTTTCCTGTCTTCATGGAATGGCTCCTGGCTTCCCTGGGAGCTCACAGCTTGTAACACTGGAGGCAAATCTGTGTTATCTAATTAATATTAAATCCCACATCTTTAAGTGTATGACATTTCTGGTCACAGTTCTGGTTGTTGTGTACACTCATACTTATGTGCACCAAGGATGTAGACTTCCAGTTTCCAGGGAACCATTTTATATTAAATCTGTCTGGTTTGTACACAAGGCACAGCACTGGACGTAAGGACACAGGAACAGCTCTCAGCCTCACCAAAGACTGCTAAGAAATTCTGCTGTTCTACATAGAGAATGTAACCTATGATAGAGTTGATTTATCAGAATATATCTTCTCAAGTTTCCCAAAATTACAGATCAAGATTTTGAAAATGTGTGAGAAATTGAATCCAGGTGGGAGATATGCTGCACTGAAGGGCTAACACTCTCATGTTCCTCACCCCCCTCCCTTTTTTGTTTATTTAAACTACAGTGAGTTTCCCTGGAAGTGAATGGAAATTTGGTTTGTCTACTGCAAGCCAGCAGGTCAGTTGCAACCTTGTATCCTGCTCTGGATGTTCATATAAACTCTCTGGCCTTCCAAGTAATACAAATGGATGCCCAGGAATTAAGTTAAAGGGACTGAAGTGCTAATTTGTTTCTGTTAGACAGGTTAGTATTTCTGTCTTGGAAATCTAGATGTTAGGCAAGATCTGGGGAATGTATCTTCAAATATTAGGAGGCTTTGTCCGAGAGGAAGTGATTAACGCCATTTGCTATGTCTGATGTTGACAGAGCTGGAAGTAAATGGGCTTTGATTGCAATGTGGGAGATTTCAGTTTGATGTCACAAACTGGTACTGATACAGAAGCATTAGAACAGACTGTCTGAGGGGGATAAAATGTTTGACAGATATTTTTCCAGCCTGTTTTGAAAGAATAATGCTGTGATAGCATTATCCATTGGGATAGAAGGATGCATCTCACACCTGACCTGGTCCTAGCCCTCTTTTTTGCGACTGAAATGTTAAGACATGTATGTCCAGCTGATGCAAGCTTGAGATGTGTGCAGGTGCCTACATCAAAAAAGCACTAGCGTCTATGAGGTACCAGGATAGTTTACAAAGGAGTACAAGTGCTCCACATTCCTTCAAAGGCCTGCCATCCAAATGCTAATATACCCAACCACAGTAAGTCTTCAAAAGAGATGGCAGCAGCACTCTTTCTTGCTTAACCGACTTCCTTAGTTTTTATCTTTGTTTCCGCTGCTTCATCCAACAGACAGACTAGTAGCACCATCTTTTTTCTTTACTGGTGCATCCAGTGGGGCTTCATTTCAGTGGATCATACCACTGCCACTTTCCATTGTTTGTGGAAATTATTATCCAAACCAGCACTTTTTATATTTTAAAGAGTCTTGAATTATGCCTTCCTTCCATTTAGAAGCAAATCAAGAAGATTCCTCTTTGCTAAGCTCTAAGCTAGTGTTAGTTAGTGGGGCCACCAAACAGGAATGGAAAGATGGTGCAAGGGGGGCAGGGCAAAAAGGAGAGGAGGGGAAGCAAATAGTTGTGAGCAGTTGATGAACAAGAGGCTAAGGCTGTGAAGGGTGGGGAAATAGTGTTTGGAGGGGTGAGATGAGGGCAAAGGAAAGGGTTATCATGGGAAGGCAGAGACAGTGAAGAGAAGAAAGTGGGCTGGGGTGGGCTACAGAGGAGAGAGGCATGACTTGCATTGAATGGTTGGAGGAGCCTCTGCATCATGACTTCTCAGCTGTCACCAGGATCTGAAATTCATTCAGTGTTTCATGCTCCTCACAACAGTTTTCAGAAAAGAGGATGAGCTACCTTTGCAGCCCGTTTACTCTGTTACCTTGGTTGTAGTGGCCCATGTGAAGGATTCATCCCTTTTGATAATCCACAATAGTGTCATTGTGATGCTTCCTGACAGAATTCCTTTGCTGTAAAAATAACAAACTCTAAAAATAGCATTTCAAATGGTACTAATGCAAAAACTGGACCTTGGAAAAAGACCAGTTATCCTCTTCAAGCATTTCTGTCTACCTGACTGTGTGTCTAATACAACTCATGTTTTAGCTACATCACTGTGTGCTGTTTCCTTCGCAGGACCCCTGCCTCATTCACTGCATGTGATGGACCTGCTCTGAGGTAAATCAGAGTTACACAGTGAAAGACACCATCTGTAGGACCCCTGCCTCATTTGTCAGGTGTGTATTGAGTGAGACAAGGGACTGCAGGAGAGAAAGGGAAGCTTTTACAGCTGAGGCAGTGAAATTGTGACCTGACAGTTGACTTCTTTTCTGTACGTGATCATTTTCATATGATAGTTTTTGGGGTTTTTTGAAGCAGCTGCTATGCCAGGGGTTGTTTAATTGTGTGTTCCTTATTTTATAGGGGACCTTTTGGTCCCAAACTGCCTGCTTTACAGAAACACTGAGTGTTTAAAGGTGCAAATTTACTAAATGTGAGTCCACTAAGCCCAAGGTGCTATACAAGCACAGATCAGTCAGGCCGTTGGTGTCTCGGAGTAGGCACCCAGAATTAGCAGATATGTTTTAACACCATCTTCAGTCATTCATCCATAAAATGGGAATAAAAATACCCTCTCCTCTCATAGAAGTATGTGGAAATAAATGGTCTTGGCATAGTGTAGCTCTTGGACAGTGTAATGACAAACCCATAGAAAAACACATAAGGAAATTAATAAATCTCTAGAGCCAGGTTTGAATAATGTGCAGTAAATAAGGCCTGGGGCCACACCCTGAACAATGAGCAGAAACCAGCATCTCAAGCAGCTGCTCATTACATAGGAAAAATCCCTTCTGAGTGCAGTCTGAGATGAGGTACTGTGAAAAAATTACGATCCTGTAATTATGGACTCTAAAATAATATGAGGGTTAAGAGTATTTTTCACAGGTAAACACAGTTGTGGTTTTTCCTAACTCTTGACTTCACTTGTAGTCTGCTCTATTTAGCACATAGTTTTTGTCTTTGTTTCGTGAGTCCTGTCGAGGTTTGCAAATCTACGAGCTTAAGATCATTTTGTCCCAGCCTCTCCATTTAGATTAAGTGCTGCCATGTCATGTAGTTGCAGATCAACTGAATGCAGGTAGTCAAAACCTGTTCATTTATATATTATGTATTCCACCTGTTGTAATCTCTACTGAGGTGCAGATTTGTGTGAGTGAGAAAGGCAGATCTGACCCTTTAATTTGCCATCATGAGCAAAACTGACACTACGATGCTCTTGTTCCTAACAGTGAAGGAATTTGGGATATTTGAGAACTTACAGCCTACTAACAGTAATTAAAACACTAAGCTCCCCAGCAGCAATATCCAAGAGGACAATGTCACTGGGGCTAGGAAATTTCTTTAGAAGTCTCTGCTGTTATGTGTGCAGGAAGAATGGCAAAGTTTAAGGAATAACAAAATATTCAAAAATATAACATTCAAAGCACATAATTTTAAATGACCACAGTTTTGATGACTACTTATGGCTTGTTTAGGAACAATATAAGAGGGAGATTTTACCAGGGTATGTAGCAATAGGATAAGGGGGAATGGCTTCAAAATGAAAGAGGGTAGATTTACATTAAATTTTGGGAAGAAATCCTTTACTGAGAAGGTGGTGAGGAGCTGGAACAGGTTGCCCAGAGAAGTTGTGGCTGCCTCATTCTTGGAAGCATTCATTGCCAGACTGGATGGGGCTTTGAAGAAACCTGGTCTAATGGAAAGTGCCCCTGTCCATGCAAGGGGTTGGAATTAAGTGATCTTCAAGGTCCTTTCCAACCCAAACCATTCTTTGATTCTATGAAGTATTTAGTGACTGTAATGCAGAAGTGTTAAACTTTGTCAAGTTGAGAAGTAAAAGATTAATGGTGTTGGGATGATCAGTGTACAAACCTAATGCTGGTTAACCTTTCCATACCATGTCTGATATTTGCTATAATTTGGAGACAGAATGTTATGAATGGTAGAGGAAGTAGACCTTTGTCATGTATCCCTGACATTTTGTTTGTAAGGATTAGAGGTTTCTAAGATGTCTAAGAAATGTGCCATAAAATCTTTTTCTCTCATATATTCCCTTTTTTCTCCCTTATTAATTATCTCAAATACTCGAAGAGGAATTTGTTGGCCTATTTAGGCTCTAGAATGGGATGCTTCTCTCAAGGATGACTAGTATTACTGTTGGCTGGTTTATGACTTGGAAAGCACTGGTTCCCACATGTGCTGCAGATAATAATTCATTCAGGAAATAAAGTAAGCCAAACCTATCAAATATATTTTAGCCTGTGTAAGAGACTGAATGAGTGTCATTTGCAGTAGCTTAACTGCTCAGTTTTAACCGTTTCATCAGATAAATGTACTGTGTGGTTTAAAGACAACACACAAAAAAGTGATGCCAGGGTACCCAAGTGCAGGAACTCTCACAAAAATCCTCTTAGGCAAGGCCTGGCATTAGTGGCAAAAGGAGAGCAAAGAACAATTTAAAAAATATAACAATCTGTTCTTGTAGGGGTCAGACAGCAAGAGGCAGCACATGTGCTGGGTGGGAGCCATCAATGAGAACTGGTTTCCCCATGGGATATACCAGCCAGGACTATCAAAGTAAGCTGGGGCTAGGACAAACAGATGTTATGCCAGACACGTCAGCAGAGCTAGTCTGCTTTGCATAGGTGTCTGATCTTACTTGGCATGCTTTAAGCTCTGTTCTGAATCTCAGGGTGGAATATAACCATTATGATTTCATCCTAACTGCTCTGTTCTCCACATGTGATGCAACTCTTGGGCATTGCTTCTAACCTGTGCAAGCAGGAAGCTGAGGCACAGGGTGGTGTGTTGCCAGGTGGATGTACAACCCCAGTCACACACCTCTGCTTCCCTTCAGTGAGAGGAGGGAGCCTGTGGGTCACTGCATTACCAAAGTAAACAGTCTTTGCCTACAGGCGTCTTATTGACAGATAGGCAGTGTTAGTGCCCCCAAACTGATGTTTTAAAACACCATCCTGAAGCATCCCTGCACAACAGGCACTCTGCTCTCTGAAAAACCAGCCTAGGACAGAGTGGGGTAAATGAACCTGAACGTAAGGGCTGGAGGCCCTCACACCGTTGTGGCAGTGCAGGGGTAAGGTCAGGCCTTCATTTGCACAAACTGCGCTTGACCAGAGGCTATGATCCTAACCTTGCCCAGGGGCAGGAAGCTGGAGTCTCACTCTTACAGACCTGCCAAGCAGAAAGTGTTTATTTCCTGCTCTGGATCCATGATCCAGGAGGAATGAATAAAAGTGATTTAATCTTCAGTGTGAGGAAAATCACCTGACTGAGTAGGACACAGAGGACAAATGGGACAGGGGGCCTTAGCTTGCCTGGCCAGGAGGGATGGGAAAACAGAAGTGAGACACAGGATCGGAATCGCTAATTGTTACTTATTATTAATTTTCTAATTTTTCCCTTGCTCGGATTCCACGATTGCTGGAAATCAGGGCTCCTCTGGCTGTGTGGGTGCATCTGTGACATTGACTCTGTCTTTGAGATAGGGAGCACCCTCTGGTGGTTAAGGATAATCTGACATTTCCTGGGATTGGCGCCCATCATCCCTACAAGCTGCCCGTTGAGGCGGACACGAGGCATATGCTGGCATACTGTCACTGTTGGGAAGGGTATTTGGGGCGCAAATGTTCACTCTGACTCGCTAACCCAGGAATCTGATTCTTAGGAACCATTTTAGCGCAGTGAAAAGTGTGTAAGGTGTGTTTGTTCTCCCTACCATGCTGTTGTGTAAAAGCCCACTTACATGCCCTTTTTGCTTTCTCCCAATGAGAGGGCAAGTAAAATTCAATTTTCTCCATTAATTCCCAGTGGACACAAAATCCTACCCTGACTCTCTCCCTAGGGACTGTGGTTTCCTGCCTCGGTTCTTGCTCCTGTCTCCAAAAGCTCTAGTCTTGCACTCAGAGCTTTCCATAGCCCATCTCTACCTGGATTTGCCCATTTGCCCTGCCTAGAGTGCTAAAGCCAGGACAGTACAGTCCCTTGCAGGGAACAGAGGAATTCAGCTCAGGTTTCCCTTCTCCTTCCCTAAGTGGATTAACAGGCTGAGGGGATGTCTGTGCCTGCCTGCCTCAATCTTCATTAGCTAACGTGTTCCGCCAGCCGCAGTCACATCCTGGGCTGGGGAGCTGTTTGACAGCAGTGCATCCTGGCCCCAGCCTCTCACAAAGGCTGCTGCATCTTCTGAGAGGTTTTTCTTCATAACAGGGCTCTGTGGGCTGCCCTGGATGGCAGGGATGGAGGGCAGGAGAGCTGCAAGACGTACATTATTGCTGTGTCCACTGCTCACTTTGCAAGAACTAATCTGCATCCTCTGCTGACTGCAACGCTGCGCCTCTGTGTAATGCATGTGCAGCATGAGTGGCAGAAAACATTCCAAAGCAGCACCCACATGCATTTTTTTCCCCTCCTGTTTCCCAGGCAAGGGAGGATCCTGAATATACTGGGATGTCTCTGAAACTTTTTTTACCTGGCTGTCACTTCTGGATGCTCTTTCTTGGGTGCTTGTAGGCAGTCAATTTGAACGCAGTATTTCCTAACAGGCTGTGTGCAAGAAAGTGAACTTACCTCCTCACCTGCTTCTTCCTGTTGCTTTGTAGTAGTCATTATTAATGGGTGTTGCACCCTTGGACAGGCAGTCATTTATTCCACCAGTGCTGTTGTTTCCTCAGTTCAGAGAATATCTTTTCTACACAAGTGAGATGTACACTTTAAATTGCATTGATTTTGGAGCAATCCATTTAAACTACTGAAAATCCAAATTGTGGATGCTCTCCTGCCAGTTTGAGGATGCTTCATTTTTGCTCATTGGTTGTCTAAACAGATTAAGTTTCTATAGTAATGAGTGCCTCTTGCACTGGCTTAAGTTAATCTATTTCAAATTGTACCTTGAATTATACTGTGGTAACATTCTCATGCAAAGAAATCCTGCAACGGGAGGAGGTGAACGCTGGGCATCACCAATACCATCAGGGGCTGCCTGTGCCCAGGCAGTAGGGAGGGAAATGTTCTTATTTTGGTCTTGTAATCTGACCATTGTGGCAGGGAAAGCTGATGTGCCATGCTCTAAAAGCAAGGTCAAGTGGCCAGGAACAGAATCAAAATGGATTTTTTTTTTTTCTTTTAGCAAGTTGGAAGGGAAATAAAAAAGGCATATGAGTATGAAGGGGCATAGGACACTACAGACTCTGAAGGATTTTAGAACCTAAAGCTGTTATTTAGCAAACGAAGGGATGAATTGAATTTCCCAAACAACATATGTTAAAGCACACAAATGAAAAACCCCAGCCCTTATGAACTAGAAGTGTATTTGGTTTGGCCCTGTAAAGCCACAAGTCAATGGTCAAAGCAGAACAGCTCCCTGGAGAACCCTGGCTTGATGGTTCTAGCTCCCTGGGGGATGCAACTATCTCTGGAGCACTCCCCTCTCAGGGCTATGTAGCTGTCAGTGCTTAATGATGTGCTTCCCAGAGCAGGAAACAAAGGTTACACAACTCTAAAAACATAACCTATCTCTGAATGGGCAGCAGAAGAATTTTCCTTTGAGAGGCCAAGTAAGACCTGTTTTATTGAAAGGAAAACAGATCCCTTTTTTACTGCCCTTTGTTTGGAGGAATATAAATTGTAGGAACAAATCTGGTTTTATATATTTAAAAGTTGCAGAAATCCCTTTATGTATGGGGAAGAGCAGACTGGGGATGAGCTTGTTAGGACTTGCTGAAGCACCCTCATGGTTAGATTTTGTGCTTTTTTGATGTTGCAGTTGCCGTGGATCACTGATCTTGATGAAGTTGATACTCTCTTGCTCTTCAGTCCTTTCCTTTTCAAAGGTTTCCCAAAGCACTTTATGCATAATGGGTTATGTTGCTACCACAACTGCCTTTGCAGTACCTTTAATAGCACAAAACAATGTGCTGATTTGAGACCAGAGTTGAGGAAGAACGTTATTGATGTGGAGTAATGCAAGATATACTAGCAGAGGCTGAGCTGAAATAAACTGGGATAGTTGTATGAGATGTGTCTAAAGCAGTAGATTGCCATCTGCTCGTGCCCTTTGCATCTCAATCTCTGGCATTCCATCAGTAATTAATTGCAGGCAGACATGAATTTACACAGTGCAGGCTGTACCTCTCATAATCTGTTCAATCCCCATCAGTGACCCTCCTGTAACACTAGTTCAGGACACTGCAACATCTTCTAGTGAAAGACTCTGGTAGTGATTGGTAGTTTCCACACCCCTGTACCCCTCTCTGGCCCTCTGACCAAAGCCAGAACAAGAAGATAGTTACCAGATCTGGCTGACTGGGCAGATCTGTCTGTCTCTACAGCTTTTTTTAGTTCATTATGAATGTCATCTCTGAATACTGAAGGGTGTTCTTTTAGGGAACAGTTGATAGAAGATTATCAACTGTGATTTTAGGGAATAACTCCTCCTCATCCTCCAGTTTTGGGAAACAGTAAGAAATTGCATTGACAAACACAGTCCTGTATCTTGAAAATGAATTCTTAATACCATATCAAGTATTCTGTATTTCCATGCTGGCCTTTTTCAGTTCACATATTTCTTCATGTTTACTCTGCTAGTCTTTCCCTCCCCTTAAGCTTAAAATGTTTAGGTGAGCTTTGGATACAGACTAGACTGACTTGCTTTCTGTGCAGTTAGAATCTTGTTGCATGTAACTTCAGGGTTGCTTTCTCAGATGTGGATTGAATTGAGGATGTCTGCTGGGAGTTTCAGGTCTTGGTTTTCTCATTGGAGGTCCTTCCATCAGGCAGGTCTGTTAAATGCTTGCTGGGTCCCTAGAGACACTTGATCTGTGTTTAAAGGGAAGCAGCTGAACCACAAGAAGAGAGAAATGGCTGTGTACTCAAGCACTATTGCTCTAAAGGGATCTTGCTGAAAGCTGTGCAAAGCTTGCATGGCAGTCTGGGTGCCTGGGGCTCTCCATGTGCTTCATCCCAGCAGAGATCTGTGTGATGCTCTTGCTTGCCTTTCCTGCTCTGAGAAAGATAAGTTGATGGCTCAAGGATGCTTTGAGCATGAACTCTGTTTAACTCTCCTGAGGCCCAGACCAGGAAAATCTCTGGAGGATTCCAAGCAGCACCTGCCTTCTGCTCCCCTCTCCTCTTAAAGCTTCCCCAGTGGAGAGACCCGCTCAGGGAGAGCAGGAAGTCCATAAATAAATAATTCCCTCTGTCTCTCCTGATCAGCCCAAGCAGCTGTGATTGCTCCTGAATGCCTAGGTTGCTTTCTTCTTAATGGCTTTTAAACCAATTTTACCCTCATCTGATGACCCAGCTTCTCATTCTAGTTTTTAGAGGAACAATTTCTTCTTTTAGACAGAGGGATTTGGGGACTACTTATGTTGTGTCAAGGGTTTTGGCTGGGTGAAATAGTATAGCAGTGCCAGCAGAGCCACAGTTCTCTGGTTCTCTCAGGCTGCCCCATACCTTATTTTGACAAATCTCTACAGGACACCTCTGAGGGTATTGCAGATGGCATTGACCCTTGCTTGAGAGCACTGGACACCTGTCATGTTCATGGACATCCCACAAACATTTAATAACTCTTACACCATTCTCAAGACTATTTTTGGAATGTGTTTTACTGTTGGGAGAGCTAACCACTGAGACGTCCTTTGCTCTACAGTGTGTAGGTGAAAGTCTGGGAATATAAGTTAGCAGTGTAAGCTCTCACTTTTCAGTTCAGCTGACTTACAGCATCTCATTAATGGGCATTAGACACCTTGACAAATATTTAGACCTTATATTGTTGCTTTTGTACCTTGTGTGTATGAACTGTAGTAGATTTTTTAAAAAGTGTTTCTTAAATAGCAAGTGGACAGTCAAATCTAAATGTTCTTGGTTTGTATCCTAGTGCAACCCTTGGAGATACTTACTGCTCCTCTGATGGGTGTCATCTAGGTTTGTCAGTAGAGAAGTATTAGCACTACCTCCACCAGCAGAACCTGCCTGCCTGGCACTAGGACAAGCAAGGCATGATCTGAACATCCTTACAGTGCTGGCCAGCTATCCTGTGGGATGTGTACTAGCACAGCCTTGTGTCGTGTTGCAGGCTGATGACCATCATCCCCACAGTGACTTTGGAAGAGGCACTAGTCTGTCTGGGTGGAATGCAGCTGCCCTGCCTATGGTTACAGTGCCAAAAGGGCTGATTCAGCCCAAATGGTTGATGGCTAATGACTTACATTTTTTGTTGGTGTTAACCATGCCCCTTGACCAGTCACTTTAGTGAGTATCCTCAGGAAATGAGCCACTAGAAACAAAGTAGCATCTCAAGGTGGTATTGGTGCCTGGATCCTTCTGTCTCATTAGCAAGGCAGGGCCTGCTGGGTGCCATATCATTGGTGGTTAAGTGGACCTCTGTATTTGAAGCAGTGACAATCTTTCCCACTGTCTTCCTTCTCTTCTGTTTCTGTTGGTACAATTGGTAGTTGTTGATCACCACTAAAAAAAACCAGAGAGATTAGCAAAAGACCAATACTGGATTTTTTTTTGTAAGCAATGTGGAAACCAAGAGGACCTGTTGCTAGGAGGCTGCAGCACCAAAGTCACCCTCCAACCACATGGGACTGAGATTTGAGTTTGCCTTAACAATGAAACTGAAAAGTAATCCTTTCTACTGCTGCCATAGGAACAGTGAAGCTGGCAACACATGACTACGAAGGATGAAGGTATTTTTGCTGAAATCCAGTGGCACACATTCAGGTCTATCAGGAAAAGATTTTACTGCTGCCCACAACTGCCTGTGTGCTGGGATCTCTGAGAAATTCCAGGACTTGTAACTCATCCAACAAGAGCTTTTCAAACACATCCAGGGGTCTTCCACACATGGGAAAGATTGATGTCTTTTGGAATACATAAAGCAGCACAACAGAAATAGAACTGAACTGGTGAAACTTCTTTCCTTTGCATGGAAGAGCTTTTTTATCTGGTAACTAGCCTCTAACCCTTCATGACTGGCTACTCTCTTGACACTGGATGTTCATATATTGCGTAGGTATGGTCCTGAGTTGCCTTGCCTCTTCTAAGTGATGCTTTGTGATATAAACAAGGATTATTTTTCTTGTTATTTTTCTCTTTGTTTTTTGAAAATGTGCTGCAAAAACTTGATCATTCATGGGGTGTAGGCATAGTGTTTGAATGTTAATGACTTGTAGACAGAACAGTGGTTTCCTAATGCACTTTACTTGAAGGTCGCTGAATGCGATGCAGATATGTAACTCATGATGGTGCTTAAAAGTTAAAAGTATGTTAAGCTTGGGATGGGTTTTGTTGCCAAAGCTGTCTAATCAAATAATCCACCACAGCCATTTGATCTTGTCCAACAAGTGAAATAGATGTTATTCAAGTAATAAACTCAAGAGGGAGCTGTGTAAAAATCTGCATTTTTCTTGAAACACTCACGTTAGTACAGAACATATCTTAAAAAAGGTCATGTATTTAAGTGAACTATTTGGAGATTCAGAGCAGAGGAGATTTGAGGTTGTTGTGCTGTTGATACAGCATACCAGAATGAAGCTGGCATGTCATGCGTGGTTCTAGCCAAAACCTGAAGTCCATTACTATTAGAAACTGGAGTATTCTGAGGCTGGAGATGATGACCAGAAGAGTAGTCCTGATCATCTGATATCTCTGTTTTTCTCCAGACAGAAACTATATCAAGTTTGCTAATGACACTTGGGACCTGCAGGTTCATCTCACTGTTAAATACTTTTGTATAGATCCACTGTTGGTGAGCTCCTCTGTATTTGGCCTGACTGACCTGGTGAAGTCAATAGTCTTCTATCAAAAGTGCCCATATGAGGCCAGATGGAGGGTCCTGCAGGGAAAGGAAGGTCTTTATCCTTGCTTTCTTCATCCCTTACACCCTGGCAAGAAAAGCCCTTTCACTGCTTTCCTTCTTTATAATGCCCTACCTCATGTTCTAAAATAACTCTGTTACCTACCCAGAGAACCCAGCCAAGAGGAACCTGCACACTTACCCACTGGTTTTTGTCACATCATTGTATTCAAACTGCAGCCACCTCATTGCTGTTGCTGGGAAATAAGTTATCTTGCCTATGTTTCCATCACAGACTTGGAAAAATTACCCTTCACCCTTGCTGCCTGGCCCTCAGTAGGCATACTTTCTTACCAGTAGTAACTCTGAAAAAATTTGGTTTTTTAAGCCCCACTCCTTGTCTGGGTTGAGACACTTGACACTATCAATGCACATGCCAAAAGTGTTTTCATTTTTGGCATGCAGCATAAGAGTAAGTAACCATTATTTCTCCTGACAAGATATGTATTTCTTTTGGTCAGTCCCGTCAGTAAGCTGATACTGTGAATATTAAGGTCCTAGGGTGATTAGAATGGATGGGCTTGGGGTGCATGGGCTTGGAGAGGAAACCAGCTAATCATCTCCCCAAATCACAGCAATGAACAAGCACCCCCTGTTCTACTGACCATCCTCCTTGGCTTTCCACAACACCAGACTTGAAGCTAGTGTAATTTTAGGAAAGCTAAAGTTGAAAAGATGCTCTTTGACTTTATGCCCCATCTGACAGGATGAACCTCCATACCAGGAAGGCCACGCTTGTGATGGAGGATTTGCAACAGCTAAGCAGAGGTAAAGATTCCTTGATGCCTTGGGTTCTCTCCTTCTTCCTGGTAGCTGAGCAAATGGCCCAGCTACTGCCCTGTGGACACCTAGGATCATGGAGGGAGGATTAATTTTTGCTTTGCTGGAATTGAAAGAGTATAGGAAATAGCAGTTACTGTGCTAGTAAATTATGTGTAGGTGCGAGTGTGAATAAAAAATCCCTTTCCAGTCAAGGCCACAGTAACCCAGCTGAGGATTAGTGTAACATATAATGGAAAAAAGATCACCAACAGATCCAAATTTGGAGCTGGATCACAGCTCTTCATTGAAATCTTCTAAGCCTATAAGATCAACCTACCTCTCTAATTTCCTGTGTTTTCTGAGGAAGGTTTCTGTCCACTTAGTTAAACAACAGTTAGGCAGAGACTGACTAAGGATTAGGTTGCCAAAACATGAAAGAAGATACACTGATGTGTTTCTGGGCAAGTAGGATACAAGTTCTTATGAAATACCCCAGGTAACTGATGATGTAAGGAAGAGCAGAAGGCATAATCCCAGCTATATAATTTCCTCTCCTGCCTCTCTCTGTTTCTTATTACAAATTCTTCCACAATCTGGAAAGAAAAGTTTCTTTTCTGATTGTCTTTATTCTTTCCCATTTGGTAAAATATTCTGCACCTGCCTCTTACCTGATGCTGTTTTAATTTTACAAAAGTTCAATTTCCTTTGCCTGGTTTGTCTGTGGGCATGTGTGTCTCTGCAGTGAACTTCCATTAAAGATATCAGCAGGAACATGTTCTGCTGTAGAACAGAGTCCTGCTATTAGCACTGCAAAGACAAAAATGGGTATACAATCACGCAAAACATCACTTGCCATATATGGAAAAAAAAGTTATAAACAGTTATTAAAAGGAAGCCTTGACTTTTTACTGGTAATGTAGAGACTATACTTGTCCTAACTCAGGGCCCCTAACTGTTAGGAGCACTGTAGCACAGAGCTCCTAGCACCATATCCAAGCACAAAATTTAAGGTTATAATTTTGGGACAGAGAATTCTCATTCAAAGCAGGACAGTAAGGCTTAAGACACTTATATTCAGACTGTTGTGCTACAGATCTGCTCAGACTGATCTGGGGCAAGCCACAAAACCTCTTTATGGTAGGATTGGGCAGTCTATAACTTGTGAATTAAAACACGTTCTAAATATAGGTTTGAAGCACATCTAAGGATGTTCAGATTGGTGTTCATTGTTTGAAAGTCACAACATGAAAACTATTTGCTGTTTAAACAGATGTTGAGCTTCATCATGATACCTTTAGGTGGAAGCATATTGTTTGCAAGGCCAATTTGATCTTTACAGAAAAAAAAAATCTATTGGAGTTTGGTCAAAAAGAAAACCGCTTTTGGTGGGGAGAACAAACTGTTTTGTTTGGGTGAGTAAGAGAAAATAGAATAGAGAAGACTGGTCTGTAAGAGCCATCAGGGACCTGTGTTTAGAGTATTTAAGTTTCTCTTTAGGGCTACTAGCCCTGCACAGCAAAGGACCAGGGCATGTAACAGTGACTTGGGTGAAGTCAGGCAGTTCTATTGGCCTCAAAGGTGTGAAAGGATTGTCTTCTGAATTCAACCCAATGACCCCTCTGTAACTTAAATGAGACACAGGCTGGGAAAGATTTCTTGTCATCAATCTCCTCTTTCCCCAGCAGACAAGATAAAAAAGTGTA
Source organism: Passer montanus (assembly GCF_014805655.1). Lineage (NCBI taxonomy): Eukaryota > Metazoa > Chordata > Aves > Passeriformes > Passeridae > Passer > Passer montanus. The sequence continues at coordinate 17,382,752 of NW_024365381.1, forward strand.
TACACAAAACTTCTCAGCCCAGCTCAGGTCTCCTAATTATTATCTTTTTTTTGCCTTGAACAGACAGCAGTTCACTCACTGCCTCGTGCAAATACAATAATAGAGCCTTCATAAAAGGGAAAAAAACTATCCCAAACCCTAAAAGTAACTAGATCTCTTCCTCTTCTGCATTTTCCTTAGTCAAAAAAAAAAAAAAGACACCTTATCAACAAGTGAAATCAAGAGTTTGTTTGGCATGATTTCCAGGTTACTCCTATATTAGACCAAATGAAATTTCTGTCAATCAGTCAGTCAACTTGCTGGAAAGTTGATCATTATTCCATGATAAAAGTTTTTTTAAAAGTAAAACATGAGGTTATCAAAACCAGATTGGTCCTTAAAGGCTGGAGAAAAGTATTCAAAGAAAGTCTCTATCCATTATATCTTGGAAGAGCCAGGAAAATTAGAGACTTATATCACAACTTTTTCTTTTTCTTTTTCTTTCTTTTTCTATTTCTTTTTCTTTTTTTCTTTTTCTTTCCATACTGCATGTCTGAAAGAACTGATACTGCCTATCACTCCATCAGCCTGCAGTGCTCTGATTGTGATCTGTCCAAGGCTCAAATTGATGGAATGTTGATGCAGAGCATTGGGACAATGTCTAAGGAGAACAGGTGACCTCAAAAGCCCGAGGCTGCCTTATGAAAGTCATCCCAAAGAGTGGCACTTACCAGAGCACCTCTGGGTAGGCTCTGCTCAGAGGCCACAGACAGATTGGGTGGGATGGTTCCCTGGCCTCCTGCAGTGAGAGAGCAGCAATTCCAGGGGAGGATTTGGTCAGGGCAGCAACCAAAGGCTGTGCTCACAAACCAAGTCTGGTGCTTCTCTTCTGTATGGAGTTCTGCCTTGGATTTACCCTAAGAGAGCTCTTTTGCTTCCAGATCTACCAGCTTAATCTTACAGTCCTTTCTAACTTCGTCCTGGAACTGTTTTAAAAATCACACATATCTGAAGGATAGCCATGTTGAGATCAGTGTTTCCTTCTTTATTCTTTGGAGGAAGAGAAATTGGCCAAAGGTGTGAGAAGAGCTCAGCTGTGTGTGGAGGTTTGCAAAGGATGAAGCCTTCTGAAGTTCCAAAATCAGCTTGCAGGACTCTTGTTCTCTTTCTTAGAGAATTCAGGTTGGCAGATCAAGCCCAGCCAGCAGAGATTATTCCTTTCTATCCTTCTCAGAAAGGAAGGGTCAGAATTCTGCACAGGTTACTCTCTAGGCAGGGGAAGCTCAATTTGTCCATTTGCACTGGGTCAGAAGAGATTAATATTACGTTTCTGCACAACTCTGCAAACGCCCACCTCACCCAGGTAGTCCTCTGTCAGCAACAGCCCATTTCCAGCATACAAACCCACTATTGTACTGTTTATGTCAGTTAATTCAGCCCTGTGGACCTTGTGCCAGGCAATCTCATGGCTCCCTGCTTGCATCACCTCAGCCTGGATAAAAGTTAAAGTGCAAAATTAAAACATCAGCTATTGGGAGAGCAGGAGCTGCCTGCCAAGCCATTCCCACTCTGGTCTCCCATTCGCTGAGAGCCTACACCAGAGATAATCTCTGCACAGTCAGGATCCAGTCAGGGTGCACCTTTCTGAAGAAAATTGTTTTGCAGCTCACTGCAAATACCCTGACTGCTCTTGAACTGTAGTCTGCCTAAACCCTGACCCTGTGTGCCTCTTCCTGCCTCTCATCCTACTGCATAACAGGAATCTTCTTTATGAGGCAACTAAGTCAGCAGTCAGTCCCTCTCTGGCCTCAGCTTTCTGTTGGAAACACAAGGGTGCTGGCTTGTCCTTGCCTCTGCTTGGTCAGGTGTTCTCCGAGGTGGTTAGTGAGCTTCCTTACAACCTTGGGCCCTACTATTGCTAATGCCTTATTGAAGCTTGGCTCTTGTCTCTTCAACATTTAAAGCATCTTAGAATTTTTGCTGTGATGATATATCACTGAAGTGTACAAAGGTATATGTATATATGTTTCATTTGTATTAATTCTGGTTGAGGAAAAATGTATCATCTGAATTGTACCACCTGCAACATTCAGATAATCTGATTCTGCTGTACTCTCAAAACCAGATACGTCTTCTCTCTGTCTCCATTTTTTAAACTAACCTGTTTTCTGTGCTGTCTTCATGTGTACCTTTTACTATAAAATACCATGAAAGACCTCTGTCTTGAAATCCTTTAAAGATAGGTGATCAGAATCATGTAACTTGTCCTCACATGGCCTGGAGACAAGTTAGGGCACACCATTAGTTTATATGCATTTGTTAATCCTCTGGTAGAGGAGATAGTTACACTGGCTTTGAATTTGAACATTCCTCTTTTCCAAATACTATTGAGTTTCTACAAAAACTGATTGTATGAAAAGTTGTAGCCTAATTTATCCTATTTTATGTTTTTTGCTTAGAGCTGAGCCACATTGCATTTTCTTTTATTCTGTATTACCTCCATCATCCAAAAAGCTCTGGTCTGCCCTTCGCTTCTCCTGGTGTTGTACATTTTTGCCTCAAATTACATTCTAGGTTTTATATTTAGAATTTCCCTCCTAATTTCTACTTTAAAAAAAAAAATTCGTTTGCCTGGCATAAGAGTAGGAAGCTTTTATCCGGGTATAGTTGTATATATTTTTGTTTTAGAAAGGCCTCTGTTTTTTGTCTACCTCTTAAGGATATTTTTACGTATTTGAGCAGCAAATATCTAAACATGAACTAGAAGCATAGGAGAGATACAAGTGAGGTTTGTAAGCGCAGTTTGAAAGGTGGAGAGTAGGTAGCAAGGGGCAAACAGAACCTTTAGTGCAGCTCCGTGTGAGTCAAGTGCAAGACTGCGTGTGGCAGGCACATGCCCGAGAGGTTCGCATGCTTTTGTGGAGAGGGACCTTCAGCTAGGTGTTGGTGTGCTGCTGCAAATATGCAGTGCAGTTGTGTGAGTGTGAAAATGCATGCTGGAACTGTGAAAGGACACAGACTCTAGCAGCAGTCGGCACATATGTAGAGCATTGAAAATGTGTCTTTCGTGAAATTACTTGTGTGTGCCAGTTTTCATGTTTGTGAAGACTTCTGAGGGTTTGTAGCTATGGTTTTTGTGCCTGGGAATGTGTGCTATTATCCTGAATACCTGATTCTGATCTCACATGCCACGACTTATTCCAGTGTGGTTTCATAAACTGCACTGAAGTGACACTGCTTTGAAACGGGATTTGGGTGCTGTTCTGCACGTGTTTGTGGCAGTGGACAAAGGTATGGAGAAACAGATTTCCGAGTGCAGCGCCGTGGACGCGCTGAGAGCAGGTCTGCATGTGCACGAAGTGTTTGTGGAGTCGCGTGTTCGCATGCAACAACGCCTGGGACACGCATGTTCCAGGGCACGCTGCTGCCTTGCGCCGAGCATGTGGGGTGCTGTGTGGCATCAACAGCCACGGGGCACCCTTTACCTCAAGTTTTTGCATAAGCCTAAACTCTCCAGCCGCTGTCCACTGAGACAGAGCGGCGGGTAAGAGGGAAGGGGAGCGAGCGCTGCCGCCGGTCCGCGGCGGGACCGAGCCGGAGCCGCTATCCCGTGTCACCCGCGCCGCTCCCGCCGCGTGCCAGGGGCAGCCCGGCTGCCGGCCCGCACTGCGCCCCGCGCGCTGCGGTGCCGGGTCCGGCGGCCCCCCCGGCCGTGCCTCCCCCAGCCGCCGTCCAAGCCCAGCCCCTGCGCGGGAGCCAATAGCCGCCCTGCCGTCTCCATCCGTCTCCCGGCGTTAAAGCTACAGCGGGGCTCGGGGCGGCGAAATCCCCCGTGGCCGTGTCCTGCGCGCCGCCGCCTCCTGCCGCCGTCAGTGTGTCCGCACGCGGGTGCGGGAGCGGAGCGGAGCGGCGCTGCCTCCCGCCGCCCTGCCCCGCCGCCGGGCTCGGGCCGGCTCCTCTTCCCGGCGCTCCCCACCTTCCCAGCCCGCCACAGTTTAGTTGTTATCTTGTGTTTTTTCTTTCTTTCTTCTTCTTCTTCTTTTTTTTCTCCTCCAACTGGGAATGCTCAAACTGGACTGATGGACATTTCCGAGCTGTGCATCTCCGACCCGCTCGGCTACCACAACCAGTGAGTGTGCCGTGCCGGGACCGGGCGGGTCGGGGGCGGGCTGGGGCCGGCGCCGCGTCCCGCTGCGGGTGGGATGGGGCAGCGACCCCGCAGTCCCGCTGCTCCGTGCCGCAGAGCCGCCGCCGCCCAGCCCCGCGGGGCACGGCGTGAGCCGGGCGGCTCGGAGCGGCCGGCCGCGGGCACGGCACGGCACGGCACGGCACGGCGCACCTCCGTGCCGGCAGGTGCGGAAGAGTCCGCGGAACAGCACCTGGGCGGGTAGGCGTGCTGGTGTGTTTCTTTCTTGCCGTGTAACTTCTCCCTCTAATGCTTCATCTCCTAGGAACAGGCAGCTAACAGTGAGCACTGACAGTCCTTTCTGCGCAGTTTTACTTTTCGTCTGTGCTAGGATTTTTATTAGATGAATTACTAGGTGCCTATAAAGAGATGTGCATATAAAATGATACGAACCAGGTCCATTAAAGCACCGTCTTTTATTTTGAAAGTCTGTTTTTCATCTGAAATGCGCTATGGAAATTCAGTTTCCCACAGACTGCTGTTTTGGATAGCCTGCCCGGGGAAAGAGTGAAGTGAGTCGGAGGGCTGGCAAACAGACATCCCAAGCTGGGACCGGTGGCTGGTACCTTAGCACCTGCTACTGCTCTTTGTATTCCGATGTGGGCTGTGCCTGGTAATGCTGTGTTTAAAATGACTTTAGCGTCTTAAGTTTGGTTTCATCCTGTTGGGGAAGTTAGGAAACAAGGCAAAACCTTTTCAGCGTTTACATCCAGCTGACTGGAACAATTAATTTTAAATGCGTTTCTCTGATAAATTGCACCCTGAGCAGAGTCCTCTTTTGTGTGTTTGCATGTTAATCCGTGTGTCACCTATGCAGGTTTTGTGTCATCAGAGGTGGGAATTAAATAATTTTGCCTGTTTCATTGCTTTTGTCTTAACAATACGTTGTATTTAGTACAATTAAAATAATTAAAATAATTAAAGTCAAATCATCCACAAATAGCCCTCTTGCCTCATTTCAGCTTTTATTTGTCTTTCTGTACCTTGTTTTCTGATATTCCATCTGTCTTTACACTCATTTCTCTTTCCTTTAATCCCCAGCTTCCAGCAGTTTCATTAAAATGAGACTTCATATTGTTAATAGAAATTAATAATCTAGCCCATGTGGTTTCCTTTTCCCCACTGGTGCTACACTTGTGGCTGCTCCACTTTGAATTAAAAATAAACAAACAGTTTCTTAAGGGAAATGTATTCTGTATGCTGCTGGGAGTCTTAATATTAAGGCAAAAAGAGAAGATGTATTTACCTTCATAAAAAAAGAAAATAACAAAATACCACAATGAAAACTTAGATCTTCATCACTTACTATATTGTTTCTTAACTTTTTTGTTTTATTTTTTGTACTTTTGGAATTGAGAAAAAGGAACTCAAACAACATGAATATAGTAAGAAGCAATCTGCATGATTGCCATTCACCTTTTTTACTTTTTCATGGGTTTTCAGTCAGCTCTCAAAAATGTCAAGTGCACCTTACCCATATGCACAACTCCTTGGCTGCTGAGTAGACAGATGAAGGTGGCCCTGGGGGAAGTGCCACTGAGCCCCTATGGCTTTACAGCAGAGACAGAGTGCTGCTTTTTGAGATGAGAAACTGTTGGAGAGCTCTTTGTTTTAAGAGGTGCTTGGTTCTGTGTGCCAGATGACCTTCTCTTTAACATTGTTGAGGTTTGGTAAAATAGAGAAATATAATTTAAAATATTCCCACTTCAATTTTTTCAATGTTTTTAATTTAAAGGAGTGTGACAGTGCAGGAAAGTCTGAAAAAAGTTACTGAGAGAAGAAAGATATGAGCAGCTTTAAAAATACAGTACATATAAAGGTATATGTGCAGTGTGTCTGGTACTGATTTGATTTACATTCTGGTTTTATAAGGCTAGATTTCACATTATACTCCTGTAGTTGAGGATGAGTTGGCCCAAGTATATCTGTTTAACCATCTTTTTGTCCCACTGTAACACAGTCACCCTGTGAACATACAGAGTAAATACAGGTGTTGTGTTTGTGCCTGTATCCCTAACTAGCGGTGTGAGCATAATATTCTTACTGTACTGATGTATTCTTTTGACTGCTAACTATTGAAATTATTTTAAATTATTTTCTTCCTTTTTTAATACCACTTTTAATTCTGTGGATGGCAATTTTTGTCACATTAAACCTTAAATTAGGAACTAATTTAAAAATACTGCAAACTGCTTCTTCTTGTTTAGTTGCTTGTTAAGCTATAGGAAAACATATGAGGAAAGCTAAAATGTTGGGAGAGAAGTGGATGTGGTCACTCAATATATGATCCATACAGTTCCCTGGAAACTGTATTTCACCTCATAATTATTGAAACAGAGAGCGAAGGAGCAAGGCAAAGGAGAGAAGAGGTGACTCCTTTCACCTTGGAGTTTGATGAGATCTTAATTTTTGTAACAGCCAGACCCGAAAGGAGTCTGAACAAAACCTAAGCAAAGGATTTCCTTGCCTCTAATTCGTTTTTCAGGTTTTGTATTTTATCTTGCTCAAGCAGTGAAAATTCCCTTTCCATTGCCTGTGTGTGCTGATCTAAGCGATTGCACCAGGAACCTGTGGAAGTTCTGGTTAGCAGGTGTGTGGCTTCTCTCAGTGCAGAATCTTTCAGGGAGAGTAAGAAAATGCTTTTTTCCTCATTTTGATCCTCTGTGCAAGTAGTCTAAGGCCACGTATGTTTTATTTTCTTACACAGAAATCTGCTCTTTAGCAACCGCTTACTACATTTTGGTACTGACCTCTGGGAGAATTGTTCCTGGGGTAGATGGTGCAGGTCCAAGAAAGAAGCTTTTGTATGAACTGGAATTTGTTTAAAGCATTTTCAAATTGGGAAATTAACAAAGGCAGTGATTTGTACCTGCAGTTTGTCTCTCAGGTGAGGGCATATGGTGAGAATACATTAGTTAAACTGTACTGACGGCGCCTGTCTGCTATACGGCAGGAAGGGAATGCGCGTGCAGACACCACAAGTGTACACTCTGCCATATAAAATATGTCCTTATAGTCACACACAAGCACATGGGTGCATCTGTAAATATTTGTGAGTAGGTATACACACATGCATATGTATGCTCATGTGGAGTACTGGTGTTGTATCTCCCTCATGTGCAAACCTAAGGCTTTCGGTAGAGAGTAGAATACGGCATTTTTACTTTCCCATATTAATTTAGTAATCTCGGAGAATTTTGTTTTCTGCCTCATTATAGTTGCCATTAGAAATGTTGTCAGAACTACGAAATTGCCATTTCTGTTTCTTATTAATATTCTACATGACAGATAGAAAGTGACCAAGGAGCCATTATGAAGGTAAAATAAAAATCACTGGCAAATGACAGCATCCTGCCAGATGCTATGTCTCTTACACTGTTTCCTCTGAGGTAAAAGAAAGACACATGAGTCACTGATGTAATAAAAATAAAAATTATTTTATGAAGAGAAGGAAAAAGTTGAAAGGAATAAATTACATATTTCATAGAGAGGTGAAATGGTATAATGTTGGAATTTTAGGGCAATGAAGGAGCAAATTCCAGACCCTGCAGCAGCAAATTAACAAAGTTGCTGTCGCTGACCCTAATGCATAGGCTAAAGTAATGTGACTTGATTTCAGAGGTTACTGGAAATCTCCATATTCTGTGAATGGGAGGAAATCTGAGTCAGAGAATCTGAATGCAACTGTCTGCTCTGAATATATCTCAGAGGCTGGAATTGGGAGGAGTTGTTAATTGGAGAGAATAGGATGGAGTTGTTTGTTTCGTTGACAGAATAAATTGAAAAACCTCTATAAGGAATTGGGGTAGTTACTGGGTTTCTGACAAGGTTCCCATCATAAAATGGGGTCTCAGTACACTAAGCTTAGTGAGCGGAGGGCTGATGAGGAAATCACTACCTTTAGAGTATTTGTATTAACTTTTCCTTCCTCTTCTAATTCCACTTGTAAAAGTAAACATGATCTAATCATTATCAATTATTGAGAAATATGGAAAGATCAATATATTTAAAAAATAGGATTTTTTCATTGTATTGATTTGAAGTAATCAATAAATATTGCATTTAGCCTGAGAGGGGAAAGACTTTGGAGAGATTGCATCAGAGAAAGTTGCTGTGATAGAGGTTTCATATCCCGTTTTCTTCCTCTCCAAGAGAATGTTGCTCTACTCTCTGTGCCCTTTCCACTGTTATTTCCCAGCCCTGTTTCTGCACTGTCACTACTGCTCTGAATTTCATGTTGTTTGAAAATACCTGTATTCTTCAAATTATTTCAGTTCCATAAGAAGTTTTGTGCATTGTGTCAGTGGGTCTCTTCACAAAATTTTCCATGGCTTGAAGGATACAAATTCTCTTAGGGAATAGAAACAGGGAGAAGGTAAAAAGGTTTAAACACGAGTGTGGATGAAATTTACAGGTTCTGTCAAGAGCAAGGTAGAATTTCTCCAAAGAGTGTAAAATGTCTAAGAGAGATTTAATTAAAGAAAGAAATAGTAAAAGTAGAAAAATGTGGTGAGAAATCTGGGATAACAAAGCCAAAATCCGTTCCCTATCTTCTTATTCTAACTTGTGCTCCTTGCTTTAAGAGTTGGGGGTCATAGAGCTGCACATCAGCAATTCCAGTGTAAACTGGGGAGACTAGGAGATTGTTCCCAGTCAGACCTGTTCTTTATTCTGTGGAGCTACTGGCGGTAACATTACAGCCAAGGAGCACAACAGAATTTTTAGTCTGCGCGGTGTGAGCAAGTAAATACAGCATCTGCCCAGAACCCAGCAGCGAGCGTCTTAGGTAATGCCGCTGTGGAAACTGGGGGAAAAGGGGAAAGATCAGAGTTTCTGTGACAAACTATGAATCAGAATGGTTGTTTGTTTAGTGAAGGAACTTAATAAAGAAGATATTAGCAGTATATAGTTATGGTGACCTTGCCTAAAAACAAAGGAAACGCTTGGTTTCTTTCTGTCTTTGCAGTATTAACTGCATTTGAGTTTTGAATGTAGTCATTTCTACATAGCTTGCATGCGTAAAGTGCTTTGTGCATGTCATTGGGAACAGAACACAGTTTAGTATTACTTCTTAGTAATAGCTACTGACTTGGCAAGTTTTACTTCTTAGGAATTAAACTGTAATAACTTACTCTTTGCATTTGTTTCCATCCTTGTTATGCTGCCTCTCTCTAAAGCTTTGCCCTATCTCTTCAGAGCAATAGAGATGCCCACAAAAAAATGATGCTTGCAGCTGGACCACAGTGCACTTTGATTCTTCCAGTGCTTGAGAGTCTGGCTGCTGGCAGTGACTGTCCGTGAGGAGAAACATGTCTGCTCAAGGTGGAACACGCTGTATAATAATATATTTGTCATGTTTGTAATTGCAAATGTAATTAGCAAACAAGCTCTGGGGGATTGAGGACTTGAAACTTTCACAGCACATCATTTGACCCTATCTTGACTGGACTGGAGCTTATATGTCACTGTTAACCCTTGCTGTTCTTGCACAGAAATGATCCTTCTAATGTGACTGCTAAGTTTCCTGTCTTCTCCCTCTCCCTGGCCCCCACCTTGCGCCCTCCCCCACCTCCCCCTTTTCTTTTGGCTATGAGCAGCATTTTACCTGTATTTGCTTATACCTTCTTTTATGTGATAGCAAGTGCTTATGTTCCTCCTGTGACACATGCACTAATATTTCCTTTCCTAGCATTTCTGACACAGCCTGGAAAGCATTCTGCAATGCCCTTTGTGAAGAGCACTGTGTACCAGTAAGTGCTTTTGCATACTGAGCTGTTCAGTGCATTCCTATCACCACAGGCAACGTTACTACTCAGTGCCCCTTGCACTTCACAGAGACAACTTGCGAAAAGCAGGTGGCAAGCTGTTATCACACAACCTGCGATGGCTCTCTGTCCCTGCTGAGCTGGAATTTTCTTACACTCCCTTTCTGAATGGGGGAGGAATAAATATCTAGCAAATCCTCTTCGTTTTATGGAATCCTGGCAATCTCAGTCTAGTCACCCTTAGGATGACTTTTTTGTCCTACAAAAGATATTCCCAATCCATATGGATTTAGCGAACAACACACAGATTCAGTTCCATAAAGTCACAAACTTATTGTGTGCATCGGAAGCAAAAAGGGGCTACTTCACTTTTTCATATTAATAGTATATTTTTTCTATTTTGTTTTCAAGATAACACTTAAATTGTAATAAAATTTGTGATAGGATTGCTCTTGTTTTGGACAGAGTTCTATTTATTCTTTCATTTTCGTATACGTGAAAGGAAATCCGTTAAACGTAGAGAGGGGTGTCTGTTTTTATACAATTTTTGAAATGACAGTAAGGGCATGTCCAAATATTGCACGCTGTTGAAGGCTTGGAAGGAAAAGGAAACCTGTTCTAATTTCTTCTTCGTAGGATAAGAGCGTTTGACGAGGACCCCTTCTTTCTGTCCAAATTTTCCTTTTCCATTCCTGGAAATTGTCTTTGCTTTACCATGTATTGTAAGAGTAATATATTTTCCTTAAATTAGCATAGCCTGTAATGTGGGTGATGGAAGTGGGACCTCCAGCTCAGAGTATCCTGCATAACAGGAGAAAATTTCTTACAGCACCTTTTGTTTTGAATTGATTGTCTGTGTTTTACTGCAGATCTTTTTACAAGAAGATTTTTTCTTGCTGTATGTCTGCTGGTCTGAAAGGCTGTTTGTGCATACAGCATATTAAGAAGTGTTATTTTTCTAGGTTTTTTCCCTCCTTTTTCTCATGTCACTTTAAAGTTCCCTTTTGTAATAATGGCCCTCAATCTCCGGTGATGGAGCCGTCACTGTGAACAATGCTGGTGAGTGTATTGTCTCGCTGTCCTTTCACTCAAGACAAAGGTCAAAAGAACAGCTTAAAAAAATGTTCAATTCTCCAATTATGACTTTGCATAGGAAGATAATTTTAAGAATGTATAAGCACTTAGGTGAAAATAAAACAGAGATACAATTTTCCGTCAGTTTCCGCAAGTACTTTTTTTAATGTACTGACATGAATAATTACAAACCAAATTTCTCAGTGAGATTTACATCATTTTACGTATTAAAAAATAAAAGAGCTGAAGGACACTAAAGAATTATTCTTCAACAGATTTTATTTTTTCAAAGTCTTCTGTGTTGTTTTTGTTTTTGTTCAGGTCAAACTGACAAGTTTCTCTTTCTCAAACATATTTGTTTCATGATTTAAGAAATTACACTTATCTAGATGAGTTTTTCATAGATGTGGCAATATAGCATTGAAGAACATAGGATGTTACTGATTTCAGGGGTTTGGTGTAAAATTTATTTTTACTGCACATAACCAGAATTAACGGATACTCATTTTGAATGTGTACATTTTCTAGATGCTTCGCTTATAACTTTTAAAACCATTTATAATTAACACATTAATTTTAAGGACTTGCTGTTGTTTTATTTTTCTTTGTTTCATGACCGCGTATGGCATGTGATTACCATCTAGTTTAAACAGTTCAGAAAGTGCTGTAGAGGGAGAGCAATTTAATTATTTAGAAAACATAAATTCAGTACTACTTCAGTTCCTTTCCAGATATATATGATGTTGCTTCTATTTTTATCTTTAAGAGTTTAATTCAGTTTCTTCATAGTTTTTGTACTTCTGTTGATGAGGGCTTTTTTTTTTTGTCATTTTTGTAGGCTAAGGGGGTAATGGTGCAGTGAGACACTGAAAAAATTCTAAAAGCATCGGTGCCTATTGCCCGACACTCGGTAGTACGCAATATTTGTTATCAGATTCATCAGTAGTGCAAAGGTATGTGGCTGGATGAGGGCTCTCCACACCCCGGTGTTAACAGTGACTTAGGCTGCACATCATTGCTCAAACCAGGGACTGTGACAGGCAGGAGTCCACAGCTGTCTGGTACAACCGAAACTCGCCTTCAATGCCAAGCAAACCCCAACGCAGGAACTGGCATTTTTGTGCTTGGGCATTGTGAAGGATGATGACTTCATCTTCTGTGGGTTGTCTTTTTCTGAATAGGTTGTAGCAGACATGACTTTATGAAAATGATGTTTAAATGTATCATGCATTCATGGGTACTATTTTCCATCTATGATGCCAGATGCATTTCCTTTGAAATACTTGATACAAGTTGTGTAGGGGCACCATGTACGCTGTGGAGGACTAGAATGTGCCAGAGTAGGACAGAAAAGAATTTTTTTGCATACAGAGATCTGTGAGTCCATGGATGGATGTCTGTCAGGGGTGTGTGCATACACTTAATTTTACTTAATTGTGCACATGCTATAATTTAACAGAACACACATGTATATAAATGATATAATTTTATACATAATCAAGTGTTCATTTCATGTTGCATAGTGAACTATTTGACTTAACCATCCATTTTCTTTTTGGATGCGCACGCAAGACTTTGTGTGTGTGGTTACATATTTGTGCGTGTATTAGTGTATAAATGCATAAAAAGAAATAAGGGTAGGTCTGTCTGTCTTCATCACAAGATTGTTCCCAATCTTTATCAATTCAAGCTTGTAAATCTGTTCATGGCCTTACATAGGTGGTGTTTTGTAAATGTAAAATGCTGTAAAAATATACCATACAGAATATTTGCACTGAAAAAAATTGTGTGTTTCTCTGGGAATATATATTATTATGGATTATATAGGATTAGGTGCTACTAAATAACTGCAGTTAGATCCTCTGTTTATGAATCAATGAACTGGTGTTTTTTAAAGAGGAACAGAAATTTTCTTTAAATGAAGTATCACAGATTAATTTGAAAAACAATATGCAGACCATGGATCCAGCTATAACATTGTCAAGATAAAGATGGGCTCGAGTGCCATAGCCATAAAAGTCAGCAATTTGGAATTTCTTTTATGTGTTTATTTAATTTTTGGTGGTTTTGAAAATTTTCTCTGTTTATTTGTTTTTTAATGCAATCTTGGTTTAGAAAGCCACAAGATATAGTGTGCTTCCCCTTATGGAATAACTTGAAAGGTTACTTGATTATAAAATATTTTGGAGTTTTGTTTTAATTTCATCACCTACAGTGTATCTGACAATTGTCTTTTTATTCTTTTTTAAAGTGTTTTTTATTTTTCTACAGAACAGTTTCTTTTTTCCTAGCAATTACAGTTAGGGGACTGTCATTACAGAGCAACTATAAGCCCTAATCACTGCCCATGATCATTACTTCTCTAATAATATGAACTGTTTCTGTTGAAATTTCCCTTCTTGATTTCATAGTCTAACATGGACGTGTTTCTTAAAATACTAACAAATTTAATTCCACGGCCTTTTTAAAATAACATAATTATGAAACAAAAGCAAAAGCTCTCACAGTACAGTGGTGTGCTATCTATATATGTTTTAATGTGCTAATTTTCCTTAGAATTTTCCCTTGGGTGTTTAGGGAAAAACAGATTCAGCCCTCTTAATTATTCGATGAAAGAAGAAAAAATACCTGCTTTTGGCTGGTTTACTTTCTTAACATACTGTTACTTTGGTTTGGTCTCTGCAAAATGTTATAGATTCAATTCCCTGCTGGACCAAGTGTTAAAAATTAATTCACGAATAATAAAAGCCAATCAGTCTTGTTGAGTTTAAGAAGGATTAGAAGAAAGGTTTTTGTACAGAAGCAGTTATATATCTTGGTTGTGATATTGTTGGACTAATAGGTATTGTACTAGGTCCCACTGGTTATCTGATAAAGGTAGCTGATTTGCAAACAGGATTGTTACCCTGATGACTAACGAGTCTAATATTGGATGGGTTAAAAGAGAATGGGCAGCTGGTGTCTATTATAAAGTCTTGACTCCCTCTTAGAAAACAATTACTTGATTCAGATGGATAGACTGGAAAGGGACCAGGTAAATATAAACTATGAAGAAATGGTTCCTGCTATCATATTGTAGCTGGAATTTTCAAGCAGTGATCTGACTTGGGCACTGAATTCCACTGAGTGTCAGTGTGCCTGTGGTGGGGAGCTGTCCATAATTGTTGAGAGACCTGCACAGGCGTCAGGCTACCCTGTGTTCAAAGCATGTAACTGATACAAGGTGGACACAGAAAAGCTCACAAATCCCTTGAGATAGGGGACGGATTTGCATACAAAATTTTGTGACGAAAAACCCCCTGTCCCTACACAGATCTGCTGTGTAACTCTGAGAGGGGCGAAGGAAGTCGAGAGACATGTCTTTGGAGGAAGGAGGGCATCCACAGTAACAGAGATATCAATTTTATTTTTTTGAAAGGATTCATTGCTAAAGGTAGAGTTTAAGGGAAAGACGGTGATGAAGGTGGCTTGTTTTAGGAACAGTGCTTGAACCTGATGTGAGGTATAAGAAGAAGGCTGCGAGCCCTTCAGCTCAGTTAGGCTGAAGTCTGGGGAAGGGAAAAAGAGGATGTGGCTGCTGTGGGAAGGCAGGAATGGATACATCTTTTCAAATATCTGCTCCATAGGAGCTTCTTAGGACTAGACCCTTGTTAAGAAAAACATCTTGAGTGATAAATTGTTCTTGTGTGTGGGGAGTTCACTGTCACATTCAAGAGCCACAGCATCTCTGTCTTTCAGCTGTCGTTGTGGGAAAACTTGTAAACAGAGGAGCTTTGTGAGGTTAAAGACAGTGATATTCAGCCTGCAGGCGACTGCCTGTTACATTTGGGTAGAAGTAAAGGCAGCATAGAGGGGTGTCCATCTTTGGAAAGGAGAACAATTTTGCTTCCTTCAGTGCAGGACTGGCCAGTGTCCTTGCCTCCATTGCCCATTGCCGTAGCGCAGGTAGGAGCTGGAAGAGCTCTGCAGCCATCTGCAGGGCTCCGCTGACAGTGCGCCGGGCTGCGCGGGGGGCTGCGGGGCAGCCTGCAGAGCAGCCCTCGCACCTTCTTTTCACTGGCCACGTCTTTGAAAACGGTCAAATTACTCTGCCCTCCTCTAAAAGTACATGCGGGTTTCTCCTGGGCGTCTTGGCTCGCGGTGCACTCCTTTCAGCATCTTGCTAGTGTAAGTTTGGATGCCTGAAGGGTGATTCCGTAGTCTCATGAAGATCTCATGGTAAGGAAGCTTGATGGGGAAAGAGAAACCTTAGTGTTTTGCATATGAGTTTCATGCAGACTTTGAGAAATACATTAATCTTCATGACTGCGTAATTTGTGTTTTGTACACTTTTTCCAAAGTGAAGCTAACTCTCGCTTTCTCACAGAATCACAGAACTGCTGATGTTGGAAGGGACCTTTGGAGGTCATCTGGTCCAACCCTGTGCTCAAGCAGGACCATCTAGGGCTGGTTTCTCAGGACCAGGTGCAGACTGCCCTTGAATATCTCCGAGATAGGCGACACCACAACCTCTCTGAGCAAACTGTGCAAATTCTTGCTCACCCACAAAGTGTTGGCTTATGTTCAGAAAGACCCTACTATATTTCAGTTCATGGTTTCTTGTGTCCTTTGAGGGTTTTTATCTCCTACTTGAGTTTGCCCAATCATTTTATGGTGTCTCAAAATGCTTTCTAGTTTGTCAGTCACTTCTTAATAAAGTGACACACAGAAATTTTAGATCCTTTTCGACTAAATGTATGGGGAAGAGAAGTATTCCCTACCTGGTTCCTTTGGAATATAACTGTCACTGATATCACTGAGACCTGAATTGTTGGGCTCTGGCAACCTGAGCTAGGAATGACAGGTATGTTGTCTTAAAATTACAATTGGTTCACCAAAAAGATCTATTCTGCCTCATGAGGATATACAGGAATTTCTCATCTCGTTTAGAGTATAGCTTATCCACATCACAATATGATGAATATGTAGAGGTATTTGTTTTAGATATCTTCTATCTTTTTTTACTCAGTGGCTGGTTTATCATCTTGTTTATCAGCTAAACCGTCTTGTCTTAATAGGGTAAATGAATAGCAGTGAGCAACAATTAAATGCAGATCTAACCAGGAACAGTCCATTCATTTGGTGGTTGCCATTACTTTGACTGCTGTTCTCAATCCTCATTGCCTCTGGTTTCTTCTGGAAGAATGCCATCCGAGTGGTCTCTGGTAGCTTTTGTACATCACTGATGTGAGAGTTAGGACATGAATGCAGTCCACTGTTCATAATGTGGGCTACTGAACCAGGGAAAAAACCTAGAATAGCCATAGAGAAAAATCTTTGAGGAGAGTGCCATATTAAAATGACTTCTACCATGATAGAAAACCTTCTGCCTGTAATAATGTAGTCAGTACTTGAAGCCTTCTAGAAGTGACTACTGTGCTAACAGGTTCTGTTGCACTCACAGCAATAGGTAATTTATATCAGGTTACTTCATCTTCTGAGAGCAGCTAACAACCATGAAATGCTGTCAGTGCTGTTGAAGAAAGAGGCTGGTGTTGGGAATTTATATGGGAAACTAGATAAGCAGAAACCACAAGATGAAGAAGCCATCTACAACCTTTGAGCATGCTTGGGGACTTTATTTTTTAAACTGTCTTCCAAGGTACTTTGAATATGAATCTATTTTTGTCATTTTTGCTACTGTAAATGACAAGGAACTCTGAAAATCAGATTGGTTACACCAGTGTAAAATTGGTACAAGATTAATATTGGGCCATTCAGTTCAACATCATAGTAGAAGAAGAAATACATGGAAGCCATATAAAAATCATATTGAAGTGAGGGGGCAGGAATCAACTAAAGCTTTGTATGGGAGTGGAAGAAACAAGCAATTTTCTTTCCATAAAATTCTGCCAGGTGCTACTAGTGCCTCAGATCACTGGCTGATTCTTTCAGAGTTCAGGTTTCATGCTTCTAATGCATGAAATGATTCTTTCACCCCTTTGGGAATAATTTGGAATATGTTGGAGAAGGCAGCATAGTGGTAATTGGGGAGCAGTTTGATGCATTGCTAAAATGCACAGAGGACAAAATGCCAAATGAGGTGTGAGAGCAGGTGAAGTGTGAACTCGCTGAAGTTGCAAAGAATATTATCCAGATAAAAACACACCAGAGGTGAGTAATGCAGGACTCCAAAGAAGCATTCCAGCACGTGGAGAATTCCAGAGATCTCCAGAGGAGAATGCTCTTTGACAAATTTATGAGGGTGAAACCCATGGAATATGGATGAAACCCATCTCCTGTGCAAAGAAGAAGACTGCAACAGGATAGCTGGGAAGGAGACTCAGCTCTGGCTTTAAGCTTCTTTTAAGGTAGCTGTATATATAATGCCATCAAGTTGAGTAGCAATCGCATCTTTATAGCAATTGATAAAATCAAGATAAAGAAGAAGGCAAATGTAACAAATCATGTCTTAAGCAAAAGCTCCCTGTGGGTAGATAGTCTAAGTTTAGTACCATCTGATTCTGTAGTATCTTGAGAACTCTGATGCTGCAAGGAAATGCAAGACACAATGTCAGACAATATTCTACTGCTCTGCACAAGATCCAAAGGAGAGTTGATCATTCAGAATGATCTTGATTTTGTAAACAGTATACTTCCACTGAACACTGTTGGAGCTGATTTGAGATGGTGCACTGGGGGAAGGACAAGCAAGGGTAAAACCTGTGCCATGGAGCTTGAGGTCACACTGGGACAGAGAAATGGTGGCTGAAGAGCCAACAGCAAGGTCCTGTCAAATGTGGCTGCATTTTGGCTTGTGACTAAGGTTTTTGAGTGAGGTGTGGTAGAAAACAGCTGTTCCTCACACCTTTTCTCATTTAACTTTCCTGAAGATCCTCTGAAAACACACAGCCATTACTTCCTGCAAGAAGATGGAGTTTGAATATAACAGCTTTAGGAGAAAGAGAGATCCCAGCAGAGGAAGAAAGATTCTGCTAGCACATGCACAAGTTTCTGTTGCTAAAATTGAATGAGAATTGGCTTAAAAACTGGGGTCAAACCTTACAAAACTACTGTTTTGTTTCTCTCCCAGCTTTCTAATTCAGTATGCACCATATGGCTCTTGCACTGGAAATGGACTTTCCTTCACATCTGCCGACTGTCTTGTTTTGTCTTTCTGCTGCAAGGTGAAAGTAGTGATCAGCATCCTTGTGAGGTGAAGAGCTACACAAAAGCTTACCCACACAAGAACACAGGTCCCTTCTGCCTGATAGCCCTGTCATGACCCTGTCACTGGCTGAAAGCACAGCCCACCCCCGTGGTGGGGAATCTGAAAGTTGGGTGGTGATGCGAGCAAGCTGCCCTGCGGTAAGACATAAAGCAGCAGGATCTTTCAGAGGGAAGAGGAGCATTGAAATGGAGCTTCTGACGTCGGGAAGAGCTGCTGTGTATAATGTCATGGGGCCTGAAGAAAGAGAACTGCTCCCTTGGGATGAGGAGATTTATTGCAGTGTGTTTAGCACCCCTGCAACTAGAGAAGAAAGATACACATTAGCAGCTGGTAGGAGGCCTGTGCTGCACTTCTGCTCCGCTGGAAAAGGCAGGAATGACACATTGCTGTGAGGTGGGGTGGGAGTGGAGCTCTGCACAGAGACGGGGGCAGATGAGAGGAACGCTGACTTGGTGTGGAAGAAGGAAAATCTTAACTGATGTTTTTCATGTGGATAGAGATATTGCAGGATATCCCCCAGAGAAAAAGCTCAGTCAGTGAGCTGGAAAATGAGAGAACTGGGGACCACTAATCACTTCTAAAAATTTTTCTGGCATGTTCTGCTGGCCACTGCTGGGTATTAATATGGTTTCAAGTCTTCGTGCTGTGTTGCAGGATTATGGGCTGCTTACCTTTTGGCTTTTGCAGTGTTCTACAAGAGAGGGCTTCAGTTTTCCCCAACTTTTACCTGAAGCCCTTCCTGCTGAGTGGGATGGAGGGAACAGAGAACAGCACATGGCAAACCTCTTCTACTTGAGAAGTTAATGAGTTGATGGAGTTGCTATGTAGTTCCTGTTCTGGCAGCTCTTTACAGTTGTGCAGTGCTTGCTCTAGAAATTGCACACAGAGATGGGGAAGGAATGGAAGGTTCTGTGCTTTACCTGGTTTTGTGGAATACTTTGCATTGTTATTCACAAACATACTCCATATGCCAATGAACATAAGGAGAGTAGCATGCTGTCTGTCTTCTACTTCTTGGTGTAAATCAATTTGCTACCTTGCCTATGTGCCTTATGCAGTCACTGTTTGCACACCTCTTGTGTGTCTCCAGTAATGCTAAAGCAAGCAAGGATATCTTCTGTGAAGCTCTGTGTCTGTTGCAGGAGATGCTTGTCACTGAACTGAGTCTCAGAGTACCTCCTTGGCTTAAGGAAGGTGCTGTTAGGATGACTTCTGTAAAGGTACTACAGAAAACAACAGGAGTGTGAACATATTAAATCCATGAGAGAATTCCAGTAGGAGTTGGAGATTTGGGGCTGGGCTTTTTGAGAAACACTTACTTAAATTGTCATCAGGACTAAAAGGTCCTTTGCACAGGCCAGTTGAACAGCATTTGTTCTGAGGAGCTACAGTTTTAATGGACAGGGAGCAATATAGTGCTGGACAAGAGAGTCTACCACCTGAAAAATTAGTTTTGAAAAAGTCAGTTGTAAGATCTTGCTTAAAGAGTATTGTTGTCTACCTCCTGCTTTCTGGAAGGATTTAAATGAGCAAAGTGGAAGAACTTCACAGAAGTAGAAGCTAGGGCTGAGCCATGTTTGCATGCAGTGGTGCTGAGCCTCTATCAGATATGTCCTTTTCATGATATGCATTCTGACATTTCCTTATCATTTGGGGAGCAAGGATGCATCCTTTGCCTCCAGCAGCCCAGCTGCCAGGATAGAGTAAATATTGCTTTGTGGCCAAAGGGTCCTGTTAGCCTCCAGGAGACACAAAACAGCAGCACTCAGAAAAATTAACAGCAGTAAAAGTACATTATACAATTCATCGATCTTTTGTTTTCAACACTGAAGCAATGCTGCTTGGGGCACACAGGTTACACCAGGGTCAGCACTTTCATTAGGAGATCCCTGGTCCTCCAGCCTCACCCCAGCACCCTGGATGGGTGCCTGCAGTAGGTGCAGGCACTTGCCTGGCATGGATGGGTGAGGCTGGGAGCAGCCCCTCAGTTCTAGGCAGCGTGAAAAATCAGAGGCAGTTAGGTACGAGTGAAAATATTATAAGTTTCCCTGGTGTCAGCACAGGCCAGTTCTGATTTTAAAAATGAAATATGGCAGCTAATTAATCTAGATCACAGCTTAATCGCCTGTGGTGGGTTTTAAAAAAACATTTTTGTGTGAATTTAGCACTTGTGAAAGTGAGAGACTGGAATGACTGCACAGGCCAAAGCGCAGCATGGATAAGCTGTGTCCTGCTGCCTCTGTCCGTGTTCCCCTGTGGCGGCCTGCAGTAGCCACTGCTATTTCCTACAGTCCGCCTTTCATAGCCTCCCTTGCAGCAGCATCCGTGCAGGCAGTGTGACACACACCTCCCCTGTGCCTCCGCAGCTCCTCGTGGCAGCAGTCACCGAGCCTCAGAGGCAGCAGATGTGCAGCTTCACTCCAGGACAGAACGGGGAATGCCTCTTCCCAGGGCCCGGGCTGCGGTGCTCTCCCACCATTCGGGGTGAGGGGAAACATGGTGCTGCCAGGGAGGTGTGGTGTGAACGGGGCAAGGGTCGGCAGAGAAGGCACCGAGGCAGAGATCAGGAACTCCGAAGATGAAGGGTTTGACAGCTCTGTTCTTTCCCTCTGACCAGCAGCAGGTCTGTGCTGGGGAAAAGAAAAGCAATCTGTCCAATTTTATAGACTGAGTGCGTTTATGTTTTGTACAGATTTCAGAAAGACGAAGCAATCCTTCATGGCACATCTCACCTCCCGTCATTAGTGAGTTGCTTTCTGCCAGTGGTTTCAGTAGATGTAGGTCTTGTAGAGAGAGGCATTGCAGGCACTGTCTGCAAGACAGCATCAGCCAGTTGGCTGAGTGAAGGGAGGCACAGCGTGGGGAAGGCAGGTGCATGTTGGAGAAACAAGAAAAACAGAGGGACCAAGGTGAGTGCATGTGATGGATCACAGAGAGGACCAGGACAATATGACATGACTGTCTCTTAAATTTTGTGGAATGACTAAAATAATCTGTCATCAAATGGACAGTTTTCTACTCTGTTCAGTGAGCTCTTTTAGTAAGAGTCTGTGCAGTTAGGAGTAAACCATTTCCTTTTTCCTTCCTCCTTCATTCATTCACATTTCCCTCCTCCTTCATTCACATTTATGCTAAATTGTGATCCTGAGTGTTGCAGGTTAGCAAAGCTGAGCAGGACCCAAGCAAGGAAATGTGGAAGGCAGGGCAAGAGCTGGTGCTGCTGACCAAAAATTCTTTGCTCTGAGAGCTGGCACCTCAACTTGGGATCAGGGTTGTCCTGTGTCCCTGGTGCCCATCTTGGCATTGCAGTATTGATTATTTGGTGGATTCCAGTATTCTGATTAAATTTCAGCTCAGACATTTACATTTTTCCTTATTTTCCATTATGGCTTTAATGGGACAAACAATTCTCTTTTTTGCTTCAGAAGCTCTAGCTGTATACAGCAGAAGAGCTGCTGTCTTAGGCTTCAGAGATGGAATGAGTGAAATGGCCTCCTAATGTGCATACAATTTTGAGTAGCCTTGTGGCTGAAATTTACTGCATGTTGCCTATAATTCACTGTAAATCATATTTTCTAATGTATTTTTTACAGTGACCTGAGCAGATAGAAAAGGAACTCTTCCATTTTGTGAAGTAATAACTTTAACCTAGGTGAAATAAAGTACAAAGCCAAAAGCTTTACACAAAAATGTTAATGTTAATAAAATACAATACTGTTTTATACTGTAATCTTCAGCAATTATCCTGACTTAAGTAGGAGCAAATACTTAGTGATTAATTTGAAGAAAAAATGTTATTTCTTCTTTTGTCATTTAGATGAATTGAGAAGATGAAGCAGTCATATTTGCTGAGGGTGTGAGGATAGTGAGGCCAGAGGACAAGAGAGATCTGGAGAATACAGTACTCATTCAGTCAATATTTTGACTAGAAAAGTCCTGTCCTAGCATAGTAAGTAGGGAACATCATGATCTTCAACTTCAAAATGCAATATTAGTGGATTGGTTTTTGTTGTGTAATATTTGATCCACGAGGGCCCTGTGGCTGGAAGCCTGTAAAGCAATTTAAAAAATGTAAGGAATGTGTAACAATGTAAGAAGTAAGAGAAGAAGCAAAGAATTTACAACAGTGTGGAATGGGTTATAGCAGGGGAAATAAAGGAAATGAAAGAAAAAAGAAATGCACATATCAGAAAGCACTTTTTAAAAAGATTCAAGATAGGCACATACTCGCTAGGTCAGAGATAACGAGAAATGGGTTTGTCCTCTTCCATGTAACATTGTTATTATGCAGCACATGCCCCCACAACATCTCAAACCTCATGGTTTTGTCTGAGGAAGAGTAACAGATACATTTGTTTTTGGAATACCTGTGATTTGTTCTTGTGAAACAGGACTTTGAGAAGCCCGTGGGCACACAATTAACTAATTTTAATTCAGCCCTTGCGGGAAAGGGTCAGGGTCTCTCACTCTGCCTCTTTGAAATTGCTTTGCAGGAGAGATGGTTAGTTAGCATGGACTGAGCATCAGCCATGGAGGCTCAGTGAATAATCCCACTCTGCATTAGAAGAGGAGAGAAATCGGACAGGGTGAAACAGCAATGATTAGTTAGCTTTGGTGCAGCCTGGGGATGCATGTGGTCTAGGCAGGATTTATTTGGCTTTCCCAATTTTAATTTCTGTGTTTCTCTGTGAGCTAGTCAAGACCAGGCAACCAGCAATCCCAGAGGTAAACGAGCAGAGCTAAATGAGATATCTCATTTTTCTCTTACTTATTTTTTGTGGAAATTTCCCGCTTTTTGTTTCCCTTCATTTGTGATTTTGGGTCACGGAAAGGTGAGAGCATCCCTGAAGATGGCAGCACAGGCTCCCCAAATCCTGCAGTGCTCACAGAGTGTGGAGTTAATGCTTTCTGGCCTGGCAGAGGGAACCTTTCCCTGTTTCCTTTCTTCCTTTCATTGCAGACAGTCAAGTGGATGTTTCTCCTGCCCAGGACTTTCTTCTGCTATCTGGTTCATGTTCCCAGTGAGTGGAGATTATCTCTACAGCATTTTGGAGGTTTTTCCTAACTTCCTTAAGGTAGTGCTAAAATTTTAGCTGGAGAAAATTGATTTTTTTTTTCTATCTGTGCTGAAGCAAAACTATGTCTTTGCACTGCTGTCACTTCTGAATGAAAATGATCTTTCTCTTAAAATAACTGAAGCAAAATCAAACATACATCATGAATGAAAATAAATCCTGAAAACTGTTCAAATGTATTTATAATGGAAGTTTTGGAGCAAATCAAAAAGCTTTTGCAGATTTTTTTGTTGTTATTGTTAAAAAGAGATTTTTTTTCTGAGGTATTATGTCCCCACCAGAAATGAAATACATACATCACTCTTGGAAGCCAACAAAGTAAGCACATTTTTTTATTTCTGCAAAAACATCCTCCTTGGTGAGGAGATCTCTGTGTTGCAGTGTGTGCGTAAGCACTAATTTCAGAGACCTTTTAATCTTGGCAGCATCTGTATCACACTGTCTGTGTCCTACGTCTATTCATACTCTGTGCCAAAGTCATAAATGACAAAATGTTTTTCTTGCTTCTCCTGCTAACCTGTTGGCTTTCTCCTTTTGAGGTGTATCTGCTTCAGTCTGATCCAGATTGCCTTTGACTTAAAGTTATTGGAACTTATTTTTCTGTTTCTGACAGATTTTAGAGTTTTCAGAGTTAATTTCTCTTCTACATCCCTTTCACTCCCCATGATTTCCATCTTCTTCTCACTGTCTCTGTGTCTCACTAGTTAAACTGGCTTTCCAAGACTGCATCACATGCCTGTTAGAGCCACTCAAGGTTCACTTCTCCTCTCACCTCAGCCAGGCCTCCCCCTAATCTGCAGTGCTCCTTTGCCCCAGACTGGATGAGTGGAAGTGTTTGAATTCTACCAGTGTGAATGATATATTCTGCTATATACCCTGCTATTCTGGGAAGATTTGTAACCTGAAGAAGCCAATATTGATGGTTTAATTACTTCCCAGGTCAGTAAGGAGGGCAAAGCTACTACTTGGGTTTGTCTCCTGGGCAGTTCTGCAGTATCACCTATCACCCTTTACTTGTCAAATTTAGCACCCCCCTGGCCAAAGGCTCTTTTAACAGGGAGTTCTAATAAGGAAACTTTCCTTGGTACCGGCACCAGAGGAGGAAGCCTGTGGATGGCTGTCGCTGGAAGTCTCTGTTCTGCGAAGTTTCTGTGAACAGGTCTCTGTTCACCACCTATTTGCCTGATGTGCCCTGCAATCATATGGCTCTGTTCAGACCCAAGCAACACATAATGGTTTCCACAACAGACATGTTACTTCGTAGTTCCCTCCTTCCCCACCTAATGGCTGTGATTTAAACACTAACATTGCATCTTCACCTGTCTGGAGACTGCTGCCTCGGCAGCACTTACCTTTTTGTGACAGGGTGCTATTCAGCAGCCTACCCTCAATTTCCCAGGAAAATGGGACCACACATCACTGACCCTGAAGTGCAGCAGGGAGAGTATGATGCTTGTTTGGGATTGTAGGAGATCCTTTTCCACATGTTGGTTTCAGTTCTGGCTGTCCTGAAATAATTCACTGGAGCTAAAATGTGACAAACTGTTTCTGTAATGACAGGAGAGGAAATTGCTCTTTAAGAACTGAGACATCACTGAACTTGTCAGATATGAGAATTCTTGTTGTCCCTTCTTGTGCAGAAGTCTAGGTTTCCTCAACTTGTCTTTCCTGTAGTCAAAAGTTCCAAAGAAATCAATGATTCCTATCCAAAGATTGTCATCTTGTGTAACAGTAGGCTCCAGATTGACCTCCAGGTGAAGTAGATATTACTGGGTGTCAGAGTGTGTATAGCCCTACATTGTTAAAGATGTTAACAATAATTAATTTTTTTAAAGATCTTGTGTAACAGTAGGCTCCAGATTGACCTCCAGGTGAAGTAGGTATTACTGGGTGTCACACAGAGTGTGTATAGCCCTGCATTGTTACAGATGTTAACAATTATTACTTTTTTTTAAAATGTATTTCCATATGCGTGTTCTGTCTCCTGCACTGTTTCCTCTGCCGTTGAGTGTTGGGTTGTGTGGGAGGTTTGTGCTGTTCCATGAGGTCTGCACACAGAGCAAGGAAGGCTCCCTGTGTAAGGTGCACCTGGACAACACATCTCAAAGCCCCTAAGGCCAGCTGGTTGGCAGCTCTTCTTTCCTTTCTTTATTTTCTAATGAGTGAGTGTACAAAATGGAACTAGAGTTTCATGTAGGACATGAAGCCAAGTCCTGAATATATCCTTGCTATATACTTTTCACACTGGAACACTGAAAACATACACTGAGTGTTTGAAAAAAATACAGCAACAATTTGTAAAAGACAGTGAGGAAGGTATGTGAAAATAATTATTGTTTTGTTTCTTAATGCAAATTTTTTCCCTCAGCATTAGAAGGAAGTTTGGTGTCACAGCTTAAGAGCATGAAACAAACACAGAAGACAAAAATTACTTTTTTAATGTGCATTCTTTCGTGCGTTTAATGCTATTTTAATAATTTTAAGGGTATAATTTAGATTCTAATATTTTAGTTGCTTAAGTTTGGTGACACCCCTGTGGCAGGTTTGAAATTAATGAAGTATGGTGGACTGAGCACTGCAGGGTAAATCTCAATAGCTGCTCTTAAAGTCACATGTGAATGTGGGTCTGATTTGTAGTTCTCTGGAACTTCAAGACTGAAATGTCCATGGGCTTGTTGGCAGGATGGCTTGATGTAGGACTCAAAGGTACCCATTTCTCCCTCCCTCCACACACAATGTGTGTTTGTGGCCATATCCCCTAATACCAGATTTACATCCGACCCCTTTTCTTCTCTCACCACTTGTCAAAGTTCAGCAGCGAGAAGGGAAGGAAGGGGCTCCTAAGTATCAGCCCTTAGGGTACAGCAGCTGTCACCCACCCTTGGGAGGGCTGTTATGCCTGTCTTTTCCCAGCTGGAGAAAAAAACAGCACAAAAGCTTGAGGCTTCATCCCAGATCTGGTTCTTTCTAAGTCACAAGGTAGTACCAGCCCTGGAGTGGTCCATTTGCTTTCCCATCTGAGGAACTTTCTCCCAGTTGTGTGCTTCTGCTGCCCAGGGTATGTTCCTGGAAGAATGCTGCCTGTGACACAGCAGATCAATGGGCACAGACCCAAGTCCCTGCTCCCAAGGATCAATATGATGTTGGAGTGCAGCACTGGGGCTGGCATTGCCTACTCCTTTCAGGTCTGGCATCAATTAGCTGCAGCCTGCAAATAGAAGAGGAGCAGTAACATTCTGCAACCTCGATAACCTGTCCGGAGGAGCCTGCCAGAGTCAAGGGGCTCCTTGCTGCCACTGCAGCCAATAGACCCATTTCATTAGGCTGGAAAGGTTAATTGCATTGAAAACTGGCGTCATCCTCAGCACATGATCATTGTAGAACTCCACAGTGGTGTGAGTCCTGAGCTGTCTCAAGGAAGCCCCTCTGAGCTCTGAGAAAATATTTGCAGCAAGGCTTCTGTGCAGAGCATTCATACCCCTATCTGTCACAGTTCTCTTGCTAAGATCCCTTTACTTTGCTTAGAGGAAGCTGGTGAATCCCAATTTTTGCAGGTTGGTTTTTTGTTTTTTTTTTTTAATACAGACTTTCTGTTACCTTAGCAAGCATCGTCTTGCCCTTTTGTTAGAAATGGCATCCTAGAAAGCAAGTAAAGTCTAATGTTGTGGTCTGAGATTTGGCTTTCTAATTTGTTTGAAATGTTTTGAGGTATTTTTACTGAAAATATTAAAACAAAGCAGAAGATTATTCCATGGTCTGACACAGAGAACCTGGCATAACCAGAGTATTCAGAGATAGCCTTATTCTCTGGTTAGTGGTGACTGAGCAATAGCTGGTCTATTAAATATTTAGTTGCAGCTTCTTTAATAAACCCTTCTGTCTCCCTTTCATCGTCACCTTCTGTGGGCCACCTTACGCAACATTATTTTTCATGTCAGAATGTTGGTTTCAGAGAAGGAAACCTGCTGCCATAAATGAGAACTTCCACTGTTAAACAGTGAAGATGCTGGGTATCTGAGCCCTGCTCTCTGAAAGGAGTCCTTTGGCACACACTTCGTCACATCTTTCTCAGGATGTGGCTGTTGTGGCATCTCAGTTGTATGTGCCCAGTGCCAGGTCAGTGCCTGGCATCTTGTGTGTAAGTGCAGGGCACCTGTGCTTAAGTAAGAACTCTCCTTGAAGCTGGTAGTTGATTTTTCACCTTGCCCACTTCTTACAGATTCATGTGACAGGCCTAAAAGGGTTTATGTCTTCTCATTATGTCAAATTCTTACTGTGTGTTATGGCTGTGTAGCTCTCCTGTCTCCTCTGCCCTCTGTGCAGGGACCTTCTGCAGCCATTTGACAGGAAGTGAATGAAAGAAGGGATTTAAAAGTCGGAAGAGGAGAGGAGGATGTGAGGGAGCATCTCAGGTTTGGGAGAGCTGTTTTGTATTTTGAGGTGCTCTTCCAGTGTGCACAGGGTTCTTGGTGGGAAGGGCACAGTGCAGAGCTTTCTCTTTAATACAGTGTGTGTTTTATCTCCGCAGACTTCTTGCAGACTTAGTTTAAAGATCTTAGCTCAATACCATTAGTGTATCTCTGCTGAAGGCCCTTTATAAAATTGATTAGAAAGTGGGCTTTTGCATGTGTGTGTGTGGGCTCTAATCTGATTTGAGTCCGAGATGGTATCTTTAATTCAGTGCATCGCGGCAACTAACTCACGAACTTCACTGAGAGTCAGAGCCCCTAATTTGGTTTGAGAATACATTAGCAAAACGAGCTCAGAAGGCCCCTTTTCGGGGAGAGAAGGAGGGGGTGTCTTGAGGGGGCCTTGGGGGGAGGATTGGAAGAATTGTCTTGACAGAGAGGAGTCGTGGATTTAAACAAGATCCTGGGCATGATATTTCTGCAGTGGATACCAGGGAAAAATAAAAAGGAGGAAAGAGAGAAGATTGATTGATTGATTGATTGATTGATAGCTTTGCACAAACCATGGAGAACAAAGTGAACCTCAAAGCAAGCTTAGCCCCTTCTTCCCATGCAAACAGATAGAACCTGACATGCTTTTTACCTAGAATTGTCTTTTCCTCTTCTCATTCCTTCATCCTGCTCTGTGGGCTGCTGCTTAAAGAAGACACTTAACAGTGCAGAAGTAATAGTGTGCTTTTGCTCTGGCACACTATCAAAACCTTTCAGGACTGATCCAACTTGACGTAAAATATTAAACCACGTGTATGTCCTTCCTTCCTCCTTACTTCCTGAAATACTGGGGGAAAAAATTAGAAAGAAAGAAATAGACCAGCATAGCTGGTCTTTGCAGTGGGACAGTGAAAGCAATGTTTTGCTCCAGGTGATATGTAAAAGCCAGCCCTGGGGACTGTTAGACTTCATTCTTCAGATCCCGTATTCCTGTATGATATGTAGTGGGGGTTATGGTACAACCAGATGGAGGGGGATAGGGATGGGAAGAAGCTCTCCAGATTCTCCATGACCCTTTTAAAGTAAAGAATTATTTTAATTTAAGAAATTGTTAAAATAAATGGAGGGGTAACTCAGATTCTGTTGAGTGCTATAGAAATACTCAAGATAGGAGTAAATTTTTATTTAAAAATGTAATTAATAAGCTGTCAAACACAAAATGTTTGCTGTGTTAATTCAGTTTTATGGCTGAAGTCTTGCACACACTGATGTCAGAAAACTCCAAGTTCTGCCTCCTTCGGTAGCAGTATTGTATTCTCCTGGCAGCTGGGTACTATTTCTTCTTGCCAGGAGTATAATGTTCTAGGAGCTGCTGCCTTAAATTTTTTAACTGATACAATTCCATTTTTTGCAAGGAAGCTTTACTGGGTTATACCCAGTCTGGCCATTGTTATCATGTCTGCCTTTTATTTTTAGTGGAGGCTCTTAATTTGTGTTTGCAAAGTATTTACAAGATGTCCATTTGATTGCACAGGCAAGGCACTCCTGGACACAAATGACTAATATAATTGCACCTATGTGTTTGTGGGTGAAGTGACTGAGCCATTGGTTTTGCAGTAAAAGTGCATGTTTTGTAGTCACAATCCAGTATTTGTGTCTCTGTGCAATGGCATGTTAAGGTTAGTTAGGCAGAGTAACACCAAATCTCCTGACTTCAGTATATTGCAAAATGTTCAGTAGAGAGGTCCTTTATGATACATGTCTCCGTTGCATTCCTTGAGTGTAAATCAGCCTCAACCATATATCCAGAGACAGTTTGAGACCCTTCCTCTCAAGAAGTACGTTTTTGGAGAGGGACCTTTCAGGAATGAGGAATCACAAAACCACAAAATAGATACCTCAGAAACTGAAGACTTTGGCAGTAGGTCTTGCAGCTCTTATTTGGATATATAACTGGATTGAATCAGTGCCTGAGCTCAGCCATTGAGCCACCTTCAGGTAATTATTTTAGTTAGTCTTCATGCTCTATAGATAGTCTACCATATGCACAGTTGAGATTCCTTTTTCTACCTCCTTTGATGAACTGCTGAGGTCAGCAATTTTATTTCAGTAGCTTGCACTGATGAACTTTACTTCTATACCAGCCTTCCCATCCAGATGACACTGCAGTGAAGAGAAATAATCCAATTTTTCTTGATTATTAATAATTACTCTCAGCTACTATTTTTTCAGTTGATTGATTAGAATTAACACTGCTCTGGTGGGATACACCAGAATCCATACCTCCTCTTCCTTTTTTACTGATACTTTAGCTCAGGCTTCTCCAGGCACAACATGAAGCAGGGGATTGTAATGCAAAGTGGCATTTTTAAATGTGCCTTCTTGCTTTTTTTTAATTACATGTGACCAAAATTCATTTGTCTGGATTGGTGGAAGACTACAGGCCCTTAATAATGGCTCTGGTTTGCAAGCCAGTGCTTTTGCTAAACCCATGTTTTCCCCTATTCAATGTTTAAGCTGGACAAAACAACTCTTATTTTTGTTTTAGTCTTCCAAACTGATCAAAGACTATAGATTTGCAGGAGATGTGCTTCCTACTTACGATCTGGTCCCTTGTCCAACAGGTTGTGTATCCCTCCAGGAGGGTTTCAGGCCATATGTCTCTTTGGAGGGATCTCACCTTGTAGCTGAGTGAGGTTTTTGCTGTACCAAGTTTGACAGTTTGTTGGTTTGGGTTTTTTTATTTGGAAGGAGCGTCTTACAAGGCACTCTCTCAACAGCTTGTGGCCTGAAACCCTATCCAGTAGTTCTGCAGGGACAGAGGAACTTTAAAGTGTTTGCAGATTTGTCAAGAACTTAAACACCTCAGCTAAATTATGCACAAAAAATAGGAAGACTAACATTGAAGTTCATGTTTTCACCAGCTTAGTGCACAGTCAGGAACAACCTCTCCTAGCACTGCAATCCAGTAGCTCCCTTGCTGATTCAGCCTGTTTTGTACCATATGCTGTGAATGCCAAGGGGTGAACAGTGCTGCAGCCAGTACCGCAGAAAGTCAGAACAGGCAGCTCAGGTATAGCTAGGAAGAGCAGTGATTTTCCTACAGAGTAACTGCTGTTAACCCTGTGGACTGGCATTCTCTCTGTGAAGGTGGTTGGTACAGCATGGGAGACAATTTAACTACTGTTTTGATTTGCATCTTGGGTTCCTTAAATTCATTCTCATTTGAGAATAATGTTATTTCCAGGTTGGAAAAGTGGGAAGTGAAAAGATTGCTTTAACATGAACAGAATTTGCCTCCTCTTTGCAAGCAGGAAAGTTGTCGGAGGCATTTAGAGTTTTGATTTATCTGATTAAGATGAATCCAAGGAAGTAAACGAATCCGTATTAGATGTTTTTAATAAGGCTGTTGTTGTTGAATTCCCTCTCTGAAGTGAACTGATCAGAGTAGAGAAGCCTGTTAGAACTGGCAGCACATGACTTCCAAGAGATGCTCAGGCCAATGAATGCCACCTGGAGATGGAGATGTATGAATGGATGCACTGTACCCTGCAATTTGCAATGTGTGGGTAGGGCCATCAACCTGTGCAGTGTGACTGACAGGAGAAGAGTGTTTGTTAGTATAAGTGGGAATTTCTGAGAAAGTCCTCTATTGGGAAAAGTTTGCCTTCCTTTCCTTCCCAGGAACATTTGAAATAAAAGCATGTTTGGAGAAGGAGTAGTTAAACACTAGAAAACAAGTCTCCAGAAATGCAGTAAAGGTCATGGGATAGCTGCAGTGTTGGACATTCAGGTGGCTTTTCAGATCCTGAGGCCTGGTTCGTGTTTAGATCAATAGGAGTTGGATCAAGGCGTAAATGAAGAGCCAGGATACTGTAACAACTACTTCTGATTTATTTCCCCTGTAGCTAGAAAATTCTGGGTAAGGTTTAGGTGTCAGGTAAGATACTTACACTCAATTCCAACATTCTTTCCTCAGCCATCTGTGAAAGAAAGCATTTTTTGTGGGTCACAGAGATGCTAAGAAGTAGCGCTCCTTACCAGGAGTGAATGAGAAAGAAGTTTCATTCAGGCTCTCATCAAAGTGGATAGAATGTCCAGGTCAATTTTTGTAAACTGATAGGCAGCCAAGGTTTTAGAGCTTCTGATCACATGCCAGCAGTGATTTCATTGTGATGCAGAAGGAATGGGGTAAAGCTTAAATGGCACCAGATGGAAAAGTGGAACTCTGTTTCTCCAACAGCACTCAGCTTTCAAATCAGAGGGATTGACTTTTGGCTACAGGATGCTCCTAGACACATGGTTAATCTCTGAGTAATACAGGACAACCATTTTATAAGAGTTGATGGCACAGATTTTGTGGTACTCTTGAATTTCCAGAACTTTTATGTAGAATTCCACCTTTTCAGATGATTTAGATGCAGTTTGTTTCCCAGTTTCAATCTCTCTATGTTGCCTGGCTAAAGAAGATATCATGAAGTGTCAAAATGTTTCTGTGTACATTAGAACATAGATATTTCTGAATGCATATAAGTAGAGCAAAGAGACTTACTGAGTGAAGCACAGGCAGGGCTGTGTGGAAAACACGGGGAGGGGAGCTGCATGGACATTAAAATCTTGGTTCAAGAATATTTGTTGTTTGACAATGTTATTTCATCACAAATCTGACTGCAATCTACTTTCTTCAAAATAAATTTTATTGGAATTTCTACTTCTAGGCAAAGTAGAAATTCCAATAAAATTTATTTTCAAGAAAGTTCCAATATTTTGTTTCATTGTGTTCCTGAAACAGTGTGTGATTAGGTCATCAAACAACACAAGAAAACACATGACAGGCTAAACAAAGTGCTAGGAGCAAAGCAAAGTTAAACATCTAATTTTTTAGAGTTGTTTTGAAAATTTTACAGTAAAAACATTGCCAAAATTGACTTAGTTATGTAATGAAACAGAATAGCATTTTTAAACAAAAATGGATTTTTGATTAAAAACTTGGAGTGAAGTATAATTGCAAAGGAGAATAGAAAAATGGGTTGAATGAAGGTGTGATCAGCAGGCAGCTGGTGTGTGAAATAGCATGTGGGGAGATGGAGATAGGATTAGGCAGTATTAGAGATTAGGTTATTGTGTAGACTGGGTCACAGGGGTCTGGGCTTAAAGTGTGGTGAGGTGTAGGAGGAGGTCAGAATTGGTGTGTATTAAAGAAACAGATTTGCAAAGCCAGTGTTTTCTTCCTCTGGCTGGCTTGCATGCAGGAAAACACTAGCTGTTCACACTGCTTAACACAGGCAAAGCTGTGATGCTGCAGAAAGAAGTTCAAATTCTTCTGATAGCCTGGAGCAGAGGACATCATGTGAGCATAGAATTTATCTGTCCATCATTCTGGTTACAACAGTTACCTGCATGCTCCATTCTTTCAATCACAGTTGCTGTTTGACTCTCAAGGTGTTCCTGAGAGGTAGGTCCTTCAGGCCCATGTCAGCTGGGGAAAGCAGTGTCCTGGAGAGCTGTAGTGATTTGCTGAAGTCTGTAGGAAGATCAGCTTTGAGGTTGGAATTAGACTTTGAGACATTCTGGCTGCATTTTAAGGGCAAAGTACACTGTACTTCACTGCCCCACATTGTAAGCATAGAGCCAGTGAGCAGGAGTCACAACACATGTATGGGTTCTTGTGCTGTGTTAGGGGCATGGTTACCTAGTGGTGATCGACATGTAGAATGATTCCCAAAACTGTCCCCAAGAGTGGGCACAGAGAAAGGCTGGGCCAGAGGCAGATCTGGGAGTGTAAGGTCTACACGTATGGACTGGTTAGAGGGACATGGGTGTGGAACACTGGCTTAGTTTGCCAAGGGCAGAGGGAACTGGAAGGCTGGGAACAGAGAGCAGATGAAGTGTGAGTGTATGGAGTTATAGATCCTGTCTTTATGCATCACATCGATCTCATTCAGTGTGTTATACTTAGCATTTTGTTTATATAATCTCAGGGTGTTACAGGGGTTTGTTTATTTTTAACTCCTGGATGACTGGCAGTTTCAGTCTGAATCCTGTCTATTTATAAATGGGAGAAATTTGTCCAGACCTGGCACGAGATCTTTGACAAAGGCTTTCTGGAAACTGAGAGAAATGCATTTACTTGACGTTTATTATCTTTTCAGCTGGGAGCAAAATCCAGACAGGCAATCTGTGCATGGGGTGGTGAAAGCCCTAACCACTATTTGTATGCCATGGTAAATGATTGTGTCACTTTGTTACATTTCCTTTAGGAGTTTAGATAGGAAAAATAAAGAGGGCTAAGGTATGTTCTGCATCATGCAGGAGTCTGGTGCAAAACCAAGCACCTGGTGAAGTACATGACCAGAAGAGTTTGGGACTAGAAGCTGCTTCATAACCACATGGTCATGCCTGATCTCACTGCTGGTGACTGCTCACTGAATAAGTATTTGTGTTCTGTTTCTTATTGTAGACAGGGTTTGAGTGAAATTAGTCTGTGGATTTGGCACAGGATTCCCTGATGTAAACAGAGTGCTGAATTAATAGAGATTGACACCAGAGATTTTAGCAGCACGTGTAGGTGCCCCTTTCTTCCTGTATCACCACCAGATTCTCCAGAGGCAGACATATTTCCCAGAAGAATCCAGCAAGGATTAAGAGGGTTTCCTGCCTGCAAGCTTAGGTACAGAATGCTGTGTGTGTCCCTAGAGCCTACTGAACCCTGTGGAGCTAGGCTTCGGAACTAGCTTTAGAATTGACCCTGTTTGCCCTGACGGGTTGCAGTGCTCACTGCTGGCTGGTCACCAGGCATTGATTTCTGTTTCCCATTGCTCTGAACCTTTGCACAGCTCACACACAGAGAGCTCAGTCTATCTGCTGTGAGCTGCTGGGGTGGTTCACTGGAGGGAATGTCTTTAGCTTTCCAGATCTCTCACTGTCAAACTACCTGGTAAAGCTGCCTTGTTGCCTCTCTCAACCCCTTGGCCAGGTTGCTCATGCCTTCTATTCTGCATGTCTGTTCCCCTTCAGCCCACTACTGCGTGTTCATCATCTTCTCTCTCCGTGCGTCTAATGGAGGTTGGTAATCCCGTTAGGTGCTGCAGCGGGTGCTGCCGAGTTTGCTTGCGAACGCCTGTGCCAGGTCGAGTGTCATTGCCAGCAGCACTCTTGGCGGGATGAAGGTTGCATTAGCGAACAGTAATTGAAATGCAAAATAACATTTTGATCGAGCGAGCAGGCTGTTTATTTATCAGATCAATAGCCAAAATGCCCCATCTGGAGAAGTCAGCGTGATAACAAGTGATAGCATTCCAAGGGCAAAGGGAACAAGCACAGCAGGGAGGACATGCCATCAGGGTGGGCTGGTTTCGGTTGGGTCACACCAGGCCGTCAGCTGCTGAAATTTGCTTCTTTTTGGGTCCCTACTTCGAAGAGGGTGGGCCCCTTCTTAGTTGCATCAGCAAAGGTTTGCTGACCTCTGGAGAGAGAACAAGTTTAAATGTGGGCTAGGACAGATAGCAGACATGTGTGAGGTCTTCTTCCTCCCGTGCTTTGATAGACAGAGGAGTGTGCCTCAAGGTGCAGACTGCAGATGACATGGCTTAGTTAGGCAGTGGGTTTTGATTGTTTGTTTTTGCTTTACTGCATTATGTTTGCTATAAAGGTCTAACCACTCACAGTGATGATCAGGAAGTATGAAGTCATAGTTTGGCTCCTATAGCAAAGCTATTGGAATGGTATCTAGGTGCATGCACATGATGAGGAAAGGAGACGTGAGAGAACGGAATTGTGTGTATTTGCATAATAAATTTATGTATACACAGATACCTTCCAGATTGAAGCTATGTAACATTTAAAGCTATCTCAGAAAGGTACTATATGAAAGTGTAGAAGCAGCTGTTTAGCTTCTTTGCTGGTGTCTGACTGCCTGTCTTACTGCCTGTCTGTCTGCTTTGCTATGTCTGTGTGTTAGCTTCTGCTTAACCATTAGCAGGGATGCTAAAGAATGGAAGAGGAAGAGAAACAGGTTAAGGAGCTTGCAAGCTGGAGTTCCTTTCATATCAGTAACAGTGAAAAGTGAAAACTTCATGGGATGAGAAAATAATCTATTCATGATGACAAAAGGATTACTTTTGTGGGGTATTTGTAATCACATTTAGTTAAATTTTCCTACAGCGATGCTAGTTTGTGAGGAAAATCTAAGTAATGAAAAGTATTTTGCTTCAGAATTTGTTTTGGCTGTATTGAGATTTTTAGGGGGTTTTTGGTTGGGTTGTTTCGGTTTTTTTTTAATCTAGAGAAAGGAACATGCAAGTTTTGGGGAAAACAATGTGTTTATTCTGCTATACATTTTCTGTCTAGTGAGCAGTTTGTTGATCTCATCTCTTGGTTCAGGCAAGTAAGAATGTGGGGCCTCAGGTAGGGTCGGACTTGAGTGGATGGGAAGCTGCTTTGTCAGTCAAGGGAAATGGGGACAGTCAGCCAGATGGATGAATGAAATGGATTTACAATAAGTTATGGGAGTTAGAAGGTGGAATTTGGGTCAGATACAGCTGCCTACTTAATATATGCAGCGTATACTAAGAGATCTGCTAAATACTTACCAAAGGTGGGAGTTTAGAGACTCAGCAAAACTGAACCATGAGGTTATTCTAAATAGGTAGCTAAGGATAATCCTGTATGCTACAGCAGTGTAAGATGTGCAGAAGGAAGCCACTGTTTCCATATGTGACCTATTCTCCTTACACCTGTGGTATTCATTAGCAGAAAACAAGCCTGGTCTACAGTTACTCACAGTCACCTTTCTTTGCTACTGTACCATCTTAGAAATTCTTTCTGAACAGTCAGAGTTAAAAAAAAATCAAATTAAAGAGCACTAATTTTCCTTTGTTATTTCCCATGCTGTAATTTATGTGGAACTAATTTCAGATAGTTTTTCAAGATCTGACAGGTTTTGAGCAATGTTCTAATGATGAGGCACTTAGTAATAGATTTCTCTTGGAGCTACAGGTGGAATCTAGGCAAAGCCCATCTAATCTGTCTGGATTGTCTTGGCCAGGGTGGGAGAAGGAGGCAGAATCCCACTACAACTGTGTTGTTGAAGCGTAAGAAACAGAAACCTTCCCAACAATTATTACCAGCTCAAACCCAGAGAATTTCTAAATACATCCAGGCTGAATAACATTCAGGTTCATATTTTATCTTTATAAACTCTAAGTCCTCCTTTTCAGTAAGATAGCATTCCTAAAGAAATGTCAATTACTAAGTCTCTTTGCACATTTGTTTCTAGGGTGATGTCTTTGATATGTATCTCCCATCCTAACTCCTTCCTCAAACACTTAGAAAAATTAGGCAACACCTCTGGGTCTCTCTCTTTTCATGCCACTGTTCACCATGAATTGTAGGCAAGGTTGAAGGGGGATGTCTTCAATGAATATCTTGAAATGCAAGGAAGTGCAGGCTGACGAATTTGTACTGGTGGCAATTTTCTGTCAGAAATGCTGAGAGGATATTGAGTCAAAGGTCTCTGAGAGATGAGATGTTGGATCAGGCTGCGATGCAAAAGTGTGATATGAATGGCAGTGCTAGAAGTTCTCCTTTCCTTGCTCATCTGAGAAGGTGGAAGCAAAATTCAGATGTATAAGTGTTTGAAATGTGCTCTACTGAGCCTCCTGTGTATGGATCTCATTCACAAGTGTCTGAAGGACACTGAAGGTGCTTAGAGAGATAGAGATTATAAGTGCTCTAGATAGGCAGAGTATAAAGAAAGACACTCAAGAAGAAATGAAGGTCTGGCTGAGCATTTCAACAGGGATTGAGTTGCAGCTTTGCTGTGTGCAGGCAAAATCGTTGAACTGCTGTGATTGTAGGAATAGTGGGGTAAGTGGAAATGTGAAACACAGAATGACAACACTGGGGGGAAAGAGTGGTGGTAGAACTTGGATAAATAGTGAACAGCAAGTCAACCCTGTCCTTTTTTTGCTGTGGTATCAGCAGTAAGTATAAGCAAGAGACATTAGCTCAAGTGCTAAAGCACTTCTAGAGGAAGTGCCTTTTAGTACAGCAGAGGGCAAGGTACCTTCAAAAGGCAGTGTGTTAATGATAGAGTGAACTGATAATATGTGTCACACCTCCAGATTAATTGTTGCTTCAACTGTGTAATACTTTTTACAATTTACTAACAAGACCGTTGTCGCAAGGGTGAAGAGAAATTATAGTAATGAGGAGAGGGATGAAGGCTGGTGGGAAATCCATAATGTCTTCTACCCATGAGAGCCTTTTTTATTTATTAAGTAGCCTCCAGACATTTTGCTGTGACAGCTTTTTTCAGCATGAGCTAACTTGGGCTAGAGAAGATCTACTGATATGCAACTGGGCTCTGGTTATGCAATGGGTCAAAGGGATAAAATATCTACTGAGCATTAGACAAGCAAGTACTATTTGTGTAATAGCCCAAATGTGAGCACTAGCTTGTCCAAAGACAAGTATGTAGTGCTGGGGGGTTGGGGGTCATATTATGGACAAATGCCTTGAAAACTGGCTGTCTAGGGTTTACCACAACAGAATAGGAGCATAACCCATGCAAGCCAAAGGTACCCATCACTAGGAAACCTGGCAGAACTCTTAGAAATCAGATCTGTACTCCAGAGAAAAATAGTTAAATTGAGCCGAGTTCTGACTTTTGAACTTTATAGCAATGCAAAATGCTGTGATTGAAACAAAAAATCTTGAAAGGACATGCACTGTGTGTTTATGTTTATGATCAGGCCCATCATGCTGATACTACCCAAGCTCTTGCCTATGCTCAGACAGAAATTAAGCTTGTCCTGGGAACAGAGTATGTTCCTATATGATAGAATAAGTCCAGAAAAGATTCCTGATATGACTGAGTTACCCACAGTTATCCTCTGTGCAGGAGTAAAGTGGCACATTGGAGGATCCCATTATTCTTGGACTGTTGAATAGAGAAAAGCTGTCAGCATAGTCTCTAAATGATGGCTCTCTCATTTGAAGTCCATATGGAGTAGAAGAGCATGGGAAGCTAGTGTGGGTGCTGATCCCTTTCCTCCCTAGCACTTTGGTGGGTGTTCTCAGTGAGGCAAGGGTGAGAGCGTGTCTGTGAGCTGTCCATGGTAAAAGCAGGTCAACCAACAGGTGTGGCTCAGCTGTATGACATTAACTCTTTGCATAAGTGGCCTAAAATTACACTGGCTGTTATTGCAGCTGTCACATCTAGCCTGACACTTGGAAAACGTTATTTATTTCTGTCTTCTGTATCTAAAAAAAACACCTGACAAAATTTGGCTTGGAGTTGCAGCCAGTGTTTGAGAAGCTGACCTACATTGTTTGTCAGTCCGCTGTGGATTGCAAAGCTCTCTCACGTGGCTCACAGAAGACACAGAATCTACGTTGTCCATGATGTGCACATCCCATTTACATGCAATGCATTGCATTAATTGCATTGCATGTAATGCAAGTTTGTATCATCTGAACTGACAAATACTGATAGCAGAAATAGGTCTGTACCAGAGAAGAGAATGGATGTTTTATCTCTCTTATCATTGGTGCTTCTGTGGATTAAAGCTATCAGTACCAGCTTCCATGACTGGTTTAAAAATTTCTGTGCAATGCAAAGTGTGCTTTTGTCACAAGCTTGTGCCTGAAGTGAGCAGCTTTATGCTGGCAGATTTCTCACGTTTTGTCAGTATAACTTAAATCTACTGTGGGTACTTCAGCCCTGAAGTACAGTTCCATAAGTACATCCGTATGGCTCCTGGAAGTTACAAGCTCTACAAGCATCTTACCTGCAGGGTTTTCCAGTTCATGGAACTTTAGAAAATCAAGATTTCATTCTGTCTGGAATTCATATCTAGTGTGAGAGCCACCCAAAAAAGAGCCCATTTCTGACCTTTTACATTTCTCCTTGTGCCCAGAATAGGGAAGATTTTTCTTGAGGAAGGCCTGAGTGTTTTCTCTTTCTCCCCTCCATAAGCTGATACTAGTTCTACAGTTGTATTTCAGTACCCATGTTAATGCTAATTTCAATCTTACTGTTGGAAATCTCCAATATGCTGGGTTGGTGATTTAATGACTAATCCAGAAAATACTGGTGAAGGGACTGGACTACATGGCAGAACATATGCCCATTCCTTACCTTCTTCAGGAAACTGGAGTATAGAACTGATCTATCCTTGCATTTCCTTTTGAAGATGAGGTTTCAGCCACTAAGGAAGCCTAGAAGTGTTGTCACTAAACTTTTTTTGATCCAGTTTTGGAATAGCAAGTGGTACTTGGAGAATGTAGAAGGTCAGATACTTATCTTTGCATGAGCACTTCAATGCTCAGATGGTATTAAGTTACTGAATTGTGTGTACCTTTAGCTGATAAAAAGTTCCTCTGGGGGAGAGAAGTTACCTTCTGTTACAAAGCTGGATGTTCTGGCTGTCCTGCTAAGCAAGTGTGAGTGGTGGATATTTTTTTTCTCACTTACACATAAAGACTACTGAGTTATTGTGATTTCTGAATCCATAAGTGGGGTAAAGAGCTGAATATAGCTACAAATTACTATTTCAGGCAAAAATAACCCAGAATAATATGCAATAAAATAGCCTTACCTGCATCAATCCCAAACTTGTAATCCTTGATGTATAAAAGAATGAAAATCAGGGACACTATTGCCTTAATTTTATAACTCTAGTCTTCTGTCCCTTTCTGTTCCTCCCCATCTAGCAATCTTTCTTTCTCTTATTATTGCTGTTGTTCTCAAAAGATCTCATTAAACTCATAAGCCTTTAATAGCTAAATACCGGCCATTGCAGAGAAATAGCAAAATATCAAAGGCTGGAGAAGAACTGAGGAAACTTGTAATATTAACCAACATTGCTGCCCAAAGCTAATGGATAAAAACCTAAAGCACAGTCTTGACTTGATCTAAACCTGTGTATTTACATCCAGAATCACTGAGGTCAGAGCACACTTGTCTGAGGACAGTTACAAGCGCATAAAGGTTAAGAACACTGCTAGTGATAAACAGCAGTGGGTTTATGAAACAGCAGACAATAACCTTTCTTGATGCAATTAGATAATTAGTGGGCAAAAGCAATGCAGTGAATAGACTGACTGGACCACGCATGGGCTTTTGACACAAAGCTGTGCAAAATCTTATTAGGGAAATTAGATCAAATTGGTTTTGATACAAATCCTGTGAAATGAATCATGGATTAAATGACAGAGTGTAAACAGAAGGGTTAGAGATATTCGCATATTCTTTATCCTTCTGCAAAGATGATGTCCAAAAGGACAATGCTTTGACTGTAAATACTCACTAGTGACCTGGAAGAAACGTAAAAGTGATCACTCCCAAATTTACAGATAACAGAACCAAAAGATACTAAAAAAAAATTAAAAAAAAAATCAATGTAGAAAAAAAAGAGCTAGGCTGAAAAAATGAGCATTGTGAACAGGCTTTGGTAAAACAAACAATAATTAGCACTGTGTAGTTCAAAGATGATACTGGATCTACTTTGGAACAAGGAGAATCTCCAAATTTGATGTTGTGCAGAGCACGGTGGCCAAAGCAGCTTATGTTCCGAGAGGTCCCAATGAGACTGGACATCAAATTGTGTGAGCTGATGTGCAGCCTGATGTCTGGCAAAGCTGCTCTGTTGGTCCATATGTCTTCCTGGCTGTGTGCTTTCCAGAGTGACTCTCCCCTGTAGTGCTGCAGCATTGCACTGTGCAGTTCAGGGCACCTTGCTGCAACAGAGACCAGGGAAGTTGGATCAAATCCAGAGAAGGACCACAGAGATGCTAAAGGGATTAGAAGGAATGACCTATGATGAGGAAAGGTGAAAAGAACGAAATGTTTAGAACCTCTAAGCCTGTTACATGGGCACAGAAATAGTAACGGAGTTTCCTGTGCCAGCACGGAGGAGAGTTGGATCAAGTCTCTCTCCTTTTTACATTCCTATTAAGGTAACTAGAGCCAAGCAAAATGGCTGTTCATCACTTTGAACTCTTTGCAAAAAACATTTAGCTGTTCTTCTTGAAGTTCAAGATGTTGTATCTCATTGCCAGGGGACACTCTGACTGTTTAAAAATCAGCACGGGATCTCCATGGGACTTGCAGAAAGTCAGAAGCCAGAAAAGAAAAGCACATGCTCTGGAATGGCTGGAGTCACCTTAGCTGTAATCTTTGATCTATCTTGGTGTTAAGGGCTTTAGCTCTCAAGCATGCATTCACATCCAGCCAGACCTTGCTATGTACTGCTGCCTGCTGGAAGGGAACAGGAGGATCCTCAGCTGTAAGGATGTAGGGGGCTTGATTCACCATCAAACACTCACTGTTTGCATGCCTTGGGGGAAGAAGGCTCCTTATTTCCCCAGGTTCTTTTTATTTTATTTTTCTTTTTTTTAATTTTTTTTTCCTTTTTCTTCTTTTTCTTCCTTTTTTCTTCTTTTTCTTCTTTTTCATCTTCTTTCTTCTTATTTTTCTTTTTCTTCTTTTTCTCCTTCTTCTTCTTTTAAAATTTATTTTATTTTTATTTTTTGTTTTCTCTCCACTGAAGGAAAATACCTCAATAAGCACTCTTGAGGTTGTCTGTGAATGTTGGGCTATTTAAGTAACAGAAGTTGGGATTTGGGCTCCACTGATGGAATCTGCCAGTACAGCTCTCCCTATCATTCCTGTTTCATAGTGTTTTCCTCTGTCTGCCTTGAAAATTACAACTCCAGCTCCTCTTACCATGGAGTTTCACGGTGCAGAACAGTGCTTTATGGTTATTTTGCCTTCCATTTTAACCTGAATCTCAAGTTGCTGTGTCCAGTGATCTTCATTTCTTTACGACAGATGCACTTCTCAGGTAGGGAGAGGTTCCAGAGCCTGCACAGCAGGTTTCAGCTTTGCTGTGAGATGCCAAGATCTAGTCTTTAGCAAAGTTTCATCTTCCTTCACACGGTCAGCTGTCGTTACACCAGATCTGCAATATGTCTTGGTGTCCTGTGGGAATAGAGATGGATGCACCTGCAGTGATTTCTGTAACTGCTCCATGACCTCTAGTTCATTTGTAGCCCTCTGGGCAAAGTATGGGCATTTATCAACTCATCACACTGTCTCTGAGAGGGCCCAAACCCTGGATTCCTCTCAAGTAACACCAGGCAAAGCAGCTGAGGAACGTGAGATGCCTGCCCATATTCTCAAGGTCAACAGTCTTGCCAAAAAACAAACTTGGCTGATCGATCCCAGAGATAGGAGATGAGGTCAAACTTTGAGGATGAAACAGAGAAGGGAAAATTAGGAGATACTTAGGTCAAATGAGATCATAAGGATGCAGGACTGTGAATGTGCTGCATATCAAACATCTATATTCCTATCACCAGACACACAGATGTGATACATGAAAGTGTGCACTCCAGCCTTGCTGATTCACAGAATATTTTGTCCTGTCCCCTGACGGATTTGACCCCTTGGCAGAAGCAGTTGCCACAAATACCAGGTAAATAGGCTGAAACTGAAATAGAAATTACTCACATGACCA
Source organism: Passer montanus (assembly GCF_014805655.1). Lineage (NCBI taxonomy): Eukaryota > Metazoa > Chordata > Aves > Passeriformes > Passeridae > Passer > Passer montanus. The sequence goes on from NW_024365381.1 coordinate 17,425,965, forward strand.
TGGTGTGGTAACTTTAAACAAGTAGAGGTTCCAAGAAGAAAAGTCAAGCATCTCTAGTCAGAATTCTGTGCCATGTCATCAGGAAAATGCATGTTTAGTTTTTCTTAAAGCCTTTGACAAATTGTCTTGCTGAAGGGAAAATTTAACCTCTCTGGTTAATACTATTATCAATTAAAAGGTGTCAAAGACCCTACTCAAAAAGAAAGAGAAGTCAATTTTCAGCATGATAAAGGTTAACATGCATTACCCACAAAGATCAGTATTGTGATGTTTGATCCATGTGTTAATGATCTGGGAAGTGGGTGAGCAGTGAGACTGCAGATGAAATCAAATTACCAAGGAAGAATTAAGAACTCCAGAGGATCCTAAGGCTGGGTGTGTGGACTGCACATAGTAGCAGATGAAATACACTGTTGACTATTGCAAAACGTTGCACACCAGAAGCATTAATTTGATTTTTTCATACATCTTAATGGCTTCTAAATTAACTGTGGCAACTCAGGAATAAAATGGAGCATTGCAGTAAGTAACTTCCTGATACTATTTGTTGAAGAAATGGTGACAATTTAGATTTTCATCTAAAGAGGGGAAAAAAAACCAAAAAGTGCAAGAAGTTACATAATATGTAGACTGAAAATAACATTGAAAATATTGTAACATCACTAGATAATTGATGGCATTTGCCTTGACTACTGTCCAGACCTTCAGCTGGAGAAGTGATGGAGCAGTGCCAGTTCCATGCTGCTGAGGAGCTGGCTCATTGAACTCTGTTCTGGACTGAACAGAAATAGCCAGACTAGAGGAAGTTCAGAGATGGATGATGAAGCAGATAAGAGATCTGCAAAAACTTCTGCATGGAGAGCAATCATATAGATAATGAAGAGCTGAATGAGGAGAACATGGCAAAACTACATTTCCTGAGAAGGAGAGTCAGGAGATGTTTAGGGAGCCTGACAGGCTGTGAATATATTATAGACAAATAAAACTGGGATTTGTTCATACACCACACAAGTAATCTCTGAATCTCATTGCTGAAAATATCATAAAATTTAGTCTTCCAAAAAAAGACTGAACATTTTTATAAGGAATAAGACTATCTGTGACTAAAATAAATACAAAGTGCTTGAAAAGTTCTTTCCTGAACTGAAATGGTGAAGTTCTTTCCATAAATTTTAGACTATAACCTCTCTATAACAATTGGAAATTTGTGTGTCCGTGCAAAAGCTCAATACTAGTAAATAGAAGAAAGATTAAGATTTAAAATTGAGACAGAAGAAACTTTTGATCACATGATTGTTCCTTCTGTTTCTAAGCTCCTCTTTTAGTGATGATAGTGCAGCAGGGCAGGATAAAGGGTGAGATGGAGTGAGAGAAGGAGTCAAACTTGAAAATTAATCAAAGACTTCATATTACAAAAGAAAAAATAAAAATCCAATCTGAGCAGGTCCTTTCTGCAGAGTATGCTACTGAACCTTTTGCATAAAGCTATTAACCAAACATAGTTTTTTCACCTGGTCTGCCACCAGCAGCTTGTTTCTTTCTGCTGTCTCGGGGTAGATGGTGCTCTGGGTAGATTGTGCTTCATCAGCACTCATGCCCCTTCCCAGCACTGCAGCCTGTCAACAGCCTGAAATTGTGATCTACATGAAGAGCTTTGTCTTTACTCTAGTGTGAGTCTGTGGGGAGCAGGTGGGCTGGTCTTAGCCAATTGTACTGATATTCCTCAAGAAGAACCTGCATGGGGTTGAACTGGAGTTGGACTGAGGTGGCAAAAGGAGGGCTGTCTTTTGTCTAAACCTGGAACCAGGTTTGGCCAGGCGGTTGCTGAGTGCCTTTGCTCTCTCCCTGCAGGCTGCTCGGCAGAATGGCCACGGAGGAGCGGCACCTCTCCTCCAGCTGTGGGTCCTTCATCAAGACCGAGCCCTCCAGCCCATCTTCTGGCATCGACGCCATCAGCCACCACAGCCCAAGCGGCTCCTCTGACGCTAGCGGTGGCTACGGCATCGCCATGGGCGGCCACCCCAATGGCCTAGACTCGCCACCCATGTTCAATGGCACGGGGATTGGCGGCGGGTCCTGCCGAAAGCGTTACGATGACTGCGCCAGCGCCATCATGGAGGACTCACCCACCAAGTGCGAGTACATGCTCAATGCAATCCCCAAGCGGCTGTGCCTGGTGTGTGGGGACATTGCTTCCGGGTACCACTACGGCGTGGCTTCCTGTGAGGCATGTAAAGCCTTCTTCAAGAGGACTATTCAAGGTATGGTGGGAAGGAATGCAAACTGAGGCGATCGCTCCATAGAAATAAAGGGACAAGGCCCCAGACATTACTGAGACTGTGGTGTTATAGAAAAGGGGGAAAGGGAGAATGAATGTAATGCACCTAACTCTGCATCCTTTTGTGTGCTTCTTCTCTCCTCCTGCTCAGTTCTGGTCCTTCCAAATCAACATGGACATGGAATTAGGCTATGTGATGGTAGGAACCTTTCCCAAGTTCCATGCCTGACTGGCTACCAGATCTGGGTATCTGGACTAGTGGATCTTCCTGCCCTTGCTAGTGGCACTGATACGATGAGAATGTGGCAGCTAGTCAAGTAAGGCCTGGAAAGCAAATTATTTGCCTTTTAGTGGTGTTTTAAGGCCCATTTGAATGCTTCTGCCAAGAGTTGGAATTTATGTAGGCATATCTGCACCTTAAGGTGAAAGCTCCAGCATTACAAGAGTAGAGAAATTCTACCATCCTACCAGTCCTGATATATAGCAATGAACTCCATACAAACCCCAGCACAATTCTGGACAGAGAACTTTTGTGACAGTCAGTCTTTTTCTCCTTTTCTAGTTTCACCAACCTTTTCCATTAAGATGCTGATTCTTTGAAGATAAAAAAGCTAGGCATTGAAGAAGATGAAGTTTTTGTCAGTCTCACTAAGGATGAGCAATTCCTCAGGCAATTTTGAAAACCGCAATGCACGCATGTGTAGATGAATTGCAGTGTATTGTTCCTTCATGTACAATTCACGTGTGAGGAGTATGGCCGTGTCCTGACTGCCAAAAGTGTGCTTGCAGATGTGCATATGTGCAGCTACAATATAATCAAAAGCAGGAGTGCATCCAAACAACTTCCAGTGTGCCAAAAGTGTGCTTGCAGATGTGCATATGGTGCAGCTACAATATAATCAAAAGCAGGATTATAAAAACAACTTCCAATATCCGTGGATGCTTGGGTAAACTTATATACACATGTCCCATGTGAACAAACATGTCTGGATGTACAGATACTCCCTTTGTTTCCTCCACTAACTGGAAAAAGGACAGGATCATTCATCTGCCAGTGGGAGGTGTATTGGGTTTGCCCAAGTATGGAATGCTGGCTGAAGGCAGGTCTACAGTTAGGAGGCAGCTGTGCAGGTACTTGGCTGTTGGCTGGGGTTAGTCCACCACATCAATACTTCCTTGCCTCCTGTGAAATGAAAGAAATTCACATGTGGAGAGACCACTCACTTTGTTAATTGAATGGATCTGATTACACCCTGTTGCTGGGGATGTTCAACTCTTGAACAGTACAGGGTGCAGTTTATCCCAGGTCTCTGCAAAAGTCACTATATCTATCTTGTTTTCATAGATTTCAGATATCTCCCCTTAATGTGGAAATCCAACTGTGGAAATAATTACTCTGCCCCACTGATACTTCCTTCTTTATGGCCATCTCTAGGGCATTGGCCTGTTCCCTGGCAGAGTTTCTGTGATTTGTCATTGCTGAATCTCTGCTGTTGAATGTGAACTTTTACTTGCATTTCTGTCAGCACTGACAGCCCTTGGACCTTTCTTAGTGTTCCTTTTAGATACATTCAGGTGCTCAAGCAGGGACAGGGTAGCACTCTGAAGCAAAGTCCTGGTGTCTTCCAATACAGGAAAAGACCAGATAATTAACCCTTCGTGGAAGTGATAGTGGAGGACCTCTGTGGCAGAGCAGAAGAGATCCTGAGAAGGAGAAAAAGACATATGAACTTTTGATTCTCTCTGAAAACTCTCAAAAGAAAATTATGCATGGTAGCAGAACATGGAGCCTGTATCAGCCAGGTGATATGCCAGCTGACTGAATCCCAAGAGGGGAGAGTTCTTCCCTCCATCTTCTTTTCCCTAGCAGAGCCATATTCTTTCTCCCTGTGGTTCCCTAATTGATTGCCTGTTAACATATAGCAGACGGGGGGGAAAGGAGTAAGTGGAAATTTCTCTCACCCTGTCATCAGCTTGGGCTGGCAACTGAGGTACCAAAATGCTTTTATTCCTGAGAGTGTGAGAGTCAAGTGTGCTGTGCCTGAGGGTGAGCAATTTCAGCTATGGAGCTGAAAGCTGAACCCAGGGAAGCAGGCAGCAAACAGGTCTGCAGAGTTTGGTTGAGTCAAGAAAACGCACTGTTCCCAGGGTGCTGCTGCTGTGGGCTGGATATCCAAGGATAGCCCTGCCTGTGCAGGGGAAAAGGACTGAAGGGTCATATAAAAGAGAAGGCAAGTGGTAAGAGCATTTCCAAAAGGTGTTTATCCTGCAACTCCATTATATTCAGTAGCTGTTTTAAGCATCTGGTAGACAAAGTGAAAACACCTTCATCCAGGCTGCCTAACAATGATGTAGGCTTTGCAGAAAGCATGCAGATGTGCGTGTTGTATAACTTCTTTCCCAGTATCCTAGTACCAAAATCTTTCTATGATTCAGTATGTGGGATTGACTCAAAGGTTTGAGCACTGAGATGGAGCAATGACCCCAGGATTTCCCAGATGCTCAAGAGATGAAATAGGTAAATTCATCATCAGGCTTTTGTGGTCTTGGACAAGCCACTTCACTTCTCTGTGCTTGAGTATTGACAGGTGAAAAACTAAGGAATGTTATGACAGTACTTACTCTGCTGGCCTTACACGTGCATGCTGCCATGAAATGGGTCTAAATCTGTGCTGAGTTACCGAACTACTGCAGCCCTTTCTAGATACCCCTGATCATGAAGCAGAGCTTCACATGAAGTCCAACTTCCAACCAGCCTTGTCCCCTCCCCCTGCTACAAATTACCCTGTGCCTATTAAGGTTTTGTAAGCTGCATTAACCCACATAAAACCTGCATATCTTGAGGCAAGAGTGTCTTGCAATGGCCTTTTGACTCCCTCTGCTGCTCTAGTAGCAGCAGGAAGAAGGTCCAATCCAGCTGCAGACCTTCTTTAAGCATGATGATTTTTTTGCTGCTCACTTTCACTTGGCCAGGTGAGGCCAGGTTGTCATGGACAACACAAGAGCTGCTGCTTTTTAAATGATGGGGAGAAGACAGACTGAGAGGCAGCATGGACACAGCTGTTATCTCTGAGGTCACTAATACTGCTGTGTGGGAGTTTTCTGTCAGTAGGATTTTTCCAAAGAAAAGTGGAATTTTTAACAAGTCAAATTTCCTCAAGGAAAATTTTGATGATAGGAAAAAAAAAAAAAGGCAGGAAAATCCAAACCATTGATTCCATTCTAGCTGAAATGGAGTGTTTGTTTTTCCTGAGCTAGGACAGGAAGACAGGATCACCCAACACCTCCTTAACCGGTCCCAGAGATTATGGGGAAGTGTCACACCTCTGTCCTTTCTTATGTTGTGTTACACTGCACAAGGATCAAGGCCTGGAAACCTGTGTGGCATTTCCACTTGGCAGCGCTGGCAATGCATGAGACAGAAAAGTGAAAACCTGAGGTGAGATGGGAGAACACATCCTGCAGGTCTTTCTCTCTGAACATGATATTTTGATCCCCAGGATTGTACTTCCCATGCTTTGAAGCAGTCAGAAATCTTAAACTGACCTGAAGATTCTCAGTCTGAGCTAGACTGTCGGACAAAAATTTAATCCTGTTTCTCTATCATTGTACTGTTTCATGGGATTTCATATTCTAGTAGCAGTTTGCATTTACCTCACCTGACTGTGAATATTGTGAAATGTGCAATCTAGTGGAAATAGGAGAGAATCTGAATTTCAGACATGTTTAAGTGTGCTGCTATTGGTGCTCAAGAGAGGTCTGATTTGAAACAAAAGATTTCATGTAGGTGAATGTAAAGGAACGGGTGTGTTGCATAAAAGATAGTTTGGGATGTTTATAAATAAACCTTTTTAAATTTCTGTTCCATGGAAATCCTAACTAGTCCTTTCATCTAAATTTAGACAAGGGTAAATGCTGGATTTTTTTTACAGTATAGAAATTCTCAGTCAAAGTCTATTCCTTCTCTCAATAGTTTGCTTAGTAGGTAGAGCATTATGTATCGGTCAAATATATTGTCATTCTATTTTGTTCATTAATTGTTACAACTAGTAGGTAGTTTTGCCTACTTTGAATATTAACTAATAATAGTGCTGTTTAACAATATGAGTCCTTTATTATTAAATATACTCATGACTATGACTACCTTAAATCTATTTTTCATCTTCAAATGGTGAAAATAAAGGCTATTTCTAAAATGACCCATTATTATAATATAAAAGCCCAAAGCTCAGCAAAACATTGGAGATTCAGAGAAAAGAGGCACATTTACCATCATCTTCTGGATAGGAAAGTTGTGTTAGGCAAAGTGCCTGCATCTGTGGATTTCCAGCTTGAGTCTTGCAAGCTTCAAACTGAGTGTAGCAACAGAACTGCTGTGTTGGGATGCCTTTACACCAGTAAGAGGCTTAAAAGGTGGATAATGCAGCTCAGAAGACTTGTAGGGATGTATAATAGGCTTGTAATAAAGTCTTCTAGGGCTTTCTGGTTGTTGTTGTTGTGGTGCTTGGAGTGGCTCCTAGGAAGAGGAGTGGTTGACAGAGGTTTTCCTGAGCAGAAGAGCGCTACAATCCACACTCACAAAGGAGATTTTGTGTCCCTACAGTAGCAGCCACATCAGCTGGGCACTGTCCTGTCCTGTCCTTCTCAGAAGTGTGCCTGCTACTTTTCAGGTGGGAGTTCACAGCTTTCCAAAATCTTCTAAAGCTTACCCAGGGAAAGTGCAGTATTTCATGATCTAGTTGTTGACTGCTGTTTACTATTCACAGATCACCTGAATTAAAAAAAACATCTTTAGTGGAACTTCAACTCTATTCATCTAGAGTTTTCTGTTTGCCTCAGTACATCTATACAGCAAGCTCTGTGCAGAAGTATCTTTTCTGTGGAAGTTCTGTAAAATATTTCTGTGTCTGAAACCCTATAGACAAATTTGCTGCTGAGAGGGAGCCCCAGAACCCCTATCCTGCAAGCTTGTGCAAGGCTGATTTGAGCGAAGTTTTGTGAAATGTCCATGCTTTCTTTTGTGAGCAGGAGCCAGGTGTGCCACCCTGAAGAGCCAAACAGTGCTGGTGTTGCACCTATATGTATCCCATTTTATTTGAATCCTTTTCTTTGAAAGCTGAGGCTTGAAAAATAACTCTTATTACCTCATGCATTACCTCATGCAGATCACTGAGAGATTTTCCTCTGATTTTCACAAAGTACTTCTCCTCACGCCAGGGCTTGAGCTATGATGCCTCAGCTGGAAGGACTCACTGAAGTGAACAGCAATGAAGAAGAAACGAGAAAAAGCAAGATGGGCTTTTTGAGTGTGGATTGCTAAAGCAATCAGAAACTGAAAATTATTTAAGGACTTCCTTGGCTATTTTTATCTAGTCTTTCCTGAGTTTCCTTGCAGAAAGGCTTTCTAGAAAGGTAAAATCAGTAAGCAGGGAGTAGCTTGTGTCCCAAGTGCTGTACTGATTTCAGGCTCTGTTCCCCTGAGGACTCTATCCCTAATTTAAGCAGGAGATGGGTGGGATTTTTCTGTGCTCCCCAAGCTCAGGGAGGCATTCTTGTCTTTGCAGTCCATCCTGTTCCAGAGAAGTAGGGTGACTATAGGGTCTCTTGAATGACCAAGTTTTGGTGTACAATTTTCAGGTGCTCCTATTATGTGTGCACTAGAAATTATGTTCCAAATTGTTTAAAAGTCAGAGCTCTAATTTTGCAGAAAATAGGGTAGATTTGCAGTTCCCCAGCATAAAAATGCATGATCTACCACTTTAATAGTCCTTTGCTGTTTTGTAGCATCTCTCATCTAAGGGCTTTAAAGTACAATTACACCTTAATGAAAAAAGATTCTCAATCTCTCCAAAAGGTAGGTTTGGTGTTCATTTCATTTTGCAGATGAGCAAACTAGGACATGGTGAGGAAGTGTTTTGACCTCCAAGATGATATATGAAGGTTTAGAAGAAATCCAAACTCTGATCTGTTCACTTACCACTTGATTTTTGAAGCCATTTTAAGGTAAATCTTGTGCCATGGCATCAGTGAGGTTCTACCATTTTTTTCAGATCAAATGTAAATATTTTCTAAGTAAAGGAAATCTCTCTGATAAGAAATAGCTCAAAGCAAGGCCTTGTCTATTGAATTATCCCCTTTTTTGCCCCTTCCTTCTGGGGCACATAATCTACAGTTCATGACACAGAGAGACTTGATTCACATTTTGTAGTTGCATACAGGATTTTCCATGTCTGTGTGCACTTTGTGTGCTGACACTCTTCTGCAGGACTTTGCAGCATCCCCAGCTGCTGCAGTGAAGGGAAGCTCTCTCTGAGGCCCTTGTGCTGGCAGCTGGGCTGGTGGTGTGACTGCCAGCCACTGGGAGGCTGTTGGAATTTCGATGAGTTAATCTCATCACTTTATCACAGGGCACTTACAGAAATTACAGGGAGCTGTGAGCAACTCACTGTGCTGGCAGCCAGCCCCAGGACCCATAAAAGAAATTGAGACACAAAAAAAAAAATAAATAAATCCGAGAACTCTGGTAAACTTTTGGAAATGACAGGTTTTTTTCTGGTCGAGTTCTGCTTGGGTAATGCTGATTGTGCCTTCCCTAGTGATGCCCCTGCTTTCTGCAGTAATGGCAGGCATTGCCCCCAGCTGTGGCTCTCAATCTCTGCAGTGCACAGCATCTTTGGGGGCCTGATATAAAACTCCCAGTGCTTCATCTCCTCTGAGGCTCCTTTAGCAATCATGATCCCAGCACAGACGTGTCTTTGAGAGCTGCTTGTTGGAGCTGCACACAGAGTGTGTATATGGTAACTAGTACCTACACATCTCTGACACTCTCCCACTTAGTGGTGATGTGGGATTTCTAGACTCTTTGCAGTCTATGCTTGTCAAAGGATCCAGGGAATAGAGGCATGGGGAAGCTTGGGGATCTGCTTGACACTATGGAGGGACCTTGAGCTGCCAGATGAGAGCTGTCACTGTCTCACTCTGCTATAAAGGCTCAGTGCCCTTACTGTAGTGTCTCTGTGTTAGGGGGCAAATTTTTGGCTTTTGGACCATAAAACAGAGATCTTGCATCTCTCCAGAGCTCTGATCCTGTTTTTGGTGAGAAAGGTTGGCATTCAAACAAAGGCAAAACCTCCCAAAGTGAGACTGTCTGAGTTTTTTCCGAGATTTGTTCCTGCTCTGTTCGTTCCTGTGTGGGGCACAACAAGTATCTGATCATGAGATCAAGGCCACCATACTCGTGGGTCTGTAATGTGCTGGAGCTCTGTGTCTAGGACAGGAATTGGTTTATTACCTTGAGATCTAGCTTGAATCTCAATTTCCAGCTCTCTTGATACATGGCTGGCTATTGAAATTCAGATGCTGCACGATGACGAAATACAGCCTGAATGGAAGCAACTTGTGCAGCACACTCTGCTCTTGCTGACAAACTGCATTTGGGGCCAGATGAGCAGTGGTGAAAGGAATGGGGTGGTTGGGCTGAAGCTTAGGGGGAAGTTGCAAGTGTTAGGATAAAACAAGAAGCAAGAGGAGCAATGTTTATAGCTAGTAGGCTGACCACCTTTAGGCTTTGGGAGTTCTGTGCTCCTGGAGTTTCACTCAGCATGGGCCAAGAATAATGAGATAACAAATGGTGCTTTCTTTCTTTTGATTCAGTGCTCTGTTTTTCCACTGAGAAATCCAGGGGGCTTTCCAATAGCCTAGTGAACCCCAAGGTGTATTTACCACCCCCAGAGATTGATATGTATCAGATTGTTGATCTTTATTTAGAGGAGGGAATGGTTTTACACAAAACACAATAATCCATTACAAAAGTAGGAATAAAAATCAAGTCCTGCCCCAGTATTACTAAACTGTAAACTGTACTTCTAAGCTGATGCTATACAAAGTCCATACTGGGTGTTCTCTCAGCTCTTACCTTCACTTCTCCCTACAGGTCTTATTGAAATATCAAACCTGTTTCCTCAGTTTCCTGCTCTAAATCATTAAACTGGTGTAGAGCTTAAGTACCTTTTTCAGTGTTGCCTGATTTACCAGTAACTAGACTGCCTTAAATGTATTGTCATTGTCAATGCATCAGTGCCAAGTTTAGATTTCCAGTCCATCTCCACAGCAAACATTGCATAGTCCTCTTCAGAAACATCAGCTCAAAGTGAATGGCAGGATTGAGACAGCCATTTGTGTTTGTTGTCTTCTAGTACTAAATAGTTGTTGCCTTACACTGTGATCCAGAATAATTCTACCTACACCCTTTTGTCAGACCCTTGCATCCATGTTTTGGTTATATTCTTGGCTTATAATAAAATGTGATTAGAAATTTGGGATGCTTCTTTGTCATTTTGTCTTATAGGCAGTGTTGAGAGATGATCATAAATAAAAGGGTATGAGGAAAGTGGGAAGAGGGAAAGAATCCTGTGCAGAGGATGAGAGCAGGTGCACAAGGACTAATAAAGTATAAATGTAAAGATTTGCACAGAGAACCCATGTTCATTTTACAGGACATGTTACCCACCTTTCTCAATGCAGACATATTGCTTCCCTGCTACCTGTTGTATGGCAGCTGGCAGGAGGAAGCAAAGAGGACATGCTGTCTCTGAGCTCCCTGGTTGCCCACGCAGGACAAGAAACTTGGGCAGGTGACATCCATCCCACAGACATGGAGCAAGACTGGCAGCAAAGGAAATTCTAGTAATGTCTGAACTGCTCCCACTCTCATCCCTGGACTTCAGGGAACAGGCCAGGTTTCAAGGGGTGCAGCACAAGGGATGATGGCATGCCTGGAGGACACGTGCCTGAAAGCCCAGCACTGCAGTCATCCCCTTGGCTAGGTCAGCAGGGTAAAGTCTCAGAGGACCTGTGTGTAAGTGAATGAGCAAACATGCAACATTTACAGACTGATGGTGGTGGAAATATCTGGGCACTGCAGCCTGTCCCTGGATCCACAGGGAGAACATGATTCCTGGGTGACCATCTCTGTGTTTGCTTCCAGGGAATATTGAATACAGCTGCCCGGCCACCAATGAGTGTGAGATCACGAAACGGAGGCGCAAGTCCTGTCAGGCCTGTCGCTTCATGAAATGCCTCAAAGTGGGGATGCTAAAAGAAGGTAAGACAGAGTCAGAATGAAATTTTTCTCTGTCCCCACAGTGCCTGGGAGTCCATACCTTGCAGAATCCCCCAGGCTAACTACATGCTTGCCCTCTTTGTGTTTCTGAACGTATCCTTCTACAGGCTTTGTAAGAGAGTCAGGATGGGCAGAGACCAGGAGGGCAGTCCAGAGAGAACAGTGGTTCTAGTCAGTGCTCTCATGCTCCATTATTAAATAACTGGAAACTGGTGGTGCCAGACTCTTTCCTTTCCCAAAGGAACCCTGGGCTGGAGGGTGTTTCTCTTCTTGCACTCTAGTAATTTTTCGATGTTGAGAAGGAGAGACTCTTTTGTGATCATTACTAGGTTGGCAGCTCTTCATAAGGGAAGGATGGAGTTAATGCAGAGCTGTGGCACAGTGTGCAATGAAAGTCTGCCTGTATTACCACTCAGAAGACTTTTTGAAGATGGTTGGTAGCATAGGTTTGTCTGGGAGCTGTGGGTCCCCTGCCCTGCATACTCAGCCTGTGTTTGGCTCAGCCTATTGATCTGTTCAGTGCTCTTTGAGCAGTGTTCAGCTGCTCTCCTGTGCTGTTTTTCCTCCCACACCCCCCTTTTCAATCCTTGTCCATTCAAGAGGAACCACAGGGAATTCAGTGGCAATTAAACACATTCTTATGGATTGACTTTAAAGGTTTGTTTCCCTTGGGTCGCTCTGGGAAAGGCAGTGAGAGGAGGAGGGGAAGGAAGGAGAAGCACTGCACATAGCCTTCTGCATTGCTATACCAGCAGAGCGAGGTCCTCTCAGCTTAACCACACGAAACAGCCCCTGGCTGTGGTTATGCATGAGTCCTATATGCTGGAGCCAAGATGCCAGCATACAACTTTTTTCCAGGTCATAACATCACAGCAGCTGGTAATAAATTGTACAATGTCAGTTGAGTGTGTATTGCTTCTCACTAGAGCTCTCTCATTTCTTGAGAGGCAGGTTGATGGCAGCCAGTGTTGTTAAGAATGTAGATTAGACATTAAACCCATTTTGTTCTTTGATGGATGTGTCGTTTCTGTGGTTAAATGTCTTCTAGAGCATACCAGTTACCACAGGGAGGAGATGCAAGCTTCTGCAGTTCAGCCCTTCCTGACCTAGGTGTAGAGGTGGTAGACTCAGAAGATCTTGGTCTCCTACTGGGAGGGAGGCACCTACTCTGTAGTTAGACACCACAGGAAACCTGCTTCTCTTGATATGATAGTTCAGGGAGGAGATGTATCCCATTACCCACTAAAGCCAATACACACTTGTGACACTGGCTGTAGTGGGAGTGCAGGTTGTTAATGCATTCATTAACATTTCATGTTATTCATATGAATCCCACAAAACAGCCTTACACACCTGTAGTGGCCCCAGTCCTTCTGCAGAGCAGCAGCACAGGTTCAGGCTTGCTGGCTGCCAGTGTTTGTGCTGTCCTGCTTCTGAGCATTGAGCCTCTTGGAGCTGGCAGCTGGGGGAGCAGTCACAGGAACCAGTGCTGGTGTGCTGGCTGTGTGGTCAGGGATCTCTGCTTCCAGTTCTGGGAGTTCAGCACTGTTCAGAGCAGGGTCCAGTGAAGGGTTTTATGTCTTAGCCCCAAGTTCTGTCTAAACAGTTAACTCCTTCCAGACCAGAGCTCATCTGGAAAACAGTGTAAATTCACTCACACCCTGCTCTGTCTGAACTCCCAAACCCTGTGGGATACTACTTGTGGCAAACTGAAATTTGACTCTATGCCTGCTTTTGTGCTGAAGTGTATTTAGTTATTCATATAGGGATTGATCAGGCATCATAAAAGTCACTGGGGAAGGGTGGTTTGCTATTGATGTTAGTGTATCTATGATCCTGCCCATAATATTTAGAGCTGTGGAAAATACAGCATAAAGATTTATTGATAGCAATGGGATACAAGAGCACATGATAATATCAAGAAGAGCAGAGGAGACTAGCAATCTGCAAATGGGGGTCCTGTGTCCTAACAGAGAGTGGTCAAGTGATGGTGGGCAGGCATCTTTTTTTTTCTTTCTTTTGCTCAGTATCCCAAGCTGAGAAATAAGGGTCATACTGCTTTGCTTTGCAAAATAATTGTGAGGACCAATTAGTTAACTTTATGTGAAGCTTGGTGGAAGCACAAAGTATTAGTATACAGAGTTCAATCAATACACATCTTTAAAAGCCAAATCCAAGAAAAGAGAAAAATGGTGTCACACAATTTGGTCTCCACAGAGCCAAGAGTTTCTAGAAAGAACAAATCCATAATTGTTTGAATTGCTCAAAATGCAGAATTGACAAGGGATTTCAGATTAGAAAAGGTCCATTGGTCTTTTCCATCTCTCATCTGTCATGCTATTAGCTCATCCATCCCTTTTCTCTGCCAAGGCACGAGTGCTCCCAACTGTACCATTCTAGTAGTTTAACTGTTTTTAAGAAACCCTGATGTTTTGGTTTCCCCAGAGAGCCTATTCTGCAGTCTCCAAACTCTCATTAGGACAAGATGTCTCTTGATATTTGGGTTATGATTATTTTTCCTTTTAATAGATCCACTTCCTACTTTGCCTTGATGTACCTGTCTCATCATCCCTGGGTTCAGCATGGCAGAAGGTTGCTAAGCCATGTTCTTTGTCCTGCTTGATTATCAAAAGTTTGTAGAAAAGCAGTCTTTTGGTTAAAGGCAAGATCTAGAAATCAGTTCTTCTCTTCACAGTTTTCTCCTTGATGTCCTTGGGCAAGCCACTGGGCTTGTAACTCAGTGGGGGTGTTTCTGGGTAAAGAAACTATCCTTTTGCTCAAGAAGAATATGATATCCCATTAGCAACTAGTTAAGGGCTTCATGGTTTCTTCTCATTTTCCTGATTATTGTTGCCATACATGATGCCACTTCCTGCCTGCTGGGCATGTGGCGTTACCTTGTTCTTGAAGCAGAAGGCATCAGTACTCAAAGATGGCAAAAAACAAATACCCGTGACTTCAAGGTCTGCTTTGCACTTGAAATGCTCAGCTTGATGCTGCAGGATACTTGGATCCTCCCCTTGGGGACTGCACATAAGGGTCACCAGACATGTCTTCTCCCTGCATAGGCTGCAGCTAGGCAGAAAGCTGTGAATGTAGCCCTTTAAGATCCAGGGAGACTGGCCCTGACATAGACGTGCAGGTTATTCAGGCAATGCCGAGTGAATGAGGATCAGGGCAGGAAGAGAGCCAATGGAGCAATCAATAGGTGTCTCAGATATCCAGGCCACTTTCTTTAAGAGAGCTCTGATCAATGTATTGCAACAAGGGAACTGCACGGACACCAGAGCTTTGCTGTCTCAGGTTCTCCTGGTGTGATGCTGCAGAGCAGGCAGGACTCACTGGGGAAAGTGGCAAGCAGAAAGCTCTGCCCACGGAGCCCAGCTGGCTCAGATGTCTGAAGTGTTGGCCTGTCTGGCTGTCTGTCTCTCACTTTCCCCTTCCATCTGGAGTGTGCTCCCAGGGGAGCATTAATTAGCCCTAGCAGGCTCGTATAGGAACCTGCTGAATCTCAAGTCCAGCATTCCAGCAGTCTTCATGTAGGGATCCACTGTCCCCAGAAAATCTGTGCTCTGCTGCTCTTTGCCTTGCTGCACCACCAGCCTGCAGGCAATGGTGGTGATCGGCACCTTCACAGCTTTGTCCATTGCATGTCCCTCTGCTCTGCAAAAATCAGGGAAACCAGTGATACTGCTCACCCCAAATAGGGAAGTTAATGTCTGGTGTTGGGGGACAAGTGTAGGAAAATGCCCTGCAACTTGCAGTGGAGAGGCATTGTTCAGAGCTGGGAATCCCGGGGTTTGTCCAGCCCATGGCCTCTTTTTGCTCCCATTGCTGTCTGTCTTGTGCCTCCAATGATGAAATGTAGTTCTTTAACTGTGGGCTCTGCAGAGTAGATCTAGATCTTCCTGGATTTCTGGAATGATAGAGAAATTTCGGCAGTTTGCCTGCTCAAAACCTCTTTTAAAAACTCAGTATACCATGTCAGTTTTAGGAAGAATATACCCTTGCCATTCACGCTCTAGCCACCCATAACCTTTCTGTTCTACAGCAATTTGCTTGTCTTCAAGAGGCAGATGTAATTTCAGATGACACAATGCTTGTGTATGTGGGCTCAGAGGTTTCATTTTGGACATTGGTTGGCTGGTTAAACAGGAGCTCACAACTTTGCCCTCCACACCTCTGCTGCTTCTCTGAACCTGGGGCACCCCAGGTCCTGCAGAACGTGGGGCACCTCCTCTTCTCTGACCTTGGTATCTGTAGGCCTGTTTCTTCTGTATTTTCTCATGCCTCTCTCTCAGCTCCTTTTACCCCTTCTTGAATTTGTTATCACAAGGCACCACCAGCATTGCTGAGCTTTGGGCGATGGTGGGTTCATTTTGGAGCTGTCTGGAGTGAGCATAGGGGCAGTTTCTGATGTCTTCTCACAGAAACCACCCCTGCAGTCTCCTGCTACAAAAATTTTGTCACATAAATGAAGTACTGCCCATGAAAGGGAAATGTTCTGAGATCATCAGAAGAGGGTTGGGGATAACAGGTGAATTGCAATGAAACATCAAGGCCTCTCATTACAGAACTCATCTTTGGCTGGAAATGACAGGCAAGTGGAGGAGAGGCAGTATCAGACATATCAAACCATGGCACACCAAAGAGAACAGACTGGCTGTTGTCTGGCTGTTTGGTCCTTTCTCTTGTGAAAGCTCTGCAGAACTTTTTCTTCGAAGGATTGTATTGTTTCTAAAGCTGTGTTGTTCCCTGTTTTGTGCTGGCACATCTGCAGAGACCCAAATGGAACATAAACAGTTCTGAAAAGGAAGCAAAGCTGGGTCATGAAATGCTTTTCATGAAGTGAATGCACATGCAAATGTGTCACATCACAGCAGAAAACCACACAGCAAAAAAAAATGTCTGTTAAAAAAAATCTCATCCAGGCATTGAAATGCTGTTAATTATTCCCCCAGCCTTGGAGTCTTATTTTCCTTCTTAATGGAAGTAATGTATATTATGTTGCTGAAGATGTCCTCTGCTCCCTGCCAGTGCTGAGACTTGTCTCCTCAAGAGTCCTGCTCATGACTGAGTCCTAAGTGCAACTTTCTGGGATGTATGAGTGGCTTCTGCCCAGTTTCTTGCAGACATCACTGGCTGGCTTCCAAGGAAGAGAGCAAAGACTGAAAGGGCCCTGGGGATGTGTCCTGTGATAGACCAGGTATACTTTAGTTCAGAAAGTAGAAGATAGGAGTTCTCAGGAGTACATGCACATGCTAAAAGCAGAGGATTCCTCGGATAGGAAACCTACCCTGTATGAGGTGTTTTACCCCACTCTGAATGTCTTTGAAGGTAAGTTGTCCTCAGCATTGCCTCCTGGCTCTCAAGAATCACCCTCGTGTGGTGAGGGTGAAGTCTAAAAATAAAAGGAAGGAAAGTAGAAGCATCTGTAATCTGGATGCAGAAAATGGAGGCTTTTCAACAGCAAGAGAGAAGTTAAGCAATTATCCTGTAAAGACATGTGATTTATCTTATCTGCATGACTCTTTCTTCCCAAAACTGTTATGCTGTACTAAGCTCAGGTACAACCATTCTTTGCCCAGGTTTTGTTCCTTTGCTTCTAATGCATTTCAATAAGAAATGCTAGAGAACATGCAAAAATTCAATTCAACAGGGAACCCAAATTATTTGCAACAAATCTCCCAAGCTCTTGGACTCCTATCTGTCTAATATAATTTCTGATGTAAAGTTTGCTGGAATGTGTGGATACTGACACTGCAGCACCAGGCAGGGAAATAGGCAAGAGAAGTCTACAGAAGAGAGCCACAAAGTTCATTCAGCTCATCTTCCCGTTCCCTTTTCCTTCCTCTTCCTGGTGTCTTTGGGAATACCCTGCCTTCCAGAAACTTGCAATAACCTGGTAACCCTTGTGTTATCTAGTACCTGCATCTCTGTGAATGCTGGAGGTGATCCCCACTTCCAAGATGGTGAGACTGTAATCTCCAAATTTCAGAAGCAGCTATCTCTTAAATCCATTTCCTCTTCAAGACCCTGGTTAATTAGGAAAATCTGTACTCAGTGGAATTGCCCTTGTGTTTATTCCTAACTCTTCGGTTTCCCTCACCAGCTGCTGATGTCATAAATTTTTCACAAGGAATGAAATGTGTCATCCTGGACAGACTTGGCTGTGTGATGTAAATTCGATGCGGTCATGTAGTATCTGAGTAAGGGATTCCAAGCATTGGTGATTTCAAACCACTTCCACTTACAATTTTGCCTTCATCTTCTACTAAAATCCAGATAACTGAATCAACAGCAGAGCTCCTTCTCAGCAATGTAACCAAATGGAGGTTGTTTAATTTCTGTTTTCAAGTGAAAGAATCTCTCAATGGAGCAACGTGCCTCCAGCAGCCTCTCCCTCCTGCCCCCATTCCCTCTTCCAGACCATGTATTCTCAAAAAGATATTTGATTTCAGTGAAAGCTCTGCTGACATCCCTGCAATATGCTTGGGCTCTTGCTTTGTGCTTCCTGGGAAGGATGAGGGCTCCTCTAGGGACCCTGGGTAATTGGGTTAGTGGCCAGCTCATGTCAGGAAATTAAAAGGTAGCCCCGATCAGGTTGCTGCTGTGTGCGATTTAATGGCTTTGTATTTATAGAGTATTCTGCCTCCAGCCGCTGCCAGATATATCACTATTGGAGGAACCCAAGTGAAAAAAGAGAACGAAAAAATGATTTTTCTTTCTCTGAAATATCCTTGTGTTTAAAAACAGACAGGCAACCCCCTGTCCTTTGAAATGGGATCTCTGGGAGCAGTGAGTGGCATCCTGATGACTCTATCTTCCCCACCCAACTATTTTCCAAGGTATAAATTGAGCATTTGCAATGTGGCTGGAGCTGAGTTGTGACAGAGAGCATGTGCTGCCTTTGGCAGGTTGATGGTAATTCTCCAAAGAGGAGGCCTCCAGCAGGTGGATTGTTCACAAATTGTACCTTGGGCTGAGAGCACTTGGTGTCTCTTTTCTGGACATAAGAATGGCACACCCAGGACCATCCCTACATCTTCTCTCTTATCTAATGGATTATGAATCTGTTTAATTTGGTTCCTCTCATTCATTTTGAATCTTACCACACCTAACTAGATCTCCATTCTTTTAAACATTGAAGTCCAGGTTCCATCAATATACATCTAGGTGGGTTCAGAGAGGCATCATCTCTACATAGGTTTATAATAAATACTTTGTGTGTTCTGTCACCAAAACTGTGCTTAGTGCTCTTATAATATATACAGAAAAGAGGAAGCAGATACAAACTGCAACAACCATCCTGGGATTTTTAGAACCCAGCCGTTGTCCTAGAAGCTTTTAGGCAGTTTTGACAACACAGCAGGTATGATTCTTCAATGTAAGCAAGAACGGGATGGGACTAAATATATGCCCCCACTGCTCTACAGTAACTTTAGGCATGTGCCTCTGATAACCTGTGTGCACCTGTGACTCAGCTCCGCCGAGATTCTCAATCCCTTCCCCTGACTCACCTTTGAGGACTTTGCCAGCTCTTGACCTGCAGGGTATCCTGAGAGGATCTTTATTCAGAACTTCCTGGTACAACTGTGCCAATTTAAGAATTCAGCAAGAAGTGGACGGTAGTTCTTAGCATTAGAAAAGCCACTGCTGAGGTGAGGACTGGAGATGTTTCAAGGCTCAAGCAGAGTTGCTGTTAGAGGCTGGACAAAGCAGAGCATGCTGTGTAGGTGGGTCTAACTCCCTGTCCTCTGTGGATTTCCATCACAAGTAGACCTCTTTCCATGTAGTGGTGGGGGCTTCTCCATTATGTCACATATCAAAAATTGTTGTTCTTGATCCATACGTATGCTGCTCTACCTGTTCCAAAATCTGCTCCACTGAAATACACTGAGACAGAAAACTGGGATATAGGTAGCATTCACCCCACAGGGTTTCTTTTGGTACTCAGTGAAGAGAAGCATCTGTCATGATACCTCCTCAGGTAAGTGTCTGGCCAGTGAGCTGAATGTGGAGGTGCCTTTTTCTCTGTTGTGGGTCAAGGGAGCCCAGTTGCACAGAAGGGATCTATCAAAGTCTAAAGTAAGGTAAGTTAAATCACACCTAGGGATGCAGGTTCCTCTAGGCAGCAAACACTGCTTTGGGGCTTTATTTCTGAGTTCTTCCTCTTGGAAAATCATTGGACTGAGGCTTTGTCATCTTTTAGGTCCTGTTGTGAAAGGCAACCTTGGTCTTTTCCTGGCAGGTATGTGCCTGCATCTGTTCCTTTTGCACAGTGCCTCTCAGCCCTCAGCTGTGCAGGTATTGTGACCATGGGTGACAACCAGTATAGCTGCTGACCTGCTTCAGACTGTTTGGAGGGCTGGGAGGGAAGCAGTCAGAGGAGAACATTTGCATGGACCATGGATACAGGGTGAACACATGGGTGTGGGCCTTATTACGGAGAGTTGTCGCAGAGAACAAGGTACTGAGGTATTCTTTATTCCCATTTGCCTTTGAAGCCCTTGTTAATTCCTGAGTTTCCAGAGGGAGCAAAGTGAGAGGGGCTGAGCATGGGAAGAAAGATGTACATTTGAGAGACAGCAGTGGCTGGTGCTGCAGACAGCCCTGCAGAGCTGGCAGCCATGGAGCTGGCACTGGGAGAGGAGAAGGACTGGTGTGAAGCTGTGTGGGTTCCACCTGACTCTGTATGCTTTGGACCAACCGTTTGGGACATGCTGCTTGTGTTTCTGTGTGTGAGGAGCTGACACCTTTTGTCACTGCTCCAAGGCATCTGGGAGCCTCTGGGACCAGGTATCATCAGGTATCACAGGGCTAACCTGTCTCTCTGCATCCAGGGACTCTTCAGTCTGACAGTGAAGAAACTTTCCTACCTGACTAACATAAGCCTGAAACCATCAAAGGTGGAAGACGCTGCAGCATCCTTCTTGAACTGATCTAATTTCTCTGTAGGCTCTTGTAGGATGGGAGATGGATTTTCATCTCCACTTCCCCTCACCCCAGGATAGTTCTTCACCCTCTTTGCAAGTGTAATTTCCAGGCTTGGTCACCTGCATCAGCCTAGTCACTGGGTTCTTCTGGTGGTGCTGATTTGTGACCCCCAAGTTGCTTTCCTGTATTTCAGATGAGCTGGGTAATTGCATCAGTCACCTACCAAAAGACTCTCTAGGGGCTGGCCTCTTTTTACCACAGTGCTAGAACCTAAGAGTAAAGGGATCTTTTCTCATTCCCAAACTGGAATCTGAGTAACAGAAGAGACCTTAGTCAGTTTGCAGCCTCTCTATTCCTATTAGGCAGAGATGCTTTTCCCTACAGTCTGTTGTTTTCTCCATCTTGGCAGGCCTGACTTTTAATGGTCATCTCTGCTTTCTGTTTCCTTGATAGGCTTCCTCCTGGCTCACTCATCCCATTACCACATGCTGTTGTCTCTCCTGAAGTTCAGAGCAGAAAGGAAGAGGGGAATTTTGTAGGAGACACTTTGGATACAACCCTTCTCCCTTCCTTCCTTTCTTCTCTGCTTTTAGCCTATACATTCCAGCTTCCTTGGCCAGTACCAGTCCATGTACTTTAGACTGCAGCTCCCAGAGACAGGTGCTCTGCTACTACAGAGCACCACCCCAGCTCAGACCCAGGGAGAGCAGTGTGGAAACTGCAGCTCAAGGATTAGGTGGGCAGTGGACACAGCACCTGGCTAGTGCATCAGGGAAGCTCAGCAAAAGCAGCCCTTTTGCTTCCTGGCCAGCATTTGCCCTGTGTTCCCTTTGGTTGTGTCCTTCTTGGTCTAGACACATATTGTGCCATGCAAACTCAGTAGCTTGGCTCCTCTGTTAGCTCTTTTGGCAAGATAGATCTTTCTGTTCCTATCAATCCATGGGCATGTGATAGGACTCGATGGAAAGTGAGGTGAGGCTGGTAATTTGACACGACAGCTGATATTGGGTCTTGACTGCATTTCCCACTGGCCAGGGCTTAGCTTCACAGAGCTTTTAAGGGTATTTTTAGTCTCCAGAAAATAAAAGAGAAACTAAACCTGCCTCTGTGTGCTGTCGCCTCTGCATACTCGGCTATTTTTACTTCCGACAGTCTCGGCCTGGGTCCAGCTTTTAAAAAAAGATGGAATTATTTTACTTCCATTAAGAAAAAAACCCCAAGGCCTGATGTTATCAAGTCGGTAAGGGGACATCTGATCCCAAAGTTGTCGGGCAGACGTCTCTCCAAGGGGCATGTCAGAGAAGTGCAGGCAGCTTGAAGGATCAGCAGATCAGCTCTCCCACTGCAGAGGCTTGGTGCTGGCACAGACCTCTGCAAGTGTGCTTGGAACACGAGTGGCACCCACAGGACACTTAGAAAACTGACGTCCCTGCCCCGGCAGGATGCCGAGCTGAGATGTCCTGCACGAGTCCTGGCCCTGCCCTGTCCCAGGAAGGAGCTTGGGCAGGCAGGGGAGCTGAGAACAAGCTCTGGGGGAGCTGGAACTCAACCCCTGGGGTGTACACCAGGGTCAGCTCCATAGCTAGGTCAGATGAAGGGGACTTTTATGCAGGGTCTCTCAAAAGGTAATGAAATTGAATGAACAGCAGCAGTTTCTTGCCATACAGGGGAATGGGAAGAAAGGGCATGTTTCCAGAATAGATAGCCTTAATTTGAAGGAACTGCCAGCAAGATAAGTTATCAAGGGGTGGTGCTTTCCAAACTTTGTCCTATACTGTTGATCTCAACTCCTTGCTGACACAAAGTGGGGGTCCAGGAGTGCCTGTGGTGGTGACATTTTTGTACCATGTCTTCTCTCCTTTGAACTGGCCAGTTGTGATTCATGTGAGCATGGGGTTTGTGCAGGAGCTTTATTTTGCTGCTGTCTTGTTGTGAGGCTGCAATCCTCTGTAAGTCTTGAGTATGGACAGCTGCATCTCATGCATGGCTGCTGCACCTTGCAGTTAGTGCTCAGATGGCTGCACATGTGGTGTGAAACCTGCCCTTGTGGTTACAGTGTACGTGCCCCTCAGCTTTGCTCTAGCCCTCTCTCTTTCGTATTCCTTTTCCTTACATTCTCTCACTTCCATTCATATCCCAGCTTACATTCCCCTCCACTTCTTCTCTGCATAGTGTTTTCCTTCATGCTGCTTCTTTGAGCTCCCCCACCACACCTCCCTACTCCATTTTAATGTTTGTCCTTTAGTGTCCCTCTCAGAGCTGCACTGTAACCAGCCTGCCTGTCTTAAAATCAACCACAGAGGAAATCAAGCAGAACAGCAGGCATTAACCTGAGTACCTAGATACCACAGGTACTGATTTTTGGCCATGCTCTTTCCTTCCATCTAGATATGACTCATTAGGCTGTCAGATCTTTAGAAAAAAGGATTGTACCGTGATGCTTATGTCTGGAGTGTCACAGCCAGGGACTTGGAGGGTTGAAATGCTTTTGTTTACTGTAGTCCCTGTCACTGTAGGCTACAGTACCTGTAGTCACTTCACTCAGCAGCTGGAGCTGGCATGTGCTGTGGGGGGCTCAGCCTGTTCACCAGCTCTGCGGCTGGAGCGATGATGACAGGGTAGAATTGTGGCTCTGCAAGTGCTGATTGAAAACGTTTGCCTCAAGGAGTGTCACAAGGGAAGGGGAACAAGAGGAGGACAAACACTTGTTCAAAATTAACAAGCTGAAGTCCTTGGGCAAACAGACCTCTATCTGCTCAGTAGGAGAAGGAGGGATGGAGGGTAAATCTCTCTGCGTCTTTCTTATCTTTTTTTAATGCACTTAAGTCCCTTGTGTCCTTATAATCTGATTGAGGGTCCCTAATACTGCTGCAACCTGTGCAGCCATTTCTCTGCCAAGCACAGGAGGATGGCATTCTCCTTGGGAGGAGGAAACAGGCTCCTTCCCCCATTTTCTCCCTACTCCTCCTTGTTCCCCCTCCTGCTGCTTAGCAAACTGCACAGCAAAAGCATCCTGGAGGGCTGTGTGTTGGTTTCTGCCAGCCGAGAATGGCATCTCACTCTTTCCCTCCCCCTGACCACTGGTGTGAGGGAATGCACCCACCTATGATCCTTATCTGGGAGGGTCCTGGGAAGATGTGATTCAGTCCTAAATCTTGGCAGCCTGTTCCTCTATAATCTTCCAACAGTATATCCCTGATCCTTTTATTTTTCATACCTGGTGGTTTTGTTTACTGGCAGTTCCAGAAATTTGTGTCACTCCCTTCTCTCCTGGCTTATAGGTAGCTGTCATTCATTCAGCAAAGCATGGAGTAGGGTCTTATTTCTTAAGAAACCAAGGCATGTTTATGGAGGGAAAGAAATCATGTATGGAAGTGAAAATTTCCTGCTTCATCCTAGATTTTATTACTGCTGTTCCTTAGGGATCTCCCTAGATAACCTCAGGTTTGGGATTCCCTGGCTGTCCTTTTTGAAATTGCTCTCTGAAGTGTGTTTGGGCTCCCAGGAAGGAGTCTTGCCCACAGGCTACCTGCCACTGGAAATGGAAGTAAAAGAAGCAATAGGCATCATTTTCAGAAACAATACCATGTAATGGAAGAGAGGTGGTACTTAGGGATGTCTGTGAATTCTCTATACAGAGTAAGAAATAGAAAATGGGGCAGGGGAAAGAAATTACTCAGTGTGACCTGAGTTCACCTACTTCAGCTTCATACCTTCCTCTCCATCTTCTCCAACACCTGCTGTCCTCCCATAGCAGCCACCCACAGCAGCAGCTCCCTTGCTGTGCAGAGCTCCACTCCTGCTCATCCCTGCTTCTCCTGCTCAGTGTGAGATCCTGCTGCCAGACTGAGTGTTGTTGGCCTGGTATTCTTGTTGCTTAGGGGGCAATTGGTAGTCAGATTGTTATGGTGCTCTAGCCATGAAGAGTATCGGGATCTAGATGTTGTTGCCAGTAGCGGTTTCAGGTGGTGCAGGTGTGGCTGGTGTGAGCATCACAGTAAAAGCTTTATCTTTTCCCTGACAGAGTAAGCAAACATGGCATTGAAATGCAGTGTGACAGACATGCCTCCTTCTAGGGTAGAATATTTGCCAGCTGACTGCAGATTTTTTCAGGTGTACTGGTTGTTCAAAAAGTGTCATTTCAGAACTGATGTGGAGTGTTTGCTTTTAGTTGTTTGTGTTTATGTAGTGGTATGATTGCAAAATATTAATGACTTAATGTGATTAGTAAGTGTATCACATAATTGCTTCCCATGATCAGACTAGATAAACTCCTGTGTGTTTCTAAGGAAGTACTTGTATAGTGTAAATTTAAAATTTTATTCTAATCAAATGCTCCTTCATTTACCTTGAAAGATTTTTTTCCCAAAGCTGTTTCTCCCAGCAAGACTGAGTTACTGTAATTTCACAGGCTGATTATTAGAGTGCATATGGCTGCTCAGAAAAAAACAGACAACTGCACAAATATCTGTAGGGGTTTTTTCACAGTTTCTTTTTAACATCGTACTTTATACTAATATGACAACTTAGTTGCTGTTCCTGGTCTATTGATGATGCTATGGTTTTTAGTGTGGTGACAATCACTGGTACTTCCCAGTCACTGTGAATTTTTTCACTATACTTTGCAAGAGTTGCAACAAATTCTTCAGTGTCTCCCTACTTCGTCTTTATCATTCCTTTATTGTAGTCAAGGTTGTTTCTATTTATTTGGATTCTACTTTTATTACAGTTGCCTTACTTGATCAAGGCTGAAACATCTTTGTTGAATTCATAGTTCATTATCTGTTTGCTATAGGTTGCCTTTTTCAAATATAAACAGTGAGAAGTCACAGAACATTTAACATCTCATTTTTAAGAACAGTTTAAAAGCTTACTTTTATAACTGCTAGCTTGATTTCTTTTTAAAAGCAGGATCCTGTAGAGGGCATTGAGTTGTGAAACTTTTCATTTGCCCATCACATTTATAGTGATTCAAGAGTTTGAATAGGTTAATTTGTATGTTCATTAATGTTTTGAATAAAAGTAAAGCTCAGAGCAGCATGCTTAGAGCTGGAGGCAGTCTAGCTGGTATTGAGATTTATGGGCTCAGCTGAGATCTCACTTGAGATCTCTCAGATCTTCCCTCAGGGGAGAGGGAAGCTCCCTAGTGTGTGGGGAACCATCTTACTTAGCAAATTTTAGTGTTTGCATGTCAGGGTTCTGTAAGGCACTAAGGAATCATGAGGACTTTTTGGTTTTACCTGCAGGTGTTCGTCTGGATCGAGTCCGTGGAGGCCGTCAGAAATACAAAAGGAGACTGGATTCTGAGAGCAGCACTTACCTGAGCTTACAGATCCCTCCCCCAGCTAAAAAGCCATGTATGTATTGGTCTTGGATTGTGGTCCTCTAAGCTGTCACTGTATTTCTTTTCACTGGTCTCCCAAAAGTACAGTGTAGCAATTGTCACTTCCAGTACCTGTATCAGTCAACAGTACTGGAACTTTTTCTTAGGATTGTAGTGTATAGGTAATTAGACAGGCCTAGGTAGCTCAGGTACTGTATTCTTTGTACCTAAGGTTAAATACCAGACCTTTCCTAGGAGATTATGCAAATCCATTTAGTGATATTGTGATCTTTTCCTTTACCCCAGCCATGTTAGCAAAGCCAGTCCCATGCTGATTATTTTCTTCAATACTACCTATGACTCGTTAAACTTTTCCACATCCCAACAACTTTTTGCTTATACCTCCTTCTCCCCTCAGTGGACCTACCTGAGACAATGCCTGACAACATTACAGCAGCTTCCT
This sequence comes from Passer montanus, assembly GCF_014805655.1. Classification (NCBI taxonomy): domain Eukaryota; kingdom Metazoa; phylum Chordata; class Aves; order Passeriformes; family Passeridae; genus Passer; species Passer montanus. The sequence continues at coordinate 17,452,087 of NW_024365381.1, forward strand.
GCCTTTGTCATCCGTGTGCAGAGCTGGTTTGTCCTAGGCATTTCACTACAGCTTGTGTAGCTGCAGTCTGGTTTTCTGTTGAGACCAAAACTGTTACTGAGGTCCTAGGGGCTCTGTAGTCACATCTTATCCCAGGAGGATTCACTTTTATGTCACAAAAATGACATAAACTACAACAACTTCTCCTTTGAAATGTGCAGTGACTAAGATCGTCTCCCACTTGCTGGTGGCTGAGCCAGAGAAGATTTATGCCATGCCTGATCCAACCATGCCGGAGAGTGACATCAAAGCCCTGACAACCCTCTGTGACCTGGCAGACAGGGAACTGGTGGTGATCATTGGCTGGGCAAAGCACATCCCAGGTAAATGGGGAATTACAAGGGTGTAAGCATGAACAGCAAAGGGAACTATTGTTTATCTACGTGCCTATCTGTTTTGGTCTCAACGAGGACTTTTTCCTATAGTGATGGGTGGAAAGTACTGTTGGGTGGGTGAAAAATACTGCTAGTGATGGGCTCTCATTGGTAACAAACTCCAGTGCAGCCTGTGATGGAGGTGCATAAATTGATCACTGTACATGTGTGTGCCCTGGGATTATGCAGAAGGCTTTGACATGATACCATGAAGTTCTCTGTCATATCTGGCATTGAGTGAAAGTGCCAGTGAAAGCACTTGGGAAACAGCCTTAGGGATGCTATGGTGGACTTGCACTTGTAGTTTTGCACTACATCAACATGATCTAGGTCTGTTGTGTTCATAGCTGAATAAATATTATGGCAGTGACTGGACTTTATTGCTAATAACAAGGCAGATACACACCCTCTCAGCAGTGGGCATTCTTGTCCACACTCGGGAAATCTTGTCCTAATGGATTTGTGACAGAACAAATCCCATTGTGATGGACGATGTGCTATTGCCAGTGAATCTCAAGGCTTCTTCGTTGACAAATAATGAGGACAATTTACTGGCAGTGTGACTGGCCTTGGAAGGCTCATTGACTATATACAGTGTGTGTCTGTGTGACAGAGTGACATAGCAAGTGTCCCACACCTGCAGGTAGGGTGGACCTAGACTGAAGGAGCAGATGTGGTCCTCAGTGTTGAATTATGGGTTCTTCCCAGATTTGGATTGGGAAGGGAAAATGCTCCCCTTTCTCTAGTTTCTCTCCAGCCCCACCAGAAACAGGTGGAATTTTTGTGTGGAGAAGGCTAATCAGGGAACTTAGAGGATATCCTTGGGATTTACAAGGATGCTTTCCAAAGATTGCTTCAGAAATTCACTATGAACAGCTCGCTAAAGTGGTTTATAAACAGCTCACTTCAGCTATCTCCTGCCTTCTGTTCCCCTTCCTTTTGTCAGGAGAATATATGAGGCTCTGATACAGGATCACAGGATTTACTGCATGCTGACTGTCTTCCACTGCATGGGTCTGTGTTGTTTTGCTTTGCTTCTCGGCTTTCTTAATTATTTTTTTTTTATGAAGCATCTTAACATATGTGATCAGACAGTTTAGTTTGCCCATGTATTTTGTTTCTTTCTATTGCTCCTCTTTTGGCTTTTTGGCAGCTGCTTCTCTTTTTCTGTGGAGTGTTTCTCCTGGGACCCAAGAGTTAATGGTTTAATGGGCTATATGGAATATGGCTTGTTATGAGATGGGACTCTGAAGTGTGAAGAAACATTTTCAGGACAGTATTTCTGAGAAGAGGTTAATCTTGGTGGTGCCCTTCTTACATGAGATCTGCCATATCTGCAGGGATTATACCCATCACTAGTGCTGGAATCCACCTGGGGCTGATTCATCACAAGTGGTGATTAGAGAACTCAGCCTGGATTGCTCTACTAACCCAATACCTGGCGTGTTAACAGGAATGGTTTTAATGCAGTTAGCTCAATTAGCTGCTGTGGCTGTCCAGTGAGGTGCTGTTGTACATCCCTCTAACCTTGGCTACATCTGTTCACACAGAGTGCCCTACTGTAGTTCCCTACCTTGTAGCTGGGGGAAGAGCCAAATTCCTACAGGGTTTTCCATCCTGGCAATACTGTCCCAGAACAGGAGCATAGTAGATTGCTCCTGCACTGTGCAAGGGGCTCTCCCTCTCCTTTCTGAAATCAGGACATACCTGCCATCACCTCAAATTTCTCTGTGTATTTTCCTCTCCTGTCAAAGGCCCTACAACACAGTAACAGCCACAGTAACCAGCCTGGCACAGTTCAGACCAGCAGGAGTATTTTATAACAGGACTGTGCACAGGCGAGAGCTCAGGAATTGTTACATAAGAAAGCAGTACTGAGAAAAAAAGATAATAAAAGACAGTTCATAATAATGGAACAAAAACTCTGTAGTTCTGCAACAAGTTTGAAACATACTGAGTTATGCAGCAAGGGGGCAGAGCAGGGCAGGGCCAGGAGAATGCCAGGTGTCTAAATTATCTATGCCCTGTATTTCTGCCTTCCAAGAATTTTGAGCAAAACATGACATTGCTTCCTTTGTGCATAAACTATTCTTCAGAGAAGGATGGAGAAAGGAGAAAAAGTCACATAATCCTGCCTTGTATTCATGCTGGAATTAGTAAAGAAAGATGTGACATTAAAGTCATACCAGCCCTGAAGGATCCCAGGTGTCAACACAAACTTCTACCCCACAGTATTAGCAAATAAAATCAGTAAAACTTAAACACACTTTCCTATGATAACAATAAAATGTGTTTAATCGTGTTTAGCAAATGTTATTAGCTCAACAGCCTTATTAGCCATGAGCTCAAAAGCCACACAACCAATGTGGGGTTGTTCCCTTCTGTATGAGGCCCCCTCCCCACTACTCACTCTCCCCACCATGGAAATTGTCTTGGAACAACATCCTCCTTTTCTTCTTGCTTTGATGCAGGCTGACAGGACTTCTCTTGAGGGGTGATGATGAAGGCTCTCCCAGGGTAGCTGTTGTGCTGTTCTCACCAGGAAGACATTAGTACTAGCACAGAATGAAATATGGCTAGTGGAGTGACAGCAGCTGTGTCTGGAGTGGCCTCAGATCCTATAATTACATCTCCTTTTATTACCTCTGCTAATGGCCCTCCAGGATGACAGAAATGATAATAAATTAACAGATTATGAACTCCACTTGCCACAAATTATGTGATTTTTTTTTTTTTTTTAATTCTGGGAGCTCCCACTGCCAAACCACTGAAATAATAATAAAAAAAATTAAAATTAAAAAAAACCCCAACCTGAATGTCACATCAGCAGTTGCAAATAAAGCAGCTTTTCTCAAGGTGTACCTGGGAAGGAGGGAAACATGCATGCAGCTCTGTGCTAGAGCTAGGGGCTCTCTTTTGGGGCAGTGGTGGATTAGGCACCTTTCAGGGTCACGCTTGAGAAGAACAGCAAGAAACTGATCACTAAGGACATTTTCTGGATGCTGGGCCATCAACAGCTCAAGAATGCAAAATAGTTGTACTCTAGCAATTCCTGGGAGCTGTAGGATGACAGAAAATTTCACAACCAGAGGTTCCCCAGTGTTACAATCCTATAATAAATAGCAAGCCTATGATTTCGGCCAGGTGAAATTAACATTTACTTTCCCTGATCTCAACTTTTACAGCATGAAGAGAGTTCTATAATTTCCCCTTTGCTTCAGTGATTCAGGGACAGTCCTTTAGCCTTTGCACTCCACATGTGTGAACGCTGGAGGAAAAGGGTCCCAGTTCTGTCAGACATTTCAAGTCCAGGCTTGACACCACAGTGCTTCCTCTTCCCACTCGTCTGCTGGAGCTGGAGTTGTTGGCTACCTGGGAGTGCTTCTGGCCAGGGGCTTTCCCAGGTGGGTGGGAATTGCAGCTGCTCTTCTGTTCTTCTTGGCAAAGGGTAAAATATGGTATCTCCTGTTCTCACCTGCCACAACAGCCTCTGGGAAAGGGCAATTAATGGAAATGCTGTGTGTACTGGCTACTGCTAGAGTTAAATAAATTTTTCTACTTTATTCTGTAGCAGAAAAGTACGAGCCATGCCTGTCCTGGATATTTTCACTCTACTGCATGACTGTTCCTCAATCTTTCAGAAATGTTGTTGGCATTGTGAGGGGCAATGGTCTAATGCCTTTTGTAATCCAGATGGGGAATGAAGATGCAGAAAGGCCAGGTGACTGATCCAGAGAATGGACTTAAGGCAGCAGCCTAAATGCTGGACTTATCTCCATGGTCAGGAGCTAGGAGAGGGATGACCAAAGGAGAGATGTCAGGCTTTAAAGAGTGGAACAGTGGCTGTGCACCTTTACTCTAATCTCAGGGCTACTCTCAGCATCCTGTGCAGCAGGCAGAGCTGTGGACACAGGATCCCCAGCATTGGAGCTGCAGCAGCCTGCACTTGGACTGAGTCAGGAGCGCTGCATTCCAGAGCAGCACAGTTCTGAGTGCAGGGCATAAGGGTAAGGTAAAGGACAAGACACCCACCTCCCAGCCCAGGCAAGAGGTGGGATTCGTCAGGGCTATGTGGAGCACAGGCTGTGCTGTACAGGAATCACTCTCACAGCCAGGGAGCTGGATTTGCTGCTCTTCTCCCCAGTAGCTTGGACTCCTCTTTAGCTGTTCCCTCTGGCACTCCTCCCCAATGGTTTATTGATTCTTCCCTCCCACCCACTGCTCCCCTCAGACCTTGCACACACAGCACGTGACAGCTGATTGGTATCTGTTAATTAATGTGGCCTGGGGCCTCTTTTCTATTCAGTGGCCTGATAAGGGAAATTGGATGTCCAAGGGCTGCCAGGCCATTATCACCCTTTGCTTCCCCTGGCAACACAAACACAAAACATGGCGTAGAGATAAATAAATACCACTAACCCACCCTTCTGCCTTCCCTTCCCCAGCTGAGATAGTGCAGATAGAAAAAGAGATCCCACAGTCAGTCAATATAGCAATCATCAGGTCTTTTGTTAATTGCCAACTTGATAACAAGAGAAATCAAATGATCATCATGGTGGCTGTCTACATAAGCCCCGATGTGGGGCCAAGAACTGTGAGCAGGGTGTGGTATGGGATGAAGAAGTCCAGCTGAGCCTTGCATGCAGCCAGTGGAGCTGGGAGGCTTCTGCAGAGAGGCTCTTGAGTTCACAGGTCTCTTGGTGATCCCCAAGGCTTCATATGCATCTGGGGAGAAAATGCCTGGAGAGGCCAGTAGAGCATCACCCTTCCAGCTGAGGCATGCCTGGGTGTCCCATTCTTTCACAGCCCTAGGAACTGCTGAAAGCAAGGGGCTGCCAAAAAAAGTACAATTTCTGCCTGTCCATGGTGGGCAAAAGCTGCCTAGGGAGGACCAACACACTGTGCTTGACATTCCTGTTTGTAATGGCTGTTAGAGTGCCCATCTCCCAGGATCTTTCATTGCCTGACCTTCAAGGGTACCAGGTATGGAGGGCATAAAGACAGTTTTCCTTCCCACACACTTTTTTCCCCACCTTAAGGTGGACATTGCCTCTGTTTTTTGTCCTCTCCACTCTCTCAAGTGGACTCGGGCTGTCAGGATCAGGCTGTCAGGCTCTTTCTGTATTTGGCAAGAACATTTGATTCACTGTGGGGGCTTGTTCCATTGCTACCAGGTTTGGCTGATTTAGATACTTCAGTGTCACCACAAAGGTATTTTTATCTCTGGGTAGGGGTGTAGGCAGAGCTGCTGGGATGGAAATCATAGTGGGATGAGGAATAGAGGAGGAATCTGTTCACAAATGTATTAATTTTTGAACACATTTTGGTGCTTTGTTGTAGCAGGACTTTCTCTCATCTTTGCCAAAATGTGAGATTGTAGTATACTTGTAATTCAGACCTGTGTCATTCCTTCCTATCCCATCAGAAGCCCTCTTTTCTGCCATCTGGAGCTCTTCTCTGCTCATTTTTCAGCTGGGACAGACTAAATGGGTTGCAATACAGACCTGCTGAGGAAGCGAGGGAAGGCAATGTGGTACAAAAGAGTTGCTGCTATGAAAGAAGCAGTGGTCATTGAAGAGATTGAAGAGGTTTGCTGCTATGAAAGAAGCAGTGGTCATTGAAGAGCTTGCCACCAACCTTGGGCTCCCATAAATCAGAGCATCAGAATTCCTGTTTGAGGCTGTGGGTGGGCATAGGAACAAAGAGAAGGGTAAGGTCCATGTGTGCTGACTGCCACCAGGACAGGGTCACTTCAGTGAGTTGTTTGGGGTTTTTTAAAACAGCAGGTCAGTAGGGAAGGGTGCATGGTTTGGATCCCAGGGAAACTAAGGACCCTTGTCTCCTAAAGGCTTTGCTGCACACCCATTTGACCCTGCTTGTCTTTTGCCCTGTTAGGGTTCTCCAACCTGTCCCTTGGCGACCAGATGAGCCTTCTGCAGAGTGCCTGGATGGAAATTCTCATCCTGGGCATTGTGTACCGCTCCCTGCCATACGAGGACAAGCTGGTCTATGCTGAGGACTACATAATGGATGAAGAGCACTCTCGTCTGACAGGGCTGCTGGAGCTCTACCTGGCCATCCTACAACTGGTGCGCCGCTATAAGAAGCTCAAGGTGGAAAAGGAGGAGTTTGTCACACTCAAAGCTCTGGCCCTCGCCAACTCAGGTACAGCCCTGGCCCAGCCAGTCTTGCAACCAGCCAGTCAAGGCTCATGCTCTTATTTAGCTGGGAGGAAACCAGAGCCTGCTGCCTAAGAATCTCTGCCTGTGTCATGCAACATTCTCAAAGCTCAGTTTGTCACACTCAAAGCTCTGGCCCTCGCCAACTCAGGTACAGCCCTGGCCCAGCCAGTCTTGCAACCAGCCAGTCAAGGCTCATGCTCTTATTTACCTGGGAGGAAACCAGAGCCTGCTACCTAAGAACTCTGCCTGTGCCATGCAACATTCTCTAATGTTCATACTCTTAGCTGGAAAGCAGGGAGAAATGAGGCTTACTGCTGCTAGAGCCCCAGCTGTGCTCTGACCCTGTAGTGGGGAGTGGAACAGACAGGGATGGACTGGTTGCTGGTTTCAGGCAATAAAAGGGTATGTGGAGGCCTTTTCCACTAGCAAGCTAACTCCAGTGCCATGAACTCAGAAATGGAAGCCACACTTGCATCATACTCCATAGTGTTGGTGAGATACAGCGAACAGGGAAATTCTCATCCCATTTCAAAAAGCTGTGGGGCTGGGGCTGCCTGGCTGCCTGGGGATGTTGAGGTACCAGAGACACTGAATCCCCCTTTAACTGGGACACAGCATGGATGTAGACTGCAGCCCTCAATCCAGCAAGGCTGCATTGTATCAAGGCCAGCCAGACACAGATTTGCTCAGGAGTCCCATCTGAAAGGGAAACTGCTGAAGCTACTGTGTAACAAGGGCTCCCTCTACATCCCCCGAGTCTCATTGTTTCACATCAGATCTCTTTGCCAAATTTGCATCATGCAGGTCACAGAATTCACCCTTGCAGCCCAGCCCTGAAACCAGTATCTGTTTTTCTGTAAAGTGGCTGAAACCAGCCACTTTACAGAAAAACAAGGGAAACTGCTGAAGCTACTGTGTAACAAGGGCTCCCTCTACATCCCCCGAGTCTCATTGTTTCACATCAGATCTCTTTGCCAAATTTGCATCATGCAGGTCACAGAATTCACCCTTGCAGCCCAGCCCTGAAACCAGTATCTGTTTTTCTGTAAAGTGGCTGAAACACTTTACAGTAAAGTGGCTGAAAATACTCAGCGTGAAGCTGGAAGGATTAAAAGGGGAGAATCTTCATCTTGCTTGGCAGCTGACTCCAATAATTAATCATTCTCTCAGTTAAAAGAAAAAAAAAACCAACCTCCCCCACCCAAAAAAAAAAGGCACCATATCTTAATGTCTCTTTGCTTGAGTTCAGCCTCTAAACTAAAGAATGATCTTTGTTGAGCTGGGTCCTATGACTCCGGGTCTTTTTATACCTGACAGCTTGACATGACAAACTTCCTGTTCCATAGCTGTGTTCCTTGGCTATGGATGTATTACTGTGAGGCTGCCTCACCATTTTACACCATTCTGTCCCTGTTTGCCATCCATCCACTCCTTAGCAATAGCAATATAAAAGAAAAGAAAAATCCTTACAGCTCATTGATAAAAATGCTGAGTAGCAGCTGATTTTTCTACTGATCCCTGTGGATTTCCATGAAAAAACTCCTTCTTGAGGGATGATTCACCACTGATAGCTACTGGGAGATCTGTCATCTATCCAGTTACTAATCAATTGAAAGTGTCCTTTATTGATATTGCATAGTGCTAATTTTTTAATGAGAATGTCCTGTGGTCCTAAGCCAAGTGCTTTATAAAAACATAAGTCTATTATATCTGTGCAGTTAACTTTATCAACCAAACTTGTAATCTCATCAGAGAATGAAATCAAGTTTGTTTGACAAGACCTCTCTTCTCAAGTATCATGTTGACTGGCAGTAAAATCACAGAATCATTTATGATGGAAAAAACCTTTAAGATCACCACTTCCACCTGTTAACCCAGCACTGCAAAACTATGTTCCTAAGTGCCACATTTACATGTCTTATAAATGCCATCTTATTAGTCTTAATTGAATGTCACCTTTATTTTTTCCTTTCTTTTGCCCTGGTTCACATCAAACTAGCATAGTAATTACCAGGTAAGACCTAGGAAATTATATGCATCATTAGAACGTATCCAGTCATCTTGAATTTTGTAAAAATACCAAGACTTACTAATCATTAATCTGCCCTGGATGACCCCCAGCCAGCAATTTTGGAACTCTTAAAACCAAGTTATCCAGCTCTACTGATTGCTGTGAAGTTTGTTCTAATAGTTCTAATGTCTTCCCTCATAAACAACAGATTATGAAGTCTTCATCACCTTCATATAACACAGTATATAAAGCTTCTCTTTTCCAAATAAGACAGAAGTACTCACAGAGGACTTCTATCTACTCTGCACTGCTATTAATAGGTTATTCATCTCCAGCTGAAAAGAGCCCCCCTAAAAATGATCATTTTTCTTCTATTCCTTAAATATTTATAAAACTTCTTTACTGTCCTTATCCCTTCTAGACGTGGCTTTTCCTCTTATGTCCTTCATTTCCCTTATGTTCTTCTGCACTTCATAACTTTATTCCCTTTTTCAGTTTCTCAATAGTGCTTTTTTAGTTTTAATTGCTGCCTTCACTTTGCCACTGAACCAGGATGGGCAGATGGCCAAGGCTGTCCTCTCTCCTCTGTGCAGTGGTGGCTATGGGTGATATAATCAACTTGTTAAAGAACCTGTCTGCCAGGAGGGTCACAGGACTAAACAGGAAGAAGGGCTCCTCAGAGAGGCTGAAGTGCTAAGGTAGCAGTTGTGACAGGAGAAGTGCCACACTGGGACATTTACCTGGCCCGTGCTCTGGACACTGCTGTCAAGTTCTTCACAGTGCAACAGAAGCACTCACTGCTGTTGTTGCTCACTGAGCTTTCAGGACTCAGCCCAGAGTAAACCTTATGAGACAGTCTCCACAGGAGTGGAGTAACACTGAGCAAAGACAGAGCAGAACAACCAACACTCATCAGATGCTTTGGGTTCCATTTCCAGTGCTGTGGAGTAAAGAAACCCAGGTAAGGGTCAGGAGGCACAGGCCAAAGCATGTTCTCAGCTGGATGGAAAAAAATCACTCTGACTTCACTGGTTTCTCTAGTGCAGCTAGATGTGTAGCTATGTAGAAGCATAATCCACAAAAGTTCTGCTTTGTTATTTGTATTGAAACATACGAAAGCAAAGCATGGGATTTTGTTTTTCATGAAATTAAAGCTTCTCGTGACACACAGGTAAGGAAGCTGGAATAGGGCAAGTGTATTTTTCTGTTGTAACTTAACATTGAACCTTCACATTCTTTTAATGCCAGTTATTTTTCTTAGTGTATTTTTGACAGGGATAAACTTACAGAGCCTGCATGTGTGTGCTTGCATGCAAAGAGCCAACTCCTAAAATGGGAGGAAAGCAGTTTGGGCCAGGCTTCAGCTCCCTTGGATGAGAATGAGAGATAGGGCTTAAAGATGAACACCTAGATTAACACCTGTGCTGCCTGAAACTGCTTTCTGCCTTCCCTCCCACACAGATAAATTCTGGCTGTAATTGCTCATGCAACCCAAGTTGTAGGGGCTTACACAGCCCTGTGTATACTGACCCTTTGGTTCTAGGGATTCAAACAAATGAAAACAGAAGTGGGAGCTCCCTCACTCTTTACTAGAGAAGAAGCTGACAGTAGGCTGATCTCCAAGTCCTTGGTGTGATGCACCAACAACACAGCTGCTGGGATTGGCAAAGATAATTCAAGGGATCTCTGTCTAGTAAGTGCATTCTAGAGAGCTGAATTCCTAATTCCCAGAGCAGCAGGCAAGTCCCAGACAATATGATCACCCATTTTTTGACAGAGTAGAGGTGATGTAGACCTACCTTGTTACCCTTCAGAGTCAGCAGTCCATTTTTAAGGATTCCTAGGTCCTCTTTCCTTAGGGAAAAAAAAAAAGATCAGTCTACATATTGAGGAGCCCTCTAGGTTAGCATGCAGCACACATTCATTTTAGGACATTCCAGAGTGGCCAAAATTTATTTCCCCTTTTTTTTCTGAAATGCATTTTAATGCTAAGATGGAGTGAGCAATGTCTGGACCTGGCAAAGGGATGCATAGCAAATTCTGTACTGATGGGTCCTCTGAGGTTCCCGTTCCTGTCAGAAGCTGCAAGAACTGAGGTGAGGAAGCAGTGGGCCTTGTCCATTCTCACACCTGCCCTGTACCCCATGCCAGCAGTGCTGGAGAAGGGCTTCTGCTATGAAGCCCAGCTTCTAGGCCTGCTGACCCTCAGGGACATGGTCAGGCAGCCTGCCCCCACCTCAGTGCTCTGATAGCTGTAAAAATTCATAGCTATTGATTTCGTAATTAACAGTTTATCAATGCCATTGACACCAGTTCACTGATGGATTGCAGGGAAATTAATCCTGCAATGTTGTTTTATTTTTTGCAGTCAGCTGCCAATTTTGAGCTTCTTTCAGCAGAGTGTGGTGGGGGTGGGGCAGGCTTTGATCTTTATTTCCCCAGTTTCTCTCACTGTATACGCTTAGTTTGCTGTTAAGTCTTGTCACCTCACAGAAGCCAGATGGTGGAAGGGCAGTTTTGGGATTCTGTCTAGCGTACAGCAGCATCAGTGCCCAAAAGTAGAACACCCACTTTACCCTGAAGCATGGCTCATTGCATGGTAATTCTAGCATCTGCTGGGATCTGCAAACTCCAAAAGGCTGTGGTTACTTCTCCCCCTTGTGCCCCTAGCCAGAAGGACATTAAACAGAAAGGAGAGAGGACATTCCAGCTTTTGATACTTCCAGTCTTCAAAATGACCTCTGTGACTTGGCAGGAAACAGATCCTGCTCACTTCTCTTGGATTGTGTGTGGAAATTTTTCAGAGGTGCTACCTGGCTGGGAGAAGTTGCCAGACTGACTTGGCAACATGCTTCTTCCTCCCTACTTTTCAGAATCAACCTCTGTGTCTGGTTCAGGTCACTGTGATGACCTAGCAGCCCTCTTCTGAGCTTCTTTGCCTGGTCTCTTGGATAAAAAGTGTAAATGTATCAAGAATTGTTCTTCAGTAGGCTTCTTGGGAATACTTCCCTTTAATACTTTCTTAATTAGTGCATTCCCTCTAAACAGCTTCTTAAACAGCTTTCTTGCTAGACATAATATTTTCCCAACTGTTGTAATACTTTATAAATCATGCATCATAAATAGGATTTTTACCATAAATGTATCATACAAAATTCACAGTCTCTAATTTTTGTTGTGCTCTCCATAAAGATGACACATGTTTCTAGAGAGATTTTGGCACTTCAGTTAGCTTTCCTCCTCTTCCCTGCTGGCACTCTGGGGAACCCTCACATTTGTGTTTGTGTGTAGGCTGAGACTGCACTGAAACTACTTTGCCACAAAGCAAAGCCCAGGCTGTGATGGTAGGCGGTGCAATTACATGTGTGCATGTGTTCTTGCCATACTGTCTCTTTGCCATTGCTTCTGATTTGTTGCCTTGTGTCAGGAACCTTTACCAATAGGTTCAGTATTGATTAAAAGTCTCTGAACAATGAAGACGAGGCATCAGTGTCTCCGTCTCTGTCATGGTTGTAAGAAGGAAGCATGTATCAGCAAGATGAAAAAGGAGAAAATCTTTGGTGATGCTGGGCCTCTCTGCTCTTTGGTGCTGCCCTGTCACACCATGACTTACCCACAAGTTTAGCAGTCTGTGTTCAGTCTGGTTCCCTATCTCAGCCCTGGACTGGGTCCTTACCAGCTAGCTACATTCACTTCACAGACACACCAAGGAGCCTTGCAAACCCTGCTAACCCCTCCAACAGCTCATAGAAATCTAACTGGCAGCCTAAGGGAAGAGGCCTTGCAGGAGGCGTGGGTTTCCTTTATTTCAGCAGGAAGCTCCTTGAGCAGCTGCTGACAGTCTCTGAAAGCAGGGGCATATGCACAAAGGTGGGTCTGGCAACACCCCTGGGCACACTGGTTGTGACCTACTGGGGCTTTTCTGTCTTGCTGACACCCTTAGCAGCTGCACAGCAATTAGGCAGTTTAGACAGATGAAGCGCTGTAGCAGTGTTAATTATTCTTAATGAGATTGCTCCCAAGCGGCAGCACAGCAGCTGCTGCCCCTTGCAGGGTGACTCTCCCCATAAGGAGCATGGAGGGCAAGGGAAAGTGCAAATCACAAAGGCTCCTGCCTGACCCCTGCATTGCATTGGGGTGGCTGGCAAAATGGGCAGCACACATTGCACGTGTGTCACCCACCTACCCCTGGCAACCCTACTGTCCCTGCACTGCTAGGGCCAGCACACTGGGCTGCTGCCAAACTTCATGCAGCAGCACCACACCTGACAACTAGCTGGATTTTGGTTTTTTCTGCTTAAGAAACAAACCAAACAATGCCCTTCACCCCCTGCCTGGCGGGGGTAGGACGACAAAAACAACTCAAAAAAACCCCACAAGAACAGATAAGAAGGAAAGAAAACATCATTAGCTTCAGAATCGTAAAGGATTTCCTTTCTCCTGTCTGACTTGTCTGTTTGCTGTCTTTTCTCCCTCACCCCAGACTCCATGCACATAGAGGACATGGATGCAGTGCAGAAACTCCAGGACCTTCTCCACGAAGCCCTGCAGGACTACGAGCTGAGTCAGCGCAACGAGGAGCCCCGGCGAGCAGGCAAGCTGCTCCTGACCTTGCCCCTCCTGCGGCAGACGGCTGCTAAAGCTGTGCAGCACTTCTACAGCATCAAACTGCAGGGCAAGGTTCCCATGCATAAACTCTTCCTAGAAATGCTAGAGGCAAAGGTCTGACAGCCCCAGCACCAGCCGACAGTGGCCGGGGAACAAACTAGAAACAAAGATGCAGACAATGGAGCAATCCAAACAGCAGCAGCAGCCGCCGCCGGCTTTTATCTCCAATCATTTATTATGGAAGAATTATTTAATGTCTATCTGTCGGCGTGACTGCAGAATCTTGTGTACAGGAAGGGGAAAACTTTTAATCAGTCACCTGTTTCTCTTTTTTTGTTGTTTTCTCTGTGGGAAATACCAGATTATGCTCTTGCACTTGTTGAGGCATCATGGGGGCTCAGCCCCTCTGATCAGTGATGCTCTCAGCGCTGTCCAGGCTGCCTGCTCCCCAGCACCCTCTGGAGGGAGGGTGGGGACAGAAGCAGGAAGAGAGGAAGAATAGAGTCAATATAAACTTTATCTGCTGGTGTTATGAGGGGTCAGTTAGAAAGGGAAGCAGCCGTGGTCCGTCTTTTTGTCACCTTTCTGCCTCTTACCATAGAGTAGGTGCTCCTTTGGAGAACAATGCTGCTGGACCTCTCCTGAACAAAAAGGCTGCCTCCCAGACTCCTCTAACACTTGTACATACAGGCCCCACTTCTTACTGGGAAAGATGCTCCTAACTGTGTAAGATATTCTGCGACTTTGTACAGTGTGTCATTACGCCTGGCTAGTCCCTCCCATGTACAATCCCTGCAGGTCCCTGAAGAGGTAGGATGTATGTCCCTGAGAAAATGCAAGTCTTTCCCAAATGGCAAGAGAAAAGAGCCTGATGTTATGCTTCAGTGCTGGGTTGACTTGATAATCTCCGCATCCTCTCCTATGTGGTGCTAACTACAATTCTTCCACACTTTTCACCCCATAGTGTATCACACCTGCCTCTTCAGCTCAGCTGAGTGCCATTCCCCACCCGTTCCTTGTGGCAGAGAACACAAGGCTTTGTCTGCATGGTTACTGCCCAAGTATAAATACACCCCAAACCAGATCTTTCCTAGACTTCATTAGAGCTATTTGGCTCCACAGAGACTTTAGGCTTATTGCCAAATTCTAGTTAGAAATCAAGGGCACTGCTTTTCAGAGGAGGCAGCTCTAGAGCCTGAGAGATTGCTTTCTTGTGGCAGGCTAGGGAAATAAATTAGAGGATGGCATGAAACCCCTGATATTCCAACTACTGTCTTCCCCTGCCTCATCCCATTATCCTCAACAGCAGGAAAAGAGCTAGCATAGATTATACCTGGGGCTGGTAGGAGGGTCTCTTGCTGATCAGAAAGCAAATACCTGACCTTGAGTTGGTGGGAGAAGAACAGGGGGAGTGTTTATTTACTCTTATGTAACCAGGTTCCTACTGTCTCCAAGACCTGGTTTAGATCTGCTGCCTAAGCCATAACTGCTGCATTCCCAGTAGCCAGAGGGGAATGTAGGTGACTGACAAAACTGACTGTTGGTGTTCTCTGAAACTTTATTTTCTAGGTCACTTAGTTTTAAGCCATCCTGAGGTGACAAAACCTGAGTGTATTCTCTTTTTTTTTTTTGTGGTCAACAGCATGGCACTAGTGGTGAGACAAATCCTCTGATCTACATTTGAGACACCACTAATTCTACTGTGTCTGTTCTCCTCAAGCTTCCATCCCTTCCTGGCTTCCCCAGGAGAAAGGTGGTGTGTCAGAGGAGTAAATTGTCCTCAGGAGGAAGTCTTCCAAACCAGGGTTGAGGTGTGTGATCACAGACACTGGGTGCTTGTTTTCTGCTGGAGCAGAATGTGTCCCAGCAGGGCTGTCAATACTGCAGAACCCTGCCCTGGCAGGCTCAGACACAGGGTGCTGGCATGGTGACCTCTCAGCTCTCATAGCCAGCCTACACCTTGTACTTAAGTTAGTTCCATTTCATTTCCTTTGAGTTCATCCTATGCTACACAGTCACTCATTTTGTATTCACTTGATAAAAGAACTGTCTTACTTCAGGCATATTAGTAAACCACCAGAGACCTTAGGGGCAGAAGGCACATTGGAATTGGGACTCCTGTGCTCACAGCAGTAGCAATCACACAGTAGCCTTGTGCTTCCAGAGGATACTTGTGCTTCTCTCCCCCACTACCTCCCAAAGGCAGCTGGGGAGAAAAGGAGAGGCTTTTGGTTGCACTCATGATCCCTGTACCCACCTGTGACTGAGGGACCAAAGTGAAATGCATGCCACTGTTTCAGAGCCAGCTTGCCATGTGCTGCACTCTGGCAGCTCTTTCTGGCTGTGGTGTAGTTGCTTTCACAGATGTGCTGGGTTGCATTATCACCTGTAAGTTTGACTCACTGGAGCACTGCTGCAATGCTGCCAAGTGCCCCCAGCTGAGCCACAGCACATTGTGTCCCCCTGCTGTGCAAAGGTAGCTGTCCTCCCAAAATGGGTTGAAAAGTTCCTAAGAAGCAATTCTTATTCTGATGGGCCCTGCCAGAAAGGTCACTACTCGCACGCTAACACACTCACCCAATCTCCCCCTTCAAAAAAAAACCCAAACTACCCAAAAACAACCCCAAAAGGCTCTTCTAGCTTTGTTGTATTTTAACTCAGCCTGCTCTCCATAACAGGAAGCTGTCTACAAAACATGATTATGGAGAGCTGCCGAGTTAGCTTCTAGCTCACAGAGACTACTGGCTATTTAGATTAGGGCTATGGGATGGAGGCACCTCCTGCTTTGGCACAGCAATATGAAGATACCAAATACATTTTTTCCAGGAACTTCTTTCTCCATTAAAGCTGCATAATGTTGGAGCCCATCCAAATACTCTCCATTGCTTGAAGATAATATGCAGGGAAATGTTTGCATTTCTTCTGAAATAGGATGGGAAGTGAACCAGACAGTACTTAGGATATATTAAACTCTCTAACCAAGGAATGCAGACTCTTTCCCAGGAACTGGGACGCAAACACCTGTCTAGATTTAACCCTTAAAAAGCTTGTACCATCCTAAGTTGGGAAGCAGATCAGGTCTCTCGAGCCCTTCAAGCAAGTGCAAGAATCACAATAATCTCTTCCCAGTTACTCTGATCTGCTGTGCATCAGTAGTGCTATCACAGTGACACAGCTGAGGAGAATTTCCAGCTACACAATGGGCTGGGATTGCAGAGGAGTGCAGCAGTGTAGTCACCCCAATGCACTTTGAAGTGGGAAATGAAGCTTCAGCAACTGCTTAGGTCTTTGAATGCTCACAGTCTCTTACAAAAAGTCTGGGGATGTGGAAGGTGAGACATGAACTAGGCGATGGGTTTTGGGTCAGTAGTCTTTATGCTGCTCATTTGTACTATAGGATTCACTGAGTCAGTGTCATACAGCTGTCCTTTTTCGTGGGGCAAAAGATGGTGGAGCTTGAGCCTTGGGACACAGATGGGCTCTGTGACAAAGAAAAGAGAAGCAGTAGAGGTAAGCGTATCAGTGACAGTGAATAAACCCATACCAGCAACTACGGTAAAAGCAGCTCCAGCCCCTGATTTGCATGTGTGGATAACAGAAACCATGCACCTGTCAGCTACTACAAAAGGCAGTTCCTCCCAAGTGACCAGCTCTTCTGTTTTGGGCACATTCTTCTCTGGGAACAGCAGTGTCTGACCTGTAATGCAAAACAAATTTCATGGGGATCAATTAAAAGGTAAATTACCACACTGAATTTAGGTTACTAGGGAAACTTGGGCATTACACCTCGCAGCAAAACTGTGAAGCTACAAGAAACATCCCCACAACAATCAGAACCTTGCAGTATTGCTCATGCTAAGGGGGCATTATTTTTCTCTTTGTAAGCTATGTCATCTTTTTTTTTTAAACTATTATAAATATATAAAATAAAACATGCTTCACCAGAAACATGTAAGCAGCTATTAGAGGGGTAAGTAATTGAGAAAGACCCTAGAATGTAACATGTTGAGCTTTTATTACCAATCGGAGCTATAAGCAATCATATGGCCAAAGGCTGCTCTGTTGTTCTTGTGGCTGGGTTACGTGGAGAAGCCAGAGAGAGACAGAGGCTGTGAGAATGATGCAGGTAGTCATAGACAGTCAATGAAATAAACAGTATCTACTTAACTATTATCTGCTCCTAAAAAAATAACAACCTGTTAAATAAATTGTATTCCTGTGGTACAGGTCATTTCAAACAAAACAAGAAATAAAACAAAGAAATGTAAAAACTAATGCAGACAGAGTAATGTTTATTGTGTTAGAAGCTGCTCTGTTCTGTCCCTTGGGATGCACATGGCTCCAGAGAAAAGGCCAGTGGGGGGGAAAGCATGATCTGTCTGTATTTGCTGTGGAAGAGCAGGAAACCCCCAGCCCTCTCACTTAGAAATGCTCATTTCATGTTTTCCCGTATAAAAAAAATCTCAGCAAGCTTCTGAATTTTTGTGAGATGAGCTTTGCTGAGAACTTCTGAAACAGACACTGTTGCCAGTCTCTGCCACAGACCAGTTTATTTCCCCCCCCCCTCCTTTTCTTGATAAACAGGAGCTAGTGATGAAAAAATTCTTGAAGTTGTTCCAGTGAAGAAAAACCTCTAATCATAAAATAGACCACTGGCTTAAACCCAGCAGTGGCTTAAACCCAGCAGTGACATCATGAGTGTTGCAAGCATTACAGCAGCTGTCCAGTGCTTATGAAGTGGATGTAAGTGCTAAAGTTGTGGCATTCACATTGATCTGCTGGTCAGGCAGTGCAAGAGGGAAAGCTCATAGCTGCTTGAGAAAGCAGAAGGAAATGCAGTCTGCATTGGGGTAGAGATGTGAGAAACAAGGACCCCAGGTTTTTGTTCTGCCTCTGATTCTGTCAGTACCAGACATCATCCCACCCTGTTTAAGCACCTCCAACACACCCCAGCCAACACTGCTAATGTCCTAATGATGCATCAAACCAGGCAATCAAGAGGCTGCTCAGCCTGCACTCTGAAGAGGAGGTGGTGGCTGAATTAGTGGTGGCCAGTGGGAAAGGCCATGGGCTAAAAATGAGCCTAAATGAAAAAACAAGGTGAGCACAGAGCTGTAGTGGGACGTGAAGTGTTACAAGCTTTTTCTACACTGGAAACAGCTACTCCAGCCCCAAAGTCAGCAGCACCCTGACTGTGACAGATACAGTCTTGGAACAAACACAATCCCCTTGCAAGTTCACATAGCAGCTCACAGTCACACACAGCCCTCCTACATTGCATGCGTGTCCTCTGGATGCTGTATCCATTCACAGGTTTGGATTTGGCCACCTCAGCAGGACTTTAAAATGGATCCTACTTCAGATTAAATATAGCAAAGAGATGTAAATGTGTGGCTTTTGGGGCTCTGAAAAGTTTGTGTGACACTGGAGCTGATGGTGTCAAGAGATTGGTAAAGGATAGCTGGCAGACTACAGAGAGCTTGAGATCACTCTTCAAACACCATTTAAGGGCTCTTAGCATTCCTCAGTCCCTTACTTTAAAGATAGCTGCCTTACTGGCATTTCTGGGGCATCCTTCTTTGTCTAGGTTTGTTTGAGGCTTTCCTTACTTTGCTTGCTAGTGTTCACTCACACTGGAATCTAAGAAAGAAAGAGAAGGGGATTGTCTTCATAGTAAGCCCATGTAGCATTGAGAGAAACTGAGGCCAGCCCTGATACTTCCTCTTACAGGTGAGCTTCATAGGAAATACCAGGAAAATAGTCTAATTTCTCTGATTAGCTGGAGAGGGAAACAGGTTTCTTTACTAATCAATGTTGAGTTCTCTAAACAAAGTTTAAACAAAATTTCTCTCATCAAAGTTAAGGGTGTATTTAACTTAATATGCTCTTAAATTTCAAATACTAAAACATGAGTGCAGTAGTTTCTTGTGGCTACCTACACACAGAATAAAAGGAAAACCAGCAAGAGAACTGTCCCTTCCAACTCACGCCATTCTATCATTCTATGATGATTTTTCTCTTTCAGGCCAAGGTATTACACTGGAAATCAAAGCAAACATTGGTTGGTACTGAAAACCTTAATGTTCAACTTCCAGTAATGGAAAGCTGGACAGCATACACTGTGTGCCTGTCTTCCTTTAGAAAGACATTTTCTCCCATTGCAGCATTTTTTAAATGACACCATGGGAAAAGCAGAACGCCTGTGCCTGGGGAGCAGGAGGACTAACCAACCCAGCAGTGTGCTGAGAGCAGCAGCATCCAAATAATTATAAGTAGAAATGAAATCAGAGGAAAGATCAGAATTGGCTAGAGGCTCAAAGCATCTTGTGCAAGAAAAACAGCGGAAAGAAAACAGCTACCAGTGACATCACAGATTTGCTAAAGACTTCAGTGCTGCACAGAGTCCTTCATAAGTATAATTAGTCACATGCCCACTGCAGCCATCTCTTGGCAGCACACACAGCACATGCAGGAACATCTGGGTTGGTTCAGACCACAGACCCATTTATCCCACCACCCCTCTCTGCTAACGTGGCCAGCAGCAGATGACCAGAGGAGAATGTAAAAACATGGCAAAGGGGTATAATTAAGTCTCCCAGCAATTTAAGGATCAAAGACCCTGCTCAGTTTTCCTTACCATTCACAATCTTCTCAGTGTCTTGATTTCACCCACAGTCATTCCTTCTCAGGGAGGAAGTATGGCTGCCAGCTTTACCCTTCCCTGGGTACACTCAGCACCAATTAACTTAGAAAAATGTGATAATGAGAAAGGCAAATGGCTGCCTTCCACCACTTGATCTTGATCCTTTAAAGACAAGTACAAAAATCTAATCCCTATCTGAGATCCACAGACATACAGAGAGCCCTCTTGCTGTAGCTAGCTACACAGAAAAGTACACACTCATTGCATTATTTAGTTATGTTTTCATTCACAGCACTACTGGAGCTCACAATTGCCTTCAAAGTAACTTAGAAACAAGATTAGCCTATTTAAATAATGTTTTTCTAATAATAATAACAATAACAGTTTGGAATCCTTCCTCCTTTATATGGATGCAGTCTTTCCCTCAATCTTTTTCTCTTTTTCATCTACCTGAAAAACAGAGGAAACTAATAAGGCACCTTTTCTGATGTAATCCTTTTATTATAATACAAATTACTGTTTTAAACCCTGCATATTTTAAGGCATTTCTTGACATATTGAACAAAAGGATTTTTAATGTATTTCTTCCTATTGCACAGTAAGAAGCTGATTTCTGTTTAGAAGTCCCAGCTTGCTTAATTCAGAAATACCAACCTCTTACTTCTTTAAGTGCTTAAAATCAGCACATTGACCATTCTATAAAAAGGCTCAGAAACAAGTTTATTATTTTGATGAATGAAATTATTACTTTTTTTTCCTCTGATTTTAAGAAACTGGCATTATATTTTCAATAAGCTTTATCATATATCCCTGACATAACTGCAATTGTTAAATTATAAAAAGCAGGGCAGTGATCAGATAAAGAGAAGCCAGGACAGTGGAAACTCAAATCACTTTGCCTAAATTGGCAAGAATCAACATAAAACAAAGCTGCATTTAATAGATCAGTTAGAACAAAGCACATAATTCATGTTTTTGAGAAGGGTTAATTTGCACCATATGCCAATTAATTCAAGTGCAATACATAAGTTATAAATAATCTCATTGGAGTGGAGAGTGTTATACTTGGAATGAAAATTATTTAACTGAAGCCAAAATTATAATCACCTTCAATAATTGCAATTTCAGCATTGCAAATTCTTTTCCATTGCAGCACTGAAAGCAGTCAATGCTGCAAATAATTTTCTATTACTATTTACATTAATAAACTCAAACACGTCAACCAAACCCTTGTTTTATTTTTGTCAGTAGTTAATGCTACTACAAATCAATGATCCTCTGGGTCAGTTTCAGGAAGTATGGTTTCATCAGATATTTTTTGACCTAATGAACCCTTGTAACCAAGACTCAGGTAATCACTTATATCCCCTATTGGTTTTGTTGTTGCACCACAAAAATTCAGCAGTGTCCTAAGGGAGTGATGCTTCCAGCATTGGCACAGACATCAGCTTTGAGGGGTGCTATCCCCAGCTCTTCCTCTATTTTGAGCTCTTCTGGTTCAGATTCACTTTTTCTATCTGCAGAAAACCCTAAATCACTCCTTCTGCACATTTCATCTTTTCTCTCAGGTCTAAGATTTCTCTTCACAAGATTCCTGCTCTGATCCAGCCTGTTTCCCTGGCTAGCTTGGATATATTTTTCATTTTTACACTACTAGACAGTCTCTTTTTCCCCTGGTTCCCTCCTCCTGTCTGGTTTCTGGCACACTGCCAGAAACATGTGGCTGAGGAGGCCACGAGTGGCATCCCCTGTGGCAGCCAGTCACACTGAACTTCTCCAGACCTCTGGTGGGATAGACTGTCCCAGCTTCCTTAAAACAAGGCCCCTGTGGCTGGCAGCCAGATCACTGTTCTGGACACCCTCCACTTGGAAAGAGAGTCACCCCAGCTAACAGTGTTTATTGTTCCCCATTGCTGAAGCTTTGCTCAGGTGTCCTGGTTTCCCAGTGCTGCAAGAAATGCAATGTCACCTAAATTACATTCTCCAAACCAAAGGAAGGGCTACAGGAGGATATTTGAAAAATTACACCTTTGATGCCCTTTAGGTCATGTTATCCTTTCCTATCATCCTCAAACTTATGTCCCCAGGCAGATTAGATCACAGCAGCCGCTGCAGCGGCTCTAGTCAATTGGACAAACTATGCCAAATCAGAGGAATACCATGTTCACCTCGGGCTCCACTGCACAGCTCAAGAGAACCTCAAAATCCTGCCAGCATAAGCCAGTGAGGCCATGCACACAGCCACATGTGTGTGGCTGTGGTCTCTCTCAATCAAGAGACCACTCCACCTTTTTAAAAGAAAAAGAAAATGCCTGAACTGCCTTAGGATTGGGTACTGGCATCTGTAAATGAGTAAGGGACAAACAAAACCTCCAAGGGCAGGCAAATAAAATGTTTTGAGTTTACCAAAATTATAATGTTATCATCATAACTATAAAATCACTATGTAGAATTTTAATTGATAGATAAGCAAATGTGACACCATTTTGCAGATCTCCTCTGAGCCCACCAGCCTGTGCTGTAAGCAGAGTAAAAGTGTGTGAGAGGAACACACCCTGAGTGTATTCTGAACTCTGTAAGAGAGATTGCAGCTGGATGACACCTCTGCCCAGCACACTGAGCCATTACAGCTCAGCACTTCCTTCTGCCATCCATTGCCCATTGCAAGCATTCTGGGCAGGGTCCTTTTCATTCCATGGCTGCTCACTGCACACACAGCAGGCCCCTGCCTCACCTCTTCGTCACCAGGGAATGGGGCTTGCAAATAAGTAAAAAGTGACTGAAAACCTAATATAGAAGATACCTGGGACCTCTCAAATTCTGGGAAACTTAATCACTGTGTTGGTTGAATTAGCTTGTACTGGGACTTGACAATTGCCTTTGGGTATTGCTTTCAGGTGGAGCACATTCACAAAAATGTGCAACAATGATTTATTCTGGAGCTTGTGATTGTTATGTGTCCTAGAGCATGTTGCTAAGCTGCTCCTGTCAATCCTCTGGACATTTTCACAAACTAAGGTATCTCCACAAGCAGGCTACCTACAGCTGCCTGTTGTGTATTTGTTCCAATAAAGGAATAAATAACTTACCCCGAGCTGTCAGTGACATCATGCTAAGTGCTGATGCTGTCACCTCCTTGGTAGCAGGTCCCATACTCTGCTGGTTACATTAATTCTCACACAGGTCATCACAGCAAATGCCCTTTTCACTGAATCTGGCTCTGCACCCTCCACAGCACAAATTGTTCATCTGGCAGACTCAAAAAAGTAAAAAAAAGAAACTGCAAACGAAACTGTCTGGGCTATGTCTATCAATAGTTGCAATTCACCTTTTAAATACCAAGGGAGAACAACTAATCTGCTCTGGCACAATGCTTCACAAGGTCAGCAGAGCTGGCTAGGTGTCCTTCACAAAAGTATCTGCATGACCTCCTACCCTTGATGGAGAAATGAAATAATCATCTCTTCCATGAGCACTCATCAGGTAACTGGCTACCCAGCAAGTCAGGAACACATAGTACCTCTGAAACAAACAGGAGAGAAAAATATATAATTATAATACAAAAGGAACATTAAGCAGTACCACAACCTCTCTGTGCTTCAGACTTTGCTGAGGAATCAATCATCCTTTGCACATAGCTTTATGCTTCACAACTACTGCTGCTAAGCAGGTTAAATAAATAAATAATCAATCCCTCTTCTGTTACCTCTCTCCTTCACAGTCCCCAACCTCCACTTAATGGGAGTAGGAGACATGGGCACAATATTATTTTCTGTTGAATCATAGAATCATATAATCATAGAATGGTCTGAGTTGGAAGGGGACTGTGAAGATCATCTAGTTCAAACCCCTCTGCCCTGTGCAGGGACACCTTCTACCAGACCAGGTTGCTTAAAGCCCCATCTAGCCTGGTCATGAGCACTTCCAGGGATGTGGCAGCCACAGCTTCTCTGGGCAACCTGGTCCAGTGCTTCAATTTCTTCTTAATATCTAATCTTCCAAATATCTAATAATCTCTTTGTGTACAATGCAGGATTTAACCTATTACTCCAAATCTGTGTTTTGATTGCCAGGAGCAAAGAATGTAAAAAAATAGGGAGTGGGGAATGTCAGAAGTTCTGGGACTGCTTCCCAGCAGCAAAAATTGCAGATTCTGAAATGCAGTTCAACCCATATATATTTGTGTGAGACACAGGGTGTCTCCTGCTCCCACATCCATGTGGTTCCTAGTGCTCTTTTCTGTGGAGAAGAGCTGGCTGTGCCTCTGCAGCACACAAGAAAGAGAAGCAAGCCTTAAAGACAAGCACTTGCCCAGACATCAAAAGATGGTGCTCCTCTGTGCCAGACTGCGCCAGAGAGACACACGCTGGAGAGACTCTCTCCTAGAATTATCCTTTCCAAGTAATGAAGATGAGACACCTTCTGAGTCCAACGTGTCAGGAGATAAGATGTTGGAACAAGCTGCTAAATAACAGATAAATCACCAGCACAGTGTATCATGTACGTCCAAGAAATCTGTAGGAGTTTTGAATGGAAGTGGCCGGGCTGGTGAAGACATGAATTCTCTCATTAAAGTCATCTGTTATACTGGAGTAATGAAGGGTAGCAAATGCTGTAAGTTGTTCTAAAAAAGGCATTTGGTATGACCTGGAAAGTCACAGACCACTGAATTTTACTCTGAATCAGGTAAATTGGTTGAATTATCAAGTAAAATTAGAATCACAGGAAAGGACTATCACAAAGAATTCATTTAGTTTTGCTCCAGTGTCCTTGCCCTCTTTCCACTGTTTCTCACTACTTTAAAAATCCTGTTGATTCTTCTGAATTCTCCTGCTTAGGCTATTCCTCTTTTCTTTTTGTGCATTTGGCTATGTCCTACAGGAATAAAAGGCTTTTCTTCTTCCTTCTTTCCACCCAATTATGTCCAGGGGAAAACTGCATAAGGAAATATTTGTATTTATTCATGTTATAACTCTACTGACATTATGGGTACTACAGAGAAAAGTGGCAATAGCAGAAATCCAACCTGATGTCCCACTGATCCACCATCAGTCTCTCACTTGTCCCAGTCTTAACAGACAAGAACTATATATTCTAGGAGGACAATTGCTTAAACCACTGCAAACTTTCAACCACCTGTAAGAACATTCTAGCAAGGAGTTTTCTACACAAACCCTTACATGATTCCTGGTCCAGATGGTGTCTTGAGACGAAACAAAAGGCCAGATCACCTCTTCAGTTTCCTTAGTAAGATACACTGAAGAGAATGATCCAGTAGGTGTCTCAGATCTGTGCTGACTCAGGATTTGCTTTTATATTGCAGCACAACACCTTTTTCTGAACCACTTGTGGGAGTAGCAGAGATCTATGGAAGATGCTGGCCAAGCTATGGCCAGGCTGTTGAGGGCACAGCCAGGAGGTGACAAGCCAGGGGCAGAGCATATTTCAGAGCATGCTCCACTCAAGGAACTGGGAGCAGGGCAGGTTGAAGCAGAGGACAGAAACCAGCACGGGTTTCTTCTGGCACAGCCAGGCACTATGCTAGGTTCTTACCCATGGGGAAACATCAGAGGCTAGAGGCAGAGAAGATCCCAATCAGAAAACTGAAGAGCACAGGTATGTGTCCTGCAAAAACCTACATTGGAAGCACACAGGCACCCAGCCTGCAGTTGACATGCCCTGAAAGAGCACAGACAGGCACTACTACAGCTTCTCATTTTCTGTTTAGATCTTTGCACAATGAGTATTTGCAAACCTACTCTATCTTGAGTAGTCATTGTTGACTTAGATTAATTTAAGATTATATAGAGCCTAATAAACACTAATTTTGCAGGTTTGCTTCTGGTACTGCAATTGCTACATAAAATCACATTTACTTAAGTAGAAATGAAAGGAGCTTTAATTGTTCAAGAGGAGCAGAGAGGATTTTCCCTAACACCTCTTCGTGCAGGTCTGTGTCTGGAAATACCACCCTGAAGAAGACATAAAAGAATCATGTTCATCCTGTACCACTTTAGCTATTTTGCATATTCATTTTCTAATTATTTAATGTTTCTAACACCTAATTCTGTAAGCCCAAATGTCACTAAGTTGTGACATTAATGAACATGTTAGAGTCTAATTCATACTAATAACCCATATTACTTGGGTCAAACCTACTTCAGTGTTTATTCAGACAGTACAGCAGTTAAATTGTTATTATAATTTCATTCCACATTTTGATAAGCATTCTGACTTAACAACTTTCATAACTATCATGACTTTGGTTTTATTTCTAACTAATAAACCAGGGTTCCAGAATTTCTCGGACTAGACGTTAGCTTCCATGCATCCACATGATGGCAATGCAATTCACTTTCTAACTCCTAAAGTCTAAATTTCTCTGTTTGGATTTATGGAAAATGCTCTCTGCAAGGTCACTGCAATACTTCCTTTTCACTGAAGTCCAAAGTCTAAGTGGATATCAGGATTTCTAAAGGTTATGACCTTTATGGCTTGGGAACTGGAGCATCTCTGCTCCTGCCTCTCAGTCACCATGCACCTGATGCCTCACTAATCCCCAAGAGGTCTGATGTACCACGGCACTGAGCAGCTATAATTACTCCTGGAAGCCAGCTGCCACTCAAGTGACAAAGAAGTCTGCAGAGCTGTTCCCCCAGCCCACGTGGCTGAGCACTTGGACCATTTAAATACAATATTAAATAGAACAAGACACGGGCAATATGTTACTTTTGCAAAGCTGAGCTTGTCACATTTGCAAAATTAATCTGGTGTGGCAGGAAATGAAAGGGCCACCTTCACTGTGGAGCTCCCATGTCTACAGAGGCAGACAGCATGAGCCCAATGGTGAAGTGCCTGGTTTTCCACAGCCATGAAGTTTTGAGACATGGAGTGGGCAATTAGCAGTACATGGCAAGTCCTTTAAGATAAGCACAAAGATGAGAAAGTAGTGACAGGAACGAGTGAAAACAGGTATTTCCTACTAAAGCTTATCAAAACTCTTCTGGGCCTCACTGGAACACTGTGCCAGAAGGCCTTTGAGTTTTGTTGAAGGTGTTAAACCCTCACAGTGCAGCAGGCAATCTGCAAGGCAAAGAGCACGGGGCTTCTAGAGCCATTCTTTCTGGGACCACTAGACAGTGGATGGAAGTGATATTTGTTTATTTAGCCTTCATAGTGATCCCTGCACCCCAGGGACACAGGGGAGGACGGAGTGCCTGCTCCAAGGGACTCACAGCCTCAACTACAAATAAGTCCCTGCTGCTGTTCAAAGGGGGTTACTTTCCAGTTAAATTTCCTTCTTTTTCTGTTTTGAAAGAAAGGAAACACTTAGGATATAATAAAGAAGAATAAACAACTGCCACTTTGCAAAGCAATCTGTGATACCAGCAGTATCACCACAGATTTTTTTTGTTGTTGTTGTTCCTTTTTTCCTTCCTTCAAACAGAATTTAAACACACTCATTTCCTCCCTTGTACACTTTGCTCTTCAGAGACATGGCTTAGGACACCTCCCTCCAAATCAGAATTTCACTTGGACACACTCCACTAAAAAATCCACAGTAGAAGCTGTAGTAAAGTAGGGCACCTGTTGCTTCTTTGGGAAATTTGCAAGATGGATTTTTTAATACACATATATATGGGGGCAGGGGTTATCTTACTATTATTATTATTATTATTATTATTATTATTACTATTATTACTATTATTATTCTATTCTATTCTTTATTATTATACATATGTATAATATGTACATATAATACATACATATAATATGAAAAATGCTTGTAGATAACACACACATTCATTCAGTGCTCCATGGTGCAGTCAGCTCATGTATTCCCAAGACAGAGACAGTGGTTAATATGGTGGGAGCCTACTTTGAGCCTGAAATCAGACAAGGAAAGCCTGTTTGAAGGAAACTCAGGAGGCTTCAGGCTGTGTACTGCACATGAGCGTGACCTGCTTGGTGAAAGCCCAAGAACACACAGCCCAGAACTCTCCACAAGCCACTTCACAAGACAAGACACACAACAGGATGTAGTGTCATGCCCTCAAACATAAGGTGGGGTCAGTGACCTTCTCATCCCGCTGCAGTGTCCTCTGAGAAGGAGAGGCCATTTCAAGAAAGGGTAGGTACTTCCTGTGCTGGTACTGGGAATCCCACAGAGCGACAGAGAGCAGCTTTACAGCAATTGCTTTGTTTAAAATGCAAAATGTGGATGTGTTTGGAGGAGGTACCAGCATCAATCACTGTATGCAAACACAGCCTGTGAAGAAGAGCTTCCCCTGTAAGTCACTCCTCACTGCCCTAATCGAGTTAGCACAAGTGACTGAGGGCATGTTGAACCCTGATGGGCCACTGATAGTGCTGTCCCAGGAGAAGATTAATAAAAGGCAGCAGGAGTACTTAGCCCCACTTGGGCACAAAGTCAGGGAGGGAGGTGAGGGGGGAGGAAAAGGGTGTCTTTCAGTCAAGCACTGCTGCCCATTACCACAGACACAGAAAAAAGCAAAACTTGCAGCCTTTTCCCACAATCATTATCATACTTGTGGAGGAACGTCAACGCAGACCCCACGCGCTGACTTGAACAGATGACATTGCTGACTTGTGGTTTGTAGTCAGGGGAACATGAATCCATAAAGGACAGGTAAAAAACCCATGCAACTCCACTGCTGTAAAGCTTATATGGACCTGAAACAGGGGTCTGCATCAAGCCTAGGGACCCACAAACTGACACAAGAAACTAGAGTTGCATAGAAACAATTATTTGTTTAGCATGTCATGAAGGAGGAAACATGTTGTACACAGACCCCAAGAGTCACTAGGGAAAAATCACCACAACTCTCATTGTACCAACTACAGGTGAACTTCAGCCCTTGTCCCGTTCTGACAGACAAACTGCAAGTACTGCTACTGAAGTCATTGACATAATTCCCTCTCTTTCTCAGCAACCAGAGCAGTAGAAGGAGAGTGGGGCGGGTGCAGAAGTTCTCAATCTTCTCAGTGCTGAGAGCAGAAAAGGAATGGAGCACTGCTTGCTATGCTGGTTTAATCCATTCATCAACAGCAGTTTTACTGCCCCCTAGCTCCCCTTCTCTTACTAGCCAAGTCCTAAGACTTCTACTTTGCCACCTTCTCTCAGCTTTTCTCATCATGTCCCTGGCCACATCACCCACACCTGCTTCCTGCACCAAATGGTTGCCAATATCTTCCCTCTTCTCACAGCCTCCTGTTAGAGACTTCTGCTCTGAGCTCTTCTCGCACTATGTTAGCCCTCCTCAGAACATGAGTTATTGTCCCATCTCTCCAATATATATGAGATACTGTCAGCATCTTGAAGAGAGAGAATCTTCTCTTTTATGTGTCTGTAAAATGCTCAGAACCTTTATATTGCTCTATAAATAAGGATAGTAAGAGTCTAATGCTGGCAACTCTGGCAGATGTATAGGAAAAGGATGATGGCCTGCCCATGGAATGAAATCATTCTGCTTATGGGAAGATTTTATATCAAAATGGGCTTCTGCATGAGGTCCAATACCTATGAAAATCCTTCTCCATCTAGCAAGAGCAAAGCTAGTGTTGTGTTAGGAAGCCAATTTGATGCAACAATTCCCACAAGTGCATGCCTGACTGCCAAGCAACACAGAATTACAAAGAGTTCACATAAGTAATGTCCAGGGATACCAGACAGTGAAAAGTAACTTCTGCTTTCCTAGAAAGTATAGGGCCAGAGAAGGTGCCACCATCCCAGCTGCAGATTTGTGATGTATGCCCTAGGAGGACACCAGACCCCATCCTCCCACAACAGGAGTTCCCATCATAAAAAACTTCACAGAGCTGCAGGCAGTGTGGCTTGGCTCATCGCAGCCTGACTCTCCAAGGTGGGTGAGGAATTCCATACAGGGTGTACACAATATTTCTAGAAACACAGTACAATGTTTGTAGGCTTCTAGAGATGAGACTTATTATTACTGCTGAACCAGGAGTGAGACAGGGAAGGGAGGAGAAACAAATCCTTCAGCATAGTCCATGTCAACACCACAAACAGTAGCAGTGTGCTGCATACCTCTAATCCCAAACTACATTTTCGTAGATTTCAGGCTGTTGCTATCTGAAAACTTTGCCAGAGAGAATGAAGGGATGAATGGTAAGTCTCCTTTCACCCTGTCATCTACAAGTCCTATCAGATATTTCTGCTTCCTTCTGAATTATTTCCACTTACCCACAGGAATTGATGTACCATTGATCTTCAGTTAGAGGGCTGCCTATGGATTGTTTGGGGACATGCATACAAGACAGAAGATGGCAGGATGCTCTTTCAGTCATGTGTTGGCCAACACATTCCACAGCTCTGACACATGCATGCTATAGCCCAAGCAGCTTTGAGATACTTACTCAGCTGAAGGATAGGGATTTTCTACACTGCATCCCCTTCACCATCTCTAACATTTGAATGATTATGTCCTTCCATAGGCACCAGCTGTAGAAGAGTGCCCTGGATTCAGGACCAACTACCATCTTTATGGGATAAAATAAGGTTACTATCAGCTCTCCACTCCATGACTGGAGCTGCTCCTCCAAAACGCAAGAGCTAAAACCCAGTAAAACCATCACCATTTATCACAACAGTGATTTCAGGGAGCAAAAAGGATCCTGTGTCTTTTCTAGTACCCAGTGGACAGTTTGTTTCTGGCATACAAGCAGTTTCTCTACCAGGGCAGGAGTGGAGGGGGAGCAGAAAACCTAACAGAGGGAGGACGGGTGAGCAGCAGGTTCTGACTTTACAAGAGGATGATAAATGATAACAGCATTAGGAACAAAACCAAACATCTTTCATGCTGTCAGAGCAGTGAAACCAGCAAACACCAAGACGTGGGCACAGGGCAGTGTGGTCATTTTCCAGAGAAGCACACAACGATCAAGTTACTTCTGCTCTGAATCAACAGACCAATTCATCTTCCCCAGGTTCCTGCAGAAAAGGGCAGGGGAGAAAGAGGCAATCATTTCTCTTCAGTTAGCTAAGAACTTCAGCTGCTCCATAGAGCATTGAACTCAATAGACAGGGTCAGGACAGCACTGGATGCCAGTGCAGAAGACCTGTAAAAGGATGTGGATCACAGAGTTCTAGATGATCATGAACTTTTCTCACACTGCCCTAGTAATTATCAAAGGGTACTATGGGACACTGCTGTGAGACAGATTGGGAAAAGCACTACAGAAGGTGAGTGTCACAGTGTCCAATACCATTCAGTGCTCCCCCAGATTCAGACTCTACACAAAGCTTTGCCTTCCTGCAGGGGAGCATAAAAATCCCTTCCTGGGGATTACTTCAATTTACCATCCTCTCACAAGAGAAGGTCACCAGGGCAGCCGCAGTAACTAGTGAATGCAAGGCTTCCAAAGCAATCACCTCTGTCAGGTGTCCTGAGGACCAGGTTTGATGAATCAGTGTTCTGCTCAGTGTAGCTACCCTTGTTGTAGTCCAAGGCTTGGTAGTGAGGAAAAGGTTACTGGTCAGCACAGAATTAAGAATGGAATGGGACATCATGCCTCGTTTTGCCTTTACCTGCTCCCTGTTGTCTCCTTCTATGACCCAAGTTGGCCCTGTTCCCACAGTGAATCAAACAGAAAACACGACACCCAGCGAACCTGTGTGCCTGAGCCAGGAAGGACTTTCAAGCACTACTGCTCCGACAGACCGTTCTTCTCAGTATTAGGTGGCACTGGAAAGTAATTCCTGCTAAACTCCAGTGAAAGTATATCCTGCTAAAGTCCCAATTCTCTTTAACAGAACAGGAACAATACTCAGTGATTCTTCCGCTGGCAAGCACATCTCATTTTACTCCACTAATGGCAAGAGACACAGATAGCTGTTACTGTTCTTTGCCTGCATCTGGGGAAATGGAGACTCTGCAAGGGAAGGGAGCTTCCAAGGCCAAACACAGTAAGGATTCACATACAGGCTTTCTCAACTCCCTATTCTCCATACTGTTTGTAATATCCTTCTTTAGCAAATGCTCTCTCTCAAGCTGTTCTAAAACCTTTAGCAACTGTCAACAACCAGCAATCCAGCCCCAAGCAGCCACTCACTCACTCTCCCAGGTGTGATCAGGGAGAAAATCAGAAGAGAAAAAGTGAGATAAGCCAGAGACTGAGATAAAAACAGTTTAATAGAAAAAGCAAAAGCCACACACGCAAGCAAAGCAAAACAAGGAATAGATTCACTGCTTCCCATGGCAAGCAGATGTTCAGCCATCTCCAGGAGAGCAGAGCCCCCTCACATGTAACAGTGACTTGGGATGACAAATGCGATCACTCTAAACATTCCCCTTTCCTCTTTCTTCCCTCAGTTTCAAATACTGAGCACGATGTTACATGGTGTGGAATATCCCTTTGATCATCTGGTGTCATCTGTCCTGGCTGAGTCTCCTCCCAGCTTCCTCACCAGTTTATCAGTACAGAAAGCAGAAAAGGCCTTGGCTCTGTACAAGCCCTGCTCAGAAATAACAAAAACATCTCTCTCTCTATTATCAACCCTGAGTTCAGCACAAATCCAAAACACAGCCCCATACCAGCCACTGTGAAGAAAATTAGCTCTACTCCAGCCCAAACCAGCACAGCCAACCACATATTTAACTGTCCACAAACTATGCAGACACTCTCATCTCACTGCAGACAACAGTTCTGTAAGGCCCCATCCAGCAGGAAGGCTCTGCCACACCAGCTTGGACTTGCCTTCTTTGGGATCTGAGCACTGCTGGCTACTTCCCCTCCTGCTGTGAAGGGTGACCATGGGCACAGACACTTAAACAGAATGCACTGCTAAGGACACCTTATGATTAAGGGTACAAGCAAAATGGGAAAAGTGTGAGTATTCAGTGGAAAAGACAAGTTCAGTCTAGAAGAAATAAATAGAAAGAAACATACAAATTCACACAGCAGGTAGAATGGAACTGAGCATGTCTGGGGAATCCTGAAAGCACCTACTGAACCCATTACAAGCAGTTTTGTGAGCAGGGGGATGAATGAATCCCAGCTTCCTAGAGATTTGTGTCTTGTGCTGAATTTACTATGCTGCATATCAAAACAGGTAAACTCCAGTCAGAGTTTTCCCCACAACCAAGATGTTAATGCATCTCCTTTTCAGGACTTTTTGTCTCTCTAGCAAGTGGTGAGATTAGGAATCTTTCACTCAGAGCTGATACTGAAAAACTGTCATTTCTGTCCAGGGAAATTGATGGGACCTAGCACATTTATGATCCCTGCATCTCTTTCAGGTGTATTAATTTGTGGGTGAAAGGTTCAATTCAAAACTTATTGTGAGGAATGAGTGAAACAGACAGATAAAGACTGTCATGGACAGACAGTGTGATCTCTTAAGCCTTGTTTCCTTTGGAAGTTGGGCTTTAGAGGAATTTAAATCTTCACTGTATCCACTGGAGATAGAAAGTTTACCAGAAAACTGGTGGTTCTTTAAATTATGAAATTTGCATTATAAGGAGCTTAAGGAAGACAATCACACTGTAAGGAAACAGAACTATTTCTTTTGAAACAAAAATTTTGAGAAGAGATTGAACTTGGAATCATTATTTTCAGATTATAATGGTGAAGCATGGAAACAGCAAGACTCACAGTAGAAAGAACTGGGGGGAAAAATAAATTCTAAAGCAACAATCCACCAGGATTTTATATCATTTGTTTGAGACCCCTAATGAAAATGAAAAATAGAACAGCCTTGCTACTGAGACAAAACACAATATAGAAATAGAATTTGCTACTCTACCAAGTGAATTCCAGCCACCTACCCAGCCTCTACAAAACAGTAAAAATAAAAGCCCTAGAATTATGAGGGCAAAATCAGGCCATCCCAAAGAGAGAAGAGCTTCCTCTGGAAGCCTAGCTAGCAATGTTCTGTATGCCTGTATGAACTGCTGAATACATGCCCATGTGTCTAAGCACTACTGGTCTTCTTATTCCAAGGAAGATGAAGAACAATCCCCTCTCTTGGAGACCTGAAGCTTTGAGTTACTTTTTTCCAGCCAAGCTTTACCCTCTTTGTCTCTCACACACCAGCTGTCTTTTCTGCATCCTTCATGGCTTAGTCTAGCTCCTGTTTTGGGGATATGCTTTCTCCCCATGTTGAAGTGGATGATTCCAGCCCTGTAATTATTACTGCACTAACACCAACATAAATTCCCAATAAGATCACACACTGAAGAGCTTAGTGATCTCTTGAGCTGGAAAACAGCAAGAAAGAGAGGAACTGGAGTGTAAAGAATACTGACTCCATGGGAGTATGAGGTGACCCGCTGGCCCTCTTACTATGATAGTAAATAAAACATCTGTGATAGGAGTCAAAGTCTGAGATGAAAAAAGTTTGGCAGAAGTAAGAAAAATTATCCATTTGTGTCGAGGAAAATCTAGAATGCACAAAAGCTGAAGCCATAAGCCAAAAGCCTATGCCACAAGCAAAAAAGATGTCCTATCTCTCGATAATGACCTTGTGAAAGCATCCTCTGTCAAAGCACCAGTGCTTCTCTGCAGGGAATGTAGTTTCTTTTGGTCTACTGTCCACACTGCTACTTCCATGTCATTGCAGCCTAGATAGTTGTGCAATGCCACACCACCTCTATGGCCAAGCATTCAAATCATCTAGTGCCTGCCTACCTCTCAATCCAACTCTGCACCTTTCTTACCACATACAATGGATTTTTAAAATGCATCTTTAACTTAATGGAATTTATATGCCACTGAGGAGAAATTCACACCCTCCCCCGAAATGAAAGAAGGAAGAAATATAAAATCCTGTCCTTGACTTAACCTTTTACATGCACATCTCATCAAGGATGGAATTCATTCAGCAGTGGTTCATTGTAAGTTTATTTCTGTATCACAAGTGACCAGTGCTGATCTACAAGCCAATTATAGCCTCCAGAACTGTGCCTCAGTATGGGATAGCCTGGTGACTTTTATCACTCAAATAGTTTCCAATGGTTCCTTCTAAAGATCCCAATGTCCAATGTCCAATTTGAGTTCTGTGGAGCACCACGAGGTTTGCTATGTAGTTTTCCTGGATTGTATCTCTTTGTCCTGACCTGGGGTATCTATCTTTAATTTGTTACGCTGGACCCTACCACCAATGTTTTCACCAGAAAAGTAGTGGGTTACAGTTCCAGCTATCAGCAAGGTCCACATCTACAAGGTCTCCTTTAAGTGTTGTTCCCACAGGAGGTACTGTGCACCCCATAGGAGTATACACAGGGTTAACATTCTTGAGTTTCTTTCCAGAGACAAATGGTTTGTGTTGAGGAACTGCTGCTGGGAAGGAAGAAAAAAAACCCACCCTTTTTTATTATTCCAAGGTGCATTTTAATTTGCACAAGCGACATTGTGTCTGTGATGGATTACACGAAGGGAAACATTACAGCCCAGCAAGCTTGGCAAGGAAAAAAAATAGGGAGATACGGGGAGGATTAAAAACAACCTATTGCAGTGCAGAATTCTGATAAGGGATCCATGGTGCCTTCAGAGCAGCAGCAGGTGGAGCTCAGGGTACCAAGGAAGAGAAGTGGCATAGTGTAGGATGAGAAAAGGGGAGTGGAGTGGGAGTACAGATTGAAAGAGACTCCTTGGTCATGTAGACTACTCTCTTCCATTACAGAAGACCTTTCATAAAAGATCAAGCTCTATCTTAAAATTTATTCTGCTCCTTTTCCCTTGGAAGTCTATTACAGAATCTCACTTCCCTTTTTGATGGCTATAAACCTTTGTTTAATTTCCAGGCTAATTTATTCTCAGCCAGTTTATACTCATTTTTTCTTGTGCCAACATTTCCTTAAGCTTAAATAGCTGTTCTCTCTCTTGAGGGTTTTGCAGTTTGATGTATTGATAGAAATAATATTCCCTCTTTCCTCATGTTGCCTGGCTGAACTAGCAAATTTCTTATTATCCTGAAAAACACATTCCCCATATTATTGGTCATCCCAGTACCTTGCTGTGCTCAGTTCCCTTTGTACTCATTCCTCTGGGGTGGTTATGACTGGAATTGAATGTGCTGCTTCAGGAGTGGTCATAACAGGCTTTTGGACTATTGCACAATAACTCCATTTCTCTGCTGGAAGCATCTCTATGCTGAAAATGCCTCTTGGATTTAGACCTTTCATCAGGGCCATATTGATCATTTGTCCAAGGCCAATGGTGAAGAGAAGATCAGTTCCTTTCAGCATAATATTTTGACTTTCAGCAGCACCTGTTGCTGTCCCCCCACTCAGTCACCCCTATGATTCTTCCACTAATCACCTTGTGCCACCTTATCTAAAGATTTTCTGAGCTCATGATAAACAAGCTCTAGCCAGTTATCTTATCAAGCAGCTATCTCCTTGCTTTTTATCCCATCTTCTGTTTTGCTCTTGTGCAGGTCCTTTTCCTTTAAGTGTACAAAACTACTGTGTAAGCTAGAGAAAAATCCCTACTGCCAGTTAATGGTATATGATTTACAGCACAATATCAGGTAATTCTGTCCCCTTTTCAGGGTGAGCAATGGTGATGTGCAGTGGTCTCTTTATCATAACATTATATTTTCTTACACACTCTTGGGGGTTCAGCTGCATAATCAGTCTCTTCCTACTTCTCTTTTTTTTTTGTATCTAGCCTTTTCTTGTTTTGATTTAATATAAAAAATAATTTTTCCAGAGATATTAGTGTATGGAATTAAAGGAGATAGATTTCTAGCACTTAGGGATGAAGGCATTTAACAATAATAAAAACGCAGTTTGATAGGTGGCCTAAGAAATGCTCTCCTACAGCAGGAGAGACTTGAGAAAGTAAGCTGAATTACGGAGGCTGTTGGTTTACAAAGTATCACATTTCTGTACTGTGAACCAGTGAAATTTTGAAGTGACCACAAGAAACATTTATCTGTTAGTTTACAGGACATGTTTTATAAAAATCCAGGCATGTTCATAGAAAGGAATAAAAAATCTCTGCCCAGAACATCCTCATTAATAAGCACATAAATAAAAAGAGCCAGGCTACCCCAAAATCTAGCCATGCTCCAAATCACACTAGCACTTAGCACCTGGAAGCACCAGCTACTTCACTAAAAGCTGCACAAGCTCAAAATCTTTCCTAATGAGAAGGTGAAAGTTTATTGCCAAAAACCCTGGAGGCTTTTCCTCCAGAAGAAATAGATGAGGCCTGTAGAACCTCTAAGGTCATATAGACATAGCTGGGCTCTGGTGCACCACATGACTGCTTCTGCTGAAAACTTCTGGCCATCAGTGCATGCTGCAATGTATACACACAGCTATTTACCTCTCCTGTACTCCTATAAATGAAATGGTGGTTAGCCCTATATGGGAAGGTGTGAGTACTTGAAGCCTAATGACTTCAAAACTGATGTGCTTGTTTTCATAAAGCTATCATTACTTGTCATGAGTAAACTCAATCAAGTCTCACAAAATCATGCTGTATTCTGATTCCTTGTCCCTTGTCAGTAAGAAATGCTCCACTGCATAAATGTGTCTGGTTCTGACTAAAGTTACAGGCACAATGCAGCTGTTCCCCTGCCTCCCTCCACGTCTGTTCTGGGAAGTCACAGATTCAATGGCTAAGGGAGGAACAGAAACCTGCATCCTTTCCTCCTGACTTGATCAAACTGCAGTGTAAAATATCACAAATGCTTCTTTTTGCTTCCAAAACTACATAACTGCTAACAAGAAGGTAATACATTCAAAGACAGATTTCAGAAATGTGTTTTCCATTTTCCCTATTACTTGTGGCTGTGATATCCCAGTACTCTCTGTTAATGAAGACTTGAGTGTTAACACTGTTCACAACAGAGCTAAACTCTGCTGCTCTGAGACTATAGACAGGTCAGTGTTACATTTGTGGCTGACATAAGAAATACCAGAGTCAACTTCCAGAAAATGAAAACGAAAAATTTTCATGGTGTATTACTTCTGAAATCCACTTGTCTCTCTGTACCTTGCTGTCTTTCTGGTTAAAGTTTTTGCAAGCAGGAATCTTGCTGTATGCTTGAAGAAACTGTGTTTCTCTCCTCATAGCACACATAAACTCCACTTCTTCCTCTGGGGGAGTAAAATGGGCTTCTTTAACTAAATTCATTGCAGAAAATTAGTAATTATACAGTATTATTTGGAACATTAAATGTCAGATAATTAGAAAATGGCAGATAAGTGTTGGTGTAGGAAGAGACTGAATGCATTAGATGAGTCATTCAAACTATGCTTTAGGCAGATCAAGTTCTAAGTCCTGTCCCTTTACAGTGTTACTGTCACTGAAAATCAAGAGAACCAAAAGAGGTACTTTTTCTAGGTAAGGATTCTGAAATAGAGCCATTTTCCTCTATCCCTGTGTATACCTAATCCTGTCAGCTCCTTTCTTTCCTAAATGATGGTCAGGCAAGCAGGCAGTAAGGCCTAATTGTTTTTTCTTTGTTGTGATGGACATACGAGGGATTGGTTAAAGAGCCCCATGATAACCTTCCTCGGTGAGATTTGTTTTCAAGACAAAATGGATGTGGCAGGTACTATTAGCCTGAGGATCTCTTCATATGGGAAGGGCCCATTCTCACAGTGATGGTATCATAAACATTCAGTCACCTGTGGAACTAATAGGAAGTTCTCAACTCCCTTCTTGATGCATAAACACTCACCCAGCTGAGGTGGGAGGGACAAATCTTCTGTCTAGGATTTTGAGCAAAGCATTCTCACTGGAAGGTGACTGTACTGAGAACAGGAATCCAGGAGAAGCATAATGGCCATTACTTCTGCCACAGTTCCTCCGAAGAGAAAGCCTTAGGCACACCTATGACCTCACATCAAATCTAGGTTTCAAAAAAATTATTCCACCTCAAACTGAATGGTGTTCTACCAGTGAAACTCTCAGATTTGCTCTTGCTCCCAACCACCTGAGTCAGTACATTTTGAAGTGGGGAGTGGACAGCTGGTGTCACACAAAAGGGATAGGGACCCTGGGAAAGCTCTCTGTCAGATCCAAAGGAAGGTGAGATGAGGTGGGAGGCAGTCCATGCAAGCCCAGTTCTCTTATTGCAGTTTTAGGTAGCTCCACCAGGCTTCAGATTATGCAACACAACTGCTGGCTTGGCCACAAAGCCTGCATGTTTATTGCCTTGATACTGTGTCAGTGCTGTCCTAGAAAAACACAAGCTGCAGGAAGGAAACATAGATTTCTAGCAGCCAAATCTTCATAACAACCAAAAAAGAACCCTTTTAAAAGTTCTTTTCATTGCAAATTTCATAAGGCCATAAAACAGTGTACCTGTCAGAGCATCTAATACACATAAGTTTAAGAATGCTTGATTCAAGGCAAACTAAGGTCACTCTCTTTTTCTCTAGGATGAGACTGCTGTGAAATAGTAAGGATTTCTGGGGAAAACTCTGAACATTAAATCACACACAGAGTTTTCAACAACGAGCAGAGCAAGGTAGTGGATCTGTCATGTCAGTGTTCAGTACATGCCAGGTCCTTGGGAGGAGCCAGCTGGAAGATTAATCTACTATCAAACTACCTTTTAAAATTATGTTCAAAATATATAGGTAAAGCTTCAAGGATCTCTGTCTAAAAGAGACAGTCAGGGACACGTGCTGGTGAGGGCCTGCTGGTGTGTCAGATGTTAACCCAGTGCCCATGTGTCTGAGTAGAGTGAATCTCACTTGCTCTACAAGTCATGAAACAACTTATGGGCTAATTCCATGTGTAATGGATGACTTTGTCAGGATTCGGCCAAATGTTTTACATTATTAAAAACAACACTGTCAGGCTACAATCACTAAAAAAGTATCAAGTCACCAAGGCTTTAGACATTATATCGAAAACTTTGAAGTTTTCATGTCCATGGACTACTGTTCTGAAAAGATTCGTTTGAAGGACTATTGTCCTGAAAAAATGAGTTCAAAGACCTGCTCTTGTTAACTCTTTGGTGACTTCTAGCACTTCATAGAGAACTGCATAAGCTCTACTTTTGCTGTACATTTCAGGAAATTTGACATGTTGGAAACATCTTGCACAAGTGCCATTTGTGTATCTCCCCCTTCTGATTCTTTGCCAACAACTTTCTGCCACAGTCCTATCAAAATAGGATCACCATTGTCATCTTCATGCTTACACAGGCCATGCACACTAGGACACTCCCAAGTCAGGAATAATTCAATTTACTTTAGTACAGTTTCCACCAGTTTCCACTGTGATGCCAGTCCAGTATTGAACACCTGAAAACATCATTAGGATGCATTAGGAAGAGCATTGCCAGCAGGTTGAGGGAGGTGATCCTAGCCCTCTCCTCAGCCCTCGTGAGGCCACATCTGGAGTTCTGTGTCCAGTTCTGAGCTCCTCAGTACAAGAGAGACATGGACCAGATCCAGGGGAGGCAACAAAGATGGTTAAGAGAGGGAAGCATCTCTCTTACATGGAAAGGCTGAGGTAACTGGACCTCTTAGGGCCTCAAGAAGAAACAACTGAAAGGGGGGGGTCTCATCAATGTCTCTAAGTATCTGAAGGGAGGGTGCCAAGAGGATGGGGCTAGGCTTCTCTTGGTGGCGCCAAGGAACAGGACAAGGGGAAACAGGCAGAAACTGATGCACAGGAAATTCCACCTGAAAATATGAAGAATTTCTTTACTGTATGGGTGACTATGCACTGGAACAGGTTGTCCAGAGAGACTGTGGAGTCTCCCTCACCAGAGATATTAAAGAAATATCTGGATACAACCCTGTGCCATGTGCTCTAGGATGACCCTGCTAGAGCAGGGAGGTTGGACCAGATAACCCATTGTGGTCCC
Source organism: Passer montanus (assembly GCF_014805655.1). NCBI lineage: Eukaryota > Metazoa > Chordata > Aves > Passeriformes > Passeridae > Passer > Passer montanus. The sequence continues at coordinate 17,492,768 of NW_024365381.1, forward strand.
TTCCAACATTACCCAGTCTGTGATTCTGTCATTCTTCTCTCTTCAGCAAAGACAGCTTTTTAGAAAACAATATTAACAACCTCCTTCTTCATTATGCTATTAATGACAATAAAGTATTGTTATTAAAGACAGCTAAACAGAGCACACTTCATCCTGACAAGTCTTGACCTGGAACCAGCAACTTTCCCTGCATGTCAGAAGCATGGTGCTCTTTTTGGCTCTGTTTTCATGTGCACAGTCCATAGAAGAATTAAGAATTACCATGTATTGCTCTTAAAGGAAAAGGATTTGACATGGAAAGTGGATCTCTGCACACTTTTTGGGTGCACTTAAAGTACGCAACATAATATTGTCTTTTGGATCACAGGAAGATGCTGTAGGATGAAGCCAAATTTCCACCATCTCCAAGTACCTCTTTTTTAAGCATGGATTTCCCAGACTATACTAAGCTCAGAGTAACGTTGGTCTTTAGGGTGATGTGGAGCAGTATTATTGATTACTGAGTTACATAGTGAATGGCAGCAACCATTCTTTGCCTGACAGGACAGAGGGACTACATATGTATCATGTGGGATAGAATGACTTGAGTCACGCTTGGTTAGCTCCTCTATTTATTGAAAGATTCCTGCAAGACTCCTTGGTCGGAAAATAGCACTTATGGCTTTAAAGAATGTGAATAAAGGCAAAATGAGAATAAAAGGGGGAAATGAGAACAGAGAGGATTTCCTCTACTCTTTCCCTGAAAAAGATAAACTGTCCAATAAATGTGAACTGATGTATTCCCTTTGCCATTCTTGTTTTGCTGTACAAGCCTTACATCAAGAATCTGCACTATAATTAACTCCTGTTTTGTCTTACTGTTTGTGCATAAAGGCTGTGGCACCTTAGATGGAGATGGTCATACCCACTGCAGAGCATGCCAGCTATTTTCTTGCTCATGGGTTCTGGCACCAGCCAATTCCTTTGTGTGATTTATCACTTGGTAATCCATCTCCTCCATCCATTATCCTGCACAAAAATCAGCTCTGGACAGCTGCTTTCTCTGCAGCAGAGCAGGCAGAGCTGTCACTTTGCCTACCCTGTTCTCAGCAGGGCAAGGGAATTTTCTCTTTTCAGATTCAGTAAGTCTCATGGCAATTTCGTTGTATGTCTTACAGGTGGAAATAACAGCTCTGTGCACATTAGGCCAGACTGATGACCTGCATAAATATTTCCCTTCAGTTGGGATGGCTCTTCCAACTCAGCAGCTGCTAGCACCTACTAGATTCATGCAAGTTAGCCCTCCTGAACACAGGCTATTTAAGTCTCAATTAATGAAGCATCCAGAAACTATTTTGCTACAATCAAACAGAACTGTTGAGTCTATGCTGAACTCATAAATGTGACGTACAGTGATTTCAAACACTCTAACTGTAGCCTGGGCAAACATTCAGAAATAATTCACGATGTGGGAAAAAAATGTATAGAAGCAAAATAATACATTATTTTATGACAGTTCTTTGATGTTTGAAATCTCTTTCTAGGATTTTTATATATGCAATCCATGTTCATATGAATGCAGCATCTGAATAATGCACCAGACTTACAATACACTATGTTACCATTCCTTAGCAGCATCAAAGAATTTTATATTAGAAAGGTGTAGCTACACCAATAAATTCAAAACAGGCTTCTAAAGTACATATTTGCTAATTAGTACAACTTTAGTTTAAGTTGATTTCATGTATGGAGTCACTGAAGCCAACAAAAGTTTGTTTTGTGAGCCTTTTCTAAATTATCAGGGTTTTGGTACAGATCAGTCCTCCTGCATTTGTATGACAGCTAGCTAGAAGTACTCCGGTGTAAATATTATCAGTGCTGAAGCATACACAGAAAAATTGCACAATACAATATAAATTAAAATTCTTCTGCGTGCAGCTGTGCAGCTCATAAAATATCTCCGTTCCGCAAAAAGTTCTGTGTACAATAAAGAAAAGGGAAAAAAGGAAAAAAACCCTATATTTTCCTTCAAAGACTCAACAAAAAGCAACATATCCTTTCAAGAACAAGGCTTTCACCTTTGATACAGCTGTACTGGATCTAGAATTCATCATATGCTTAGGGAGAAGATTCACAAACCCAAAGAGAGTTCAGGTTTGGGAAAATAATTAATTCTATTCCTCTCCTTCAGCTCAGACAACCTCATGGGGGGAGGTGCCAGAAAATATTACTGCCCTCCCTTTCTTCAAATTAAAAAAAAAAAAAGTAGATGAGAAGGGAAAGGGAAAACAAAGATACAGAGGGAAACTGGGGAGGGGAGGAGTAGGGACAGGGGGCTGAGAAGCAAGAAGGAAAAAGCATTTGTAAAATTAAAAGGCAGGGGCCCATCAGATTGTGTCGGGCAGGGGAAAGCGTGTCGTAGGCAGGAGTAATTGGTAATCGGAGCAGAAGTGAAGAAGGGGATGATTTATGGGAGCATGGAGACAGGGGTGGAATAATTTTTGGAGCAGAACGGGGAACTTACTGAACGCCTGAAACTCAGCTACTTATCCACTCGTTCCCGTGATAAATTAGCTCTTGTTTAAAGTAACCGGAGCTCCATTTTTCATTCTGATTACTACACTTGATATCTCTCTCTCTCCTTCTGTTTCTCTCTGACCACTGCCCCTTAGCAGGTTCTCTGAGCTGAGGCAATGGGTTTATGGAAACTCTTCACCCCTCCATTACACTGATTCCCCCCTCTCCCTCACAATTACTGTAGGGTTAACTCTTTAAGTTGTGTGTTTCTCCAAGCTGCTTAAAGTGGGGTTGACCCGGGAGCATATGGAACATGATCCTCCATTTATGCTATGGAGGGGAGAAGGTGGGGGGCACGGGGGTGCCCAAGGCTTGCAGGTGTACGGAATGAGCACAGTGGTACATCGTATTTCACTGTGTGCCTGCCATGTTTGGATGGCAGCACCAGGTCTGGCCTAGAGCACATCATTAGTAGGAATGATTTATTTTATTGTACCATATCACTCAAAGCCACCGCACCTCCCTCAAGCACAAGGTCTCACTGTTCAGTTTGCTGTTTAAATCCATGTGAGGACTCAGTTGAAGAACAACATGCCAGACTGACACAAGTGGCAAAAATAAGGTGGCATACAGTGACAGACTCACCAGAAGCAAGAGTAGATGACTTTTAAGAAAAAATAATTTTAAGATATGCTTTTAATATAAAATTGTAAGACAAATAAATACTAATAAATGCCACATATCTTAATGACATTAGAAGCAGTAACTTTGCTAAAAGCATCAAAATACTGAAGTGGATCACAAGAAAAGATTTGAAGGATGAAGTGGTTTTGCCAGTCATTTCAGGGAATACAAAAGAAAGAGTATAATGGACACCAAAGACGACAGATCAGCTAGGTTTCCCTCATGAGTAAGAAACATGAAGTGCAAATTGCTGAGGGTATTGAGGAATAAAGAACAGGAAAAGAAAAGCTAAGAGTTGGGTTGTTATTTCCATTAGTCTAAACTAGAGTATAAAAGGAAGAAGGGGATATTCACTGCAATGAAAAGATGACAAAGTAACATTTCCAAACACAAACAATTTGTGCAATGTTCAACTCATTTGCTATTAATGCCAGGAGCTTGGTACAATTGAAAAACATAAGGCAGGTCCAAGGATAGATCTAGACCTATGTTGGTGTGGAGATAATAGCTGAGACTCTGCACAACTTCTACATATACAATCTGGGTAGATGTGATCTTACAGTCCAGCAGTTCCTTAACTTTCCACCTGCCTGGAGTCCTTGCATCTTCTCAGCTGATTTTGCATCAGTCACAAAAAAAGAGAAGGAACCAGGTTAGCAAAGAATACCAGATCTGGAACACCACAGCAGCACATGACCTCCCATCTAGGGCAGCACGGCCATAAAGCCTTGTGGAACAAGTAGGCTGCCTGCCTAACAGTTCTCACTCAGGGGAAACTCTATCACATACAACAGGACACAACACTGATTAAACTGCACATTCAGTTCTAGCTCTTGGGAAGGAACCCTGTTCTGATGAGTCTTGGTCTGTCTGATTCCTGCTGCTCTCTGCCCTGTGACATTTCCCATACTGCCAGGCCAAACACACTCTCCTCAGTATAGATCAGCTAAATCACACTGAGTTACATTCAAAACTGAGCGAAGTCAGTAAAGCTCAACTCAGAATTTCTCTTCTATTTTGAGAGCCAGCAGCTAATACAGCCATGTATCACCACATTTTTGCTAGAAAATGCTAATTTTATGGATAGGTACTTTTGGACCTCAACAAAAATATATTCATACCATTGTCTCTCAATATAAGGCTTCTTCATATCGGCTTTCAATGCTTTGATTTCCAAGTTCAAGCAGAGCCCCTTCTCCACCACCTCCTTATTCATACCAATACAGAGCTGTGTGTTAATGAACAACATGGGAGCACTGAATTCCTGCTATTACCTATGCTAGTGTGAGAGGCATTCTTTGAACAAGAAATTACAGCTTGAGTTATGAGATGTCTAGGAGAAAAGTCTAGGTAACACAAAGAAAGTTAGGGAAAAGCTATAAGCCTTGTCATTACCAAAACCAGCAGGTGGGCACATTGCTTGGAAACAGTGATGGAGCCTCTGCCTTGGAGGAGTCACAGACAGCATATGAGCCCAGACCCCCTGAACACATATTTGCACGTTCACAGCCTGATGTGGTTCTCACAAAGCTCACCAGAAATGCATCTTTGGAAGATAAATGAGACCACCAGGTACTACACCATTAGTATTTTACCAGTGATGTCAACACAGCTACATTGCACAGGCAGGGATGCAGACCAAGGCCCAGAGCAAAAAGCAGCTGCAAGAGAGGCAAGAGACAAGGACAAAGTGTGCAATAAAAGGTGAAGATAATGACCGTGAATTTACTTTGAGGTGAGTATACTGCACATCCTCTAACCTTGGAGGATCCCAAGGGGTTTTGGAAGGGAGATGAGGGTGGTTCTCAGTTGTTAATACATTTTTATTATATATCTTATTATATTAAGTAGAGGGCAAACTGATCGCTATGACCAGACAAGGACAGGGAGATTAGCCTTACTACAGTGATGGGCAGTTTCTTACTCGGAGACCAGACAGCTCATCTACCCACCATGTTTCAGACAGCACTCACTTTATCTGTACTTGGGAGCACAATCCCATCTCTCTTTCTCATACCTTTGATTGCAAGCAGCTAGAGTTTCAGAGATTTCAAAAAATCCAAAGTATATGAAGCAAATTAAGGCTCTGAAAGTTTTTGTTTTTTACGCAGCAATTTCAATGCATGTGTTTTTAGCACAGTCTCACAAAGGAAGAGTTACACCTGAGAATCCAAATTGATCTGTTTAAATGTACTTAAAATTTGCCATTTTGAGGCAAATAATTACAAATCTGTATTTTCAAAGAGAGAGTCCTCACACTGTAGAATAGGAAATAACGCTTATCTAAATGAGTAATTTTTTTTAAAGGAACTTTCAGGATTAGCCCAGAACCAAAACTTCAGATTTCATAGGAGAAGCCAAAAATCAGTAAAACAAAATGTCTGCTCCTGAAACTTCTGTATAAGGCACTAATCCAAGGGAACAGAACTGGTGGATTGCAAAGAATGGTACTAGCTTTCCCTTACCCTGATCAGTGCTGCTTCACAGCAGCATATTTGTTTTACACAATAGAGATCAGCAGCTTTCACAAGTTTTCAAGCAGAACAGGCTAAATAAAGTATGTACAATTTTACTCTGGAGAGACCAGTTTGTTGCAGACACAAAAGATAGTGATCTTACACCCCCCACCACAGCTCATAGGAGGACAACTAGAAAAAGAACATTTTTCTTTTTTTCCAATGCAGAAGACCTTTTGCTTTCTTTAAGGAAGGGAATTAGATGGATCCTAAATGAGCTATATGGCTCAAATCTAACCGGTGTGAAATTTGATGTGCCTGCAGACTGGCATCTAGAGCAGCTTGGGTTTTGAAAAACAAACACTTTCTCCTGGAGGACTCTTAAGTGGTGAAAACTTACTTGGCAGGTCTTGCTAAGTAACCATATGGAGGGAATGATTCCTTTGATAGACTGTTTCATTTTGCCTTGTGATTATTTTCTAAATGACCACTGTCATGGTGGTTTACAGCCATGGCTCCTTTCTTCCAGAACTACCTGAACAACATAATATTACCTTACTTTATGGACAAACCAGAAGCAGCTGAGTGTAAAATGGTGTACTAGTTACCTCTGGCACCTCACTCACTAGTTACCTCTGGCTTTTTACTGCCTTGGCACCAACCTAGTCAACAAATTGCAAGATCAGAACCAATCAACTGAGCAACTCTCCTTCATGTGCTGGCAAACTCACCCTGTGTAGCCTGGGAGCTCAGATGAGCATGCAAGCAGGCGTTATCTTTGCAGGCATCACCTTCCTGTACAACCAGCCAGCCTCCAGGGGAACAGCCAGCACTCAGGGGAAGGGAGTAGCTGAAATATTCAGATGGTGTCAAGACATCTCTTCCTTATAAAGAATGTATTCATTTATTGGACAGAATCAAAACTCCGTGCCTCTGCTTTCCGGCCCTCTCAAGTGTGAGAGAAATCACTGTTACTCAGCGGACAACAAAAATGTCTCCCTAGTTATTTCCAGTGCCAAGTTAGTGGACAAAAAGTTTAGTCTACTTTTTTTTTGAAGAAAATTAAAGGTTCTTAGAGCTTCTTCCATTTCTGTTTGCCTTCTAGACCATACTGGTATTCATATAACATATCTGATTATTTGGGGGTCTGTAAAATACCACAGGTAGAAGGGAGAAGAAGGTGGAGAAAGCAATTCTAAGATACAATGGATATATTTATTTTTTTAAGAACTATTGTTGCTCTCTTCTATGCCCCCTCCCCTGGCAAAGGTGAACTGCATATCTTTAGTTAATAATTAACTTGTCATAAGCTCCATCAATATCCCATCATCTAAGTGACAGAGGGAAGGGAGGCGATGGGGGAGGTGATCAGCACGACGTGCCAGCTCTGCCCGCAGCCTGCGATCTCGTCTCGGCCATAATAAATAGGATGAAATGCGCTCCTGATAAATGCCCATGTCATGGAGAGATTTTACCTTCACTCAGAAACAATGTAATATCTCAGCTATTACCCAAAATAATTTATCAATGTGTAATAGCTTTGTGCAGAGCTCAGATAGGAGGGGAGCAGCACTGCCCGAGATGGATGGATCCTACCTTCTGCTTTTAATTTTTAATGCTTGTAGGCAGCTTCACATTAAAGGCCAGGTGTCATATATAGACTTAATGTAAGAATGGAGTTCATGAATTCTAATCAGGAGAGAATCTCCCTCTCTCTTCTCTTGCTTTAGTCACTTCTCTTTTTTTTATTTATCAATTTTCCTCTATTTCTGTACTCCCATCTTCTTTGCTTCTCTCTTTTAGTCCATATCTTCCTCCCTGTTCTTCAGCTATGTCTTACTCCCTGTCTCTGCAACATAACTATTTAGGTAGCTGTTTGCTACTTTCAAAAACTGTATCACCATTTAAGGATAAACTACTTCTGCCTTGGTCCTGGTGTCATTTTTTTTTTTTACATAGAAAAACAAATCTGCACAGGTATCAGGTCAGCATGTTAGAATTTTATATCCAGGTGAAAACCCCAGGACAATAGTGATCATGTGTGGAAAAATCACAACCGAGTCCATCCAAATTCATTGTGGAATTAATGTTACTGAAAAGATCCTGTCTTAAAGGGCCAGTGGAGAAGGCATATCCCATATACTAGCCAAATCACATAGCCTTGCAAAGAAACATGTTTCTTCAACTGGCAAGAATACAGTGCTGGGATGTGTGGATCCAAAAACTACCAAATCACAAGGTGTCATTTTCCCATTATTTCTAGTCCTTATAGCCATGCCAGCCACATAAATGTTCTCTTTGCATTTAACACTACACACATAAACCCAGTTGAGACACATCTCATCTGGTGCTTTGCATCAGAGGAACCTGTCCAGGGGCCTCTGTAGCAGTATGTATGGACAACGGGATGGTGCCAAGAAGTGTCATCAAAAACACACCATTAGGACTCCCATTAAGAAATACCATTATTATATCAATACACTACATCAAAGCATGACGTGCCGTCTGGGTGAGACACACCTGAAAGCACCAGCAATGCATGACAGCACTCTGCACAAAGAATGGAGCGGCAGCAAGGAAGGGGGAGCACCACTCACTGGCCAGAACGTGCAGCAAGGGACATGCTTCATACCAACAGCAGACACGAAGATCAAAGAAGTGCCACAGGCTGCTGAGGAAAAGATCAACTGTTTGGACTTTTGTTTGCACTCAAAATGAAGGAAAATAAAAGCACATCAATGCGATACTGCCCACGGGAGGAGCACTGCCAGAGCTGCCAACGAGCTGCCAACCCATTTGGTTGCCATTTACAACCACTTTGCTGACTTGCAAATTACAAGGACACCAGTGCTGAGAGGAGCTTGGGCTTTATTTCCTGTCTTCTGTTAACAAAGGTAATGTTAACTGCTGCATTTGTTGGTTGACAGTGCAGGGACCACAGACTGAATGATTCTTGGGAAGTCGGTCAAAACAAAAGATTTCTCTTGTGCTTAAAAACTGGGATGGTATAAAAAGACTTGGCTGGTGCTGCTTCGATGTCCTTTTCCAGATAAACAGAGGACAACTGCCTTTAGGGGTTGCATTGTCAGTAAACTACTGCACAAAGAATGGAGCGGCAGCAAGGAAGGGGGAGCACCACTCACTGGCCAGAACGTGCAGCAAGGGACATGCTTCATACCAACAGCAGACACGAAGATCAAAGAAGTGCCACAGGCTGCTGAGGAAAAGATCAACTGTTTGGACTTTTGTTTGCACTCAAAATGAAGGAAAATAAAAGCACATCAATTCGATACTGCCAACGGGAGGAGCACTGCCAGAGCACTGCCAGAGCTGCCAACCCATTTGGTTGCCATTTACAACCACTTTGCTGACTTGCAAATTACAAGGACACCAGTGCTGAGAGGAGCTTGGGCTTTATTTCCTGTCTTCTGTTAACAAAGTTAATGTTAACTGCTCCATTTGTTGGTTGACATTGCAGGGACCAACTGAATGATTCTTGGGAAGTCGGTCAAAACAAAGTATTTCTCTTGTGCTTAAAAACCAGGATGGTATAAAAAGACTTGGCTGGTGCTGCTTCGATGTCCTTTTCCAGATAAACAGAGGACAACTGCCTTTAGGGGTTGCATTGTCAGTAAACTACTTCTCTTTCCCTCTCCACTCAGAAACCTTTCTTTCTAGAACATGAAGAACTTAGCCTACCAGAGCAACAGAGTTTCATAAGAAACTTTCTTTTAATGTTTCTTCCCTTCCACAAGGACTGCTCTATGAGCATTCCTTTATTTTCACCTTACTCCTTCCCAGCACTGCATGTCACACAGAATCACAAGGTTGGAAGAGATCTTCAAGATCATTGAGTCCAATCTGTTCCCTTACACCTCAACTAAACCATGGCACTGAGTGCCACATCCAGTCTTTTTTTAAACACATCCAGAGATGGTGACTCCACCACCTCCCCAGGCAGATCATTCCAGTACTTTACCACCCCTTGTGTGAAAAACCTTTTCCTAATATCTAACCTATATTTCCCTTGACACAGCTTGAGACTGTTCAGGGGTCAGATCTGACCCAGCTAAAACAAGTATCACGTGCAAACTACATTAGCTTCACATGGCTTTTCAATAGGTTGTTGATCAAGGGTAAAGAAAGGATGGTGTCCCACTGTGACAAATCCTTTCTGCACAGAAATAAGCCATCTTTATAAAAGATGTTAAAATCAAGTTTTAAGAAAAAGTGATGGCAAAATTGATAAAAGCGAATACTTATCTTTGTGAATGATAGAATAAGAGACTCCAAATCTTTGAACACTGTGGTACCAGGGTACAGGGAACATGTAGCTGTTTGTGGGGAGAAGTGCTGGAAACTTTACACAGTCTATAAAGATTCCCAAGACTGCCTTATCAAGCACATTTTGCTCCTCTAGGACTGTGTATAAATGTACTACTGCAAAGGCAGGACACCAGCATCCCCTGGTGCAGCAGGCTTAGGACACTCTCTGTGATACATGATTATCTGAACTAATAAGGAGGAGAGTTGTTGTTTGAAGAGGACAGAAAGATCGGGTAACCTCCCCTGAATACCACTCACTTAGTGGCTGTGGCCTGGCTCCAGGCCAGGAGGAGAGCAGCATGCCCTTGTCTGTGTTGAATGAAAGCTCATTGCCTGCTGCCAAACAGCCTCAGGCAGACAGACAGTGATTCCAAGAACCGAACTAAGAGCTCTATACTCATTCATTCATGGTACAAGATCTTTTCTAACTCCAGGGGAAGTGACAGAGAAAAAAAGAAAGGTAATGGGTAACAGTCCCCCAGTAACTATCTCTTGCACAGTGCAGCCAAAGTCTAATCAGGGTCTATTGCTGTCTTATTCCATTGCTAACACTCTGACTCTAACTGCTGTGTACTACAAATTAATTCATTCCTTCAGGCCTTGCTATTCAGTAACTGGCTGTCACAGCAATCTCCTGAGGAGCTAATTGAGAGTTGTGATCCGTGCAGTATTTCCATTAGTGCTGTAATGACAGGCAGCCAGACACACACATGCATGCTCACACACAGAGCACAGGTTCCTCTGTATCCACAACAAGGAACAGATAACAAGCCAGGGCCATCTCAAGTGTTCAGCAGCAGCTGGGAAAAAGAGAAAACAGGAGGAACAGCACCCATGACTCAGATTGAGGTCATCTTAACTTGCCCTGAATTAGAGCAACTTGCTCTCAAGACAAGCTTCTAATTTACTACAGGAGAGTAAAATCCTTCATACATTCCTCTTCTGTCCAGTGGCACTGTTCCCAGAGACTACAAATCCCACCAACAAGTCACCTCTATTTGAGTGGCCCTCTCCATTGTATGGTGGGACCATGCAATGTAATCTCCTTAGAGGTGCTTCTTGAGTAAAGATGATTGCAGATGTAGCTGTGTGTAGTACTGTAGAAGACACTCATATAAGAGTCTTACAGGTTCTGCTTAACAAACTAGAATAGAGATGCCAATTTGGGAAGAATGTATTTGATTGGTTATGATGTGGTTCATTCAGGAACCTGGATGGCTCAGGGGTGAAGTCTGTTTTTGTATTTAGTCTCTTTTTAATTTGTTTTTCCTTTCATTTGTAGTTTCAAGCAGATCAAGAGGAAAGCACTACATGCACTACACCTCCTGTAGTTGTGCCACCTACTAGTAAAGACAGCCATCATAAAGGACACATTTTTAGGTCCCTGCTGGACTACAGCCTCACGGTTCTCACCTAGAAAGCAGAGTGATTCAGACTAGTTCAGTAGGCACTTCTCACTGAGTGCTTTATTAATTCCAAAGTTGTGAGTGATTTCTTTATAAATGAAAGGCAGTTTCAAAGTCCAGTAACGATGGGAAAGAAAATCACAGCAATTATTATCTCTATATATTATTATATTATATTATATATAACAATTACATTATTATAATTTTTTAATTATGTATTTGCCAATGAATTAATTCAAAGTAATCTGTGTGGTTATTGTAGTTGCCCAACAGATTGAAGTCAACAACTTTAGTCACCCTTAAGGTGAGATTATTGCAATGGCAGAAATAACTGAGCCATGGGTATGGAAGTAGTTCATGCTGGGTAACTATCAGTAAGTAGGTGAAGGTAACCTTGCTTGGGACAGGGCTACCCACACAGTCCCAGATTTCCAAAACCAGCTTTTTGTAAGGAAATGAGCTGCAGATTCTTCAGTGCATTCCAAAGAGCAGACTGCTACTCTGACTGCTAGTGCAGTCTGGCTTTATGGGAATAGGGAAGATACCCAATTCAAGGTACACAAACAGCCTTTAGGGCTCAAACAGAGGATTAAGTTACTGAGCCTGACGAAGTTGTGGCATATAATCCTAGCTTCATAATTGAGCATGTGCATGCTTCTGGCATGTGATAAATGCAAGGTCATTTGACTTAACCTAGGAGAAGACAGCATTAAGTGGAATTACTCCATGTCTGCTGCAGGCTAGTTGTGCACACAGCTGTTACCACAGCTCAGCTGATACACAGCAATTTGTTCAGTTGTGCTAAATGTTACTGCATGTACAAACTCCGATTCTGCCCTCTTGTGACAACATTACAGGAAAAATTTTTAAAAGTCATTTTGAAAGTCAGAAGAATTTGATAAGGGAGACACAAATGTTAAAAAACTTCCACAACTGCAAAGGGTCGCTGGAAATCGGGTTAACGTAGGATGAGATATCCATGTAAACCCACACTGCAACATTTTTGACTCTCCTATGTATAACTGTAATTACAATTTTTAATTGGACATACCTGCAATAGATATGATTCCACAGGGACAGAGCACAAGTTAACAGATCAGGTGTACCTCCCTCTTCTACAGGTAATGAGGCTGAAAGCTCACACCACACCAAGAATAGGCCTTACAATCACTCATGTGAGCTTCTGAAAAAAGCTAAGAAGATAACAGTGAAGAAAGTGCCAAAAGCCCAGGGTCAGAGGAAGTCCTGGAACAGTCCATTAGGGTGTGGCGTGTCCTGTGACTCCATTTTAAGGACTGATTGGGTCATGCCCAAGAGATAAAAAGTGGGCATAAAACTTATCTCTGTTTCAATGTTGAGAAAGCTGTGGTATAAATGGAAAATGTCTTGAGTTCTGATCAATATCTTCTTAACAACAGATAATAACTTTACGATGCCACAAAATAGCTTTGGATTCTGTGCAAAGTGCTAAGCCATGCTTTCTCTTTTCAAATATGTTACAAGATGGTTTCCAGCTGAGGGGGTGAGGGTGGAATATCTACATACAAGGAGTGATTTATTCCAGACTATTTTGAACTGATTACTTGAAGTTATGGTTACTGATTTAGTGAGCATGTCATGTATTTCAGCACAAACTGATCTCTTCATCAGTCTGCCATGCCAGCACACATATAGCACAACACAGTTACAAGATCACCCCAAACAACCTGAAGCAAATCCTATGGCCATAATATGTTAAAGAAGCCCCTGTTCATGTCAGCATTTGACATTCTCATAGTCTCCATGCACAGCATAATTTTGAGGGCTGACTGTTTTGCTACCTCTAAGTCTCAACGTCTGTGTTTCCTGAAACATAATCCTGTCAATGTTTGCACAAGTTTGGGTTTGTGGTTTTTTGCCATGGCTCACCAATGCTTGAATTGATCCATTTTCTGAAAAGAGGAAGGTGTCAAGCCTGACAAACTTTCAGTGCTCACTGAAATTAAATCACTTAAATCACTCAATCACATTTCCATCGCCTTCCTTTGAATGTTCTTGCAATAAGCAATGCAGTCACAAGCAGAAGAGCACTTGCACACGTGCTGTCCCACAGGTCAGTAATAGGCAGGAATGGGCTGAAGGGAAAGCACACTTGAACTCACTAGTGCACAGACACACAGAGAGCACTTGTTGTGCACATAGCCTCAGGAGAGTCTGGAAATTTCATGCATGGTGCAGTAGAAGCTAATTTCTAAAAATATATTTTCAGGTTAGTGCAACATGGAGAACTCTGGGATGTTCCTCTAGAGATCCTAGTGTGAAACCTGGGTAAGCACTCAACCACCAAGTGCACAGCTATTGCACATGAGTGGTTGGCCCTGCAAAGCCATCATGCTTCCTCCTGGAAAGGGCTGGTATATCCTACCCGAGGGGCAGCTGCATAATTTAACAACGTGGAAATGTACAAAAGCAAAACAATGGAATAGGACTGTAATACAGTAACTGGTCTCATATTCACTGTTGGGTCCAGCAAGGTGAGGTCAGCCAGTCTCCGTGGTTTTGTCTATCAAACCCAAGAAGAGCAGGAGAATATGTCTATTTGCAGCCTTGGTAATACACCACTGATGTGAAGCTCTTCCTAACAATTAACTTTTGATAATCCAGGCAAAGACTTGTGAAACTTTTTCATCAATACAAACCTAGCAGTGAAATTTTAAAAATAATACACAAACACTTGTATACATGAAAAGGGTTTACCAGTTCAACTAAAACTGCATTTTAAACCAGTTCTCTACCTTCACCAGCCAAAATGCCAGGACCTGCTCTCACACTCAGACAAGAATGTTGTAGTGGAACCAACACTGATTTCACTAGCAGACGTAGAGGTCATCTATCAGTTTAATTAGTTGTCTCCAACAGGCCTTAGTCTTCCCATTAAATATTATACCTTCAGTGCAGCAGGGCTAGAGAGTACTGCAAGTGTTATCAATGTTCTGTTAGGCTAGATGAACCATGGGTCCTTCATATTCTTCTTGATCTCCAGGAGAGAATGGGTTATTGCTCCCCACTACAATTTGATCTTTGCAGGGTGGTTTAAGCTTGAGGCCAAAAACTCCAGAGTGAAGTGGAAGAAAGAGCTGAGCTATGCAAGGTTATGAGAAACATGCATTGATTTCTCTAGCAATTCCCAAGGCTGCTGTTGGCTCCATGACTCTGACACACACAGTGAGAACATGGAGGCAAGCTGATGTGGAGATGCAGCAAGCCAGTAGTTCCCCAGAAGAAAACAGATACAGCACCTAAAATGCTAAAATGATGCCTTCACACCATACTCTCTCCAGCAAACCCAGGCCAGCCCCAAGGTGCAGCACAGTCCACCTGTCCCAGCTCAAGCTGTCCTTGCAGCATGGTTTAATACAAGACACCTGGCTACCCTATGAACATAACTGCTCTTCCCGTGAGAACAGGAGTCTTGAGAGAGAAGGAATCATCACGATGCAGTGACCTCATCAAATCATTTGGAGGGAAGCTTTGGGGGACACCTAGTCCAGTCGTGAAGTGGGATGTCTACCATCACTAGAACTTGTCAGCTGCGCCTTTGTCTAGGAAATTTCCAAGGACTGAACTTCCATCATATCTATGGGTAATGTTTTTCACTGCAGCACAGGCTCCCTAGGAAAGTTTTCCCTATGCCTGCTTTGAATACGCCAAGACACAGGATATACTGGTGGCCACAGCTTGCAGAAGACCAAGTCCTGCCTAGACTATTTTAAAAATGGTAAGCAAAACATGAGTAAAAATAAGCAAACATTGGGAAACAGATTCACAAAGAGAGTACAAATGCATTCCTCATACTACCTGAAACTTAGCAATAACTACAGGAACTCCTTCAGGATTTCTGTTTTCAGAAGCTCTCTCAGTCAGCAGAATTGAAGAAAGATTATGGTACTCTGATACTCCCTCTGACAGAATAAAGCAGCACAAAAACAGTCAAGAAGACATTAAACAATGTCTGACTGCAAGCCTAACTTTCATGGCATTCTCTGTTCAGTAGGGTGTTTTACAGAGCAGGGATTTCAATTTCAGATTATAACCCCTCATTTATGCTACTTAGTTCTCTAAGGTAGTTATGAAGCACAAACAAACTCACAGGGGCACACTTGTCCCCTCTGGTTCTAATTAATGCCACTGAAACTCATCATTAGCTAGGTGTATGAGGGCAGCTCATACGCATGCAACCATCCATCAAGAAAAACCCATTGAATAATACCAAATAAAGCAGGTATTGACTTCAGGGAGCCTTTTCTCCAGGATATTTTTCTGATTCAGTTCAAGAGAAGGCTAAAAAACCAAAACTCATGTACATAATTCAGCTCCTTATCCACTTCTCTGGCTAAAGCAAAGAACTAGTTTTGGTCTGCTCTGCCAAGTTCCAGCTTAGCTCACTACATAATTTAGTGTAGTTGTCTTATTAATCACACTTAGAATCACAGAATTACGATTGGAAAGGAGCCCTAGAGGTCTCCTGATCCAAACCTGTGCTCAAAGCAGGCCCAGCTTCAGACTTAGATCAAACTGCTCAGGGCAAACCGTGAGTCTCTTCTGAAGAAGACAGCCTCTCTGTAACCATTCCCATTATGAAGAATTTTTTCCTTAGAGCTGTCATAACTCCCCTATTACATGCTGTATTCATTGCCTCTCATTCTTTCTCTGGGACTCTCTCTGTTTTTAACTATCCATTAGGCAGTTGAAGACTACAATTAGACCTCTTTTAGCTTTTTATTCCTAGCCGAATAAACTCAGGTCATCCAGTCTCTCATTTTATATCATGTACTCCTGTCCTCTAACCACCTTTTCATTGTTGGGCTTGCTCTGCTTAGTCAACATCTTACCTATACTAAGAAGCCCAAAAATGAAGACAGGACTACAGGTTTAGTCCCGTGATTGCAGAATAGAGGGGAATAATCACTCCTTGAGTTGCTGGATAAAATCCCATTAATACAATCTAGTATGTGCTCAGCTTTCACTACCTCAGTCACACTGCTGATTGACCTTCAGTTTGTGTACCTGAACCCCCAGGTCCTTTACTGCACAGCTGCTCTCTAACCACATGGATTCTAACCCAAACTTCTTGCAAAAATTACACACACTTTTTGATATGCCTTAGCAATACCACAAAATCAACATGTGGTTTGTAATTCAAGGTCAGGAAATACACATCATGTGCAGAACAGAAAACAAATATGAGGGCAGCTAAATTTGTTTGCAACTGACAATTTAGGGCATACTTAGGAATAATTTACAAATTGTATTCCCCTATTTCCTACTTTACTTTTTTCCTAATGCAGTATCTGACACTTAAATGATTGTGTCAGACACCACAACTTTTGTCTTCTCTGAGGCCTCATGGACCAGATGTAGCAGGACAGCCTGATCACCTGTGCCTCACTGGAGAGAGGGAACAAGGTCCAAATATTTGTAAGTAGAGTCAAAGGAAGCAAAAGGGACACCTCCTTGCACCACAATCTCTAGCCCATGGGCAAAAGAAAGGTCTCTGGTTCACAGTATCTAATTGAAAACTAAGGCTGGGGAGTGAGGGGTGGAGGAAAGGTCAGGACTTCAGCGTTCCCCTCATCTTCAGAGAGAGAAGGAGAAGAAAGATGACCTACCTTGTCACGAAAGCAATAGAAAACAGTCTAGCTCTCCAGAGAGGAGACCACAATATGGAGCAATGAGGACAAACAGGCCTTTTCCACCTGTATTCCCTGCAGTCATACTTCTGATGGGATATTGAATTGTGTCAGCAGCACCCCTGGTACAGAAGGGTAGTCTAAGACACTGTATCTGCTCCATCTAGTGATTTCAGAACATGTCAGCTGCAAGCCTGTACTAGAGATGAAGATAGCTGCAGGTAACAATATAGGGCACTATAGACTACATGCAATCTGAGGCTGCAGCTTGGTGGTCATGGCAGTAGAAGAACTGATAGGAATTTCCCATTCTTCATAAGCTGATCAGTGATAAGATGGATTTTATGAAATGGGATGCTTCATATTTCTTATTTCAGTTTTCACCTCTTTCCCTTCTATTCTATAAAAGCTCAATCTCTCTTAGGTAACAAAAAATAAACAGCAAATGAGAGTACAATATTCTATCCATGGCATCACAGTAGTTTGAGACAGACACATCACCACAACCCAAAGGAGGAAGAGGAAGTTCATACAAAGTACTGCCTTGCCTCTGAAGGCAAATATACAGACAGAAAGAACTCCAGCATAAGTGAAGAAAGCCTTCAGTTTGCTTGGTTCTTGAAGCAGAGGACTAGAGCAGCCTACTTGTGACTATTTTAACTTAATAGTCACAAAATAGTGCACATGACAGTAGTCAGTATCTTCAAGGATAAGCAGTAGAAACAGATTATACATGCTGCCATGCATGTGCATGTTGCATTGCCAAAGCCACAGGTGCTACATCTGACAACCGAGTTTAGGTGACAACACTAGGTGCCTGGACTACAACTTGATGCAAAAAATTAACATCTCTGTGGTGCATTGTAGAACATAAGCTAACACTTTCTTTACAAAACCATTTTCTGTTTTATTTCCCAAATGAAAAGCAAATTCTGAAAAGCATAGATACGTTTTATTATCTAGCTGTAGATTTATATGGTGTACTGCTGGCAAGGAATCTTTCCTTCCCTTGCTAACACTCTGGCATCAACTCTACTGCTCAGGAAAAGCCCAGTCCTCCTGACCGAGAGCACTATTTATACTGGATGCCCATTAATTGCATTGCTTGAAATGATTTGCTGTGGGTTTTCTTTTTTTATTCTAGCTGCATTATGTCGTGATCTGATGACTGATTGGGTCTTGTGAGCAATCATGAGCCCAAGCCTATTGCTTCTAGCTTGATAGAGTGTATATCTCTATTTCATATTCAATAATGATGAATGGTCATGGCTTACATTTATATAGGGCCTTTCATCCAGAAAGATCCCAAAGCACTTTACAAATTGATTTACTGTGCAAACTATGGGGTTTATTCTCCGCTTCATAAGCTCGTATAAATCCCACTGAGTTACTTGCACTTCATCACAGTACTTGGTATTGCCCAAACAAAGCACAAGCAACACACCCAGCAGAGAGTAAGGGAATACTTATAAAAATATGAAAGAGTTCAGAACTTCAGTTCTATGCCTTATCCAAAAGGCAGAATCTTTAGCAGGAGAGCATCCACCTAACCCTAGAAAAGTACTATTTTCTGCACTACTTCTAGTAAGGCTTCTTGCAGTAAAGCATTCCCTTGTAGAGGACATAACCCAGAGCTGAGTCTGCCTGCTCACATGACTGCACCCTCAGACAGTAGCTGCTAAAAACCATCAGTTCCTTCTGTTTTAAAAAAATACTATTCAACAGAAAACTACTAGCAATGAAACATCAGTAGCCACCAATATAGGTTGCTTGTGTTTCTTAAGGGTTGCAAAAAAAAGTAAACAGGAGGAATACTCAGGCAAACTTCCTGGCAAGAATTTTGAGCAAATATTGAGCACAATATGATGCTCTGCACTAAAGTTTTGAAGCAAATCATCCAGTTCCCTTCTCCTCTGTTTAACTTGAAGTGGGAAAGGAAATGCACCAGGTATGTGCCTGGGTTGATCAGCTGCTGTTTTTCCCCACCAAAAGGGAATCCCAGATCTGGGATCCAGGCTTTACATTTCCAAACCTCAGGGATACAGAGTGAAGCAGGAAACTCCTGACTGAGATGATAGGTAATCAACTTAAATATTTTCTCCACCCAGTCTAAAAGCTTTAAAGGAGCAACACCATCTCTATCTCCATGACTTTGTCAGAGAATTGAGGTGCATTAAAAAAAAAAAAAAAAGGCGCAGAGATTCTCTAATAAATATGGTGCCTGTGAAAGTGTGAGGCCAACAGTGGCTCTTGCCATGGTGTAAGCTGAGTACCTACCTTTTCTCCACCATATCACTTCTGAAATGGCTGCAGTACAAATGCTGGTTCTAATCTGACCAAGACCAAGTCATGCCAAATTATCCAGCGTGGGTAAGAGACCCACCTCCTCAGGGATTTTGACCAAAATTTGTTCTCTTGAAACCCAAAAAAGAAATAGCTCATAGATATTTGAATGTAAAAGGTAATAATCTAGTGCTAGAATTACATAAAAATTCCACGTGTTGAGCATTGTCTTTTCTTTCTTGGACTATCAGAATTAGCTGACATATTGCAAGAATAAGTACAGTCAAAAATGAGAAAAAAATCTTTCCCTCCTATATTACATTATGGACTGTTTGCCATATCATTTATTAGTGCCAGAGCTAAAAAGAAATATGGCATGGGCTAAGACAGGACAAAAAATCCTTCTAGAGAATTGACAGCAGCAGCCTGAAAGCTCCCACGTAACATGCACTGCTGGGTCAGGTGGAAAACATGGGGGGATTTATCCAGCAGTTTCTTGATAGGTAAAGGCCAATGCAGCTGCTTTCAGTTCCCAAGTTACACATGTCCCATCTCTATTTTGGTCGGCTCCAGCAGCTTGCACAATACCTTACACAATTCCAAAAGATGTCAAATGACATCAAATGAGGTTTTAAGGAGGATGTAGGTACAGAAGCGTTCCATCCTTAGAGGGTTTCATTGTCCAGTCTTATCTTTCCCACAGACATTCCTCAGCCCATCCAGCACTTTCCCCCAAGTTCCCCCCTCCTTATTTTACTTCCTCTGTATCTTATGTTCTGCATGACAGTGGCTCCTTTTTCTCCTTCTGGCTTTGATGCCAGTATGAGAGGGAAGACTATAAGAGCAAAGCTTCCAGTTCTGGTCTGTAAGATGACAGTGCCCTGTCATGTTAGATGTTTGGAGAAACAATGACATAGAAGACCAGATCAAGGCCCACTGACCTAAGATAAAGCATATATTTGCATCAATAGAAGAGCATACAAGTAGCCCATAATGAGGGCTTGTTACAGACAGCACTATGAGAATTTAGCTGCCAAACACTAGCAAGAGATTATTGGTCTCATATGAGCTACAGAAAAAAAATCTCAGTAAGTTACCTACTTTTTATAATTCAGGGATACTGAAGAAAATATAATAATGGCCCTTTGCCTTACTGTAAATCATAGAATCATGGATTCTATGATAGTTTGATAGTTCTATGATTGGAAGGGATATTAAAGATCATGTAGTTTCAACTCCCTGCCTTGGGCAGGGACACTTTCCACTAGACCAGCTTGCTCAGAGCCCCATCCAACCTGACTATGAACACTTCCAGGGATGGGGTATCCACAATTTCTCTGGAAAACCTGTTTCAGTGCATCACCACCCTCACAGCAGAGATTTTCTTTCTAATATCCAATCTAAACCTGCCCTCTTTCACCTTAAGGCCCTTCTCCCTTGTTCTATCAGTACTTGTAAAAAGTCCCTCTTGAGCTTTCTTGTAGCTGCCTTTAAGTACTGGAAGGCTGCTCTAAGGTCTCCACAAAGCTTTCTCTTCTCCAGACTGAACAACTCCAACTCTCTCAGCTTTCTGGGCTGCAAGTGCATGTTGTTAGATCATGTCAAGCTTCTCAGTTTGACATCCTTACCTCATTACCTTCACAACAGAGAGATGAAAGGGTTCCTTAGCCAATAATGAAAGTGTTATTATATGGGCAAAATACTTACTGGTGTTCCACAACCTGGTCCAGTTCTTCTAGCTGGATGACCACCAGAGCAGGGCAACAAAATGTAACATAAGGCCAAAACAGGAGGCTCCCCACCACAGCTACACCAGGAGTGTTTAGAAACTGAAGACCACCACTAAAAAAACACAAATAAACAAACTATAAAAGCTACAATAACTTACCTCAGAGCCAAGGCTGTCTATAGTTTTAGGAACCCTGAAAGACTACCAAGCACAAGGACATCTCTGTTAGGAGACACTGTTCAATCTAACTGTTCAGCAAGTAGCTGTAAAGATTTTAGGGGTTTTTGTACCCTTAGAAAATCTGTTAACAATGACAGGACATCTCATCAACGCTGAAGAGCATGAGGCATGAAAATGACAAAGTAATTGTAAATTAAGGGTATCATATAAAATTAATTAAAGAAACAGGGATTTCCCAGCAAAATTGAAGAAA
Organism: Passer montanus; assembly: GCF_014805655.1. Lineage (NCBI taxonomy): Eukaryota > Metazoa > Chordata > Aves > Passeriformes > Passeridae > Passer > Passer montanus. The sequence goes on from NW_024365381.1 coordinate 17,514,250, forward strand.
AAATGCCTTAAAGAAATGACAGCCAAAATGACAGAGATTAGATTTTATTGGCACTCATCTATAAAGCCAAGGACCAAACAAATGCTGGAGACTGAGATTCTCCTGAAGTAGGAGGATCCTGACCTCCCATAGCAGGTGACACATTCACAGGGGCAGAGATACTAGGGAAGCCTGCAACACATTCCAAAGCTTTGTGTATCTTAGGGATAAGAAGATACTCACAGTCCTCCACATGCACCAGTCTATTTAGGTTCAACAGCACTGAGCTCATGTGATATCATCACAGCAAAAAATGAAGCAGACAACATTTTTGGGAACGAAAACAAATACTTCCAAAAGCTTTATGAGAAGAAAATATAACTCCATGCACCAGTCTATTTAGGTTCAACAGCACTGAGCTCATGTGATATCATCACAGCAAAAAATGAAGCAGCAACATTTTTGGGAACGAAACCAAATACTTCCAAAAGCTTTATAAGGAGAAAATATAACTGGTAGTGCTCAACAACCTTAAGTTTCATATACACAAATAAGAATAAAGCAATATGATACAAAGTTTTCAGTTTCTTGGCCTTTGCAGGCAGATCCGTTGGGTCAGAATAGAACAGTGCCCAGCGCAGTGCATACTAAAAATCTCAGTGTCCAGTTTCATGAGCCTGAACCATTATTGTAGCTCCCATTTAGCCAACAAACCTTTCATCCTGTAGCTCCCCAGAGATGGCATGGCATCTGGATGCCCACAACAGCCAGAGATAGATGTCTGGTAAAGCCCTCCTATCTGAACAGAACATGATAGCACCCCAGTCATCACTAAAGCAGGAAGGGAGTCCAAAAATACATGAACTGAGGACTGAGAAACTGGTGTTTTACAGGAGCTTGTTGCAAAAGCAAATGGAGAGCTACAGGACTCTTGAGGTTTTTCCTTCCCAAAGCAAGTAAGTGCCAGAAAGCACAAGTCCTGTTTGTACAGGACCCTCTTCAGACTCCCAGTCTGGGGAAGCATGTTGAACCACATCCCCCTGCAGCCCTCCCTCCCTCTCTCCCATCCACCGTAGATATACAAGGCTAAGTTGATGAGCTGTTCAGCTTAGTGTGAAATGTGTTACATTTTCCCCCCAGCTGCTTCCTGATTGCAGTATTTACTTTTAATCTCCTCTGCCTCAATGCCCGATAAAAACTTTGTCACATTAGATGGTGACAGATGGGAAAGAGAAGGGGGGGATCACTGCAAGGGAACGTCCTGGCTTCCCAATAATTTTTCACAACGCCAATTATGTCCTTCAGTGCTTCCCGGCATGTGCACCCATGTCAGCAGAGAAGGAAATAGAAAGGCATAAATAAAGACAAAACCAGGCACTGCGTGGCTTTAATCTGCAGAATAACATTTCTCATTTGGGTGAAATATTGTTGGATTCTCTCCTGTGCTGGAAATGGAGACACACACACAATATATACACAGAGACACAGATGTTCAGAGTTCACAGCTGCTTTCCTCAAGCGTGGGTACTGCCATCCTCCCAAGCAGCTCTCAGGATTGTGATCAGAAAAGTGCAGTGTCTCCTGCTTTCTGAAAGGTATCCGTGTCCAGCAAGCCAAATCTTATACCCTCTAACCCAGCTACCACTGAGCAAGTAGGAGTAATGTAAGAGTCTCATCTTTAAGGTTTCAAAATGGTTCTTAGAAAATTTCAGATCATTTTATGTTGTACTTGAGGCTCCTTGCAAACTCCAAGCCTAATCCTGCATGCCACTACATCACTTAGATGTTCCGTCCAAGATGAGGGGCTAGAAAGGATAATCTTTGGAATCTGAGTTACTTCTTGCTCAGACTCCCAGGAGAAATGAAATGTAACAGCAGCCACCTATATTGGTGGACATGTTTGTAGTAGCAGATGAAGGTAGTCAGAGAAGCAAAGAGAGAGAGCTTTAGGAGGATGGTGAGAGACAAGTTTGACTCAGGCTTGGATTTATTTTTACAAAAAAAACCCCTGTTTGTTTGCCCTTTGTGTACCTTCGTAAAGAAGAAAATCAAAATACAGCATTTTCCCAGACATCTTTTCCTTTGAACTAAGAGAATCATGTGCTTTGGATCACAGCTACTACTGTCTTGACAATTTTGGTGCAGATCAATACTGACAGAGATGATGAAGGGAGAGGAGCCTCAGCTGGAACAGAGAGAAAGGACAACTGTCCTAACAAGTGAAACCTGTCATGATGGTGTGCATAAATGTTCACAGGCAGGGCACATTCATGCAGCTTCCATTAGACCAGAACTTGGCCTGCAGGACTCTTGGTAAAAGCCAAGACAGTGTCCTTGTCTACATTACATATGAAATAAGATATGTAAATATGTAAAAAAGCAAGTACTCCCAAAACAGGAGATTTCCAGCTAGCTACAAACTGGGCATCAGCCAAGGAGTTACTCATTCAATCTCTAGGGGAAAAAAAAAAAAAGAATGAGAAGCCTCTGGGCTCAGGGCTAGAAGATTTAGTACATATCAGACAAAGGACTGTGAGACACAGAAATTATAAATGGACTATGCTGCATTAGCATCCAGGGAACAAACAGGAAGAGAAGCTGGAACAGAAAATATAAGGTAGAAAACTGCCAATAAGTTCTTCAACTGTCTTCAACTGCAGATTTGTTCCACAAAAACTAGCTAACTAGTAACAGAAACATTATGCTCTCAGAGCATCCTTATAGTTTTTGCATTACCAGATTTTGGCATGCCCGCATCATCCACGCTAAGTTCTCAGGCTATGCTGCAGAGTACCTGGATTCCTAAAAATATTCACGAAAGAATCACAAAAGACTTCTACAGGAATCAAATGCATTGTCAGGAGGCTCAGTGTCAATATAAAAGAGCCCACACATTCACAGAATACGGTTTTGTAAGTCCAAAAACTTGTAAATTCTATTGATTTAAGGGACAATAATATGTCTTTACGAAACACCTCTAATATTTTGTTTCGAAGTGGGCATTTAAAATTATCTTAAAAGATAACAAGATTTATTTAGAAAGAAATCACAGTGATATTTCATTGTTTCTAATCCAAAGTCTTTCTAAAAACAGCATATTTTCAAGATGAGCATATTTTTCCCTTTCGTTCTGCAGACACTTAGTACAAAAACAAACATATATTCCTTTAAAGAATAAAAATGCAACAGAAACCACAAGATTAGTTTAGAGAGCAATGATTCGGGAAAAAGACTTTGGCTAAAAAAGATAAATTCTTAAGCAGCAAGGAGGATGACTTTACTACAAATTAGATTTATTATTTCTCTACATATACATCTTCTCTGAGACACATGGGTCAAGGCTGATTTTACTGCTGTGCCTAGGGTTAGGGTCCTTAAAACCACAAATCCCAGAGTTCCAAGAACACTGCAGCTGCAAAAAGCATCCCAAGGGGAACATAAAACTGCCACAACATGGCTTTCTCCACAGCTTTTTCCTTGGAACCAGCCTTAGCCCAAGGCTGCTTCTACTGCCTAGCCTTAGGGTTAGGGTTTTGAAAACCACAAATGTTAATGATTCTGATGGAATGGCCCAAACTGATATAAAGCAACAACCCCACTGTAACCAGTGGTCCTCAGATGACATCAGCAGACAGAAGCATCAGGGCTTGACCTGTGCACAACTCCTCACCTCATACTGAAGGAATGAGGAAGGAAAACAGGAGGAAACAGCAGAGGAAACTAATGGATATAGTCTGTGGATTTTAGGCAACCAGTGAACCACAGCTGAACAAGAGGGGGCTTATCTTAAAGCCTGCACCCTCCTCCCACAGAACCAATGAGCAGCAACTCCACAGGCAGGATATAGCAGTGAACTAACTCAGATGAGTGGAACTGCAGCATTAACATCAGAACTTAGGACCTCCACACCTTACCTTCAGGTGAAAAAAAAAACCTTTCCTCTTTAAATAAGTTTCAAAAATAAGTTTTGATCACACATATTCATCCACAGCTAGTTAAGGTGCAATCTTGAGCCCTGTGGAAGCAGAACAGGGACCCTATTTGCTTCTCAGTGTTTGTGAAGGCGAGGATAGAGGGTTTCAGAAAGATTATCTCACAGTTCAAACTTGCTAATGAAAGAAATAAATTAACCAAGCTCATTTTTCAGGGAATTCTTGTGTAAACTGGAAATTTTCCAGTCTGTGAGCCCTGCGCTGCGCTAACCCATAAATCACAGCAAGCAGGTTGTCTGTATAGTGAGAGGAGCACGTTTGGAGATGGAGGGGCGGGGGCTGGGGGGGAGAAACCAGCATATGTTCATGGAGAAAAAAACATAAAATCTAAACAGGAAAAAAAAAATACCTCCCTTGCCCACCACTGGAACAAAATAAAAGGCTTGGCCTCAGGCACTGGAACATACGCTGTCTGCAAAGAGTCCCCCAAACCAGGGGAAGGGACCTGAAACAGGTCAGCTTTTAATTGAATACAATATTAATTACCACGTGCACCATTAACAGTTTGTGGGATTTGACTAATTAATGTAATAGTTTCTGAGTCACGCTCATTAAATATGAAAATTACGCTGGTGAAAGGTATTGGTTTCATTATCAATCTTGTATGGACAGGAGGGGGGGTGGGGAGAGGGTGCAGTGGAAAGATTCCCACCCCATGTTATTTGTTGTTAGCTCTCTTCTCTTGGATTTTGTTTAGGTGAGCAGATGGAAGAGCCAAAGTGAAAAAGAAAGAGACAAGGAGAAGAGGAAGCCTTGCCTAGTGTCATGGGCTAGTGGCTGCGAGTCAGGACCCAAAAGCTATCCAGCTCAGAGGGAACGTGCCCTTTCATTTAGTGGAAAGAGCTGTACGGTCTGCATGAGGCTACAAGTTGTTGCCAATTCCCATCATAATGCTTTGTTTCCTTCATTCCCCTGGAACAAACAATGAGAGAGACTGAGGTCACATGGGGTACTTAATTCATTAACCCATGTAAAGCATGTGGTGGTTCCCTATTGGAAAACTACAGGGAAGGTAATTATCACTGTTAAAACTCAGTTCCAGAGCAAATTATGCACTGAGGATATGCTGAGATATACTGCCGTGGGACCCACCCTTCACACAGGGAAAAACTGTTACAAAAGGAGGACCTGAGATGTTATATCTCCTGTTCCTATCTAGCAGCCCAGGTAAGGGCAACACTGAATTACTCAAGAGGGAAATGCCATTGGTTCTGTATGGGAATACTCACTTGCATGCAGGATGTCTGGGATGCAACAGAACAAAATGCAGAGGTCACCATCTAGATTGGAATTTGAGAATAAGTACACAGTTCAGAGTGTGTGTGTGGCTGTGTGTCTGTGTGTGTGTGTGTGTATGGAGGAAACCCTCAAGAGTGACATAAAAGCCTCATCCACTTAGGGCACCCCAAAGGGAGTGCCATCCTGCTGACAATAATGCTTAAATACTGCACTACCGGGGTGGTAGGAGGAGCAGAGGTAAGTCAGTGCTGGGTTGTTTTTTTGGTTTTTTTTTTGCAGGAGAAAGGGGATGGCTGTGTACCAGAGCTGCATGACTTCACATTCATGTTACAGATATATGCCAGCTTGGAAAGCCCAGATACAGAGAAAAGAAGAGAAACCAGCAGGTCGGGGAAAAGTAAGAAGAAAATAACATGCATGCAAAACCCAACAAATTAGTCAAATCTCTGCTTCTCCTTAAAAGATGGGTAGAAAGAACAAGAAGTAAACCTGTAAGAAAGAGGAAATCCCACACACTATGTTTTTATCACTTTGTCTCACAAGTAATAGCTTTCTGATTTATGTTTCTTTAAAATAGATGCAAGTCCTAAATAGCATCTACTTGCCAGGAATCCGTGGCTGAGACTGAGTTGGTTCATAGCCGATTCCTTTTTGGGCTAATAATATGCACAACCAAGAACAGGTGCAGGCTCCTATCCTCATTTTCCCTTCTCCATCTTCATCCCAGCCACATAGCATCTACTTGCCAGGAATCCGTGGCTGAGACTGAGTTGGTTCATAGCCAATTCCTTTTTGGGCTAATAACATGCACAACCAAGAACAGTGCAGGCTCCTATCCTCATTGTCCCTTCTCCATCTTCATCCCAGCCACACACACATAAATGTTCTTCATACTCCAAGCCTCATGGCCCAGTTCCAAGCAAGGAAGTGTTATGCCCTGGTTTGCTTGGCTGGTTTAGGGGAAGGTTGTTTGATTTACTCTGTACAGTCTACGAAGAAACAACAAAATTCTCAGGAGGTTCAATGACAAACTTTTACTTGCAAACTTTAGAACATAGAGGTAGAGCAAGCCACTTGTAGCCATTTTGGTTAAAAAAGCAACAATCTAAATGCATAAAAATAACACCTAAGAAAATGTATAATGGAAAGGAAAGAAAGAGAAAGAAAGGATAAGAGTAGAAAGGTACATAATCACCACCCTTGGATTCAGTGATGAGACTTGATTGTTGCAATTTCCATTGGTTGAAGAGATGGGCACAGTCTTAATCTAGGGGTGGGGAAGCCCACAAAACACAAAGTTCAATGGGTTAATATAGGCTCAGGTTCCAAGTGGGAATGTCCAGGTTCCTCCCCTGGGGTGGGGAGTTTTACACTGTCTGATGTAACACACAGGGGATCACAGAGCACTTCCACAGTCCTTGATGATTTACAACAACTTTTAAGATGTTACAACTGCCTCTCACATCAGTAGTTGAGCCAACTGTGGCTCATCAGAAGGGACAAATACCTTGAGGACTACATGTGAATGTTGATACTTCTCAGGGAGTTTTCACACTTGAGCCAATTGTATTTGTATATTGCCATGACAAAAAGAATACATGCTAAAATCCCACCTCACAGGATCTGCTTACTCTCAGCCTCTTCCCTTATCTAGCTCAAACCCCAGCTTGTAGCATCCTGTGGTGGTTGCTCAACCAGTTCTGCACCTGGGCTGCGACCTTGCACATCATCAGCAAATCAACGCTGCTTTTGCAAATGGTTGCATGTTTGAGCCATTAACCATTAACTTTCTAGTCTCACATGAAGGCTATAACCAGTTCTATTTCATATACTAACTGTGAGTGCTCTGAGAAAGCTCTAAGTGTTGAGGGGACCCTGGTATAATTAAACTTCTCTTTTACACAATGGCAGGCCTCTTTGCAACCATAATAACAAGGATACATTTTCTCTCCAAAACAAGACAAAGTCAAAAATTAGTCACAAATTTATGGAGTGAGAACTAGCTCCTCTTGTGATTTATATCCTACACCAAACAAACAATACCTCTTCTGGACTGAAACAATGCTCCATACAGATTGTATTTTCCAGGTCACAGGGTTTCATTTAACTCCTTCCCACTTATTTTAAAGATGAACTTTGCTCTTTTGAGTACATCAAAACAGCCAGGGCACTGCTGCCCTACAACCACCTCTATACTTGACTAAAGGTATTTTGGTTTCACTTCTGAGTATATTTCAGGTATCAAAGAATATCTAAGTTACACAGCTCCCCTTCTTGCTTTGCTAAATGTAGTTCACCACAGCAGTTAATGGGAAATTTCTGGCTCAGGAAGCCCCTAAAATGCTAGATTTCCAAAGGTACTGTTCTTCTCAAAGTATGCAATAGTGCCACCATCAAACAGGATACCAAGCTACACGAATTCTTGTTGAAACATTTACAGCTGTTTCATACTGCCAAAGTTCCCATGGATTTTGTCAATGTGAATAGAGAGGACTAAGATGGAAAGTTTCCCAACCAAAAGCAACGACATTCTTCTCTAGGAAGCACACTGAGCAGCCATGCTCAGCCCATTGCTTCTCATTAGCACTACAACAGCTTCTATCAGCTTACATTCATTTTTACCTCCACGGTATCCTCTACAGACTAATTTGATCCTTTTCAGTTCCTCTCATTCTCTATTGGTTTTTTTTTTCATACATCTGTGCTGATGAAACAGAGAGGACTTTCCAGACTTGAGTAAAGGCCATTATTCTATGTACAAAAGTCGTGGTTGGAAAAAGAAAACTCACACCCAACCTGGAGCAGTTTGTGTTAGGGGAAAAGCCTTTGCAGCTAGGAAAATATCCAGGTGGCAGCTATGCAATCAATATATATTATGGCCTCCGGTACCTTCCATAACTTTACTAAGGTGTTCACAGTGTTCAATTAATTCAGCACTATACTGGTGAGATATGCTGTCACTGCCTGCCTGTTATCTCTTTCTATTTAATTTTAAATGTTTCTGTAGCTCAAATGTATCTCTGAATGAAAGTCAGTGTTCCCAAAAGAATATGGCAGTAGACAGTTTCAACTTCAGCTACAAGAAGACAGCGGAGTAAGAACTGAAAGATAATACCCAGTTAAACTTTAAAGTGGGTAAGCACAGCTATGCTGAAGCTGCAGCAAATTAAGTTATTACTAAAGTGCCAGTCAGATGAATGCAACAGCACTGCCCTTCAGATCTATAATGTTCCATCAAACATCAGAAAGTGAACCTCCAAAGGGGAGGAGGAGTTGATTGTTTTGTTACATGATTTTGGTTTTCAATGTTTTGGGGTTTTTTGAAGACATATCTTTCACACATCACAAATCTAGTTATGTGTCCACACCTGCTAACAAATATATTTAGGAGACAACACCTAATTACTGCCAGTAGCTAATTTAATTGTTAAAATGGCACAGACCTTACTTCTGACACCACAACAAAGTGGCACTTACCTAAGCAAAGTTATAAGAACTTTATTATCACCTCAGTACCAGGTCTGAGCGGACAAATTCAGACTGCTTTAGATTCACCCTTAAAAACACCATTTTGTGCTTCTCTGTATCATGACAAGAGTTTGTCAATGTAACACACAAAGAAAAGTATAGTAAAGCTAAGGCAATAAACAGGTTTTTTCCTATTGTAAGGATTTTCAGGTTTAAAACAAGTGTCAAAATTATTCTGTTGTAAACTTTATAAGAAGCAGAATTTATTAAAAAATAAGATATTAAGAAATCAGCAAAGGGATTTTTGAGTTTCTGCTTTACCTTTCAGCCAAGCAGTTTATTCACAAAACATTCTTTGGGTGGTTCATCTTGCCTAAAGACTTCAGAGTGGTTTCAGAAGTATTGCTGTCCCATCAAAAGTACAGGACAGAAACCAATAGTGAATTCTCCAGAGCACAGGAGTGTGGGATTCACATTCTCTGAACATGAGAGAAGCAGTGAGAAAAGCAAAGAAGAGAATGATCAAAACAATTCTTATCTCATTTGCTGCGCCTGTGTTTGTGCACAAGTAGAATGCATTATAAAAAATTGTTTACCTGAAGCAATTTGGTAATTAGATTATGGTGTGAGTGTTTTGTTCTCTTAACCAATCTGCAAGCTGTGTCCTGATGGTCAGTCAGGAGACAGTCACAAGATTTTGTACAGTTAAGTACTTGTACAGTTTCAGTTTAAATGTAGTGCAATATAATGTAAAATAGTATAAAATAATATAGTATAATAAAGTAATTAATTAACCTTCTAATATCATAGAGTTCTCCTCATCACTCCTCCTGCCAGCTGGGCAAAATTTCACCGATACAGGACTTGATGGCGGAACTAAGAATACAAGCCCACAGCTGTGACATTAAACTTAAAATAAAGACATCATTCTAAACGTGTGGATAAAAATAATGTCCTACTGTTGAACAACAGTTCATAAGCAGAAACACATCATAATTACTGCTTTAGAGACTTTACAGTGCCAGCATCTGTGACAAAATCCCCTGAAACAGCATATTAATGGATATAACAGGATTTGAAGTGCATATGTACCAAGTTTCTTGCAGAAGCTGATTAGCAAAATTTCAATATGGAAGGGATGTATTGATCAAATCAGGCATTCTGTGATTTATGAATTTATGCAAGGAACATTCTGTCCTAGCAAGAGCAGGCAGCATTGTGTAGAGCAGTGAACTCAGTCTAAGCCAGGTCCCTGGAGAGGAGCCTTCTCACTGCACAACATGAAGTGTGAAAAGAAATTTAAGACAAAGAAGCAAGCCAAAACCATTGGGTCTGCAGTCAGAACAGTTTGCTGTTCCATTTGAAGCCAGACAATTAACCATTCATCTTCTAACTGTAAGCAACATGAAAAAAAAGGAAAAAAAAAAAGAATGGAGAGTTTATTTGCATCTAACAGCTTCCTGTGTTGTTGGGGAAACCTAAGGTAGCAGCTGTCAGCAGAGCTAATGTATGAGGAAGAAACTGGAGTTTCTTTCAAATGTTTCACTTTTCTGTAATGTTGTTTTCAATCACCTAGCTCATGTATAACCCTTTCCCTAGTAGTATTCAGTATCTGGACAGAAAATTAAGAGAGAGAACATTCCTTTCCAAGTTCAAAGTCCTTGCATAGGGTTGACTGGCAGCACTCCCTGAACTTATCATCCAACAGGAGTAATGAGTTCTCATACTTGGGACATAAATTTTCTACCAAACTGAAAAGACAGCTTTAGGGAAAGACTCCAAGAATTAGGGGGTAGCCTCCCTTCCCAGCCACAAGGCAGTACTTCAGCAAACAGAAAGAAGAGCACAAGGCACCTTATAACCAGTCTATTCCTACTCCTGACAGTAGGTATGTAGTGAGCTTCTGTCTTGAGGAGCTTTCAGTCAAGTTCAGCTCTGTATCCCAGACTCACAAATAGACTGGGCCCATAAAGAACATTTTCAGAAGGGTGAGATGACAGTAAATTCTTCTAGATCTTGTTGCCTCTTCCATCAGGTTTCTCTCTGCTCAAGAGAGATGGTGATGCTATCTTTATTCCTTCACACAAAAATGGGAAAAAAGCACAAAGAATGGAATTGATCTGTACTGCAGCACTCTCACCTGCACTTTGCTTCCACAGCCACTCCTACTTCATCTCTTTCAACAGCTCCACCTCCAAAGCTTCATACAGGAAATAAAAATATGGCACATCACTACAGGTATCTGCAGGAATATATCTTCACATGTAGAATCCAAAAAACTTTCCTGCAAATCATAGAGGGCATATAGAGGGCATATATTCACTGCTTCTACCAGCTGCACATGTTCTAGAGATTCGTCCACTCTTGTTTTATATTTATGTCAAGCACCGCGGGTGCTGTTAGCTGTCTTGAGAAATTGTTTCTTATGCTGGTTTTGGTTCAGATAGTTTCTCCTCACACCACCCCACCAGCGAGGAGTCTGGGCATGCGGAAGGAGTTAGCCACAGCTAGGACAGCTGACCTCAACTGATCAAAGGGACATCAGATATTGTATGGTATCATGTTCAGCATATAAAGGGGGAGGGAGAAAAAGCAAGGAGGGGATGTTCAGAATTATGGTATTTGTCTTCCAAAGTAATCATTACACTTGATAGAGCTCTGCTTTCCTGGAGAGGACGAACACCTGCCTGACCACAGGAAGTGGTGAATTCATTCTTTGTTCTGCTTTCCTTATGTGCATGGCTTTTTCCTGACCTATTAAACTGTCTTTATCACAGCCCATGAGTTTTCTCGCTTTTACTCTTCTGATTCTCATCCTTTCTCCCCTCATCTTGTTATGGGGAATGAGGGAGCATATGGATAGTGCCTCATTGCCAGCCGGGTTAAGCCATAACATTTTTCCATCTCTGGTCCAAGATTTTTCTTTAGTTCCAGTATCCCTCCAAAGACTTGGCAAAAAAAAATATCAGATGCTACTGGGGGCTTAAACATTCAGTCTGTTTTCAGATTGAATGCACTTTCTTTCTCCAGGCCATTGATAAGTTCTTAGACTTCTCACTTGGACATACTGAGTTTCTTGATCTGGAGAAGGAAGTGTTATATCTACACAGAGACAGGAGGGAGAAATAGTAGCAGCCATCCAGGAAAGCAATCATGTAAGGCAATTTATTGATCTGAAAATGTTCTGAGGAATATCCCTCGCCCCTGTTCACACAGCAGTATTATTGTTACAGTAACATATAATACCATTTCTGCATCCAGCCAAGTGTGCTCTGCTCAGGTTCAGCCACCTGGTCTTGCCAACAAAAACTATTAAGGGAAACACTGCATGTCAGTACTACTCTTCTGGAGAAATGCTCAACAATACTCCTCTGTTTTGCCCTCCATTTACTGAATTACAGACTCCATGCCCAAAATGACAGCCTTTACCCATCAGGAGCCTTTCTGAGCCGCAACAAAAAGCTTTACTGACCGTGAGCTGCTATACAAAGATATGTGAATCATTAACACAAGCAAGCCTCCAGCTTCACCATTCATCACTAGCTGGCTTGACACCTGCTTTCTGGTGACAGCCTTCACTGGAGAAAGTTTGCAGCTGGCCCAGCTCTTACTGAGCTTCCTCATACCCACCAACTATCTTCACTCTCCATTTGTCAATTGTGATAATTTCTATTCAATCTGATACATATTATAAGAATATAAACAAATGCCTCTGGCTGTATCATAGCTGCAATCACTTCCCTTTATAGCCATCATTTATTACAGGTGGACAGGTGGCCGTCCGGTGGAATGCCGAAGAGGCTATCTTCTGGACAATCATGAGGAAACACAGCCACATTTACATTCCTCCCAAGCAGACACAGAGGTGTGTGATTTCTGAAAAAAACTTCACTATGCTCCAAAATTTCTTCCTTTCCCAGCCATGTAAGTCACAGAAACAAATCTGAATGTTACAAGCCTAGCCCATGAATGAACACCAGATTTTAAACTTAAACTTATTAACATTTTTGAAAATAAGGGAGGGGTCTGGGGAAGCTTTGTCTCCAGTTGCTTCATATATGTCTTACACTTTCAATACAGGATACATGCTTTTCTTAATACTGGCCATTTGACTTCTCAAAAGTATTGAAAATACTGAGATGGTAGCAGCTTTGTTGTTCAATTGGCATTTGAAAGAAAGCTTTTTATGTACTACTCCTAGGCACATGTAGTGGTTCTTTTCAAAAAGACCTTGAGATTCATATATTGGAATAATTTCACATTGCTTGAAAAGACTGGCAGCTATAAACCAGATCTATGTCAGGCTACTTCACAACACAGGCAGCAAGTCAGGACAGAAAGTCAGGACAGTATTGCAGTAACAGCACTTAGAGAATACAGAATATAATTAACATATTTGTCAAAGTCTAGAACAACGACATTTAACATCAGCTTGTGCATCAACACAAAAGGACCTCCGATTTAAACTGCTCCTGAAACACTGCAATTTTACAAGCACAGCATAGTAGGAGACCAGTATGGCTTAGGTAATCACAGGCTGAGCAAGTCCCTACCACCAGTTCTGATAGCAGGACCTGTGCTACCTGATACTTGTCAAATCCTTAGAGAGTGGAGAACCGGGATTTTGCACAGAGTGCTGCAAGGACAGAGCAAGGAATATTGAAGTGGAAGAGTTGCTGTAGGACCTTGTCATAGCTTTTAATATTACTAACTATGCATCATTCTCAAAACTACAGCTTATATTGATTGTCATAACAAAACGTGCACTGTGAAGTTCATAAGAGCAGACAGACTAAAGGTCCATCACACCAAATATCCTGTCTAAACAGCTGGTGCCAGGTGTTTGGGAAAGTGTCCACCTAGTTTTCCAGTACCCAGTCCTTTAGGGAATTAATAAAGCCAAAGGCTGTATTAAAACCATTCCATTTATTACCCATCAATGGATTTCAATACCCAATATAATTTATATTCTTGGTCACCTACAACATCCAGTGAGAATAAATTCTACTGCTAAATTCAACTTGATACTTCAGAGTGCTTCCTTCTTCTCATCTTCACATACCCAGTGAAACCTAGAGTTACTCACTAGTCTGTACACCCTTCCCATCATGCACACTCCATTGCCATCCTCCCAAGAAGTACAGATGAGAGTATGCTTATGACTACCAAGCACAGCAAAGTTATTATTTAGTGATTCCCCAGGCCATCAGCAGTGCAGCCAAATTCTGAGGCACGAATAAAAGCACCAGACTTCAGACGTCAATGTCTAGTGACTCTCTCTGCAGACCTGAGCAAAAGCCTTTGCCTTCTTCTACCTTTACTCTCCTTCCTTCAAGTTAGACATAACACTTTCTTATTTTAGGAGCAGGATCTGAAAATGCACTGTAAATGCCTGCAAAGCACTTTATGAATATGAATAAAGGTAGCTATAAATATATTAAACATAACTCCCAAATTTCCCCATTGTATCCTGTGAAAGGCTATTCTGAGAAGAGCTGTGTACACCTGCAAGACATTCCCTTGGAAAGAGAGAATAAATACAGCAAACACCTCTGCTACTTCAGGATATGTCCTGGAAATGGAATGAAGCTGTCTTAGAGCAGAGCTTCCCATAAACACATGGAACATGACTTTCAGCATCACAGACAGCTTTGAAGGCATTGTAATAATATTTCTGCATTAACAGCATAGCCGTTCTCAACATTTTGGGATGATCCTGTGAAACAAGCTTCTAGGATAAGTATGAAGCATGAACAGGTACCATCTGTGATCATGTCACCCAGCTGAGAATCACTGCTGCCAGCATGCTCAGGGGAGCCTAACTGCACATCAGTGCTCACTGCTGAAGTGACTTCTGAAGAATAAGGAGAGGCAGAAAGCACAGTCTGTCCCAACATCCTGAGCCACAGAACAAGCTCCAGCCTTGGTGCACACACAGCACTGCTGAAGATATTTTTTCATGGGCTTATGATGTTGGTGTCCATTCAGTTTCAACCACCAGCCAACCTGGGATATGTTAAGGAAAATTACAGCACATAAATAATAATGTCAGTCTACATCACCCTGAGGAAACAATTCACTGAGTGCTACATCAGAGCCAGTAGAGGTATTTACTTTTACATAAAACCCATGCAGGCCCCTGAGATCACAACCTCTTCTGGTAATTCTGTCCACAGGTCACCTCATGTTTAGTACTGTCACACCATTTTTCTGTCATACCACACCCAAAAAAAAGCAAGCTGAGCAGAGCCATGTACCATCTCTTCTAATTCCACCTTCGCAGCTCCTTTCTTCCTTCAGAACTGGAACATTCAGCAGTACCACCCCAAGTTCTCTTTGGCACCAATTTAATGAGTCTGTTATCCACAAATTTGCTTAGTACCTCTTTAAACATCCTAGTGCTCTCAGGTGCCACAGCCTCCAGCAGCCAAGCACAGAAGTTTATCTGCCTTAAACCAACCTCCTGTCAGGATTGTGGAGCTCTGCCTTGTTTTAGTACAGTAGAATTTAGCACATTTTCCATTTTCCCTATGTATTATCTTATTTCAAAAAGGCACCTTTTGAAAGCACTCCTGCAGAGCTTTTTCCAGAGGCTACAAAATATTTGCCACCTTTGCTGTGAAAGGTGTCTGTCTCTGGATTGTACTTTTTACCACAGGGGCCCTAAAAATAGAATCAGGTACAGCCAAGAGGAAGAAATTAGCCTACTCCATTCCAGTAGGCTCATTTGCCAGCCTCTCAGCTGCTGTCCTCAGCCCTTGCCCTGCAAGAAGGAGCTGAATTCCTTTCCCTAAAGGAAAAAGCTGGGACAGTGAAGTCAAGTGACTTGACTGCACTGAAGAGGGACTTGTGTCTTTAGACAGGGATTTTCAGTTTAATGGTTAGACCAATAGATGAGACTGTCCTCTCTGCAGAGGGCTCTATCTATGACCCAAAAACACTCTAGTTTCTTACAAGAAGAATTAGGTTAGAAAGATTCAGTGATTGGGACTGAAGATGTAGACATTTGTACGCCAGAGATAAAGGCACTGCTCATGCCACCTTTACGGTGGTAGATTGCTGAGGCCATCTTGCTACAAAGAACTGGAATCCAAAGGCTAGTTTGCAGCAAACTGGGGAGAAATTACTGTGGGTTTGGCCCTGGCAGTAATATGTCTGGATACTATACAAGCAATTTCACTATTAAACTAAAGGGTAGGATTCTTCTTTTCCTGCAGACCTTCCAAATAAGGAGGCTTTGGCTCTCAATGTAGGCAGGGACCAGTGGCACTGCAGAGAGAGATGCACATGGATCATGGGGTCAGTGTACTGCCTGTTGTGTACAGTGCATGGAAGGATCTCTAAACAGGGACACACTAAATCTAGATTGATTGTAAAGTGCTGGGGAAGCCTTTGGTAAAGACACCTGCAACATGGCCGATGCTCCACTGGCTCTTTAACAAAGCACTGCCCCAGAGCACCTTAGTCCCAGTTTGAATTTGGACTTTGCAGGCAGGAAACTGAGCCAGGATCAGACCCTCTTTTGGGGCAGTGACAACAGGGAATACACAACTGTAATTAACCTAACTACTGAAAGGAACCTAACTGTAATTAACCCCAACATAACACTGAACAGAAATTAGTGCTGGTAGTTGATAAACAGTGAGTGGAGTTAACAGGCAGTGATGTGTAGACTCCACTGATGTCTCTGTGTCTCCCTGGGATTCCTGTCACAAGCAGCAGTGAAGCATTTTCTCACCTCCCCCCTTTTTCCCACATGACAGTTTTCCAAGCAGCTCAACTGTGTGCATGACTATACACTGTCTGCCTCCATGGTGCTCCCCAGCTCACAGAATGGGAAAGACAGGGATCCAGGAAAGGCAGGACCACGGGCCAGAAAAGGGAGTCCCTACCAAAACAATCCAGCCGAAATGCTCACAGATCAGGCAGGCTCACAACAGCACCTTGGAAAGGTCACTGTTTTGATTGACCGGTTCATTGTCAAATTCCCTCATTACTCATTGCCCATCCAAGCTGGCTTCCTGTGATACATCTATTTCTACCACAGTGCAGGACAAAGCAGTCTAACTGCCTGAGAACTGCTTTGTTGAAACAGAGTAAATAGTAGTAGTCATCCATTTCCCCAATTTGTACAGCTGTTTGATTTCCCCCTCAAGGGTTATGTATCTGTCCCTTCCAGATGTATTTTTTCCCCCCTGATAAAGCACAGTAAGAATTCATGTACTATATACTATGACAATTATTATTTTATACACTGACAAATGAAAGTTCTTGCAAGCTTTCCTCCAAATTAATTACCTTTGACATAATTACAATTTTGGGGAAAGTTTCTGCTTCCTGTAGAAACTTCATACACTTTATTTGAAAAAATCTGCCACAGTGCTCTGTAGTGGTGACCTAAGACCTCACAAAAGCTTCTTAGTGGAGCAGTAAAGGTGCATCAAAGGAGACAGAGTCCACCAAAAAAGTGCAGCCTAATGAGAAGAACAGCAAGAGAACCACATGAGCTGTGATTCCCAGAAAGGAAAATTTAGCAGTTCAGCTCTACATAACTAGTTAAAATTTATTTCATTTTGTGTGAAAAATTAAACTCTTCCCTCACACTACCACTACAGATAAACAGCCTGTTTTTGCAAACAACTTATCCTGCTGCCTAGCTCTGAAATTCTTCTATTTCTGCAGTAGTCTGTGACAGAGGTGACCAGAGTAGAACACAATACTCTTTTGGTCTGAGGCAATGTTTTTTTTGCAGAGCTGAAAATTTGGATGTGCAATGCCCAAGTTCATAAAACAGAAGAGCAAAATTGGGAAAATATTTAGCTCTCCCCATGAAAAAATAAGTCTCACTTAGGAGAGTCCAGGAACTGAAGGTCAAAAAAGACAAGCTCTGACAATAATTTGGTACACAGTTTGACATCACATTGCAGATTCATCCACAAGTCCACAAACTCTCTTATTTGCAGGCATTTTTCCCACTGGGGAAAAGATACTGGATGAGAATATACATATATACCTATTTTTCACATGTTTAAATGCAATGTGTTTCACTTTGAACAGGCCACCTGGATTAAATAGAAGTTAATTAAAACAATCACTCATTTTTTAGTGTTTTAAACCAAAGACTAGGTAAAGGAGGGGTAAAACAGGACTTTTTATTACTCTTAGATGGTGCTAAGAGGACCCATAAATACATATCTTCTTCCTGTGATCCCATTCATCTTGCTGCCTTTCCTACTCCTCTTTGCCAACAATCAGATCCCAGTAAACAACCTCAAGTGAAATTTGCAACTGTCAGATAAACATTAAAAATGCTTCTCTTGTCCTTTCCCATTGATAGTCCCATTAATATTGTAATAGAACAAAAAGTTATGAAAATGAACGCATGCTGGGTTTGGAAGTGAATTATGCAGACAGCAGCTGTGAAATATATACACTTGAATATGCATAGACAAAGAGATACAGTGCACCCACAAAGAAGCATGTATACACTTACATATAGTATTTTATGATACAGCACATGGTTCTAACCTTGTGCTACTGTACACTGTGCAGAAACTCCACTGACTTTCATCTGGTGTAAATTCAACACAAAAAAGTCAGGATTAACTAGGTTTATTTAGGTGAAAAGTATCCTATTTATAGAATTTTTCCGTGCTCTTTTTTTTCAATCTTTATTTGTAGTCAGAGTCCAACAGTACAATCTGCTTTTGCCTATTTAGTACTTTTTCTCAGTATGCAAATCTCTGGTTGTATGTCTACTGTAATTTTAAAAAAAATCTCTACATCAAACTATAATGATGGAGTGTGAAAAAAAATCCTGACCTTTAAAGTCAAGCTTTTTTTTTCAAACTTGCCCTTTAGACACTTATTAATTCAAATAGCATCCATGAGGAGTCTCAAAAAAGGAGCATTTCAGTCCTTCCAATACCACAATAAAAATATTGTACCTGATGTACCTGTCCATCTGAACCTTCACTGAGATCATTGACTGTTTTGCTAAATGGAAGACTTCAAGTGTCAGTTGGTTTCCAAAATAATCTCCTAAATGTCTTAAAACATCACAAGGTCCTGTTGAATGTTACATATACAGATACATATACACATCCATATACAAGTATTTATGGTATTTTCCTGTCAGGCTTTACATTTTCTGAGCCATTAATATTCTACTGTTTCAAGCTTTTCTGAAGAGATAAAAGCTTTGCAGGCTTTAATAAAGTAAGAATTCTTCAAGGGAAAGCAGGATTTCAGAGACTGGAGTTTTAGAAATACTCCCAGGTAGAGAGGAAGCTGTGATGGGTCAGTAACCATGAAAAAAAGACTCCACAGAGACAAAGCCTGCCTGAGAGGCTTTCCCTGCTTGAACAAGACCTTAGCTCTCGGAACAAAAACATGCTGCCAGTTATATTGTTCTAATTCCCAATTTAGTGAAATTTTGCTGGGTCATTTCATAATGTCAGGCTGCATTCAGATGCTTCCAGTCATCTCTTTCTGAAGTCCCTTAACGGTACATACCCAGCACTCTCTCTCTTCTGAACCTCGTGCTTTTGAAATACAAGTCCTACAGGCTTATATCTCTATATGCAAGTCAAAGGATACTAAACTGGGAATACCAACTGGACCTTTCTAACTCGTGGTTCTCCACTGTTCAGCACACCTGCCATTTTGCACAGGAATCATTCCTTAGTTGAATTATGCTTATATTAAGCAAAGATTAAACAAAATAACAACAAATAGAATGTTAATTTTATAGTGTTTCCTACCTTCATATAAACAGACAGTCAACATTTCTGAGTTGCCAACAATCTTGAAATGTGGTATATTTTTTACCTGTTCTGGAATAGCATACATAAAGCAAAATTTATTTTTGATGCTCTCATCAAAGTCACAAAAAAGGTCAGTCAGTCTTTAGTCTATCAGATTTCAACTTTTCTAGTGCCTTTTGAACAAAAATGTGTCACATTCATACACTTTGAAGTACTGATTATGGAAAAATTCCACTTTAGATTTCTGCAATTGTACTGAGAGATCACCAGAAAATAATCAATTTCTGGAATAAATATTAAATTTTTTTCTGAGTAGCAGTCAGGTTAGGTATTAGCAGTTCAGCTGGATGAAATTACAAACTCATATGAGATTGTCTATGTTGCAAACTTTAAAGCAGCTAGGAGCAAGGACTGTCCCACAGATGCACAATCTGGATACTCAAGAGGTACTGTGTGTCCTTCCACAGACAGTATATTCCACCAATTTAACATAAATACAATGACTACAATTGGTTGCACTGAAAGTGTATTTTCCCAAACACTTCACAGGAAATGGTCACCACGTTCCTGGTGTTTTGCTTTGTAATTTATTGCCCTATAATCTTTGGGCTGACAGTGCACCACACTTCAGACTAGAACCTGGTCATACAAACTTTACTGGCTGCCTTTCATAAGTCACCTATGGGTACCACATTTCAACAGCAACACTTGCTGGAAGAGCATATACAAAGATGTCAACTTTGTTAAAATATTTTTGGTAACAGCTGGTTGACAAAGCAACTTTTTTTCTTCCAATTTTTTTTAGTCAGATTTGTGACAAATTGTACAAAGTCCTTATTTGTGTTTATTAATTTAGGGTTTGCATAACAGATTTTGTTCCTGTATGGTTACGTCTCTAAATTTTGCATAACTTGTTACCTTTCTCACAAAAATATTACTATTGGAATGTCACTATTGTCATGGAAATGTCTTTTCTGGTAAGGAAAAAGGCTAACTGCTTGCTCTGGTGTCTCGCACAGCTACCCCACACTTCACTACCAAGTGACTCCAGCTCCAAAATTACCTTCTGTTCAAACGTTGACTGAAGCAGGTCAGCTGAAGTGTCATGGAAAGCCCTTTCCTTTCTGACTTGCCCTCACGCTGCTATTTGCACAATGGCAGCATGGCTATGAAGAGTTCTGCTCCCCAAATGGGATTCTGCCCCTATACAGTGTTGCTGCAAATAGGAAAGAGACAAATTAGGAGCAGTCTGGACATGCCTGGGAATAATAACTGTGAGAGCCTGCCATTGAGGTCTTGGATAAGCAAAGGATTCCCCATGCCTTTGTGAAGATGGAAATGCAGCCCACAGCACCAACAAAGTTCACCCTCTGGATCTGACACTGTGCTCGGGGTTTGTGTTTCCTCGAGCCTCAGGGAAACAAGCATGACAGAGCAGAGACAGAGTGTAGGGCAGAGCTAGAAACCTTCTCCCACTTACCAAAGCCTCATCAGAGAGCAGGCACCAAGGAAAAATAAGCACTAAGGTGATCCATGTATTAACTTCCTACCCTCCAGGGTCAGCATTTCTTAAATCATACAGGACATTACATTCTCTGCATAGTCTCCAGACATTTAGCAATAGATGGCAAAGGAAGCTAAAGCTCTAATAGGCTGAAGTGTCAAAGAGAGCTTTTTATTTAAAGAACTAGAGAAAAGAAAAGAAAATGGATATTTTAACTTTTATCTTGGAGTTAGTTAATATTCACACTTAACTGCTGAACTGGCTAAATTCTTTTCTTTTCTTAAGGACCTTTATAAATTTCATCATTAATAAAATCAGACATTCAATTAGCAGGGAATTTCTGATTGCTAACTGAGATTTCCCCCCCAACAGTTTCTCTTTTTCACTCTTTCCAGTCTCTCTTTCTATTTTCCCTTCCTACCAAAGTCCCCCCTTCCCTGAAAAACCAGGGGAAAGTGAAAACTGACTCCATTAACCTCTGTCATTACCTAAATCCATCTCTTAATTAATATGAGTTAATATGATTAATCAAAATAATGAGACAAACCTATTAAATTAGGGTGTTTAAATTACAAATGGAAGTGGTAAAGGCAAAGGGGCTGATAACGAATAGCTGCAGTCAGAGATGGGGCTAGCTCTTGAAATGATATGTGACAAACAACAGAGAGAATCAAGAATGAGGGGAATCAGCAAGATTCATGTGAGAAAAATATTCTACATGCATACCTGTTTGAACTACAGTCCTGAAATCTGTTTAACTCCCTTGTTATAAGCCACAAATTAAAGTAAAAATAATGTCTCTGTCATTGGTCACCGTAACAACAAAAGTGATATTAATTTTGGGAGGTGATTCTATCTGGAGTGTGAAGTCTTCCCTGCAATCCATTTGCAGTTTCTCTATCAGTCAAAACCATCAGTAAAGGAAATAAATGTGGCACAGGACTGATGCAGAGAGGAAAGTGCACTACAAACTACTGCCGAAACAGTTCGACATCATAATTAACATGAGTGTCCTGACCTTTGATTCCAAATAAATTTGGGGCCTGTTAGTCAGGCCTCCCTCTGGATTAGGGCTTCTGCATGTTACCAGACACTAATAAGGTACTTCATTTCTTCATAGGATTCTGGCTATGAAATGGTGCTAACACATCACAGGCAAAGGCTCTGATTTTGAAGACAAAGGTTTAAAACACTCTGCACCAAAGCCTCATTAAAGGCCATTCAGACAGGCTGTTGCTGACTAGTGACTTTATATTTCATCACACTTTATCTGATGACCTGCAAACAACTGACACAAACACCTCTGATTTAGGAATGTCTTTGCTAAGAGGAAATATTTACAGAAAATCCAGCTTCAATTTACACTGTTAGTTTCAAACTTCTCTAAGTGTGTAGGCCCAGCTATGAATCTTGTTCACTTTCACAGGAGAGCAAGAGGGCAGAGGGGAAATGGAAAACGTCAAGATTTCTCACTAGAAGCACTGGCAAAATAAAAAAGGTTGAATACAGATGCTATGATCAATTCCCATCCCCTTTGTTTCCTCAGAACAACAACTTCAATGTCAAATTTTCAGACTTATAAAACCCTCCACTCCTTTGTGCTCAACCTGGAGAACAGAGAAAAGAGATCTTAAAGTTCAGCTTACACTTTAGAACTATACTCTCTCTGATTCCTCCACCAGCAATCAAAAACTCTGCAATTGAAATGTTTAATCATTATATGAACAGTGAACAAGCCACAGAAAGATCCAGGCCTGCCTTCTATAAACCTCCTAGCTTTCCAAGTCGCCCTAGCAGAGACAGTAGTTGGTCAGGAAACTTGGCAAAAGCTTGCCATACACACAGGCGTTTCTGTCAGAGAAAACAAAACATTTTCAGAGCCACTTTTACTCCTCTGGACTTACTACTTCTAGAAGTTCAAGAGGACCCTCTGCATCCATTTCTTTAGGGTCTTTGATTGCAAGCCACTGGAGTAGATTCTAATTATCTAATGGTCTGTTCAACTCCTGACTTCTTTGCCAAGACTACTGTCAAGGGGGCTGGTCAATGCCAGCCGTGACTCCGATCCAGATGTCCACAGGCAATAGACTGAGCCTGTCTCATTCCAAAGGCCAAGCAGTTATTAGAGAATGCTTTACAAGCAGCAGTGGAGCTGGATGAAAACCAGTGCTGTAGAAGTGACCTTGCACTTACATGATGACATACCAAGGGTCTGGAGAGAACACATCCTTCCAGTTACAAGCAAGCACAACAATAATTCTAGGAAGGGTAAGGTGCTGAATTAAAGACCTACTCATGACAGCACTGATTAGTAGCCCCAGTCCAAATGGGCACAAAGAAGAAGCAGCCATGAATCTCAAATCAACAGTCCTAGGAACTGCTCCAAAACAGCACTGAAAACAGGAAAAGTAGAGCAAATGTAATGGTAGGATTTGTTTCCATACAGACTAAAATCCCAAAGTTCATATCTACACATAAAAGCACCACACATCAAAACACAGCTCCATTTTTTATTGGGAGTATGGTATTTTGCAGGCATAGACTGCATAGAGAATTATTTAAACCTCCCAATCTTCCCTATGATTCCAAATAAAGTTTGTTCATTCACCACATGCTGCAGCCCAAACACAAAAGACAGTTGCAAGAACTCAAAAGAGAGGCGTGGGTTAAGCAGTTTCCTCAAGTCTGTCCATGCTTGGGCATCTAATTATCTCTCTTAACATCTCCCTTTCCACCTACACGCCAGCATCTCATCCACAGAACTGCTTATGGGCTGTGGAGTTCTTTTCCTTGTGTCTTTGGTGTAACTAATTTTGTTGGAAGATACTCAGTTTGTTGAATTTACACGTTTTGCAGGAATTCACTGACTTGAGGAAACGTTAGCTAAAGAAGGCTCCCTAAATTTGCATTGGGCAGCACAGAAGCCTGCAGGTAGAAAGAGACCTACAAGGAATTTGGACTTGAGTTCCTGGTCTACTTTTCTGGACCTGAAACTTGACTTTAGCTCCTCCCCAGCACAGCTAGGTACTGTGAATGGTGTAACTTCTCCTTCTGAGAACAGTCTCTCCTGTTGGAACTTTTTCATTCTGTGTGAATTAGTAAGTCCTTCTTTGGCAAGAGCTCAGTCCTACAGCTGCTACAGTCCTACAGCTGCACTAGCCTGTGCAAAAGTCCAGCTCAGATTTGCTGCAGTAAATATTTGCAGTATCCCACATAAGAATCCTGACCAGCTCCATACTGTCTATCCTACAAGCCAAATATTTTTCTCTTCCTCTGACAAAGCTTTACAGAATGCTAATTTAACCACACGAGGAACAGGGGGAAAAAACCTCACAAAATAAGTCATTGGATTTGAGAACATGAAACATATCTGAGAAAAAGTCTTGGTCCACAGAGACACTGGCAGGCTTTGCTCTGTGCCACAGACACATTGCGTTCCTTGCCACCTGCAAAGTTGCTCTAGGCAGGTTCATTAGCAAACAACAAGAAAAGCTGCCATTTCTTCCAGCCAAATTAAGATAAAAGAAGGGGGCCAATGGAAGTAGAATGATCTGAGAGAGGCTTAAACATTAATGCTATTCAATCAGTGGTAGTGCCATTACAGAGAATGAAGGCAAGGGTAAAGGGCACACAGCTGTTGCAAGGGTCACTAACCCTGGCCACAACCACGGTGGGAACACAGGGGTACTGCCAGGAGCACAGCACCAGTATTTACACCAGGATCAGCTGTCACCTGAGCTCAGCAAATCCAACTCCACTGGAAGCACAAAACATGGAGAGAACACATGCCTGTGTCCATTACAAGAAAGAAACAGGAGGGTGTTGCAGTTCTTTCATGAGACAGACACATAAGCCTCTGGATTTTCAAAACTGCAGCTTTGGCTGCAAATGATTTTTCTTATTCTCCTGAAACCTTCTAATAAAAAAAAAATATTAGAAAGACCTCCTATCAGCCTCCTCATATGGTTTTTTCTGCTTTCTCTATCACATATGGTCATGTGCCTGTTCCCATTTTTGCTTATTAATTTTTGCCGAAGGCCTCTGAGTATTTCCAACATTACCCCTCCCCTGGATCTGCAGCCTCATTGGTGCAAAGAAAGGGGACACAACACAGCATTTTCTTACTTCAACCTACTGGAACTTCCTTAGTACCCTTTTAGTTTTCCACAGCTCCCCACATTGACTCCTACCAGTAGAGAAAGCCAGAAATAACCTACCTGAACTTTAGGTTGAGGAAGAGGGAAATAGAGCAGAACCAAACAAAGTCTTCAGAACAGTCAGGAGCTCTAGGTGTAGGTGAAGGGGCCCACAAACAAGACTGGAACACAGCAGGCTGCCTGACTGAGCAAGATGACTGAAGGCAGCAGGTTGGAAATGTAGCCTAAGCTGTTAGCAACAGAAGGCTTTTACTCGTGGCTAGAAACACACTTGTGGCTTGGGAGCACAAGATGGAAGAACGATGGATTTTTGCAAGTTATATACAGAGTGTGTGTATATGTACATAATACATATACATATATACATTTATACATGTATATATATATGTACATATGTACATAATATATATACATAATACATTACCTGATCACGTGGTTTATTCTTTTTGGATATGTGAAACACTGCAGGGCTCCTATGACCTCATATGATGCAAAGACAAAGATGATGCTTAGCCAACAGGAAACTTTAGCACTGTGCTCACTTCATGGATTCATGCTTAAGGGAGTGAAGTCCATGTGGATGCTCTCCTGCATATTTCAGACCACAAAATGACACTTTGATCTGAATGAGTTAAAATGACTTTTTTGTTAAGGCACTGGAGAGATGTTAAGGATGTGCAAAACAAAAAGCATCCTTTTAAGTCTATCCAGAATTTGTTCATTCTTCTATAAAAAGAAATGTACTTTATTTTAATATCAATTTCTCTAGCAATTTTAATAGAAACTGTTCTAGGTTCCAGATGTTGGTTCCTGTTGTCCTGAAAGGGTCCTCTGATCATGGGGGATAAAAGTGCACCCTGGCACTTTTTCTCCATTAAGGTATTTCTGCACTACCATTTTCAATGTTTTTGAAAGTAGCTGAGATCTATTTTCTCATTCCAAGCCATCTTGGTTCCTCTGCTTTGATCTCTTAAGTTTTTCTACTTTCCTTTAAAAACTACAAACTGAGGTATATGCTGCATTCTACTAGCAGCCTGTCAGTGCCATACACGGAGGTCACAGAGCACTCCCACTTCCTGATCCTGTGGTCAACTCCAAGGAATGCAATAATTTTTTTATATACAAAGCTACAGAATGGAGGACTGAAAGATACTTGCTCCCAAGTGTATTACTTTGAACATGACTGCTAATACACGTTTTGGTAGAATTACTTGCCTTGTGATGCTAATCACTTTATATTATAGCTTTTCTCATTATTTACCACCCTATCTTGTGACATTGCAAAACTTAACACTCAGCTATGGCTGATAGTTACTTCCAAATCATAGACAAACCTGTTGAATAGCACTGAACTTGATATCAGTTCTTGCCAAATCCCCTGGACACCCTCTCATTCAGTGATACTTCCCACAAATGATGCCTTTGAGCTCTCTTCACTAACCAGGTCCTAATCCATTTAACAGGCACTTTACTGATATCGTGTAATACTAAAATTTTAGCCAGACTATCACGCAGTACTAAGCCAAATGCTTTATGAAAGTATAAGTACCTCACATCTATACAATTGGCTTTAACAATCCATTCTTTGAGATTACATTATTGAGATCAAGTTTGTTTGACAAGACCTAGTTTCCATAAAACTATGTCGACTGGCATTAATTATATCCCTATTCTTTAGCAACTGACTTCCATATCAGATTTCCCATTACTCCCTTGTACTTTTTTGACTTCTGGCATACAAAGGCAGGGCATGATGCAGTCACGGCATGGCTGGGAATGGGAGAAGTGCAAGAGAAGAGATATGTGGTGATACTGTCTTTCCCAAAGGCACCACCAAACAGTACTAATAGGAAATTGCAGCCTCCCTGGCTGTATTCCATTCCGTAAACAGGGTGAATCTTCTCCAGGTGATCTTACAGTCCTTGAAACAGTAAAGAAATACCCAAATGGAACAAAAGCTAGTATCAGTAATTCAGAGATTTCCTAAGACCCACAAGTTGCTTATTTAAAAGGATTTTCTCATTTTGAATGTTGTTTAACACTCACTTTTGGTAACTGATGGACCAGAAGCGCCAATGGATCCTCACATGGTCCACAAGCACACTGTTCTTTTCAGACATAGGACAAAAGTATTTTCTGCATGTGTCAGGTTCTGCAGAGGTTAAATAAATACACAGAACTCAGCAGGATTTTTGTCTAGCATGTACAGCTTTGGAAGCCTCCTCCCACCATGAGTGAGATTATGTGATCTTCTACAAACAGAAAAGGCTGCCCATAGGAGATTTAATAGGTTTGCATTAAAAAAAATAAAGGTGAAAATCACAGAGACAGAGAATTGAAAGGGGATTTAAGCTCTGAAGCTTTATAAAACCTTTAAAGTTTTAAGCCAGCAAATGGGAGCTAATAAACTAGTATGACCTTGCAACAATCCTGTAACCTAGATCTATGCCTGGGGGCCCCCATCAGTCAGTCAGGACTTTAAACTCTGGACGAACTAAAAGGACAGTGGAGCATTTAAAAATACAGCTAAGTACTTTGGGGTGCTCTGAGAAAGATTCTACAGGATTGCAGGATATCAGGGCTCATGCACCAGACAGCAAAAAGTTTTCTGCAAGATTTATCCCCTGAATAGAAATCTATACTCTGGACTTCAATCTCTCAGCATGTTTCTCAGTTTCCTGGAGGGCCTCAAAACTATATAGACTGGTGTCATCAAGTAGCTCCTGTAGGAAGCTTGAAGCCCCAAACTGTCCTTCCCACTCCTCACTGCTGTAGTCTCTGCAGCTTTTGGCATTTACATTAAGAGATGAAGGAATTCTACTACTCTGCTGCATCTGAATACTCAGCATTTCCATGACCATCTGTTACTACACGGCTATACAGCAAGGATTTGGGAGCAAAACCTTCCATTGTGACAGAATGCAACACAGAGGGCAGTGGTGCTTGGACATGTTACAGGAAGCCACTCACAACCTTGCTTGAGCTATCAACCTCTATGCAAGCAAGTACAAGTACACACTCTCCAACACCACAACTGCTAAGCTGCTTTTGCGCTAACGTGCCAGCTATTTTTTACACTCTCCACTAGTGTCCAGGGATGTGTTTGCTCCCAGGTGCTCCCACACTCCCTCACGATCCACAGAGCAACTTACATCTGAGAAGCCAAAGAATACACTGGGCTAAAGCTGGATTTGAGCTCAGCCTGTTTGCCAACACCAGCAGGAACATCTATGTTCTGAGCTGCACCACCTGGGCAATGTCACTGGAGACAGAGCTTACAGGATTGTGACTTGTGCAGCCTGGGCACCAACACTTCACATGCAATAGAAAGACCTTTTACCAATACATTTTACATTAGTTTGTCTTCTATTCAACCTCCCTCAGATGCAAAGGCCTAATCAGTTCCCTACCACAGTTACACGTAGGACCAAACTGTAATCAAGGATTCCCTTGCCGCCTTGCCCTACATGACCACCCACCAGCACCTCCTTGTGCCCCGCCACCAAGCTAGCTGCTGGACACTAAACGGATGGCAACAGGCACACTAGAGCTTCCCTACATCAGTGTTTACCAAAACAGTGGCACTTAATGGAGGGAAGCTGTAAGACAGTGAATTTTAAAGATGTCCACTGTACTTTGCAGCATGCACTGGTTCCCAAAGTAGGCAACATTCATATGCTCTGTCACATTCAGATATCGAGCAGAATCAGGCTCTCCCAGCTGTCATCCCACAGAGCTACAGGAGTAACACGGGCCGGACTCATACCACGTATATTTCCTTGAGTCTGTACCATAATCAACCTGAAATGGTTACACAGTTGTTTCACGCCATTGGGATCCTGGACTGGTTTTCACTAAGTGTCTGCCAATCTCAGATGAAGATTGTTTAAAGACATTACTTTGAAAAGCTTTTTAAGATTTCTTGGTTACACAGTTGTTTCACGCCATTGGGATCCTGGACTGGTCTTCACTAAGTGTGTGCCAATCTCAGATTAAAAGGAATATTGTTTAAAGGCATTACTTTGAAAAGCTGTTTAAGATTTCGGAGTAATTTTTAAATGTGGCATCGAAACACGATGCAGAAGAGATTGACAGGAGGTGGTTGGTACCCTGAGAGACGGTGGTGGCTGAAGGCCGCACCCGACTACTGTGTGGGGCGAGGTGACAATCCTCCCAGGGAAGACACGCCATCCTATTCGGCTTTTCTCTGCCCAGCCGCCGGGTAACAAACGCAGGGCTGCAGCCGGAGCTCGCAGCACTCCCTTACCCTGGGCTCGACGGCTGCGACGCCGCAAGGAGCAGAGCAGGGAGCAGGGCAGAGAAAAGCCGAATAGGGCAGGGAGCAGGGCAGGGAGCAGGGCAGGGAGCAGAGCAGTGGAGCCCCGCTCTCCTGGGCCGGGAGAGCGGGGCTGCACCGGGGGCACAGGGAACCCCGGCCCTGCCCGCGGGCCGGGAGAGCGGGGCTCCAGGGAGGGCACGGGGAGCCCCGGGCCGGGAGAGCGGGGCTCCAGGGAGGGCACAGGGAGCCCCGGCCTGCCCGCGGCTCTCCCGGGGCTCCGCGGCCCGGCCGCGCCAAGCGCGGTGCGGGCAGGGAGCAGGGCAGGGAGCAGGGCAGGGAGCAGGGCAGGGAGCAGGGCAGGGAGCAGAGCAGTGGAGCCCCGCTCTCCTGGGCCGGGAGAGCGGGGCTGCACCGGGGGCACAGGGAACCCCGGCCCTGCCCGCGGGCCGGGAGAGCGGGGCTCCAGGGAGGGCACGGGGAGCCCCGGGCCGGGAGAGCGGGGCTCCAGGGAGGGCACAGGGAGCCCCGGCCCTGCCAAGCGCGGTGCTCTGGCGCCGCCCCGTGGGCAGCGGCCGAGCGGCAGGAGCGGCCCGGAGCGGAGCTCAGCTCCCTCCCGCTTCTCCTCGGCAATGAAGCACACCGCTCTAACTCTGCCCTGCTTCTAAGCAGCAGTGAAAAACGCAGTGAAGAGGGTTTGTTGTTTAGGATAAAAAGGCTTCAACAACTCTATTATGAAGGATAGTGAAAGCTCCCTGTTTTTGGCCTATCCAAAGAGCCCTCCCCTAGGAAATAGCAAAGGATGCAGACTTCTTTTCTGGGAGTAGGGAGAGAGGGGAGAACATGTTTGTGGGTCTTGTTTTTGTTGTTGGGGGTTTTTTTGTGAATGGGAGACCCTTATTCATCATAAAAAGAGCAAGAGTCACCATCCTGATTTCCCTCAAACCACACTTTAAACACGCCTATGGGGAAAAACTCAAGGGAAAGCAGTATGTAGTTGTAAATTCTGCTGACTGAATAGCTGATTGAAAAGAGGTCCAGGCATTAAATGAGAGAATTCAAAGGGAGCTGTGGGGGAAAAGAAAAATAAACCAATGTCACATACTCACCGGGGGTACTGAGCCTGAGAACAGAAAGGCTCCCTGGACCAAAGTGGAACCCAGAAGGAAGGAAGGAAGGTTCACAGTGCAAAGCAGGTCCCCCGTGTACAGGAGTGCAGACACTGCAGTGTGAAACAGAGGGACAGCCATTCATCTCCTGGGATTGTTCCACAATACTCAGGGCTAGGTCCTGCTGGCAAGGGTTTGGCAGTAGAAATTTACAAAGAGAAAAAATAAAACTAAATTCAGCTAGCCATATTGTGACAATGCAAAAAGATGGCCTGATAGGTGACAAAAAGCAAAGAATGATGCAGGCTGCATTTTAAGAAAAGCTGAACCTCTTTTTGAATGAACAAGATTAATCTTAGCATAGCTGAAGAGGCACTGGAATGGTCAGTCTAGGGCTGGTTTTACAAGTCAGGATTTGTGCCATTTAGTGCCTGAATACCTTCACCCTAATTCTAATCTAATTTTTGACCAAACCAAGACTTTCAGTGTGTAATGGGCTTCCTTAATCTATTCTCATGCTCCACAATGAAGAGGGAGAAAAAATACCATAGAATTAGCTTAGAAGAAAGCACATTCATCTCCAGAATGAATATAATGAAATTATGAACACCTATCTTCCACAGTAGTGGGATGGAGATTGCATTTTTACTGGTTTTAGCATAATATTATGCATGTAACCTACTCAGTACTTTCTCCTTTATCAGCCACTGCTGCTGTCACTGGACATGCAGGAAACATTACAAATATATGTAATTTAAACTTCTGTTGGACTGCAAACTAAAGCAGCTGAAGTGCAGAAGCATATTCCCTTTGGGGTTTTTCTTAAATAACCTGTTTAAAAATCAACTTGAAAAGAGCAAGTACAGGTCCTCAGTTGGCACTTTAAACCAAACCACTAAATCCACATAAGCCACTGTCCAAACTTCTAGATTCATGGCTTGTTAAAAGATAAGGAAACTTATTTTGACAACAGGAGCCTTTCTTCTTAGCACAGGGAAATGTTTTGGTTTATTCAACTAGTTCAGTTCAAAGACTTGTTCACTGAAAGTTGAAAAATCAACTGGGAGCTGAAAAGCCAGGAAAGTTTATTTTCTTTTACAAAATGTTAAGAAAAATAACATGTGAGAGTGGAAATTAAGCTTGTTTAAAATATAAAAAAACATGAACAAACAGAAACAACCTGTTCAATTCCCTAAGTATGGATGGAGTTTTAATACTCAGTTTTCAGTAAAAAAATATTTTCTAAAGCTTTAGGTAAAACTACCACCAACAATCTGGATAGGTAACAAATATAACACATTTAAAGCTATTTGTGCATTGTAATTGAATTCCAATTTCAATCCAATTAGATCTTGATAGAAATTAATCTTCTGATAAAAAAGAACCCTTTTTTTTAAGTATAGTAAAATGCAAAAATTAGGATCCTAAATGGGTGCACATTAAATTGCAGTATTGCTTGACTCAGACTGGTACAGGTATAATCTATCCTCTTGGTCAGGGGAACTATCATAGAGAGTATACCAGTGTGTATGTTCAATGGTGAACACCAAAATAAAATCAGTATTTCCACAGGAATTCAAAATGTAAAATTGCACTACAAGATGAAAATAGATTTAAGATCATATTTCCTGTTCCTCAGTTTAAGTCTTCTATCTTATTGAATACTGAATCCATATAACCCTGCAAACTCATGGAGTGGAAATAAAATTGGACTAAGAAATGAGATTTTAGCTAAATTTGTTAATCCAAAGAGCAAGAGAATGGATCTGATGGATTACATTAATCTTCCTGGAATTACAGGTTGCTGAACAGTGAGAAAATTCTTGATTTGCAATGGATTTTCAAACTTCTATTCAGGAAAACAGATGTCAATTAAGAAGAACAAATACAGAGGCCATTTCCTTTCTTTACTCCAGACAACTGAGAAGTCTTGCTAAGTACTAACATTCTTCCTGATCCCTGGCACACGGGAAAGACAAGAAGAAAGGGGTTTGCCTATGCATGTAAACACACTGGAAATTAAACTTCTGCTACCTGACAGGCTGATCTTCCAAATTGCTACAGCTAAAAAGGAGTAATTGAAATCACTTAGATGCATCTTTCAGATAGCCGGCAGTTAAAATGAAATCACATGATTGCCAAACATTAAATATACCATCACATAACTCAAAAATACATGAATTTTATTAAACAGAGAAAAAAAAAAACATGAAGAACTGCATTTTTGAAATCATACTGAAAAAATACAAATTATACACATCTAAGACTAGAACAGTCTATAATCTGCATTTTTCAAATCATACTGAAAAAATACAAATTATACACATCTAAGACTAGAACAGTCTATAGAGAGAAAATTCCAGCTTCCAGAAATGTCTTGATTCTGTATCTTAAACTGTCAAGCTTTTAATAGTCAATAGGTTGAATGATTTAGTATTTTAGATCAAAAATATGTGTTCTAATGAAAGGTTTAGTACCTCATTTATAGTCAGATGGAAATGGTTATTTTTGTGTCCAAACTGTTATCTATTAGAATAAATCATTTGCATTTCTCCACAGACTCTAAGAACAGTAAAAACACTTACCAGCAAACATCCACCCAAACAATGGCAGGGGACTCTGAGAATCAATTCAAGCAGTGGGTATCTAAGCACTGTAAGTTGAATTTTCTCTGGAGATATCAACCTTATTAGTTTACTTTTCTCCCCTAGTGTCTCCCTTGGCCTTATGGTGTCTCCAGCAGTGTGTGGCTCACCCTGGGTTTCAGGCAACTCCTTCAGAGCTTAGCAGATTCTGGAGCTAACTCCAAGGGCCCAGGCTTTGTGGAGCATGCTCAAAATTTTTTTTATTGATAGGGATGGCAGATGAAAACAGTTTGAAGATGAGTGCTCTGTAAAAATAGACACTCAGAATCCCTCACTGGAGCCATTCACTTTTACTGCAGACCTCAGATTCTTCACCTAGAGATCCCATTGTCCATATTATCTATGTGCAAGCACTAGCTGATGCTTAAATAAAACCTAAATATATTTTTCTGTGCTACTTTATTAGCAGTTACATTGATTGTTGGGAACTGCTTCCTGTCTTTTGTGTAGACTGATCTCACATTGTTAGTCTTTAAGTCTTTGGTGTTTTGTCCATGTGATTTGAAAAAAATGTAGTGATACCCTCAGATAATACAATGCTTCTAATCTACTGAAGAATCTACTGTTCCCTTCCCTTGTAACGTCCTTACAGTATAATTAAGTATATTTCCCTCCCACTCTTTACCTCAATTCTATTTGTTTACAAGCCTCATCTTTTCACTACATATTTTAGAATCTCTTTCTTCATTTTTGGCTTAAAATGTGTGTGAGCAAATTTCTATTGGACATTTTATGGTCCTTTGTACTCTCTTGTCTCGGGCTTACTGATCCATCCAGTCTTAATTTGACAGGTCTGTAGGATTGTGTTGACTCATTTACACATAACTTGGTACTTCTTCTCACTGTGTCAGTGGCTACATTTTTTTCAGTCCACATAGTTTTATTTCTGTAAACATGTTCCAATGAACTGATGACAGGAACAGGATCAGTCAAGGAAATGAGCCATAGACAGTTTAAGAACAGTAGGGTCTATCCTCTTGCACAGGCTGGAAGAGGTGCATCTACCCAAGATGAATTTGTTGGTTATGATGAGTTGGGAGCTCAAGAACTGATTTTGCATGACATAGTTATATTTGTATCAAGGCCAGAAAGCTTCATCTGTGGTCAGATCTACTAATATTTTATGGCCTGCCTTTTGTGTGTGCTTTTCTGATTGATGTGCATTTTCTGTTTCCCAGAAAGAGCAGATACTCTCTTGGGGTAGTGGTTCTGGTTAAAATCCATTTTGGACACCTGCCAGCTGCTGTATTGGAGGAAATTTCTTTCTGAGGGTTCAAGCAAGTGAACAGAACATGTATGAGAACAAGAAATCTTTTTTTGTTCCTTATTGCAATGCAGGAATCATTGAAGATAGGGCAGTCATTGTAAACAGCCAGATAGATTCTGGCAATAATCTTGGGCTATCATGGTCTTCCCTTAAATTCTGGGAGGAGAATAGAAAGTACAGTCAGCCTGTCATTTCACTGACCATACATTCCCCTCTGAAACCAAATCAATAATTACAGATTGATTAAATGAACTTGCAAACTCCCTGTTTCAGAATTCAGCTTGGGACATGACAGTATTCTCAGATGGCAACATCCCATGGAGAAAAATGAAAATCAATGGATATGACCCTTCTGGCCTCTATTAAGGATACTGCCTCGCTGCAGTCTGCATTTTAAATTTTCTTTTGCAACAAAGTTAATTTTTTAATGGCATTCCTTCTGAAACTATGGGAAATTATGGAACTGCTTTGCTTATGCTCCCTTAACTACCATGGTCTAAATAATTTCTCACAATTAGTAATTATAATCACTCAAGGTTTTGCACAGGTGGGCATTGTAGTCTCCATTGATAATTTTATATATTTTACAGAGCTGGAAAAATCTTCAAGTATTTCAAATACTTTGTGACAAATCATCATTTTCTCGTAAAAATCACCTCAGTCACAGATAAATTATAACAGCTTTAGGGTAAGGGTCAATCTTTTGTGCTTCTGTAGTGACTGGACCCATGTAGTCATGGCTCATGTCTGCCTTCTCTGCATGAGTAAATAAATCAAAAGAATAACTAACATACACACATTTCCACCTCACTGGATGCGTACAACCCAACTAGCTCACTGTTCTGAAAACAAGCAGGAAGCACAGCTTTAACAATTGTTTAAAACACAGGTTGATAGGAATGGCAGCAAAACAAAAGCTCCACAGATGTATTTCAAAACTCCAAGATAACCTGGTATCCTCCACATCCTGCCACGAAAGACTCACCACTGAGTTCCCTGTCTGCCTCCTGCCTGCTCGACGCCAACGCCCCTTGGAAGGCAAAGTGCTGTGAAACAAAGGGGCTTCCCATACACCCTGCACTTCCAGCCCAACAAGCACAGATACTACTGAGCCTTGGGAATGGGCTCCCCCCACCATGGCAGCAGCTGGTGAGATGTGGTACATCACAGCTGTACAACAGCCATCTACAGCCACGTTAAGCAAAGCCCGTAGCTGTAGCAGCACTGCTAGAGAAGTAAAATGGCTTCATATGACTCCAGATCTGCCCTTAAGTCTCTCCTCAGTGGGGAGAAAACTGCCTGAAACACCCATCACATAGTTTAGAGGAAGAAATATACCATGGTGATAATTTCTACATTTCCTTGCTCAGATTTTTCTTTTTATTTTTAAAGAGGAAACAGAAAAGCATGGAAAATACATCCCTTTCTGTTATGTTCTCTTACATATTGATAGGTACATAACAGTGTATTCCCCACTGGCTTCCTTACTGAGAGAATATTGCTGGTTCCTGCCTTACAAGGTTGCTAGTTTACAAGGATCCACAAGATCAGAGAGCACATCAGAGAGCAAGTACCAATTTCTCTGGGTTCTTTGACTTGGGAAGGAGGATGTCCAGCAGCTCACTTCCTGTGGAAGCTGGCTTGGAAGATGAAACAGTGTAGAGTATTATGGGAGAGACAGATTTCCTTTTTTAGGTAATCAGCATCAGCTTCATCAAAAGCATATGCCTAGTGACTTCTCAACAAACACTGGGAGTCATCTCTACATGAAGTGAATAGGCAAATTTTAGCACACAAACAGGAAGGAAGGCAGAGGAAGTCCAAACAGCCAGTGCAATTAGCAGACTTTGTCAAAAACCTCATCCCTCCACTGCTACAGATGGTATTTCTTCTATACAGGGCACAAATAAAATGTCTGTGTAGTGTGGGTTTGCATGGGGTTATCATTATCTGTACCACATACATTAATAATACCTTAGGTGTCTTTCAAAGCTGCATGCTTGTGTCCTCCACCTGTGTTTCATTTCATAGGGGAAATGCCACATTCTGAACAATGAACGATACCTTAAATAATAACAGTTTTCAATTCTAAAATAGTGTAAGTCTCCCCTCTGTTTGGGATTCAGTATAATTTCCATTGCCCTGTCTATAGAGGTCACCTCCTTGTTATCAGTTCTGGCTAATTAAAAGATTAGGAGATCAGGAAAGTCACCCTGAGGAATCAGTTCTTACTAGAACTAACAACAGCTGGCAAAGTAGTAGAGACATGTGATTATATGTCCTAAACCCCTTCCCTTTACACAGCTTTCAAGTTTATCAGAAACTGCCAGGAACTGGGACCAATACTTAGCATGATTAGTTTTCATTCTGTGGCCTATGGAAATCATTTCCACTCTCCTGGTAAATTTGCTGCTAATGATGTTTCATCAATAACTACTTTCCAGATGACTGGTGTATGCCAGACCATATTGCCAGTAGCAACCTGTGTTGCAAGCTCATGTTTGCAGTAGTGCACTAAAAAATTTATAACCTCAGTTAAATCATCAGACACACATGCACGATGAAGGCCACTTCTAGCTAAGTGCTAGGTCACTGTAGCACATATTTTGTTTGCTATTTCGAGGGAGCACTAGCTTACCTTTAGGCTTCATGGCTTCAATGCCACGATGGCAATGCTGTCTGTTGTTCTTAGGGCCATAAGGGTCTTCAGAGGCTTCTGACTGTTGCATCCCTCAGGTTGAAGAGGTCCTGGTGTGCTGATGCTATTGTTCTCTGCTATTGAACTGTGTCTCCCCTGTCTAGCCTTGCAATTGTTTCATTGACAATTCACAGTAGGGAGCAATAGCCAGAGTTTACACATTAACTAAGAGCTAGGACTCCTGGGGCAAAAATTAGTTTCTTCAGAGTGAATGAGCACTGTGTGCATTGCGGCTTATTTAATCATCTGAGGAGCTGAGCCTCATCTTTTTCCTAAACAGCTTTCCTCTCTGCGTTTCTCAGTCAGCTTGCCCTGTTCAGTATTCTGTGATTTTGTGAGTTTATTCCATGCAAAACAGCAGTCCCTGTGTTAAAGGCTTCTCACAGCATTAACCTCTCTTGAAAGGGCTTTGAGAGCCATGGATAATAAGTACTATGAATTGCAAAATACATTAAGTGTCTTGGAATCATTTCCACATGACTTAGTTCATAGTGGGCCTTCTCTCAGACACCCACTGTAAAACACTCTTAGTCACAGCCTCTCTCAAACTGATTTCTAACATGAAACATCCTGTAATGTTTCATGTTTCCCCCACCCTCACTCACAATTACAGAAACATTCTAGCATATGGCAAAATAAAGCAGTTTTCCCAGCTACATTATGAGTGGTAAATTCTAATGCTCTCAGTAGCTGTGAAGAGATTTCTGAAAACCACTTTTCACACTCCAGATAATGACTACCTTAAAACCAAAAACCTGCTTGAGGCTGATGTTTGTAAACCTGAGATGGGAGAAGTTCAAGTGCTCCAAATGGAACTATTTATAACAGAGCAGAGCTTAGCCTGCCCAGCCATCTTCTGAGAGACCTGAAACAGGGCAGTGTCTTAAAACCTCTGGGCAAATTTTTGAAATCAGCATCCTCCTGGGGACCTGAAATACAATTTGAAGACCTACACAAAGCAATTTTGACAGTTTGCATACAGGATGCACTCTGAACACAAAATTATGGGTTTGAAGAAGATCAAGGAAGTGCTGAAGAGTCCTAACTTGTAATCCAGCAATATCCAAGATCAGATATGACATTGCATGGTTATTTGAAGTATGGACATTATAGGAAGTGGAATTTTACTGCTCAGCCAAGAAAATCCTCTCTAGGCTAAGTTCACAGCAGTGGGGAGAAGATTAAAAAGGATGCAAAAAGTAATGCAGGCATAGCAGAAATTGCCAGTGACATAATGCAGGGAGCCTACCTTGAAACAATAGCAATAACAATGGATCAACAAAATTGTGAGAGGCCCCAGAATCTTTCCTTGTGAGTAGCTTATCAAAAAGAACATGTTTTCATAGCAATAGAAAAATAATGAACAGTCTGGAGCAGGTAAGTATGCTCTATACTCTTATAAAGTGAAGACAGATAGGCTTCCACTGTAGTAATAATAATAATAAATAATAATAAATAATAATAATAATAATAATAACAACAACTAAAACCTCTCCCTCCATTTTGCTACAAACAATCAGAAACATAGTTTAGCACAATTATTTCTGTCACGATCCATGGTTGATTTTATTGTGCTCAATTTAAAGGTCTTTGAAACATCCAGATCTAAAGATGGGCAGATTGTTCATCTTCTCCAAACTAAGAGGACTGGCTGACAGGTTTCTTGGTAAAAAGACTGGCAGTCTTCTATAATAAAGACTTTATGTCTGGATTCCTAAATTAATAGCTGCAGCCACTGGATCAAAATAATTTTATTCTAGTAAAAACTGTCAAGTTGATAACTCTGGAGACTGAGGTGTCTCATTTATTCATAGAGCAATTAAATTATAGAAGGCAATGGGCAGATTCCTCACAACTATGCCTTTTAGTTGTTACTCAAATAAAATCTCTGCTCTGAGGAATCTCTGCTGCAGTGAGGGTGGCAGTTAGCACAAATCTCGGACTGCAGATGTGCAGTGGGAAACATCTGCCTCAGCAGGAAAGAGTGACATCCAGGCACTTTGCAAAAGCCAAAGAACAGGCAACAGATGGCAGCAATTTTAATTCACTACTGACTGGCTTGGACTTCTTTCTGGTAAACAAGTGCGAATGGCTTAATTATCTGTCCAACTCTCTCAGACCTCTGTATCTATCTAAAGCTGAGTAAACTGCACACTTGGTGACAGTTGTTTTTTTTTTTAAATTACCTAATAAAAACAAAGCTAGTAACAACACTCAGTTCCCAGGTGCTTAGCTGCTCACAGCCTCTGTCTCTTGTCCAGGGGCCAGAATGGTGACATACATGCTCAATTAAAAGGCCCAGGTTTTTCAGCGGGTCCTGACTTTCTGCCATGAGTCTGACAGAGGTACAAAGACACCCACAACCAGACGATTCAGCCCCTACCAAAAATGCAGAAAATTCTTTATTCCTCATGTTGTGCATAATTAGCACATCCTATAGTGCTAGAAAAAAGCATATAAACATACGAGCACTGTCTCCATGAATTGCTAAAACCGTCCCAAATCCACAGAGCAAGACAAAGAAACGTTTAGGATTCCTGACAACTACTCCTCTCCCAGCACATGCTAAATAAAACCCTGCTATCTTACAGGGGGAGAGGATGAATTAACATAACCACCTCTCCATACAGCAATTAGCAAATGAAATCAAAACAAAGGAAGTGTCCTCCATTAATCTTTCCCTGCCAAAGAGCAACTGACTGCCATATAATCCACAGCAATTAGCCCAATAATGGGAGCGCAAGAGATTTATCTTGAAGCAGGAATTAGGGAGGGCACGATTAATGTACTGTACATCAAGAGTACAGGCAAAAGCTGGTGATCCCTCAGTGCGGGGTTGTTTGAGGAAGCTGAAAACCTTAGCAGCCTGGAACCAGGTTGCAGCACATATCCCCCGGTATTCCCCTCTAGCACAACCTATAAAACTCTGGTTGGAAGTCACTGCATATGGGAGGATGAGAGCTCACCCCCAAATGTCCACAAGCAAGAGAAGACTGAAGCTTATATATGACTGTTCCTGAATAGCAGGGGGCTTTGTATGTTCATTGCATGAGAAGATTCCAGGGTGCCAAGGAGTTTAGGTGACATGGCCCGTGAGGATGCAAAGATCCAAAGTACTGAGAGATCTGCCACCGCTAATCACTATGTCCCCCCAGCTCTACACACTGTGGCACATGAAGCCAAGGCAGCTCCAGAATAGCCACTGTTTGTAGCAACAAAACTTGACAACACAGCGAAATCTCTCACATTCTATTTTCTTTCCTGCTATTTAGACTTTTTGAAATCACAATTCTCCACTGCTTTTCACTTTTAGTTCTCACCTGTTGTTTTTTCTGCCTGTTTAACTTGATAGTTTAGCTCAACCTAGCTAGGGGATCTAAGGGATCTAGCTCAAGCAAATTTGCAAAGCAACTGGAAATTAAAGAAGATTGAGTAGTACAAAGCTAGAAAAAAATGCAGCATCCTCTGCTGCAGGACAGGTAGGGGATCGGGTAAGAGAAGTCTTAACACACAAAATACAACTCTTGACATTAGCTGAATATTTCTTAAATTAGAAGATGCATTTTCTTTCTTCATTTTCCCTTCTCCAGATTAACATGAAAAGTGAATAGCAAACATGGAACAGCTTACAGGGACACTACAAAGCTCTTGCTTTCATACACATCAGAAAGAGAAGAAAGAAAATGAAAAGGAAAAATTAATTATCTGAAGACCATCTTTGTTCTAAGCATCATTATTAGGCATCAGGAGCTTAAAAGACTATGCTTATTTTAATGTAGCACAGGAAAAGACATTTAAGGAGATTTACAAATATTAGGACCTCTGCCATAAATATCTGTGCCAAAATTTTACTATGAGACAGTAAACAATTTATAGTCCTGTGACATTAAGTGTAATAGGACACAAGGTAGTAACTGGATTCAACAAAATTCTTGTTTCAAGGATATTTGCAATGCTACAGAAAAGGAGGTTTTAAACAAGTGGAATAGGAAAAGTACAGACTCTGCATACTACTAAAATCAATGTTGAAGTGATGTGCAAATACCTTCTTGTCATCAACTTAAATACGGACTCACTAGACAAACCAGCAGAGAATTTGTGTTGGGCAACTGGTCCCATAGCTGTTGCATCTACTGGGACTTTCAGGTATTCAGTCAACTCAAGAGGAATTCAGAGAGCTCTGTAATGAGATATGTTTTGAAATCAACAGATTCAGTCATAGATGAGAGCTTCACTCTACAGGAAGCCTGGTAACAGATTTAGCCCTTCTCCACTTAGAATAAAGGGCTTTAGATTTTCCATCCACTGCTGTACCACTGTACCCTGTCTGTGCTCCAGAACTGAGTCTGATGCCTTTTCACACAGCAAATATAGGAGAAATAAATACAGAAACTGAGACAGGTTGAACCCACTAGTCATTTCAGAAAAACCTTTGATGGACTGACATTTCTAATCCTATAATTTTGCAGTTGATTTGTTTCAATAGAGCAGAGACTTTGCTTCCAAAATCCAAAGTTTGACCCTTAGTCCCCATGTGTCATACTCCTAATTGGAAAAAATCATGTACCTTTCTGCCAAAGAATACTGCTTGTAAGTGAGAAAAGGATTTATAAGTGTTCATCGAGAGCGGTTACTAAAATATCAGACAAGGGTTAAGAGCAATTTGAAAGACTACTCAGTAACAATGATTCAGTTTAACTTTCTTTCCAGTTTCTCTTTAGATTTTATTTCTTCTCTTTCTCCTTCCTACACCCTCCCTCCCTTCCTGCTCAGAAAATCTGCAAATCTTTTCTCTGTTATCATGTCCTTTAAGCTTTACAAGGAGGACATTTTCACTCCTGGAATATAATGTATAGATTTCCTGCATGTGCTTAGCATACTCAAAATGGGGGAATGAGGTGGCAAAATTAAAGAAAGGAACCAGCTCCAGTGAGACAGTTACAGTTATACACCAACAAGAAGATTCAGCTCTCTTGAGGATGTCAGAGATTTAATCCTTCTCATTTCCCTGAACCTTCATCAACTTACCCAGCAGGGTCACTGTGCCCTGGTTGTGGCAATCGGAGGTGGTCTCTCACCAAATCAGTTGAGCTGTTTCTCTAGCTCCTGTAACACTATGTTTAGCATTGCTCCCATGGGTCTCTTTCCTTTTTTTTTCTTTTTTTTTTTTTTCTGTTAATTTAATTTATTGTGTTTCATCTCATCAATTCATCAATGTTTTTTACAAAGAGCAAAACAGGGGATACCATTTCTGGGGTCCTCTTTCTGGCATACAGCAGTCACTTCCCAGGAACTGAAGAGTAATGCATCTGGAACTGTTTGCTA
The DNA here is from genome assembly GCF_014805655.1 of Passer montanus. Lineage (NCBI taxonomy): Eukaryota > Metazoa > Chordata > Aves > Passeriformes > Passeridae > Passer > Passer montanus. The sequence continues at coordinate 17,556,675 of NW_024365381.1, forward strand.
TTCTCCAAAAGCATCAGCATCTCTTGCCATGTCACACTGATAATCTAGACTTAAATATGCATGAGAAGACAACAGCAGCTGGCCCTTAGTGCTGCCTTCTGGGGAATCCTTAATAGCAGCAACACCAAAAGATTGTGCCAGAGAATTCAGTTCTTAAGCAGACAATTCCACCTTCTCCCACAGTCTGTCTCCTCCCCATTACAGCTGATACATTCCCAAGACACAGAGATCAGCACAGACCTGCCAACACAGCCCAGCACAAGCTACAGCTGCATCTCCATCCATCCACTTACAGCAGTCTTTGTGACAGCATTTCTGTCAAGGGTGGAAAAAGGGAGGCATTCAGCCAGTTTGCCTGCCCCACTGCCGTACAAAATGGAAATGGAGGGCAGAACATCAGAGGTGAGAACCTGGCTGCATGGCTGGTCTCCTAGTTGTTTTCCTTTGGTGGACAGACTGCAAAGAAATTATTGTCACCAAGTTTTAGTCACTAGGGTACTAGCAGACTTCTCCCTTGATGAATTCATAATTCATATTTTTCATATCTTATCATCTACACATGGAGAAATGCTGGAAGCCATAAGAGCATGACCTGGCAGAATTCAGTCTGGTCTAGACTGAACAAAGCTATGGCCACACAGGGCATTCTTGATCACCCAGACTCTTCGCCTAAGCAGGGACACTGTTGTACCTTAATTTGACAGCAAGAAAATAAAGAGTGGTTTAAAATGAAAGCTGTTAGTCAAGGATTTCATAATAACAGACAGATCTGGAAAGAACAAAGTTCTCATTATACTGACTGTTGAGATTCTCCTTTGCAAAACTGTGACAAATCTAATAGTGCATGGGGGGATATTTTTTAATAGAGTCAACAGGCAGATGGATGAGATTTTAGACAGGCAGAGACAGAAGTGTATAAACTTCAGCCAAACACAAAGAAAGAGAAACTGCCTGGGAAAATGTAACTGAGAGTAGCTCAGCATGGCTTGGTGTTGGGAGCTGAACTTGCAGCTTTGACAAGGCTGACTTTAAGGCGACCTTCAGTGAAGCTCTTTAACAGTGTATGCTGGGCAATCGCTGGTAAATCTTTATTAATTTTAATTGGCGGCACCCATTTATAAGAACCATTAAAAAGGATAAATTGAGCCCATCCGGCGTAATGTCTTTTGTTAATTAGTTTGTCAGCACTGTTTTAATATCCCCTAATGACTTCATATTTCAGGCCTGACATTAAAGGAGACACTGTGAGAAAGGAAATGGTCTTATCACCGTGTACATTTTTTTCTTTTTTTGAACAAAAAGTGTCCTTCCAGGCCTGACCAAGGTTAGGTGTCATTTAACTCAGATAGACAGGTACCACAAGACTTGGAAGGGCCCTATCACCCTATCCAAACCTTACCTTGCTACTGAACAACATGCTCTGCTAAGATTTTCTCTTTTTACAGACCTACACAACAGCAGAAGGAATTAAAAGTCATTAGTCACCAAATTCCCATCCTCCAAAGCTCATCATGGACTTCTCTTTAGTGTCAAAACACAATCATGTGGGAAAAATACAGGAAAAACCTGGTACACAATTGCAGCCATGCCTCCCTTAAGTAAAACTGGTTAAACCCCACAGAGCTGAAGGTCTTTTGATTCACAAGGACATGAACAACACTGATATTCTGAGGTGCCTTGGGGACCACAAACTTACAAATGAGAAGTCAATAGAGTAAGAGCATCAACAAAGAATGCTTTGTGTATGGGTTTAATATGTAAAAGAAAGACAATGGAGAAGTTATTTCTCTGGGGGTGATGCTTGGTCGGGAACAAAGGTGAGTGAGCAAATCTGTGATTTTGGTGTCAACAGTTTTCTTCTTGTGATCATCCTGTATTTCTTGTAACAGCACACGCAAAGTTTTATCCTGGAACACGAAGAACTTGAATTCAGTTATGAATGTTGGAAAAGCACTTCTTATGAGTACAGTATTTTAGACCTTTACATCTCAAATAGGTTATAAAGATTTTAGATTAGCTAATAAAATAAATTTAGAAATTTTAGCCTTTTTCTTTAATATGTATGCACTTGGTAATTTTTATTCAAGGAGGAAGTGTTTTCAAGGAAGGAGAAGGATCAGCTGTAGCCATCACAAAAGATAACACAACCCATTTTTGTCTGAGAACTTGCTTTATGAGGTGAACCTTGTGTACTTAGACACCTTGTTTCCCTCCTCACACATCTGCCACACACTTCTCTGAGCTGATGAACACTGGAATTATTCATCTAGGGAAGTATTTCCTCACCATGAGGTCTGCAGCAAATTTTGTTTCCACTCAGTTTCCTACAGTGACTTGTTCAATCAAGGGGAAGATCCTGAATTAACACTGACTTTTTGTCAGTGAAGGGTTGTCTCATGAGCTGGATTCTATTAGGATTTTTCATTTAAGATTACAGTAGGTAAGCAATATGAGGTAAATAACATCCCCTAGTAGCTAATATTACATTTGATGCTTTGGTGCCTAATGTTGGATTAATTCACATGACAGTGAAGTGAATAAGTGAGACACAGCTAATAGAAAAATTAGCTTTTTGTCTGTCTTACACAGCTTTGCAAGTCATGAATATTTTCATTAATTGTAAGGTGCTTACATGTATGCTGTAATAGTAAAAGGAAAATTAAATCTTTAGCTAATAAAATAGCTTATTTTTTTCTTTTAGATTTTAAATTTACCCATCCATGGCTCTTCATAGACATCACACTGAGAATTGCAGAGAGACATGTTCCGCTTTGCTAGATCACCTTTCAGCAAAACACAAACAAGTAATTACTGTAGCGACTGAATCAGTTAATAGTTTTATTACTGAGCAAATCCTTGCCTCAAAGTCAATTGAAATCTCACTGTAAGGGTTGGGAGAACTAACGGGTTTTGCTTTTTCCATTAAAATTTAAGGTTAATGATTTTATGAGATTTTTTTTTTATGGATACACAGTCACTCATTTGAATATTAAAAGCTGCTCTTTGATCTCCTGAAAGCCATCCTACTGTCATTGCAAGCTTGTGCCATGTTTCATGCAGATTTAAAATTTTCAGAGGACTGCTAAAACTATGCCCTATTGTGAAGCACACAGTAAAAGCATGCCTAGGGTAAAATAGATATTCCCAGCAGTCTGAACACCTCTTTGAATGAACTGCCTTTGCAGGGAATAAAAGTCTTGAGTTCTTTTCTCCAACCAGCCTGTCTCTTGTGCACTGGTGTGCTCTACAGAACTCAGCTTTTCATAATCAAAGGTCTGTATAACACTGGCAGCAGAGCTGGTACTTAGTCTCCATTTTGCAGCTCTGACAAATATGAATTTACATAATAGTCTTTCATTTCTATAAACCATAGTTATTCGTGACAAGCATATTTCCAGTCTTTACCACAGAACAAAACCTTGTGTTTTCATTGTTCCAGTACTTCCAGCTCTCATTGTAGGAAAAAAAAAATATGCCTTCATTAGTTTTGCTATCGCTAGCTAGAAAGTGAAAAAAGACCATTTTCATCAGCTGCATTAACTCAATGACAGTTGAAATTCACCTGGGAATTGAAAAAGAAAGAAACTAATAAACCTGTTTCCTGTCACATCTAAGAGCCAGAGAGAAGAGAGTGGCATCTACCACTACCAAAATATGGCAAACTAAGGCCTAGCCCTTCCACTCTATTCCTCTATATATTCCAACACTATTTTCATCTGTTGATGTCCTTCCTTCTTTCATATAAAATTTTCTGTCCTCCAGCATGTCACTGTTAATTCTGCTCTCCAGGATTTAGTTATCCAATAAGGAAATGTCCAAATACTAATAAAATGCCTATAAATAAAATTTAAGTAAATAAAAATTTAATTAATTTTAAAAATTAAAAATTTCTTCAGAATTTGCCTAACATATTCCATACACTTAAATAAAATTTTAATGCTTTATTCCCGAGTTTTAATAAATTATAGTTTTTATCCAAAATCCAGCTTGCCAAATTAAAACCAAAAAAAAAGAAAAGAAAAAAAAAACACACACAAAAAAAACCCAAAACAAAACAAAACAAAAAAACCACCAACCCACTCACATCTTAGTACCTAAGAAATGTGGCACCCTGAAAAATAACCTGACCAGTCTAGATAAGTCTGAATAATTAATTTTACAAATGTGAACAGAATTACAGGAAGGCCCCATCCATGACATGCAGACCCTGTATGTGTCAGCTGAGGTACCCTGAGTGGTCTTCAGGCGTGCTCTGATCCCATTACCTGCCAGAAATCATTGAGGAACTTCAGCAAATGTATCTGTGTGCCTGGATTACTCACTGCATATGTGGAAAATATCAAGTTGAAGCACAACAAACATCACAACCCATATTTACAAGGACACTTCTTTTTAAATAAAGCTGTTGTTAATAATAAAATCAAGCTGTTAATTTCAATAACAGATAACTACATTCAACATATTTCCTTCAGAAACTCATAGCAAAACATTAACTGGTAGTTCCCAGACTGGAGCCACAGCTGGTATGCCAACATCAGCTATTCCATCAGAAACAGAAAATTGTACTGATACAACAAGGGCTAGCAGGGGTTCAGAAAGTGTTTCCAGTGATCTCTTGTCTCAGCTGGTATTGAACCTGTAGCTGCTTTCTGCAGAGAGCAGCCACCATGTGAGTTAGGCATCCCACCCTTGATCCTGATGTTTGCTGGAGGCCTGGTGGCCTTCAGCAAATTTGTCTGCCTCACATGCTAATATATGCATGCTTGTGGATGGAACAGCATTACTGACTCTAGAGCTAATTAGATTCTGAGGGACATTCAGACATGACCTTTTAGCACGCTCTTTTGCCCTCTTTGACTCACTTTTCTGGTGTCCCTTTCTACCCCCCTTACATAAATACCTAAGGAATCCATTCACACCCACACAGGAGATCTGACACTTCTGGGAAACAGCAGAGCTGTTAGGTGGTACCATGTGAACTGTACTCCTATGTGCAGTGGCTCAAGAAGTGATGTCAACAGGCCTGTGAAAGTTAGAGTAAAAGCTACAAATTTGCTTGTTTACAGTGAACATAATTTTTCTTAAAAAAACCACTAAGAACTCTAAAGGTAAAACAGATGTGAAGTTATTCAAGTGGTTTTTTATTTAGCATATTGTTTAAATAATGTATTAAAACCAAGTTCAAAATCACCTGCTTTCATCAATCATCAAGAGATCATAGTCTGTTTTTTCATCAGAATCAGCTTTGTAGCTTATACCTCAGCACTGGAAAAAACAATTGCCTGATTTTCTCCCATGGGAAAGAAATATAAAAGGAAAGAGAAAAAATCACACAAATTTATGCAAAATCAGAATGTCACTGTGTCATATGCTCCTATGTCCTACAACCATTGAGCCAGCAACTTGTTAGTCCTGCATCATGGTGAGCATCCAGCATCAAGGGAGAGTAGTGCTGTGTTAGCCTGCACTTACTGGTACAGATCTCAAACCACTGCCCAGTACCCTTATCCTCATTTTGCAAAGAGGAAACTGATACACAAAGAAAAATTGTTTGCTATTGATGGCAGAACCAGGATATGTCTGATAATGCTTTTCTCTGGAAAAATACTTTTTCCTTTAGTATGGAGGACTAGAAAGTTGAGGCTGCATATTTCTCAGCTCTTTTTTGACAAACCTATTAATCTTCCCAAATTCACTTATTTTCTTCATTATTGCCCTCTCTGTAACTTCTCACAAACCAATTCCTGGTCACAAGTGGTCAGAAGTGATAGAAACCTTCAGTACCAGTCATTTCAATGAAAAATTCCTTGTTGGCTTCAGACCTATCACTTATACTCTCACCATTTTCTCTGAATCCACTGCCTCCCACAATGAAAACAGTCACAACTGTAATGAAAATAGTTTTGAAAATAAAATGGGTTTATAATGTAGTTCATAAAGGAATAAAAACCTGCAGAAGTCAATGAGTCCCATGGCCCCTATTCACAAGACTACACTAAACTTTTCTTACAGAAGAGAAAATAACCAAAATCAAGCAAATATGAAGATAAATTCCACCTTAGTGAACTGTCTCCAAACATTTGATAGCTCACCCCTGTCCTTTGTTACACAGTTTTATTCAAGAAAAACCCGATCTGCTGAATAATCCATATGAATAGCCTTGATCAGGAACCCATGTACAATGACTTCCTTACCTGAGTTTTCTAACACATATAATGTTGCTTCCATTCTCCAGACAAAAATAATGCATTTTTGGAATAAATTTCTTGCCAAGAAGCTCAATTTTTGCTTTGTGAGACCATCCCACATTAAATTCACTATTTCTAATGAGCTCAACCTGTTCACAACCACACAGTTTCATGGAATCATAGAAGGGTTTAGGTCAGAAGAGAACTTAAAACCATCTAGTCCACCCTCCCTGCTATGGGCAGAGAATCTTCCACTCGAAAGTGGTTTCAAAACCAACAAAATTACACTGAAAAGGCAAGTGCATTTCAGCTTTTATATTAGTAATCCAGGGCTATTCTCAGTACTTGCCTGCCTTTATGGAGGGGTGCGGCAATCACAAGAATAAATCAGCATCCACTCAAGCACTTCTATTATCTTTTTCATTGTCTTCTCCATTAGTACCAAGCATTATGTACATAGGCAGGCCCTACATATCCATAGAGAAAGCTGAGATATGTGGTAAAAAGGAAGCTGGTTGAGGTGCTTAAAGCAGTGGGTACTGGAGGTGCTAGGTCAGAGCCTACTGAGGGTTACCAGGCTGAGTTCTGCTTGTGGGGGAAACATAGGATTATCCCTGGGAGCAATTGTACTGACTCACAAGACACGTAAGCCTGGTCTAAGCCCAAGCCTAGCCTTGAGTACTGCAAGCACTAGTCTCTAATTGCTGGCTCCTCTACCCAGTCTGGGTGACAGAAAGGGAACAAGAAAGCCTACCTGCAGAGCAGCACCTGGTGGCAGCAGGAACAGCAGCACTGCTTCTGGATTCCTCCTGCCTGAACACCTCAGCCTGTTGGCAAACAGCTGCTAAATGCAGGCTTTCACAGACCAGGTCCACTACATTCTCTCACTGTCTCTGACAGTGACTAATGCCTTAAATCGCATTGGTCTTAAAAACAAAGACTGTCCAGAGTTGCAATATTCAAGCACAGTCATTTTCCAAAACCAGAATTGTGGACGGATGGAATAGAGATAGTGATGAAGGTAATCTCACCCCTAAGGAGTTACAGTTGTGCTAACTATCAAGAATTAGGACCAGGCCTGCCCTTAATAGGCCACAGCTAGATCCAATTAGGATGGGTATTGTAAAAGAGTAGGTTGGCTGGTTGGGAAGTTAGAGTTTGTTGGCTGTGCCGTGAGGAAGGAGTCAGAACTGAGAGGAGCTGTCCATGAGAAATCACCAAGAAGGTATGGAGCTTTTGTAATAAGATGACAAGAAGATTCTCTTAGCATAAGGCTTATCGCAGAGCCAACTGCATTGCATCAGCCTCCTGGAAGAAGTACTTTGAAAGGTTTGACCTTTCTTTTCTGTTTGGGGACAAAAGTGTTTCAACCATATCATCCAACACCTAAACAGGAACAGATTCTCGCTTCCAAGTTTGAGAATCAGAAGAAACACTTTAAAATAGCAAGCAGCAATCTTTGTGACAGTGAAAAATTCACTTGGAAAGCATCAAAGTGTGTGGAGACCTCACACAGTTTGGAGGAGCAGGTTCTTTGAGATCTAGCTGTGGCTCAGTTAGATGGGTCCTAGAAACAGCTCTTGATTCCCCCCATGCAAGAGATTAAGATATCAAACAAGTGCTCTCAGAAAGGGCACTAATTCTGTTTCTGCTGTTATTCTGTATAGAGATCTCATGCCAAGCTCTCTGCCCTCCAGGTGATACAGTAATATGAGTTCACTCACATCAGCTCACTCATGATCTGATCTGACAAAAAGGACAATTAAATTGTTGAAAATAGAACTATTTCTAAAATTGAGGGAAATCCTCACATGGTTGATTTTATTAATATTGTTCACACAGCTTTCTACATGCAACACATATAACCAAATAATTCACACTTTCACTGAATCATCTATGTAGTAAATAGGGATCAATTCGCTCTTTGCAACAAAATTAACCTGACGCTGCTCTCAGCCATGAAAAAAAAAAAAAGCAGGAGTTGTGAATTTCTCTGTTAACTGAAAATCAAACAAATTCAGAGAAACACTTTGCTGCTGTCTAGCCAATAAAAATGTTATATATCTTAGAAGAATATAGATTCAATTTCCTATTCATACTTGGCAATTGTTAGCTAACTCTGTGAAATTCCTCAGAAGCTGGTGAAGCATGGGCTGGATAAATGGGTTGTAAGGTGGAATGAAAACCTGCTGAACTGTCAAGGGGTTCAAAGGGTTGTGATCAATGGCTGGAGGCCAGTCCCTAATAGTGTACCAGGGGTTGATACTGGGGCCAGTAGTATTTTACATCTTCGTTAATGGCCTTGATAATGGGACAGGGTGCATCCTCTGCAATTTTACAAATGGTACAAAACTGGGAGGAGTGGTTGACACACCAGAGATTAGTGCTGCCATCAGAAGGACCCTGGTCAATAGGTCATGAAAATTAACAGGGCAAAATGCCAAATCCTTCATCAAGGGTGAAATAACCCCACACACCAGTGCAAGGTGGGGCTGACTAGCTGGAAAGACACTCTGAAGAAAGGGATCTAGGCAGACTGAACATGAGGCAGCAATGTGCTCCTGTGGCAAAAAAGGCAAATAGCCTCCAGGACTGGATGAGCATTGCCAGCAGCTTGAGGAAGGTGTTCCTTCCATTCTGCTTAGCACTGCTGAGATCCTACCTGGAGTGCTGCATCCAGAACTGAGCTGCCAGAACAAGAGACATGAACATAGTGTAGCAAGCCCAGCACGAGAGCCACAAAGATGATTTAGGGTTTGAAGCACCTGTCATACAAGGAGAGGTTGAGAGAGGTGAAATTCTTTAACCTGGAGAGAAGAAGATGTAAGGAGAATCTTACAAATGTCAAAAAATACCTATTCAGAAAGAGGAAAGAAGAGAGAACCAGATTCTTCTCAGTGGCTTCCAGTGACAGGACAGGAGGCAATGAGCACACAGTGAAACACAGGAAGCTCTTTTAAACATAAGAAAAGTTCAGTGTGATGATGGGCAAGCACTCAAAAATACTATTTCAATATAACTTTACTCAATGATTATGGATTCCATGCATTTGTGTGCTCTGCCTGACACCTCCCCATATATTCTTACATGCATATAGGCATTCAGCAATGTTCCAGATTCAACTTTTTAAGCCATCACAACCTTGTACTACCAGTGTCAGAATATGAAATATCCAAATAACATTGAAATCTAGTTAAGTTTATGTCAGTTCTGAACTCACTGTACTCTTGAAGGTTTTTCAGAAACAGAAAGAGTAGATACTATAATAAAGAAATTTTTATATCAGACTGTAGTTTATAAATTGGTACAAATATCTCTTCAGCTACTTTGACATTATTTTACCCCTCTAAATATAAAAGAAAACAACATAGTTTTCACTAACTGATCTTTAAATTTTTCTTCATCTTCACTTCGCACATTTCCAGCAAACACAGCACTATACTAAGCAAAAATGCAGAAAACTCAAACCATCTACAGGCTAAGTGTCTCCTTGGGCTGATATCACAGGTCTTTTTGCTAATCACTTATTGAAGTACACGTATCCTCAACGCCTGTCTTTGTGAGATAATTTTTTATTATCAGTGGACTTAATTCAGTATTTGATTAATTTTCAGTCCACAGAATGTAAAAACTCCAGCAATACAACGGGGGAGGTGAATAAAAACAGACAGTGGATCTTTACTTGTCACAGATGCAATCTACCTCTGGATAAGCCTTTCATACCTGGAAAAGCCAGATGGAAAGACTACAGCCATGTCAATGGAAATAAAGAAGCAAAATGTCTGGTGACTACTAGGAAAATGTCATTGAGATGGGTCTTGAAATGAAACATTTCTCTTCTTTGGTTACACCTTTGGCTAGCCTTCAACTGACCTACAAGGTACTTTTCAAATATACCCAACAGAGAGAACAGAGGTAGAAGATACAAAACCTGTTCTGGGTCAGACCAAAGGCCAGTCTAGCCTGATAATTTGTCTCCTACACTACCTCACAGTCACTGAATGTGCAATCCCAGAGCAGAATCAATTCTGGAACAGTCAGCCTGAATAGAGGCATGCAAAGAATTCATCTTGCTGTCCACGCTACTGTGAACAGAGACCAAAGATAGATACCTAGGGAAAGGCATAAGAATAAGGTAGTTCTACATCCTGTGCATATGAGAGGAGGCTGCTCTAAAACTTTCAAAGCAATCAACTGTGGCTTGTGGAAGAAGATATTCCAGTGAGGCTGTATTACACTATGATTTTTTAAGGCATTAACTTCAAAGAAAATCATTGATGTATTTAAAATAAACCAAAAAACAGCGCAAATACCCTCTCCCATTTCAGATCCCATTATGATCATAAGCCAAGTAGAACATCATGATCAATATGCGGTGCTCATACACCTGTGAGGAGTCCCCAGCCTGCAGTGGAAGCTGGAAATCTGTCAACAAGAAGACAAGTTCAAAATCACCCAGTGGCCTTCTGTGATGAAGGGACAACATCAGTGGACAAGGGAAGAGCTATGGGTGCTATCTGGACATTTGTAAGGCCTTTGGCACAGTCCCTCACAACACCCTTCTCTCTAAATTGGAGAGATATGGACTTGATGGATGGATTGTTTGGCAGATGAGGAATTGGCTGAAGTGGATAATGGCTCAATGTCCAGACAGAGATCAGTGACAAGTGGTGTCCCTCAGATGACTGGGATGAGCACAGTTTTTTATCTTCATCAATGACATAGACAGTGGCATTGAGTGCACCTTCAGGCCCATGGGAACCTCATGAAAACGAGTGCAAGGTGCTGCACCTGAGCTGAGGTAACCCCCCGTATCAATACAGACTGGGGGATGAAGGAATTGAAGGTGCTTGTGGATGAGAGGCTGCACATGAGCTGACAACACTCACTTGAGTCCAGAAAGCCAAACATATCCCAGGCAGCATCAAAGGCAGTGTGGCCAGCAGGCTGAGGGGGTGATTTTTCCCCTCTGCTCCACTCCACTGAGGCCCCCCTGGAACACTGAGTCCACTCTGGGTTCTGCAGCACAGGAAGGAACTTGACCTGTTGGAGTGGGTCCAGAGAAGGGCCACGGCAATGATCGGAAGGAGGAAATACGTCTGCTGTGAGGAAAGGCTGAGAGCTGGGTTGTTCAGCCTGGAGGAGAGAAGGCTCTAAGACCTTATTGTGGCCTTCCAGCAGTTACAGGGGGCTTATGAGAAAGGTGGGAAGAGACTTTTTAGTAAGTCCTGTTACTAAAGGACAAGAGATAATGTGGGTTTTTTTTTTAATTAAAAGAGGGTAAATTTAGAATAGATATAAGGAAGGCATTTTTTTGTGATGAAGGCAGTGAAACATAAGCACAGGTTACCCGCAGAGGTGGTAGATGCCCTATTGCTGGAAACATTCAAGGTCAGGTTGGATGCAGTTCTGAGCACCTGTTCTAACTGATGTCCATGCTCATTGCAAGGCTGTGGACAATATGACCTCTTAAGGACCATTCCAACCCAAACTATTCTATGACTCTATGTTGCAAATGTTCATTACAGTTTGAGAGCCATCTAATGGTACATGATTGCTCAGGACACTCTGGTGGGCTTTGCAGTAATGAGAGCAAGTTTCTGCTTCAGACTTCTGTGGCTCTTTGTATGTTGGATGCATCTGAAGCATACCTGGAACTCCAGCATTCTGAAGCTGCACTTCCCTGTGAAAATGCAGCTCACAAGTACCAGGGCAAGGAACTTGCAAGAGTTGAGAATGCTCTTTCTTGGGCATCTGCCTGGAAAACAGTCTTGAAGAGATCAGGTGGTTGCTGCATGATATTCCAGGAAATGTTGTTCCCCTTTTGAAACATCTTGTCTACCACAGGAATCACATTAACAATATCACATAACAATATGCTTGCCTGTTCCTTAAAAACCAAGCTTCCCCAGAAGAAAGATAACAAAATAAAAGTACTTAAAATAAAAGCTAAGAATACCCAAACCCAAAACCCACCAGCATTAAGGAATCATTAGCCTATTAGCTCTGTCTGTGCTACACAAATAAAAATGAGAGATTTTATTAACACTATCTGTGCTATATGGAAGGTTCTCAAGGAGCAGTGTACTTTCTGCACAGGAAAATCCACTCAAAGTACTGGGTTTTTCCATTTTCATGTAAGTCAAAAATGTCTTTCTGCAGTGCTACTTCATACAACCAAAATCCTAGAAATGCTGCCTTTAAAAGACTTATAAATGTGATACCTTGCAGAATTCAAAATATTTTACAGTTATTTTTTTTAATTATGCTAACATTTATAAATATAAAAATGTGAGTCCCTTTAACTGTGACTGAAAAATTTGTGTTATGGTATTGAAAGTCTAGGGATTGAGGGCTTCTCAAAATTTCTGCTATGCACAAGGTACCAACACCCAGCAACATAACTGTGTCACAGGAAAAGCAAAGCTGAATGACTACTGCAAGTGCAGAGCTTATGGCAGGAGAATTACACAGCAGAGGGAGCAATTGCCCTTCATCACAGAAGCAACTGAGTCACTTTCATTCCTTACAGCATTAGCATTGCTGTAGCTGCAAATTATTCTAAGATGAGTTTGTACACCAACATAGTAGCTCTTAGGAGATGAAACATGAGAACTGAAAAAAAAAAACAAACCAAAAATCAACACTAAAAGATCAAAAATCCTCTGAGTAGAGCTGAGTACAACAACTCTGCATTGACTTTGATAGGCATTGGTAAAGCATGCAAGAGAAAAAGCAGCTGGTCTCTCTCTGTTCAGGAAAAGAGAGAGATAATTGCTAGTGTGTAATAGTGAGAGTTTGTGAGAAGGGAAATTATCATTCATTATAATAGCTATGCTGAGTCTACAGTTGATAGTGACAGTTTTATGTTCTGAGATAAAGAAGGTGTTTTGAGAACAAAAGACATGAGATCGGGTAAACCAACTGTGCATGTGTTTATGCTTTGCTAGTTTTCTGTGAGACTTTATTCTGGTATGTATTCATTTCTTAGTTTGACCTACAAAGCTTCCAGGACAGCATTTGGTGCAAAGGCTGAACAAGGTTACATTCTTGGCAGGGAGAATGTAGCAGCCAGAGACATGGGAGATTGACTCTGGGGTGTATTATTTATATTAAGAAACAGGAAGACACTCCAATTCAGAATGCATCTAGAAAATGTGCTGCAGGTTTCACAGCACTGTGTTTATAGAAGCTCACAGAGAAGATGTGTCTCATGCCTTACACAATTAGGGTCACTGTAATGCAAGACATTGTAGCTCACACTGTTCACACATGAATGTGGCAAAATCAGCCAGGATGAGAGCAGGTGGACACATTCAGTGATTTGTATTAATATCTAAAAGCAATATTTGCTCTCATTCCATTCTTTAAATCTTTAAGTTTCTAAAAGAGAAAAAATACAGCAAATTTCCATTTACAGTCTTCTGCCTACCAGACTAGTCATAGTTATACCAAGTAATAGTGTTTTATTTTTTCTTTTGCACCCTTTGATTCCCACTAATATAATAAAATGTAACATTTTGGCCTTCCCTTAGGTATTTAGTCAAATCAGTTGCAGGATCTAAAACTGAGAAATGGATCTTACCTCAGCATGGGTTCCCAAGAAGAACAACTCAGTCATCAATTAAATAAATAACTCATCAATTTATTAAAATTGATTGATAAAAAATATTTTGGTTATTTTCAATAAACCAAGATATTTTAATATACAATATAAACTGCCAGAAGTCAAGAATGGTAACATATAATAACCACACCACTGGAAGGTAACTTCTACTCTTTCCAGGGACCAGTGAACTGATAGATGCAGCACCAACTTCCTCCAAAGGTCCACTTCTCAGGAGAGAGGGCATCAATGTCTTGGACAAAATCAGTGCAAGTGCCTCCAAGCCTGGCTGCAATGTGTATCTGCCCTGCAGCTGACTGCATTCTCACCATGGCTATCCTGTCACATACAGCAAGGGTACCGACCATCAAGAAGTAGAAGTTACTTTACTTGTTCTGCACTGAGACCAGCAGGAATCACCACAAAAAGTACAAATGGGTGTCTGGCCAGCACCGTAACCCAAATGACCAGAAACTCCACAAGCAACTAGTGAGGATCTGGCACTTTGTAACAGCTGGTTTCGGGCCAAGCAAAAGCTGAACATCCGTAGGGATGGCTGTGAATTTGTTTCTCTACAAACAGAGAAAGCTGCTGCCATTCATCCCACAAGTGTTCTTGGAATTTGCTTGCTACAGCTTTAAAAAAGGTCAGATAGAAGGTGCTCAAAAAAGAGTTATGCTGTGATCACTCTGGCTGTTTTAACTGGGCAGCCAGCTCTGCCTTGTGACAGACAGCTGGGAAATGCAGCCACCGAGAGACTGAACTGTATCCACATTTAAGCACTCATGTTTCATCAAGCACATAAATTGTACAGCAGGAATTCAGGGGATGGAGCAGCTGCATTATGAGGAGAGATTTCTCTCCTTAATTTGAAGACATGCAGGCTGAGGGGGATACAACTGAGAACTGCAAAATCATGAAGGCAGTTGAGAAAGGGAGAGCAGATTGTTAGTTACCAAACCTTGTAATACTATAACTATGGCCACTCACTCAAACTGCATGCAAGATAGGTTTCAAAAAACCAAAAATTTATTTTGCAAACACAACTGTAGTGAAATTTTGGTGATGTAGGACTAGGAGACCAACAATATCAGCAGGCTAGACCAAAAAGGCAGGCTACAAAGAGAGTATTTTTTTATGGACAGCCATTCCAAAATAGGTAAGGGAATGGCCACAGGTGTACCTCCCAGAAATTTTAATCCAGTGACTGTGGATGCTGAGGGAGAATGAGGAGAATGCACAAATTAATGGCCAGGATCATGTAGTATTGCCTGTGGTTACTGTCCAAGGCAAAGATACCTCTCTAGGTGGGCCTTAGGTTTGACAAAATAAGGTATTTCTTACACTTTTATGCATGAAGCCATGACTGGAGAAAGTCATTGCCACTTTAGGCCTAAGAGCCCGGACTCACTGCAGGAGAGGCAGCTGGGGTGGCTTCCCCTGAAATCTCTGTCAGACCACATGTACTTTAGAAACCTGTGCAGAAGTTATAATGCAATAGGCATACACATTGAAGAACTGCTTCTTCCCCAAAGAGCATTGAAGCTAAATTCAGAATTGTTTCTGTTATATCCTGGTATCAATAACTGCTGAAGTTTTGCAAAAATTCCCTTGCTGTTTTTCCTTACATGCAGCTCCTGTCCATAACACCCCCTGCTCCAGAAGAACTCAGAATAGCACCAGGATTTGTCCCTGTTACAGTATTAATTTCTCCCCAAAACTTGCAACCAAACAAGTAAGCTCAATTTACAGCTTCATAAAGGTGGTATCTAATAATGGCATGCCTGTCCCACTCTCACAATATGAAAACAGAGACTTTTAAAGAAAAAAAGCTGTCATTTGCTAGCGCACAAACACATGCTGTCTTCCTCTGAGCACAACAGATTTCACCTGCTTCCTTCCTTTTCCCTTCAGATCCCACAGCTGTGACGGATATGTTACTAACACACACAGCACATGTGCCACATGTCCCTTTATCTTCCTCTCTCCATTTCTAACCTCTGAAGTACTGAGAGGAAATTGAGCTGGCCAGAGTTATGTGGATGTATGCAAGGCCCAATCAAAGAGTCACGACACCAGACGGATTGGCAATAGCTACTGCTCCTCCTACATATTAAATGCACCTCTTTTCCCAGAATTTTCTATAACATATGCAGTGGTTACTAATCTAAACTTGACTAAACAACTTATCCAGCTTCAAACTATAGTGGATGGGTGGGTGGATTTCTGAATATGCATGTGACTTCCCAGGAAGCCCTTAGAAAGATGGATATAATTTTAGTGGAGCCCACTCCTTTCTCAAGTTTCAGGAAAAATCTGTTTCCATTTTCTCTGAAGCCTGCAAGGCAAGTAGGAAGGCACAACTTTTTCATCACTGGAATCTAAAAAATATGACCATACACTAGCTCATTTCTCAGCATTCCAAATATAACTGGAAAGCATAGTGTTGTGTAACACAAGACAAGCACTGCCCTACAGTAACAGAGATTTTATCTAGCTCCTATTTCAATGGCAACTGGCCAGCTGGAATTTGTTCATAAGTATTTATTTGATAGCAAGATGAGTTACACTGGTCCAGTTGCCTAGAAAGAAATCATTGGAAATTACAAGAGGAAATATACTATTAAAGCCATGCATTTCCTTCACCAGCCACCATAAAAGTATAATCCACTCTGTACCCTTAGACAGAATTGATTTGACAAGGTTGTCTGAGATAGCAGAGAACTGGACTAGAATCCTTCCCAGTGGAAGTGAACAGTGGTCAGTGTCAACTCTTCTAAAACTGGAGGTAACAAATAAGCCAGTTGGGTTCTCAGCAGTAAAAAACAGCAGATCTCTACCAAGATCAGCTTCTCATAACTGCAGTACTAATGAGATCACCTCTCTCCAATGGCCTAAAAAAAATTAATAATCAGAAAGCTGTATGTTCCTGAAGTCATTCTGGTTGTGGAAAAGGAGAGTCATGTAAAAAGATACCTAAAACCAAACAAGCAATGAAATGGGAAAGAGACATGAGAAGACACTAGAATGGGTTGAAAGTAACCCAGCCCTGGCACCAGACATCAAAGTCATTCCTTGGCATCAGACATCATTCAGGAAAGTTATTGGTTACAGAGGCTGACAGAAGTTGCATTTATTGGAAATGTTCTCTAAATTTCAGGTTTTCTAGATTCTTAGTTAATCCCAGTCCATTTTTAGGAATTGCTTTACTTTTACTTTGTATTGTCCTGCAGGAAAAACACTTGATCCTACACATTTTCATTCCTAACCACTAGATGTCACTCAACCCATTTCTGTCTCATGCCCACCACCTCGGAAATTTACTCCGAGGGAAATAAAACATCCAAAAAAACAAAACAAAACAAACAAACAAACAAAAAAAAAAAAGCTAAAGAATCACTACGGAGAAAAACAGAACATGTGCCACAGCGCACAACAAAGTTTTCCCAAACACAGCCTCTTTGTAAGCTTTCGAATACACACAGGTCAAGGTGTTTTGAACCTGACACAAATTCAGCACCACTTTCAGTTGGAGAGGGTAAAAAAATCAACTCCATAGTTACAGGCACAGACTTATTAACTGTTCAATTTATTTCCAATTCAAACAGCAACAAAGTGAACAACTTGGGTAGAAAGAATCACCTCTTAAGCCTCTGCAAAGTCCACTATATTCCCAAAGTGTGAGCCTTGATCTCTGCAGTACATTCCTAATCATAGAATTTTAAAACGTTTTGAGCTGGAAGGGACATTAGAGATCATCCAGTTCCAGCCTCCTGCCATGGGCAGGGACACCTTCCACTAGAACAGGCTGCTCAGAGCTCCTTCCAACCTGGCCTTCCTTGAAAACTCTTGTGAATGGGGCAGCCACAACTTCTCTGCTCCAGGGCCTCACCACTTTCATAATAATTTCTTCCTAGTACCTAAACCTACCTTCTTCTTTCACTTTGAAGCCATTCCTCCTTGTCCTATAACTACATGCCCATGTCAGAAGTCCCTCTTCAAGATTTCTTAGTAGTCTTTAGGTAGCAAAAGGCTGCTAGTTCTCCCCAGAGCTTTCCCTTTCCCAGGCCGAACAGCCCCAGCTCTCTCTCTCTGCTTTCCCAGGAGAGGTGCTACAGCCCTCTGATCGTCTTCATGGCCCTTCTTGTGTTGGGGCCCCAGAGCTGGATGCAGCACTCCATGGGGTGTCTCACCATCTCACCAGAGCAGACCAGAGGGACAAAGTCACTATATATAGGTATATACCACATCTCTGGGATGCCAATAAGATCATAGCACCTACACATCTCTAATTCCTCTTGTTTATTCCCCACACTGCATGCAATTGCATAGATGCATTTAAGTTGGGCACCCCATCCCAATGAAGCCAACTACCTGCTGTCTCTCTCCACACACCTTATAAGATATTCCCTTGGAAAAGGTATCTTCTTGGTTTACAGCCAGTTTAAAAAATGAATTCAGCTCTTTGTACTATACCTTCAGTTTCATGAAACCCCAGCCCTAGCTGCAAAACCTGCAATGATAAATTCTCTCCCCTGTATAAACAGACGTCACTGTGTGGCATCTAGCACATTTCATATGATGCCTAAAAAAAGGTAATGCAAAACTGAATGTCAAAGTGTAATTACTACATTAGCAGGTTTCAGCAAACCAGGGAACATATGAGAAGACAATGAAACAGTAATAGGGAAACGGAAGGAGGGGAAATTGAGAACTGATGAAAACAGTGCGCCATTTGTTAATAGTGATAGACCCTTTTTTCATTAAACTCTTTATTTATACTGTTCTAATACATTCCTCAATGTATTAGAATATTAACAAATTCCTATATTCATTTCAGTCTATGACATAACAGAGCAGATCAGTATATTTCTACTGATCTATGCATTTCTACTCCAACATCAATAAAGCTTTTCAAACAGTGAAAATAAACTATTTATTTAGCATAGCTAATCCTTCTGTAATCAGTCCTCTTCAGTCCCCCCAAACATACCATGCTATAAGAATTAACCTACTTTCAAAACAATATTGAAGCCTTTCCACATGCACAGAATTTTCATTCACTTACAATTTATGTACCCTAGAAACCAAAATAAAGAAGGTTGGCTTGCTGCTTAGGAGAAAACTCACATTATGTCCCTGGTCTGCCAATGTCTTCCTGCAGGATCGTGGACAAGCCATTCAGGACATGTCTACAGTTCACAGTACAGAACAATGCAGAGTGCTCTGAGCTGCAGATTCCCAAGCACTGCTGAACCTGTATGAACCAGTCAGTACTGCTACATTGAGGTATCATTGAATGGAGGTGGTTGCCTGCCTCATGAGATCAGAGATCACACAGCCTGCTCGGGTATCTTTTCACCAACAATAAAAGCACTTGCTGGTTCTTTATCTCTTTTCTCCATTTGAAGAGTGAGAAGAGCTGCCCTTCCATGTTTTGGAGATATGCTGCAGGCATACAAACAAGAAAACTAGAGCAGTGCAGATAGAACTGAGTACCAGAGAGGAGGGAACGCATGCAGAACTCTACCCATGCAGCACCTGAAAGTTGCTTTCCTGCAATAGTTTTATCTTAGGCATCAGGGGAAATATTTTTTTTCATCTATTACTGCTAAATGATAAAGTTAGACCTGGAGACACTGAGGACCAAGATGTGAAAACTGATCAGGATCAATTTGACTTGGAAAATGATAAGAAATGTTGGCACCAGTTCCAGAATGTACTGACAATCTGCAGCGTTAATGATTAGACAGACAGACATTCAAACTGCATGCACGAGACTTGGCACAGGAAATTAAACCTATGGCTCCACATAAGTTCCTGACCTGGCTAGTACAGAAGTGCTGTCTTTTGCAGGTACAACTGAATGCTCACTGTAACCTCTACAAGAAAGGCTCTCGTGCTCCACCAAGCTCAGCACACTAGTTTGGAGATGAGGAACATTACACTTAGATTTCTATTTCACACAAAGCATTTTTGGGTTTTGATAGCAGTTCTTTCAAAAAAGAAAATACCCTGTCTGTTGGTGTATTCATTATTCTGTTTCCAGTTAAATCCTTCAGAAGTGTCTGTCTCTACCAGTGTAGAACAGGAAAAATATTTCATGGGCTAGGAGCCCATTTCCTATTAATCTCTAGAAAACAATATCAGATAGACAGAAAGGAAATTAAGAATTTGGTGATAAAATTCTACCTTTATTCAAAAGCTCACTGGAGAATTTAATGAACTTTAAAACAGGTACAATTTTTTGCAATTTGTGTTCCACAGTCCCTTCAGAAAAAAAGCCCTTTTCCTTCCCAGCTAAGTACAGTGTTTTATACCTGTTATATTTATAGCCATATTCCCTTCAGTGCAGTTTGATGTGAAATCATATCAGTCTGTGGTCTTTCCTGTAGACCCACTTTCAGTACTCAAAGCTGGGGTGGCTACAAGATCTGGAGAAGACCTTTTTACAAGTGCAGGTAGTAACAGGATAAGGGGAATGGTTTCAAACGGATAGGGGGTATGTTTAGATCAGATATTAGGAAAAAATTCTTTACTGTGAGAGTGGTGAGGCACTGAAACAGAAGTCGTGAATGCCCCATCCATGTTCAAGACTAGGCTGGATGGGTCTCTGAATAACCTGATCTAGTGGAAGGTGTCCCTGTCCATGGCAGGGGAGTTGAATTAAATAAAATTAAATTAAATTTAAGGTCCTTCCAACCCAAACCATTCTATGACAAATACAGAAGCCTCATAAATATTTGCTGACATTTTAAAGCTTGATTGGATCTAAGTCTCCTCTCTTAGGTGTGATCTATGCATGAAAAGAAACCAGAATGACTGCACCTGAACAGAGAAAAATGTGTAGAGTCACTGTATCAGTCTCTGTTGAAGTCATTCTTAGCTGCCAACAAAACAGGGCAATTCTGGCACTGTTATACCAGTTGACCTCCCAGACAGAATAAATGTTACATGTCCTGTATTCAAATAACAAAAGCTTTGCTGTTATCTGCATAGGCAGTCCTGATTAGAGCCAAGGCAAGAGCAAGTTTAGGGGCAAAGGTAGAACTCCTGCTCAGGGCAGAGGTCTGATGCAGCACATGCAAACGGCTCAGCAGCACAGTGATCTCAGCAGGGGTTTCTGCACAGCACAGAATTTCACTGCAGGTAAAGACATTTGTATCAATAGGCTAAAGGGAGTACTGTTACTGTGAGTTGGAGAAAACTGAACACAGGGAAAGAAAACACACCAATAAACACCACAAAAAAAAAAAAAAAACCAAGAAAGAAAACAACAAGGAAGGGGAAGGAAATAGCCTCAAAGTACTCTGGGAAATAAATTCAGAAATATGTTGATTTGTCACATAAGGTTTTTCACAGAGCTCTTTCAGGAATACAGAAAAGGGAACCAGTCCAAAACAGTTACAGAAGAAGGAAGTTAGTGCCACAGAGAACCTTAGATCACAAAAAGTTAGGCCAAGTTGGATAAAAACAGCTCAACCCCTACTCATGCTCTAAGCAACATTCAGTGTTACACAGAATCATGCAGTTTGGGAAAAACCCTTAAAGTCATTGTGATGTTCCAGTTCACACTAAGAAAATGTAACTAAACAGTGGCCTAAAATTGCCATTCAGAAGAAGAAATCTCAGCTGTTTTATTTGGTCTTATGAAAGATCACAAAAATACTGCACTGTATTTGAAGACCAAAAAAAAACAAAACAAAACCAAACCCAAAACCAAAATGACACCGTAAGAACAAATGATTGTCAGGAGTAAAAAGAATTAAATATTTATAAAAATCTAGAAGACATTATAAAACAAAGGGAACATTATCCATGTATTCCATGTTCACAGAAACTAATTTCAAATCCTCTCTAATAGAGACAAACCTCCCATCTCAGAGAAGAACAGAGGAAAGAATTTATTTCTCAAGTAGTCTGTATACTTTTATCAAATATTTTATATCTTAAAAAATAGCATATATTCCAATAATTTATGCCTTTATTTCAATCCTTTATCAATGTTATTTATTTTTTCACTAACAGCAAAACTTCATCTTAACAAAGTTTCACCCATTTAAACCATTCTGAGATGTGATACAGAGCATTTGTAGAGTCTTCCTCTACAGAGCACAGGTAAATGAACAATTTATGCTGTTATTAAACAGAAATTGCATGCCTTCTGGTCCCTCATCATCCCAGCCAGTGTGCTGCCAGAAATGAAAGGCACTGTTTAATGCACATTACACACCCTGCACTGCAGGCAGCAGCACCCCATGGCACGGAGGCACAAGCTGTGCAGAAGGGGAAATGAAGTCTCTGTCCTCTGCTGTCTCCTCAGTTGTGTCCAGCTCCCACTGCAGGGACTGCCTCGCTTGGCATGGCTCTGCTCTATCCTTTTTCAGCTGCACAAAGCTTAGCGCCATGGTACTACCTCAAAACACAGATCCCCTGCTACAGACCAATTATTTGAGTGATGGTCAGAAGGGAGGGATACTGCCTAATAATTATCCAATACAAACTGAAACAAAAGTTCCTTGATAAGCTTATTTTGAGGTCTGCTGATACTTATCAGCTACATTTCCTCCAGCAGAGATTTGAGAATCTATTTGAAGACATGAAACATACAAGAATTATATTTCACTTCTACTATGACTATTTTTACTTTTAAGAAAGAATAGTTGTTAATGTGTTAAAAATGCCAACTAATCTTTACAAAATCTCTGGCTGCAAGTCAGGGTTATTAGCATTTCCCTCCAACAGGTAGAAAAGCTGAGGTACAGAAGGCAATATGAACTACCAGCCCTGAATTAGTGCTGGAGCTCAGAATCAAAACAAGCATCCTTGCCTCTATGGACAGCTGTGCCTAATTTCAGCCACGGGAGGCAACACAGCTCTAAAAGAAGCATTTAAACTCCTTGCTCCCTGTCCTTTCTGCGGTGCTGTTACTGGAAATATACCTGCCCCTCAAGCAAAGTGCAGATGATGTCCCCCAATAGAGACCTGTGCATGACTGGCACACTCCCAGTCCCGTGTCTCTATAGGCACTGAGGACCACTGGGGCAGAAGGCACTGAGGACATGGGAGGTTATGAACTGTTCTTGCAAAATGTGTCCCTTCAGGGGCTGTAGAATGATCCCTGTCACAGGCTTTGCTGCCTCTTTAGATATGAGGGGTCAATTTCAACCAACCATCAATTGCTCACAAGTAAGAGGCAAAGGCAATAAAAACAATAAAAACCTTACAGAGGTGATAAATCTGCAGTGCTTAAGGTCCCCATTCAAAAAAAATCCTTATTCAGTGTCTTATTTGTTTAAGTATTACAGAAGTTAATGTAGGATCTATGAAATTATGCTAGTGATTTGTTTGGAAGGCAGAAGCAGGGATACACATTTAGCCTATTTTTCCTTTAAAAAAAATCAACCTTTCAGCATTTTGGGTAATGTTGAGTTCAACAAAAAATTGTGTTCAAGTATTTTGCTTTCAGAAATGATCTCATGTGAGTAACAGCCTACAGAGCACTACAGAAGAAGTGGAATTTCTCTCTGAAATCCTCTACCCAGCTCTGTAAATGCTATAGCCTGTTCTCAGGGATCATCAAATTCCATGGCAACCAGCATGTATTTCCCCACACTGATGCTGAACCACAGCCTTTTGTTTGGAGTGCTAAATGCAAGTATTTTGAGATGCCCTTCAGAGGGTTCCTCAGTAGCTGACCCGGTAATTTGTATACATTTCTTGTACTTGGTACTTAAAACACAGAACGCTTTTATGTTAGAGTTTTCAACATGGCTTAATACCACAGGGTGGGGAGAAAACACAGCCAGTGTTAGAGGCATAGCCTGGCTCTTACAGATGAGCACACAACCAATGCAGCAGGCACACACTGGAGAATAGGCTCACAAGTCTCCTGCAGCATGAGAACCTCCCATGAGAGTTCACACTTCTCAGCACTACAAGAGAGCTGAAACAAAACCAGATGATGAAGCAGAGCAAAACACTCGATCTTCCACTTGTGGCGCATCTCCAGACCTCCGGTAGGGTGTATTTTGCCTCTTCCAGGCAGAAGAGCCCTGGTGGCCCCTCCCTTGAGGGGGACTGGCTATATGTAGCACACCGCTAGATGAGCGGCGCGGTTCCACAAGAGCCCATCCTTCACCACTACTTTGTGCTACAGGAGCATCGAATACGCTCTCCAACCCGGACTGCTTCCTACCTGGAAAGCTCATCCCAGCTCTTCCGTTCCTCAAAGCTATGTCAACACGGATACCTGCCCCGGCCTCCCAGCAGTGTTTTGCCGCCCCTGAGCCCACCCGGCCCGTCCCTCAGGCCCCGCAGCCCGAGCGCAGAGCCCTGCCGCGGGCGCTCGGGCCGCCGGCGCCTCCCCCGCCGCGGCGGCGGCCTGATGCGGCACCCGGCACCGCCCCGCCCGGCTTTTTCTCCCCTTCTCGCGGCGAACCCTCCGCTCTGATATCTCTGGGGGCGAGGCGGGGGCGGTGACGCCCCGTGCCCGGAGCCGGCCATGGCGGCAGGCGCTGAGTGCGGGCGCGGCGATGCCGATGCCGGAGGGCGACGGGGCCGCGGCGGCCAGGCAGCCCCCGACCGGCGAGGCGGCGGCGCCGCGGGACGAGGAGCAGCAGGAGGAGGAGGGCGAGGAGGATCTTCGTGACGGCGGCGTCCCCTTCTTCGTCAACCGCGGCGGGCTGCCCGTGGATGAGCCCACCTGGGAGCGGATGTGGCGGCATGTGGGCAGGATCCACCCCGAGGGGGACCGGGTGGCGCAGAGGATCCGGGGCGCCGCCGACCTGCCCAAGGTGAGACCCCCCGATCTCACCCGGGGCTGGTGCGGCGCGGGGTCCCTGCGGAAGCGCCCGGAGCGGACCGGCCCCACAGGGCGGACGGAGGGAAGGGGCAAGCGGCGGCATCCCGCTGGGAGGAGGCGCCCGCCTGTCCCCTTAGGAGGCCGGTCTCCCCGGCTCGGGAGCGATCCCTGGGAAAAACGGGCCCCGGGACTGCTCTTGCTGGAAGCACAGCCACACTTCAACTCGGAGTGCCAGAGGGTATCTGCGGGGCTCTGCCCTGTCTGGTGCGCCAGCAGCACCCTCTTCTTCTGCGGCCTTGCTGGAAAACGGGCTTCAGGTAGCTAATGTGTGAGCAGCCTGGAGGGCGAAGGGGGGAATGGGCAGTGGCTAAAGAGAAAGACTGGATGAATGATGAAAAGATGAGGAGAGTTAAATTTAGAAGAGCCCAAATACTTGAGATGGGGGATTGAGACAGGCGGAGTTGAGACTTTGAACCTGAAGAAATTTGATTTGGGTACAGTCTCCCACACCAAAAGGCATTCTGGAACAGAACTGTGTCTGTCAGAAAAGACTTTTCATGCCAAGCGTTTTAAGAGGAGTTAGCAAACGCTTGCAGAGCTTATTGCTGGTGTAGGGTCAGGTGTGATTTCCAAGCACATTCCTGGCCTTGCTGCAGAGAACTCTATGAAAAGAGGAACAACTGACCATTTCACTGAGCCTTGTACCAAACTGACACATTTCAATGTGAATTCTTGTGATTGTTGCTTTCTGTATTGCATCTCAGCTGGAGAAAAATCTCTCCCTTTTATTGGCATACTGTGAACAAAAGACACTGCAAACATTCTGTGTGTCACTCCACTGGCAGGTTATAAGAGTATTCCCATCACTCTAATAGGGGAAATTCAAATACAAAAAGATGACACTTTTTCATCTCAGGCTTTTTTAGCAAGGACTTACCTCCTTGGGAAGGTGATTTGAAGTATGGAAGAACATGTTATTATATGCTATACAGCCAATCCATATTGCTTTCCATGAGGAATTCTGGAGAAGCATGTGATGCAACATCCTTTGTGCAGTAAAGAGTCAGAGGCATCAGTGGCAGCAGCTGGAACAAATCCTGAGTCCTGATTACAGTCCCTATTCTAACTCCATTAGACTTTTCCTTCCTTTTCAGTTTTCCTTCCTTTCCTGTGACTTTGTCCTGAGCTTAGGTGAAGGCTGAAAACATGTTTCAGATCAGTCAGA